>NC_086045.1:6424034-7066437 GCF_947568885.1 Cydia strobilella
ACATAAATAATTAAATTAACTAAAAATATCTACATATATTTACAAGTAAAAAATGGGAGCTAGCTCGGCGCCGGATGGTAAGGTGCCCAGAAGGCTGGTAGCATTGCCACGCTGAATTGCGATGCCAATTCGCTGGGCAAGGAAGTAACCAGCCCTCTGGTCACCCGTAGCATCAATGAGACGCTTCGCTAGCTCCTTAAATATATAGTGTGCTCCGGGTCCCCAAGGCCCGAGCGTTTCCACCCCAAACGGCTCAAACATGCAACCAGAATCAATGGCGGCATATTTGCGCCGTTTGAGGTGCTCGGCCGCTGCGAGTAAATCAAAATACATCAGCTTATTATTCTAAAACACAATTGCTTGGGAATTACTTCCTCAAACTCAAAACGCTTTTTATGAATTTAATTATTTTTATTGGCTCGATAGAAAAAGAGTCACAAAAACATATCTAATTTTCATTTAATTTCAATTGCATATAATAATATATAATTTTCGTATAAAATAACTACAAGTGATATAGCCGAGAAACGTAACGAGCAACATTTATAGTAAAGGATGACTCGTGCTAGACCGGGCCGGGGCCGGGCCGGAGCTTCCTGCGCTTCGTTTTATATGGAAAGCACCACGTGATCACCGATCAGCCGTCATAGAAAATGACGTGTCGGACGCCTCGGCCCGGTCTAGCCGTGAGTCATCCTAGTAAAGTATTTTTTCAGAGTTATTGAGCCGTCGCAAGTTTCTCAAGCGCGTCATATCTTGTGTTCCCTTCTAATTTTCTGGCTTTACGTCCCTACTTAAGGTGTCGTAGGTTCAGAAAAAGGAGTTTTTTTAAAAATCGTACCACTTTTATAGACCACAGTACGGTTGCCAAAAAAGTTTAATTAGCAATCTTAAGGATTTTCTCTAGTAGGTTACTTCATCGATTCAAATCCTGATTTTTTGACTCTCGCTTGATAGAACGTAGGTCTAAAACACAATTGTAACAATTTATGCACAAAAGCTAAAAATATGAAAATTGCTTCAAAAAATGCGCAATTTTATTTTTAAGGGAATTCATCGAATACATTTTTTTGTTAAAACACAATAAATTATAATTCAGACACATGATATGCGCTGTCCCGAGCACGCACATGCATCTCGCTCACGCTTTCGCTCAGTGAGACATGCCTGAGATTATACGCTTGTAAGTTTTACTTACGTAAGTGAGGACAAAGCTTTTTGTTAGAATGAGATAACGATATTCATCTCTCATTCTGTAATATAGCTGTGTTCCTACTTACGTAAGTAAAACTTACAAGTGAATTTTGGGCCTGAGAGATGAACACCTACGGGGCCTTAACGACGAGTTTCCAACTTTCCAGACGTTTACAAATCGCGTCATGAATTGAATATATTTACAGATAGATTATGCGTGAGCCTTCTCTTTATTCCAAAACGTTGGTGGAACGGAAAGTGTGGCAGATTTAGTACGGAAACAAAACTAATTAATCTCAATACAATTCTAAACAACCCAATCAACCCAATTCCTTGGACAAATTTAGTTATGTCTTAAGAGTTTCCTCGTATAACAGCAGTTTCCGAAGTTGCGAAAACAGGATTAAACGGGTGGATCATGTACTTAAACGCATAAATATCCCATTAAACCATGGTTTTACGAGCGATTTTTCCTTGAACTCGACTGTTTTGTCTTAGATAGATGTTACCGGCAGTATGCGGATAGCGGAGGACGGTTTATCCATACAAACATAGTCCCCATTTTCCTATCTGGATATTGACATTTTGGAAAACATTTTTAAACAGTCGGATGTATATTAACCACAGCTATGCCGTTGCGTTTCCTTTTTTTCGTTTTTTTTGTTACAATAGGAGTTAACTTTTAATTTTTTGTATGGAATTTCTTATAATACTTAGTAAAAATATCGCTAAAAGACAAACAAAGGGCCATAGCTATGGTTAATATACATCATATTGTGTAAAAATCTTTTTCATAATGTCAATATCCAGAGTGTAAAATAGAGTTAAAGTTTGTATGGGAAAGCCGTCCTCTGCTATCCTTTTAAAAGTCAAGTAAATTAATCGTTGTCATCACACACTTTCCCTTACCGGGATCCAATCGGGTTTAACATCTTTGTAAGCAAAGTAACCGCCACCTAGTTTTTAAGTCTAAAGCTTCATATAGACGTTTCAAGAACTTGCATGCAATATTCGATACATTGCTAACTACAGTAGATAAGTACAATGAATTCGGTCGATTGACCAAACACCGCAATGTAACAAAAATCGCAACCAAGTCCTGAATCGTCTAAATGGGTCTTTATACAACGAGCCATAAGATACATTAAATAATTTCACGGTTTAGACTCACTTGTTTTAGTCACTCGCGCGACATGTTTCGGAGATTCACGTATTTCCAAAAACAATAATTGTCATCCTCATGTCATCATTAGCCTGTGACCTTTAGAAAAATTCTATGTTTATGACAATCAGAAGGCCACGAGCTCATGAGCCAAGTCATTATGTAGGTACTAAGTATAACGTCACAAACAAGTCATGCTTACGTGCCTTGACATGCAAAATGTTAGCGAGCCAAAGTGAATAATTATTCACTATATTACCCTACAATTTTCCGGGGCCTAGCCATGATGTCAATCGTTGATAGGAAACGCCAATCGAAATAATAATCGTGGACCGATCGTAAACCGTCCTAATCATAATAAGGCCTAAGTTTCCCAGTTTATATAGCAGCTGCCTTCATAAAATTTAGTGCCTGCTCCAATACTTGGGTAAAATTAGTTTGCCAAGTGGATCCGGTTCCTATAATTTGCAGGAAATCGGTAAGATTAGAAGGGGTTAGCTGGGCGTACTCTCAGCTAAGAGACCGACCGCCAACATGTTTCAGTTAGGTCCCAGCAATCCGCGCTATGCAGAGGACGCCGTGTTTTTAAAAAAAACCGGACAAGTGCGAGTCGGACTCGCCCACCGAGGGTTCCGTATGACAAATTTAACTTATTTATCATTAAATTTTTATTTTTTACAAATATTTTCGTTTTTGGGTTTTTTCTATACTTACAGTGTAACACGATATTACTTGCCAAATTTCATAGTTCTAAGTCAACGGGAAGTACCCTATAAAATATGATTCCCTTGAGAGTGTCGTAATATAAATTTTTTGCGGCATAAGCGGTCGTATCTTTTTTTGCGTTCACTTAGAAGTTTGATTTTTCACAGCTTCAAGGGACTGTACTGAGTATATGGTTTTAATTTCAACTTGATACCTCCACGCGTTCCCGATATAAAGGGTCTGACAGAGAAAAAAAATCCCATCAAAAACATTTTCATGTAAAATGTTGCCAAGACGAAATCATAAGGCTCGCACAGTCAAAAAGGTATCAGATCTCTTGTAGAGCCAAGCTTCTAACTCTGCAAGCCCTAACTTCACAAACTCTACACCTTAGTCAAATTATGTGGCTTAGGTAATTTTATGCTTAATAATGACATCATATCCCGAGAATTTTGTTTATCTGGTATAATCCGAACCCAAGTTATGAGGGTTAAAAAAAAGGACGAAGCGCTTCGCGAAAAGTTAGGTAGTGCCCTTGCGCTTCTGTTCGCTTTGCTCATTTTGGCGGGGGCACTACCGTGCCCCTATATTGACCGTTTTTTACAATTTGTCTGGTCAGGTGTCGATGGGAGCCAAAATTTTTTGACGTTTCGGGGCGGTCCCATGTTAAAACATGCTCAATATTACTTGAAAAACTGGTGGAAAAAATGCCAAACCGCATCCAAGAAGACCGCCTAAAGGTAAGCTTGAGCATTCACTTGTAATGAGCTTCTAGCGAATGTTACATTACTGGTAAAAGCAAAGGTAAAGGCGGTTCGACAAATTTAAAAACGGCGAAAGCTCGATATTCTGTAACAAGTGAATCCTCAAATGTATCAGCACCTTAAGAATAAGAACGCATATTGTTTCAGAACGTGCAGATCGACCCGTCCTCGCAAATGTTCGACAAGTGGCGGAAGCTGCCGATGCCGCTCACTTTCAAGATCTACGTGTTCAACGTTACCAACGCCGAGGACATCAGCGCCGGCGCCAAGCCCGAGCTTGAAGAGATCGGGCCCTACGTCTATAAGTAAGACTATACAGACCGTGCGTGTTGAAGTGTCTGCCATCTCGTGGCCTGAATAGAAAGCGAAATCAATTCACGCTTCTAAGCAGCTGCTTCCCCCTACACTTCACGCTGACTCTATTTCGCATAGTAGTGTCTGCCATCTAGTGGCTTAAATCTAAAAATGAAAACGATATAATGCTTCGCGCCAATTAATGGGGGGCTCCTGTGCTGCCATCTACAGTTCATGCACGCTCCCTATACATAAGGTATGTCGCAGTCAAATTGTAAGATTTGGCATTTTACAAACGGCGTCGTCATTTTACAAACGTGAAACGTTATGCAAATTGCCGAAGGCAAATTGTTAGTGCGCTCAATAGTGCCAAAACGCCCATGTTGAATCAAAAATCTGGGTGGCTTTAGGAAGACAAAGATTAATTCCGCCAAAGAAAATGTTTTGTTCGGAGAACGCCGTCCGTACCTATTTGACCTTTTTATGATTTGTGCAAGTAACTACGACTACATGGATTAAGTTTTTATTGAATAGAATAGAATATAATTTTATTCAGCACGCTTAAACAACAACAACTTCACTAATAATACCATATAAACACTTATTAACGTCACTGAAAAGGTTTCCACTCAACTTGGTGTCAAGCAAGGTATCTTTTGAATACCGTGGAAACTACCAAAAGTGCGCGACTAAGATAATACCTAGTACATTGTGCAATATTTTATTTTATTTATTTGGAAAGCAAACGGAAATAAGTGATCAGGAGATGAGTTTACGAATACACATTAAGGAAATTCACTTATTTCCTTAACAGCTCTCACTAAAACATGTAATATAAATATATTAAATATACTACACTTAAACTACTCTTAGGGTACTAAATACAGTTATTAATTTACTAACTCTAGGTGCTAAGCTCATCAAACAGAATTATGATTACTAAGGGAGAAAGAGACAAAGTAATAAATAAATAAATAAAAATAAACAAAGCAATTATAACAGCCCGTACAAACATTAAATAGCGTTGTAGCGTCAGCCATTTTACGCCGAGCTTCAAGAGTTGGAAGGTTATATTTTTTAAGAAGAGCAATGTAGGACATTTTTTTACCTGTCAGTCTACGGTGCATTGACCTCAGGAACCGCTTTTGCACCATTTCAATAGCATTGGAATATTTATTATATTTGGGGTTCCAAATTACGGAAGCGTACTCGAGAAGCCTTACGAGTGCCTTATAAAGCTTGAGATAAGACGAAGCAGTCTTAAAAGGTTTTTTTGAACGTAATATAAATCCTAACATTCGCATAGCTTTGGAGACAATATTATCATCATGAACATTAAAATGCAGCTTATCATGATATAATACGCCCAGGTACCAGGTACTGCAATACTATACTCGGACTTGAAAATGTTTTTGCGGTTCATAGTAAAGGTAATTTGCATACATTTGTCTACAGCAAGTTGCAGTTTGTTACGCTGACAATAGTTGAGAAACGAATTTAAATCACTTTGGAGCATTGTGTAATCATTATCATTTTTGATGGCTTTGTAAATCTTGAGGTCATCAGCAAATGAAACAAAGCTACTCTTCTAGAAGCAAAGCGAGATGTCATTAATAAAAATAACATACAACAGTGGTCCTAATATCGATCCCTGAATTACGCCGGATGTGACATCGGTTTCCCTCGACTTGAAGCCATTAACGACAATGATTTGAGTTCTATTGGATATTGGATAGGAGGATCTTTTTTGAGTAGGAGCAGATGGTCAACTTTGTCAAAAGCTTTGCGAAAATCGGTATATATGATATCAACTTGCTCCCTCGCATACATGAACTTGAACAAGGAATTACTGTAAAGCAGCAAATTTGTGACAGTCGACTTATTATTCATGAATCCATGTTGCTCAGGTAGAAGAGCACTTTCAACGGAAGGGTAAACAATACATGTACGAGACCCTCGAAAAGTTTAGGGATACAATTTGAAACCTGTATTTTAGAACCCGATTTATATATAGGTATGTATGGGAGTTACATAAGAAACTTTCCAACGTTGCGGAAACGTGCCCGCCAATAGACATTTGTTAAATACTATGTGTAACGGGCTAAGTAAAGCGTGAGCCGTATTTTTTATAAAAAAGAATGGATTCTGTATGGCAATAGTTTTGATCTTTTTAAGGATATTAGATTTAGTTAAATAATATTACATCGGCTACTTTTGCGGCCGATTCAGAGCAGGGTACTTTTTCAAGGTCGTTATAATCAATTGGGAGACATGGTTCGAACACCGATTTAAAGAAGTCCGAAAGCATTTCCACCCATTTCTTCCGGAGAATCCGATAACTTGTCATTATGGAGCATCTCACAACTCAGATGACTGACTTTTTAATGATTTTATGTATGACCCTGAACGGTTTTATGGGGGCGTAAGTTAAATATTGCAAACGAGAGTATAGTTAAATCGCGACGGCTTACCGTAGCGATTTATAACTCGAGTTTGCAATATTATTACGCATCGAGTTACACACAAAGTTTTTCATCACACTCGCGATACAAAAATGAAGTATAAAGACAAAAAACTGTTAATTATTTATAATACTAGAAACTTCATTACTCACTAGGGAAAACGCTTTTTCTATAGTTCCCGCTAAGCCTGCGTGCAACTGAGCGAGTGTGATGAAAACAAATTAAATTGCGGTTTTACCTAACCTACGACGTTATAAAAATTAAATCCATTACCAGAATTCAACGACACGATATAATTGTAGGCATTGTAGCATCTGCATCTATTATTACCACAAATAACCTTGTGCGTAACTATCGGAACTTAATCGCTGGTACCCAGTGGGGTATTTAGTGATTTATCATTTTTATCAAATGAAATTATGTTGCGTGTAAAATATCAAACCATATTTAGCTTGAACTTCATTATGAAAAATGCCAAGGCCGATGGATATTTTATTTATTCACATGGAAATGAACTTACTGATTGAAGTCATGATTATGATTTTTAAGGTAAGCACTAGGTATAACTTTCTTTTAGTCAGCAACTGTTGCTGACCAGGCCGCGTAGCCAACATGCCAATCGCTTACGCTTGTTAGCGATCGAAACGCAACTGTCATTGTCGCACTAATATGGAAGAGTGATAGAGAGACAAAGCGTTTCGTTGTCGTAGCGATATCGATTGTCACCTTGGCTAGGCCGGATGTACAGAACACAACTTTGCTGTTAAGAGAATAACATCTGTGTATAATGTAGAGATCATCGTGTAATCTAATTATTCTAAATTTAACCTGCATACATATACATATATATATATCTGTAAAAATAATATCCCGCGCACATATCAATGTGGTTCAGTAAGGGGGCGGACTGAAAATCAGCGCTGTGCGGTCAATTCCTGGTGAAGTGGCTGGCGCAGCATATGCTGAGCCCGCTCCTTTTGTCGCGCATGCCAATTTTTTATGTTATTCGTTTCCTGTAATTTCTCTTCTGTTGTGTGGCAATAAATGTTTTCTTATTCTTATTCTTATCATTTTGGACACTTGGTCCATTGAAACACTACATAATAGTAAAGCGATACGACAATCTTCTTTTAATGTCTACATGGCTGTTTTGCTTTTTTCAATGAAAAATACCTAATACATAGTTAGTAGTAAGTTATTTATATCAAAAATTGGTACATAGGTTTATTATCGGATTAACAATTATTATTATTCAATTAAAAGTAAAACTAAAAGTAACTAAGAATAACAACTTATAAATAAAATAAAAAAATTAAAAAACAAAACTACTCTTAATTGACCAGTAGTAGGTCAGTAATGTCACTTCACTATCAATGTCTTCAATTATATAAGGTAAAACAAGTGCGAGTCGGACTCGCGTTTCAAGGGTTCCGTACATTACACAATTTTTAACAATGTATTTTTTATGTGAAACGTGAGTGAAATGTCTTTAAAAGTCCCGTAGGGGTCGGATCAAAAACTAAGTAATTAAGTCCGACTCATGCTTGACTGCAATTTTTAATAAGTTTTCCTGTAATCTATAGGTAAAGATCTATTTTGTGTATTTTTTTTCAAAATTTTAGATTCAGTAGTTTCGGAGATAAAGGGGGGAATTGTCATTTTTTGCCTATTTTCTTGAATAACTTCTAAATTGTTTATCCTAAAATTATAAAAAAATATATTTGAGATTCTCACAATGAGCTCTTTCATTTGATATATAACGCGATATAGTTTGAAAAACTTTATTTTTAAATTTTTTCATTTACCCCCCAAAAGTGGCCCCCATGTTTAAAATTCATTTGTTATCGTTACATATCCGTCTTTGGGTCACAAACTTACATATGTATACCAAATTTAAACTTAATTGGTCCAGTAGTTTCGGAGAAAATAGGCTGTGACAGACGGACAGACAGACAGATAGACGCACGAGTGATCCTATAAGGGTTCCGTTTTTTCCTTTTGAGGTACGGAACCCTAATAACTACTAAATGAAGGTTTCCTGGTTTTTCGTGACGATAAATATAAATAAATATTATTTTGAATATCATTCATCGGTTAGCTCCTAAATACCAATCAGACAGTTTAAGCGCAACCCCTAGGCACGGGACACGCCACCGAATTTTACGAGAATTATTTTTCAGGCAATACAGAGAGAAGACAATTCTCGGCTACGGTGAGAATGACACGGTGGAGTACATGCTGAAGAAGACTTTCGTATTCGACCAGCAGAAGACGGGGTCCTTGTCGGAGGACGATGAAGTGACTGTCATCAACTTCACTTACATGGTGAGGGCACAAACTAACTTTTCCCGCGACTTCGATTGTTCTTTAAAAACTATGCTATATTGTTAACCTGGCCGCATACCAGAATTTTTGTACTTTTAAATAATAAAATTTCACAAAACAACCATTTTGAATTTCTTTATATTGAAAAAAGTTTTATTCCTATATATTTTTTCCTTAGTTTTTTTTAAGTTACGAACCTAGAGCATATGTTTTTTTTTTTGTAATCCAAGTCAATAAATGCGATTTCTTTTACAGTTAACATTAACTATTGTCCCACTTTTCGACTTAGGACCAGTGTCCGTTGGCAGGTGCACCTATAATCTACATACATACATTACGCATAATTTGTGGAAAACTTATTCCGTTTTTTTTTTTGCCCCTGGGCTATAAACCATGCTATGGTGCAGGCGGCTCTGCTTCAAGTCCAAGAGCTGATGCCGGGTCTGGTGGGGATGATCAACGGGGCGCTAGGGGAGATGTTCACCAACCTGACGGACCCGTTCCTGCGAGTCAAGGTCAAAGACCTCTTCTTCGATGGGATCCACCTTAACTGTGTGGGAGAAAACTCAGCTTTAGGTGAGCATGATAATGCGAAAAGTAAGGTTGACGAAATATAAAGTGAGCCGATCTCTCGAACAAGATCGGCTCACTTTATATTTCGTCATTCGTCAACATTACCCCACTTTTCTTTTGCTACAGACGATTACCTGGACATGTTTTTACGAACCTGACCAACTCTTTCTGTTGAAATATATGGGGTATATTTTTTTAGGTGTTACACGATATATATACGCGACAACGCGACTGTAGCCACTACTATGAGCAACTTTTGTTATGACAGTAACCCTGAAATCGCAAAAAAAATTAGGTGTTCCATACTAAAGCTCAATTCTACACAATGTATGGAAAACAGGTATTTAGGAAGGGTAAAAATGGGACCCTAATTACTAAGACTGCGCTGTCCGTCCACAGCCGTGTACAGTGGAGTCTTAGTATTAGGGTAGCTATTAAGCTAGACAGTTGAAATTTTCACAGATGATGTATTTCTGTTATCGCTATAACAACAAATACTAAAAAGTACGGAAACCTCGGCGCGCGAGTCCGACTCGCGCTTGGCAGGTTTCTTTAGAGTTGCTGCTGTAAAAGTTAATTATAGAAACGAGTATAATCGCATAAATATATCTTGTATCACCTAAAAACGTTCAGTCAACGTAATATATAATAATGTCCCTTTTATTTACTTATATTAACTATCATGTTTCTTGTGCACAAAATAATTATAGCGGTTGCTATTGAAACGTGTAATAGCACATAAGGTATTAAGTATTAAGAAAGCATTATGAAGTAAATGCAGTTATAACAAGTTTAGAAAATGACATCGAATGAGACAAGTACCCAGCTACTTCAATGTTAAATAACATATTTTTTTTTCTAAAAAAAAACGTCCTCTCAAGGTTAAGGACGATGATAATATTTATTTGATGTATTGTTTGCATAATAAGTACCTACAATCTGTTTGTATATATATTTTTAACGCAAAAAAAAACTTAAGTGATTGCCTAGGTAGGTACCTAACTTGAATAACTATACTACGATGGTAAGCAGTGTCCGTACGTCCGTAGCCTATGGACGCCTGCAAGTCCAGAGGTGTTACATGCGCGTTACCGACCCTGACACCCCGCACCCTCGTTGAGCTTTGGCAACCTTACTCACCGGCAGGAACACAACACTATGTTATTTGGCTTTGGATTTCTGTAAGGTGCAGGTACTTCCCCAGTTGGGCTCTGCTCTAGACCTGGAATGACATCCGCTGTGCTGTGCCCTACCACACAAAGCTACATGACATTTACAGCATCCATACTTCTCTTTTGGGCGTAGTTTAAGGACGTACCTGGGTAGGATGTCTGACGGACAAATCAGTGTACTGCGGGAATCAGCACACATGTGTGGTGTCTGCTGGAGACCTGTCTGCAGACACATTTGTGCCTAATTCCCGATAGGTCCGATCCCAACATGACAGCTTCCTAAATCCCAAACTATTAAAAGTAAAAAGTCAATGAAGAAATATTGCTTCGCAATTGAAAGGCGAAGTAAATCTTACGGCCCCTTGCATTATGCAGTAACTCTGATCAAAATTGAAACAAAGATATTACTTTGCTAGTCCGCGAAATAATAACGTGCTAGTCAATCAGTGCTAACTGTTATACTTATTACTTGCGTATTTTTACATGCAATTACACTTTACACTTTGATTACATGCAATTAATTTTCCCACTTTCCCACCGCAAAAATAAATACGCAAATAAATATAACAAACCAAAAAAAAAGTAAAAGTAGATACCCACTAAATAAGTAAAAATTTCTGAGGTACAAAAAAAACGGTTGAATCGATAACCTCCTTTTTCTGAAGTTGGTTACAACACTTACAATATACCTATGGTTTTATCTAAAAAATACGCAAGGATATGGCCTAAACCAAAATTAACTTATAAGTACCAACACCCCGAGCCAGCTATTACAGATTTTTATGACCAAGTTATTTGTTGGCTATAAATACTAAACGCATTTAAGTTAAGGGAGATGTATAATGAAGCGAAGCGATGAATGTACTACAACGAAATAAACTGCAGAATAGGAGCCGCTGCAGCAGCGTTTGGCAAACTTCGTTCCAAGGTGTTTCGGTCACACGATATAAAGATTCCGACTAAAGTAGCTGTATACATGGCTATTGTCCTGCCAAATCTCTTGTATGCCTCAGAAACGTGGTGCCTGCATCGTAAGCATATTCGCTCATTGGACAGCTTCCATCTGAGATGCCTCCGCGAAATTATGGGCGTCCATTGGTCCGACCGTGTTAGGAACACGGAGATCCTTAGGCGTGCCGATGTCGCTGGAATGGAGGCCTACCTAATGAGACGAGAGCTACGATGGTGCGGTCACGTCTCCCGCATGTCCCAGGATCGAGTCGCGAAACGCATCTTCTACTGCGAACTGCAAGATGGAAAGCGCAAGCAAGGCGGCCAGTTCTTGCGGTTCAAAGATGTGTTGAAGCGGCATATGAAGAGTGCTCATATAGAGCCAACGACATGGGAGAGCCTAGCCAGTGACCGTCCACGTTGGAGGCATATTGTGCAGACGCAGGTGCGTCAGTTTGAAGCTAGGCGGCGCACAGAACTCGACGCTAAGCGCGACGAGCTAAAGGCCAGACCACCTGTGGCCATAAGTTACAATTATGTCGGAGGGGTGCTGACCTGCAGCGAGTGTGGTCGCACATTCGCTGCAAAAATTGCCTATGTCAGTCACCTGAGAGCGCACCAGCGACGCTCTCAGTGGTAAAACGCAGTCGCTGTGGCCGAAATCAGCTAGGAGATGATGATGATGATAATTAAGCATTTTGTGTACGTCAGCTGCCGGTCCGTAAAATTGAAACGAGAAATCATTATTAAGATGAAAATGTTAGCCGACTATAAAGTTGCCGATTTAAGGGCCCACTGATTACCAGTCCGCCGGACGATATCGGCCTGTCAGTTGTTCGGAACTGTAAAACTTTTGTTCTAACTGACAGGCTGATATTGTTCGGCGGACTGATCATCAGTGGGCCCCTTAACAGTCATTCTATCGAAGATGTGAGGGTATGTGTGTCGCCTCTTCTTACAATACGATACGATACGATACGATATTTTAATCTTTTTCACATTTGTTTCAGGTCTAGTATGCGGAAAATTGAAATCCGATAAACCTGCCACAATGCGTCCCTCTGAAGATGGAAACGGGTTTTACTTCTCCATGTTTAGTCATGTAAGTATAAGTGTAGTAATAGCATAGTAGTGTGTCTTTATTATTTAAATTAAATAAGTGCCAATATATTAAATATACACGGTGTTTCCTGTAACATGAGCAATAAATTAAACTGGAGGCTGTATGCCTCAAACTGACCAATATTTGTTCAGCAATTTTTTTAAACTATGAAATTTATAGATTATACCTTTTTCATACTAATTAAATATTATTTTCAATGTACGCTGCCATCTGTGTGTTTGACGTTGCTTGTCACCCTTTAAACATAACAAATTCTGCAATACATTGCGTCTTAGAATAAACTTTAAAGTGTACTGAACAGGAGCACTAAATTAAGCTGTAGGCTGTACTCCTCAAACTGACCAACATTTGATCAACAACTTTTAAAAATAACTTGTGGTTTGATACAAGTTATTTTTAAAAGTTGCTGATCAAATGTTGGTCAGTTTGAGGAGTACAGCCTACAGCTTAATTTAGTGCTCCTGTTACAGGAAACACCCGGTATATTAAAACGGGTCTCTACCGTATTTTAAGTAGAAAATTGTTCAACATGTTTCACTCCATACCCAGGAGCATCATCGGGAGAGCTGCAGCCCTCAGTCTGCGTTAGTCCGCCAACGCGTGCTCCCGATGATATGGAGTTAAACATTTTGAGTAATTTGACCCGACGCCGTGTCTTACGGAAGTTTTGTTATTTAAAGTGCAAAGATGCCTTTTCGTTTAGCCAACACGAACGGCTGTCTGTCTGTCTGTGGCGAAATAGAGAAAAAAAAATTACCCTCCCATAGAAAATGGACCAGCCAAAATGTATGAAACAGCCAATTTTTTTTCGCGATTTCGTGGTTGGTCCTATAGTAAAAGTTGCTCAATATAATCCCAAAACCTCCCTGGCGACAGGAATGTATTTATTTTTAGCCACCCTGTATAAAACGTTTCGCGATGCGATGATAAACACATTGCAAAAACTCATCACAATAACTAATTTTATACAAGGAGAAAATACCAAGCGCCGGCTTTACTTTTTAATTTTTCAGTTTTTCTGTTTACGTTTTTAAATAAATATCGTATTATTTAGCATTTTATTTATATAATAACAAAAACATATTTAAAATAAAATAAAAATAAAAAAATAAAAATAAAAATAATTTATTTTCAAACAGTTACAATCCATAGTTGTTAGTATTAACTTACAGGCTATGTTATGTTACAGAACAGAGATAAATATTTACTTTATATCGTGTAATATTAGTTTTTGTACGTAATAAATGTTTAATGGTGAAATAAAAAAATAAATAATTTTACCGACAACACTATAGCCTTTTATTGAGCTTACAGTGGGAGTGTAATAATGTTCTATGATATTTATTTTATTTATTAGCTTTTAGCGGCATACATAGGTAGCTAGTACATCAGTAGTACCTTTCAATTGACATTGACTTTCTTCTTCAGATGAATCTTACAGAAACCGGCCCATACCAGATGGTGCGTGGTACGAAAGACGTCCAGGAGCTCGGGCACATCGTTTCTTACAAAGGCAAGAAAGTGATGAATACCTGGCGGGACCCGTATTGTAACCAGCTGAACGGATCTGACGCGTCCGTCTTTCCACCGGTTGCGGACTCGCCTCTTAATCGGTTGTACACCTTTGAACCCGAAGTATGCAGGTAAGGACAATCTTACATAATATATCGACTTATTCCCACAGGAAGCTCAATTAAGCTTAGTGAGCAAAATCGAATTTTGCTGATTGTTTCTATTGTGCATTAAAGCACTCTTGTCCGAGCCGATGAGGAGATAAAATAAAACCTAGCCTTTCCCTGGGACAAAGACATATATTTAATGTGGCCACGAGAACAAACTATTTTTACTCTGCTCTCTGCTCTTTATACTTAAGATGGACTAATTACCTACCTAACCCTTATACTATAACTAAGAATAGCTATAAAAAGTAATGAAATAAATTCATTTGTATTGTATTGTATTTTTTCGCGATTATGATTCCGGATCCACACGCCAAACCTAAGCGGAGTGCGAATCTGCGTCTTATGTGAAGACCACCTTATAGGTACAAACCGTACAAGGGCTTGTTCAGAAACCTTGATCATACTTGTACAACTTCTGTTATCAAGATGCCCAACCAAAGTTGAAACCACCAAACCAGTCTTACCCCTATAACATTTAATATCTCTTATTTTCAGATCTCTGTACGCCAATCTAGTCGGCCCAACCACCATTTTCGATATGAAGGCGATCTACTACGAAATAGCTGAAGAAGCACTGGCAGCTAAAACTGCGAACCGGGATAACAAGTGCTTCTGTCGAAAGTATGTACATTTGATTATTTTCATGACAATAATGTATCATGAGTATCATGACAATTAAAATTCATGATGCATTTTCTTCGTAAGTGCATCATGAAGCATTTAGAAATATTAACGGTAACATAATCTTTATTTTACTTTTCAAATACGAGCCGTACAACTAAGTTGCTTCCCACATAAACAGCCCTAAGTACCCCTAACCCCCCCCCCCCCCCCCCTCACCCCCGACCCAAATATATAACCTTTTCGACGCCGTGTCAATCACAAGCCGTGTCAATCACAAAAGCAGTCATCCAGACGCCACGTTACAGACGTGTCAAAACTGAAATGAACTTTATGCATATGCTTATATGTAGTATGGATGGTATAGAAAGGATCGCAATCTCTTATGGCAGAATTGTTGTAAAAGTGACTGCGTTAAGCTTTAAATAATAGTTCCTAATCTCTCCAGTGGCGCTAGTTAGGCTCTGGGACATGAGTATAACATGAACCATATAAGGCAACAAATAACCCGACCAAATTACGTAGGTTGTTTTTGGTAGTATTTCGGTGCATGGTGGCGCCGCCTAATTACTGTTTTTTGATGGACACTTTTCATACATAGAGATTTGGCTCCTTTATACAGTCTCCATGATATGTAGGTCTATGTTGCTCTGCGGTCTATGACCGATTAATCGGTATATATCGGTCATTGGCGTCCAAAAGGTTAAATTTTGATTTTCCGAAATGTACGAGTACAGGTCGTACATATTATACCTATGCAAAGAGAATGAAGCCCCGTACTAAAAGAGGGATTTCACTCTTTTAGTAAGGCATAAAGGTGTAAACTAGTCATCTTACATGTTCATCCATAGTATGGAGGTACCTACCAGTTTTTTATTAGGAAAGTGTTCTGTGACAGGAACTGGAGCGCCAACCACGACGGCTGCCTACTGATGGGCGTGCTGAACCTGGAGCCTTGTCAGGGCGCGCCGGCGCTAGCGACGTTGCCACACTTCTACCTAGCCTCCGAAGAACTACTGGAGTATTTCGCCGGAGGCATCAGTCCAGATAAAGAGAAACACAACACTTATGTGTACCTTGACCCGGTGAGATTCCCTGTTCTTGGTAATTTTCTATAAGGAGCTGCTAGCCTTGTCCTGCCCAAGCATTTTTAAGGAACTGGCGAATTCTGCCCAATGTTCTCAAACTAAGGACACTTTTGTTCCTTTTTTGGTATTCTTGGGCAGCTTTATTGAGAGCCTAGCGTTGGGAGCCTAGGCTGTAAGAGAACAACACTTATGTATAAGTACCTTGACCCGATTAGGATCATTCGCTTTTACTAGACAATTAACGCAGCAACGGAAGTTGCTGTTCTTCTACCTCGCCTCCGAAGAGCTGCTAAAGTACTTCGCCGAAGACTGGAGTCACCACTCTTTTCTTTACTTATATTTCTCTATGGTACCTACAAACAATTTTATTTTCACCTCAGCAGCTCGAACAAGCCTACTTTCGTCACTCCCTGGAGTGAGGAAAGTGCGACTTTCCTCACTCCAGGGAGTGAAACAATGTAGCTTTTTAATTTAGTGAAGGCCATGAACTTCATACTTTTATTACATTTTTTTTATGGTATGGTACGGTACGGTACGATACAATACGGTACGGTACGGTCCGGTTCGGTCCGGTCCGGTCCGGTCCGGTCCGGTCCGGTCCGGTCTCGTCTCTCTCGTCTTATCGTATCGTACATATTAAAATACATTTTTTTTCTGTTTATTCTGTGTAATTCGAAATACATTTTAACCTTTAATATGTTCTCACTACTGAGGTGAAAAATTATGTGTGCAAGACGAGAGTAAAGTTATTTTACATCTCGTGTTTTTGAGTCCCTCGCTACGCTCAAGATTCTACCTTAGAATCACTTGCTTCGCTCGTGATTCAATTATAGAATCTTTCGCTTTCTCGGGACTCAAAATAAACACTCGCAAGAAAAACCACCTTTCCTCTCTTGTTGCACAAATAACTATTTATATGTTTTTCGTTGATTGTTTAGCCATTTTGCCACACTTGCTCGTACACTTGTCACTCAAGTACTTCAGCACAGGACATGAACACTTATAAAGAGAAGCAGATTACACGCGTACGTACGTTAGGTATCTGATCTTTCTGGGTCCTTTTACAAAGATTCTTTATTTTGCGTCAATGGCTTCCTCATTTTTTTGTTCTTGCTTCTCGAATACCTACTGTGCTGGAGGCATTAGCCCCGAAAAGAAGCACAGCACTAACGTGTATCGTGTACAGTCGAGTTCATAATTGTGTATACATTTTTTTACCTTATTGCAATGGATTAAGGTGAAGAAATGTACATATATTTATGAACTCGACTGTACCTTAGCCCTTTCAGAATTTTTTACTACTTTTACTTTTATCGGCAGCGAAAACTGAATCGAATAGTCAACCGAAGTACCTAAGTTAGTGTGATGGCATCATGGGAGTCTCACCATTTTCAGTGTTAGTACAGTCACCATCAGATATATCGAAGCGGCCGAGGTGCTCAAAAATATCTGAACATGCCCTGAGGGCTATCGTTTTTTTGCTCACCAGTTGGCGCCTCTGTTGATGGTGGTCTAAAAGACTAAAGAACAGCTGTCAGTCATTGAAGTGACAAGTGACATTTGACATTTCGAGCTATGGAAAAGACCACCATCTACACTAGCGCCCCTAGCGGCGAATTCATACGCATTAGCCCTCATAAAGGCGTGTTCAGATATTTGTGAGCACCTTGGCCGCTCCGATATATCTGATGGCAAGTGTACCTATGACTGACGATAGTTAATATGCAGAAACACGGCAAATAAACATTTCCGTTTGCAGATAACCGGTGTCGTGTTGAAAGGCGTCAGGCGTCTGCAGTTCAACATCGAGCTCCGGCAGATAAACGGGATCCCTCAACTGGAAAACGTGCGCACGGGCGTGTTCCCGTTGCTCTGGCTCGATGAGGTGGCTCATGTTTAATAGTCCTAAGCGAACTCTGCACCGACTTCAACCTTTTCGCCGCCATTGACTTGATATACAGTATGTTTTTGACCATGGGGCTTTAAATTCAGGGCTCGATTCTACTCGCTTAACTCGCTAAACTGAGCTAATTTTGAAATAAAACTATGAAAACGGATTATATCGCGTATATTGAATTTATAATACATGAGCTACTTTAATTATGGGACAAACCCTAATATCGCGATTTTTTTCTTTTTTTGCTTTTCCATAGAAAACGTCGACATCTGATCAGCCAAAATGTATGAAAAAGCCAAGTTTTTTTTCGCGATTTCGGGGTTGGTCCCATAATAAAAGTAGCTCAGTTTAGCGAGTAGAATCGAGACCTGAATTTAAAGCCCCATGGTCAGAAACACCCTGTATAGTCAGTACGACGATATGTTATACGGGTTGTTAACATGCAATGTGTGACTTTACTTTGATGACACTTTATTACTTTATTGACGTGGCGGCGAATAGATTAACGTATGGATGGTATAGAAAGGATGCCAATCTCTTATAACAGAATTGTTGCAAAAGTGACCGCTTTCAGCTTTAAATAATAGTTACTAATCTCTCCGGTGGCGCTAGTTAGGCTCTGGGACATGAGTATAACATGAACCAACAAATAACCCGACCAAATTACGTAGGTTGTTTTTGTTAGTATTTCGATGTATGGTGGCGCCGCCTAATTACTGTTTTTTGATGGACACTTTTTATACATAGAGATTTGGCTCCTTTATATAGTCTCCATGGATTAACGGAACAAAGTGTTGAAGTAAACGTCATAATTTTCATAGAATATTTATATTTATGATGTCATTCCACACTTTATCATTGCAAATACCATACAGAGTTAGCTTGAGACCGACTTAAGTCAAAATCAAAACAATACATATAGTTTTGAAAATTCGCGATGAACACGCTTTTAAAAGTCCTGCAGCGGATGTTCAGCCTTGATCTCTCAAAAATGTATTAAAAAAATTGTGAAACCAAAATTTCTAAAAACAGTTGGGCAACAATGGCTTCATAAGAACTTTCAATGAAAATTAACTATACTGAACATGATCAGTTTGGTGAGTTCATGAGTCATTCATTTGCAAATTTTACTAAGGGCCTTTTTGCCGCAAAATACTTCCTTTTACTTTCATTGCCCTCATCATACAAAAGATGGCATGATGGCAATAATATCCGCCTATTGTGACGGACCTACACAATACAATGCGCTTGGGAGGTTTCATTATGAATTAAGATCATTTATTTTTATGGTTCAGCTCCTTCTCATTTACGCAGCGTCTTACGTAAGCGAACAATTCGCGAACGCGAAGCGATGCGGCGTGGCGCGTCGGACCCACGGCGTTCGCGTTCGCAACGAGATCGCCCACGTACGTAGGACACTTCTATAGGTATCAAAAGATTGATTCACCCCGCGCCGCATCGCTTCGCATCGCGTTCGCGTGTTATTCGCCTACGTAGTACGCTGCGTTACGGAAAAAATGGCTGAACAACAATAGTTACCTAATTATTTATTTTATAGGGGGGCAAAGTTGTTTTTTAAACAAAGAATCCAAAATTGAATCACGTAGTTCAAAGAGTGGAATCATGAGCGTTGGGAAGGAGTCAAGGCACGAGGGAGGAACGCTTTGTCATTTCAAATGCCACGAGTTAACTGTAGTGTAGTATCTATATGTAACTTACCGTACGCTCAGATTTGCGATAGGCGAAGATGTGATATGTTTTATTTCCCAAGCCGATAAAAATTACAGTCTCGAGAGCTGTAAGCGGGCCCATATCCGACACCAATTCCATGGGAACCTCGTGTCGACAGAACTGTTCGGTCATCGCCATGATTACCTACCGATTTACTGCTTATTATTTCTTTTTTTTGTGTTGGTCCGACTCTACCGTTTTGAGTTTTGACACGGTACTTAGGACTTAAGAAGTTCCTAGGCAAAAAAGAACAAGGATAAACGATAATAGCGCTTACCCTAGTACTCCTTTTGAAAGATTCATAACACCGTTTTTTTTTTTTTAGGGGACATCTTACACAGATCTACCTAGCCCCAAACTAAGCAAAGCTTGTACTATGGGAGCTAGGCGACGATATATATACTTCGGTCACTCCCCACTAGGCCAGACCGGTCGTCATTATTACCCTGTCATCTGTTCTTATACTTGCTTTTACTTTGTTTCTTTTCAGGGCGCAGAATTGCCGCCAGAAGTCCAACAGGAGCTGAAGCAGTCCCACACCCTGCTGGGATACGTGGAGATGGCGCGCTGGATCCTGCTGTCCATAGCCATTTTAGTATTACTAGCCAGTCTGTTCAAACTGGCAAAAAGCGGCGCTCTCCCCATGTGTGGGCAACATACAAATTCTGTCAGTTTCGTGCTGTCCGCTACTGGTAATGGTAACAATAAATTTCACTGAGTTTGTGGTCGATCTTGATTTTATTTTCTCAATTACCTTCGCTACTATCATGGTCGAATAAAAAAAGAAGACCGAGAAGGTCTATAAAAGATTTTGAACGTAATTACGTTCCTCTAATATTCAGCTTATTGCCAGATGGAGTCACTAACGCAGCAGGTCTCAGTTCCATCTATTTTGTTCGGCGCTTAGACCTCTGCTTTTGTTTCGGATTCGGGTTACGGGTGCACGGTGGCCTGGGCGCATTAGTAGGGGAAGGGGGAGGGCATAGTGGGGTCACGGGGCATAGAGAAATTGAACAGCAATTCTTTCTAAAACGTATTTATGTACTGTGGCGTGTTATAGTTAATTATAAATCATAGTACCCCATGGAAATGGAACCCCATTAGTACCCCATACCCCATTCCCCATTTACCCCTATGCACGGGGCATAATGGAGCCAATGCCTTTTTTCATCTAAGTATTCACATCTCGTAGATTAATTACGTTATCAACATAAATGTATCCATAGTCATTCGCAATTAATTAAGCTATGATTCTACGTTGAAACTTTTAATTTTATCACATTATTTTAGTTTTTAGGGATGTTTAAACGTTAAGTACCCCACTATGCCCCCCCACGCTCCCCCCAACCCCTTTCGACACACCTTCGTAAACTGACAGTCAATATTGCGGGTTTTGACGGTCAAGTTGCTTTTCACAGCAAAAGATATGAATAAAACATTGTTGATCTTATAAATATGTATGAACTAATCAGAATCAGAGAGCGACCCGCGGCCACTGGAGTTGTCTTCGTTATCTATTTCCATTTCAGCCTCTTGTTTCGCTGTGATCTCGCCCACGGTTTTTATGCAGCGAATTGTGTATTTGTTGAAGTCACATCTGAAACAAATTAAGATATTAAGAGCCCATCAACGTGTTCACTAGCGCCACTGCTAAATAATTGTGATTATTTAAATTTAACGAAAGATATTTAAAAATAGGGGGCCGCTACGTACTGTATTTCGTATTTAAGTACCTTTTGAACACATTATAATAGATTTTACGTTGCTGGATTCGTCAATCTATGCGTCCAAAGTTAAAACGGCCGTTTTTGTTTTGAGTTCATAGATCGAGGAATCCAGCAACAAAAAAAAAGCCAAGTGCAAGTCGGACTCGCGCACGAAGGGTTCCGTACTATTACGCAAAAATCGCCAAAAAATCATGTATGGGAGCCGCACTTAAATATTTATTTTATTTTGTTTTTAGTATTTTTTGTTAAAGCGGCAACAGAAATACGTCATCTGTGAAAATTTCAACTGTCTAGCTATCACGGTTGATGAGATACAGCCTGGTGACAGACGGACAGACAGACAGATAGACAGCGGAGTCTTAGTAATAGGGTCCCGTTTTTACCCTTTGGGTACGGAAACCTAACTAGTTTCATGTATTCAAAAGGTACTTGAACACAAAATACAGTACGTAGCAGCCCCCTTTTTTAAATATCTATCGTTAAATTTAAATAATCACAATTATTAAGCAGTGGCGCTAGTGAGCACGATGGGCTCTTAAGAACCGTTCTACTTAAGTAGAACGGTCAATTAATCAATTATAATATGGGCCGATTTGTATTTTCTTGTCGTCTTTTCTTTATCGTTATATTCGATAAATTTGGTGGATTGATAGAATTCCTTATTTTGAACTGTACAATATAAGCGCAATTACACCTTATGTACACCTTACACCTACTAAAAAATCTTCCTCTTAGTTACAAAAACTTATTACACGTGTGACGTGTATAAACGATACCTACACGGACTGTAGTGTAATTCTTTGCATTTATCATATCCTTATATAACCACAAGTCACGCAAATCGGCCAGTTAAGTCATTGGATAATGCCTCAACCTTGACCACAATACTGATAGCGTGTTCGATCAATCAAATGATAGGAGTACATCTTGATAGTGCCCGATATGAGATACTGTGTCTGTCATCTGTGAGGCTGATGATTGGGCTAATTTGAGGTTCATTTTACCTAAATTGTCAATTGAAAGTACTCTCAAGAAATACACAAATACAAGTAGGTAAAATACACCGTGTTTTTTTTTTCGCTAATTTTAAGGGTACATTCCTGAGCTTAAATCATGTAACTTTCTCAAAGACACCGGTATTCTAACTAACTCCATTACTGAGATAATCAATAAAAAAATCTTCTGATAAGGCCCCTACGAGCGTGACCACTTGCCTTAGGGCCTGTTTACATATTAATTAGTGTTTAGTACGAGTTCATACATTTGCTACTAAACGTAAGTACTATTTCGGACGATCGATGTTCGAAAAGACATTAATATGCCACAGTTTTCAATTGTTTGGTTAAGTACGTAATGCCCGTGTTACAACAACGCTATATGCAAAATTTAATTACTTTTTATAAATACATTTTTTTTAACTATGCCATTTCGTTTTCTTAAACGTATGTACTCAACCATACCCTGAAGTAAACGGAATTCAATAAAAATAGTTGTATACACTTGTATTTTACTTTCTCGTATTCGAAATAAAAAGTAGAGGTTTAACTCGGGTGAAAGGCACTCAATTCTAAATTGGCGCTTGAACTAAGTGAAAAACATTTCGTTGGAAATAGGTGCCTTTCATTCCTTGGCTAACAATCTACTATTGTTATCCGATACAATTATATGGGGCATTTTCTATGAAAAGAGACCTTATTGTCGATGGCGCTTACGCCGCACAGCGTCGCGCGGCGTTTATAATGGCATAAGCGCCATCGACAATAAGGTCCCGTTTTATAGAAACTACCACATATTAATACAGCTTATAATGTTATTTATAATACAGAGCTAATACAGCTAATAATAAATCGAGATTAAGTACCTAACTTAGGCAGCTAAGCACCTAACTTTGGTACTTAACGAAGTTCTGTTTAACAACAAAAAAAGTTTTACGATTTACAAAATGTTTTAATCCGTACTAGTAATATACTTACTCGTAAAGTGATTCTTTCTGTCTATTTGTTACTTCTTCACGCCTAAACTATGGAACCTATTTAGATGAAATTTGGTATGGAGATAGTTTGAATCCTAGAAAATTACATTGATCAGTTCTTATCACGGAAATGAAACAAGGTGAGTCCTTAAGGTTGTGAAAAGAGGGGTGGAATTTACTACGGATGTGGGATATGGAAGTTCTACGCAGATGAAACTGCTTGCAGATGCTATTTCCTATAATATCATAAATGTAAATGTAACTGTCTGTCTTTTTTAGAAACTCAGAAATTCAGAACTGATTTACATGAACTTTGGTATGGAGATAGTTTGAATCTTATGAAATGACAAAGGTAAGTTTTTATCACGGAAATCATCATTTTACTTAAAGACGAAGTCGCGGACAGAAGCCGGTAGGTTTATAGAACAACCCATTGTTTGAATATATCCGAATCATTTTTAAAGTCAACAAAAAAGTCACGAACACGAAAGGCAAGCTTGAAATAACTTTTCTACTATAATAAGAAGAAAATCTGGCCTTATTCGGCTCATTCTGGAACAAAAATTCAATACCAGTTTATTATTCGGTTATATTTCAATTTCATTGAGTTAAA
This sequence comes from Cydia strobilella, assembly GCF_947568885.1. Taxonomy (NCBI): domain Eukaryota; kingdom Metazoa; phylum Arthropoda; class Insecta; order Lepidoptera; family Tortricidae; genus Cydia; species Cydia strobilella. The sequence goes on from NC_086045.1 coordinate 6,448,091, forward strand.
GGGTACAGGCAATTTCTATAGATCTGTCAATTAAGTCCATATCAACTAATCAAATTAGAAACTTTATTAACTCTAAATTATAATTTTAGCTGAAATTGGTTTTAACGAATCCTAAATTCAAACGAGATTACCGATCACTAATTATATTCAATACCTACTTAGTACTAATTAAAATTATGAGATACATAAATGTGGTTTTAGAGTTTATGAGGTTAATTTAAAAAATAATAATAAATACGTTCAAATGAAACGTTTTGTCGAAATGTCGTACATATGTATTTTCTGATTCACAACACAGTTGAAAACTCGACTGCTACATAATGAAATAGACAGCGCCCGCCAGAAAGTACGCTTCCTAGCGGTGACAGATTGATCATTGTTTTCTCGTAAGTACGTGTACTTAGTATTTCTTTTTTAATTAGCGTACAATTTCGTACATTTTTAGTGTTCCGTGCAAAACTTTGTTTTGACAAACGGAACACTTATGGAATCACTTCGATCTTGCAAATCAGTTATTTTGATGTGAGTTTGAATTCCATGTCACCGCTAGATAGTATGACACTGTATTTTCCATTTTTCATTAAATCGGCCTGGTCACTTCTAAGAACTAAGTTTCATATCTCTTCTTCAGATTTTTTTTCGCAGGCCAATTTGGATAAACACTTTATCATCATCATCATCATCATCATGTCAGCCGATAGACGTCCACTGCTGGACATAGGCCTCCCCCAAGGCTCGCCACTCCGACCGATCCTGTGCCGCTCGCAACCACCGAATTCCCGCGACTTTCACCAGGTCGTCGCTCCATCTCGTTGGAGGCCTACCGGCAGTTCGTCTTCCGGTACGCGGACGCCACTCCAGAACCTTCCGGCCCCACCGGCCATCAGTTCTGCGAGCAATGTGCCCCGCCCACTGCCACTTAAGGTTTGCAATTCTGCGAGCTATATCGGTGACCCCAGTTCTACTGCGGATATCATCATTTCTGACTCTATCACGCAGAGAAACCCCGAGCATAGCTCTCTCCATTGCCCTTTGCGTGACCTTGAGCCTTCTTATGAGGCCCATCGTTAGCGCCCACGTCTCAGATCCGTATGTCATCACTGGCAACACACACTGGTCAAAGACTTTTGACTTAAGACACTGCGGCAATTTGGACGAAAAGATACTGTGGAGCTTCCCGAACGCTGCCCAACCGAGTCGGATTCGACGAGTGACCTCTTTCTCGAAGTTGGACCTACCTAACTGGACTGTTTGTCCTAGGTATACATAATCGTCAACAACTTCGAGCGCAGAGCCTCCGATTAATACGGGAGTTGGCACAACATGGACGTTAGACATGATCTTCGTCTTGTCCATGTTCATTTTCAGACCAACTCGTTCAGATACTCTGCTGAGATCAGCGAGCATCGCACTGAGGTCCTCCATGGTCTCAGCCATGACTACGATATCATCGGCAAACCGAAGGTGAGTGATGTACTCGCCATTTACATTGATGCCTCGTCCTTTCCAGTCCAGAACCTTAAAGGCATCCTCCAATGCAGCGGTGAACAGCTTTGGGGAGATTACATCTCCTTGTCTGACTCCCCGCTGCAATGGAATAGGCTTCGAGCTCTGGCCCTGTAGTCGGACGGACATGGTGGCGTTTTCGTACAGACACTTCAGCACTTCGATATACCGGTAGTCGATTTGGCACCTTTGGAGAGACTGCAGCACAGCCCAAGTCTCGATCGAATCGAAGGCTTTCTCGTAGTCCACAAATGCAAGGCAAAGGGGGAGGTTATATTCCTCAGTCTTCTGTATAACCTGCCGCAACGCATGTATGTGGTCTACGGTACTATAGCCTTTACGGAAACCTGCTTGTTCGGGAGGCTGGAAGTCGTCAAACCTGCGTGCGAGACGGTTCGTGATGACTCTCGAAAACAGCTTGTAGACATGGCTCAGAAGTGAGATGGGTCTATAATTCTTCAGCAAGGTGTTATCACCTTTTTTGAAGAAGAGCACCACCACACTTCTGTTCCACGCTTGCGGCGTTTTTCCTTCGCGCATGACGGAACTAAACAGCGTCTGAAGGGCCTTAAGGACTGGTTTACCACCCGCCTTCAGGAGTTCGGCCGTAATTCCGTCATCACCTGGGGCTTTGCCATTCTTAAGTTGTTTGAGAGCCATACTAATCTCGTACAGGCTGACGTCCGGGATATCTTCGGTATAGTGTCGAGTTAGTCTAGCTCTAGGGTCTCTAGCTAGATCCACGACGGGTGCTCGGGTTGTTGTGTATAACTGTCCATAGAACTTCTCGACTTCTCCCAAGAGCTCAGGTTTGGATGAGATGATCCTGCCGTCGTCGGTCTTCAGTTTTGTCAGTTGGCTTTGGCCAATAGACAGATCTCTGGCAAACACCTTCGAGCCTCTGTTGCGCTTGATAGCCTCTTCAATACTGTTAGTATTGAATCGGCGTATATCTCGCTTCAGAGACTTCGAGATCCGTCCGTTGAGCTGCCTATAACGACAAACGTCACCTGACGACTGCAGAATCATCTCACGCCTCACCTCCATGAGCTTGAGAGTGGAGTCCGAGAGTTTCTTGGTTCTTGTACGACGAGTCTTGAAGAACTTGGACCCGACCGTATGAACAGCTTCCACAAACCCGTCGTTGTAATCGTCCAGGTCGCTAGCTAGGCATTCGAACCGGTTTTGAAGTTCGAGCTGAAAGCTCTCGGGGTTTTGGAGCTGGGCCGGTGCCGGGCGGAGCGTAGACTTTATCAGTCGAGATCTCTCAAGCCTAAATTGAATATTCAGTGTGCCTCTTACCATACGGTGATCGCTCCCGGTTTTGACCGAATTGATCACAGAAACATCACTGAATATTTGCTTCTTCGTCGACATGATAAAGTCGATCTCATTCCTTGTTGCACCGTCAGGGCTCACCCAGGTCCACTTCCTGTGCTCACGTTTCCTGAAGAAGGAGTTCATCATATAGAGTCCTTCCTTCTCCATGAAACCAGCCAGTAGGTGGCCCCGGTGATTCCTACGCCCCACTCCAAATTGCCCCACTCTCAGCTCTTCACCGTCTCGTTTGCCCAGCTTAGCGTTGAAGTCCCCCATAACAACTGTGAAGTGAGTTTTGGAGCTATGCATGGCTCTGGAGATATCCTCATACATAGCCTCCACCTCATCGTCGGAGTGTGTCGAGGTCGGTGCGTAGACTTGTATGACCTTCAACGAATAACGTTGGGTCATTCTGAGTACAAGGCACGCTACCCTGTTCGACACACTCTCGATCTTCACAACGTTGTTTACGAGGGACTTGTGGACGATAAACCCGACACCTCCCTGGGACCGTTGTTCGCCCTCCCGGAAATAGAGCAAGTTGCCGGAATTCAGAGTTATCATGTCCTCCCCCTCTCTACGGACTTCCGATAACCCTATGATTCCCCAACGTAACCTGCTTAATTCTTCCTCCAGTTCTAATAACTTTTCGTCGGTCCGCAGCGTACGGCAGTTGTATGTTGCCAGGGCCAAGGGTCGTCGGTTATGGTAGCCGGGCCTCTGCCGGTGATTCACTGTAGCACCCCCTGCCCCGCCATTACCCTGGCCGCTACCGGAGCCAGGAATAGCGGGGCTGCCGGGGACTAGGGGTCTGGGTTTTATTTGTGTCTGCATTATTTTGTTTTTGTTTTTATCCCTTGGGGGGGATTGCCGTAGTCGCCACGCTTGGCAGGCGGGTTGGCGACCGCAGTTTGATAGAGGTAGTTCTCGGAGGACGCTGCTGCCCATCCACCGGACGGAAACACTTTATATACTTACTATATTGCGACACACAACCAATTTCCGATACAATTTTAATGCGGCAAAATCATATTCAAGAATAATATAACTGTCACATGCTAGAGACCTTTTTAAGAGATAAGTAAAAGCTTTTAGGGCCATTTAGCGTTAATCAATTTAATTTCGTCAGGCAGTGCCCAAATTAGTCTAAGTAGTTAAGTATTTATGCTATACGTGCGAGTGCATACCTAGTTATAGATTAATATACAGTCCACGTCGATATTAAGTTATTATAGAATAAAGGAGCATCCAAAGAACACGTTGTTTGAGTTTTTAAATTCCCGGCTCATCCAAAAGCATCCTTACCGCCTGAACAGGCAGCTGAGCGAGGACCGATTAATTAAATTTGACCTAATATTCATTATTGCATACCAGCAGCACCGAGTATATAATCTTATCCTATAATATAAAACTATTTTATAATAAAATAAGCAAATAAGTGCTGGTGGGCTAGCGGTAAGAGCGTGCGTCTTGCAATCCGGAGGTCGGGGGCTCAAACCCCTCAAATATCATTTGATATTTACCAGTCGCTTTTCGGTAAAGGAAAACATCGTGAGGAAACCGGACTAATCCCAATAAGGCCTTGTTTACCCTCTGGGTTGGAAGGTCAGATGGCAGTCGCTTCGTAAAAACTAGTGCCTACGCCAATTCTTGGGATTAGTTGCCAAGCGGACCCCAGGCACCCATGAGCCGTGGCAAAATGCCGGGACAACGCGAGGAAGATATTGATGATGTTACCATTCATATGTGTCAACATCCCTATTATCGAGATCCATGCACTACCTATTTTTTACGTATTTTAAAAGCTCTCGAAAACAAAGTGAATTCCAGCAATAGAATTTACCCACGTAGGTAATGGGGTAATCTAGGCTCGACACGTTTGACGGTTTGGAACATAAATCTATTGTCGAACTATATTTTACGGGCCATAAACTTCAACACCTTCGTTTCGTCCTCACGCGTGAGCGGGGACCGAAAATTCTCGAGTTGTTTATAGTTCGGTAGGGAACTAGGGAAGTAACGATTTCGATACCCATACTGATATGGTGTTACGAATTTCCAAAATTGCGAAACATCCACATAGTTTTCGGAGACCTCTCATATTATTGTTGGGGAATCGAAATTTTACCATTTCCAAAATTTTAATCTACTTTGTTTCCTGTATTTTTTCCGAAAACTTTTTAAAAACTTTCCGCAAATTGTACATTGACAGATAGGTACAATTACGGTCTTTCATTGTTGAGCCATTTAGGGTTTACTTTACATTAATCATTTTAAACCGTTAGTATTGACAACCAAATTAGCTTAAACCTTCGATGGGTCAAAAATTAAAGTCTATGACCAGTATGACCGTACAGGTCGATTCACAAGAGCTGACATGAATGGACTGAAGGAGTGAATAAAAATATCTATGTGATTCACATTAACCAATAAAGTCACTGTTCTGACTGTCACTCATACAATGAAAGCTTCGCGTTTTCTGGTCAAAAACTATTCGTAATGAAGACACAGAACGGCTAATGTCTAAAGAACTATAGAGCAATTTTTTCATGAAACCGATGCTGCCAAAAATACAGGGGTGCGGTTAAAGTTGGCACTTTAACCATTTAAGGTTTTGGTTTTAGTCTTGCAAATACATGTATGTATTATCTATTTTTTGTGAGATTTTTTTAAGTCATGTGCCCTCGATTAAAATGTGTAAAAATTCAATATAAAAATTACATTTTACGTTAGCCCCTCTTAAGTCTTAATATACTAAATCTATGCTCTGTGGCCTATGTGCTAATGATTATTCATTACTATTGATTCTCCATTACATTACAATAATCGGTATCGTGTGTCGGGTCGGTAACACGAACTATAACATCCCTTGTTTTGTCGAAATCCATAAAAGATGATACTCTCCGCCTCCGCGCAACAGCAATGATGAAATAGACTCTATACACGTTGCATTAAGGTTCCCTATCGTTCAGTCGGTGTGTCATTTAGTTTTGCCCGACATGAATAAATAGTATTATCTAACTTGGCTCTTCTTCAAACCATCTTTATTTCGATTGACGTAGATATTAAGAGGGGGCAAAAATGTAGTTTTTATTTTGGATTTTTACACGTTTTAATGAAGGGCAAATGCATTGAAAAAATTCACATGGAAACTAGACTGGATATGGAATACACATGGATACGTATTTCCGAGGGCAGACTCCAAGAAAAAACTTATAAGGTTAAAGTTGGCTCGATAATAAAAAATCACGAAAACATGTCTAATAGGGAATATTACGCAAAACTCTGCGTAGAGGGCGTCACTAGCACAATCACAAGGCCTGCCGCGAAACACGAAAATCGAAAGTTCGTTTCTGCCTCTCTATCACTCTTGTATTTTCGATCAATAGAGAAATAGATTTCGATTTTCGCGGTAGGCCACCTGTAAACAAACCGCTTTGATGCATCAATCAATTGTCATAGTGAAAACTTGTCAAAAAACTGTTTTTTTTAAACATAGTTAGCCATTTATTTTTTCGTTGTATTAAATGTGTAAAGTCTATAGGGTTTATTAGTAAAACTTAGCAAATCACTGTTACATTTTGTCTCTTTCTAACAAACACAAATCGCAAAGTGACGGATAGGGACAAACGGTTATCAGCGGCATAATAGGTTGGTTGGACAGATGTTTATGAATAACGCCATAAAACAAATTCGTGATTCGAATTTGATAGCTAATCTCATGGTTCGAAGTTATCCAGATAATTAGTCTTTGATAATTATCGCGATATCGTATAATTATCCTAGGTATGGACGGTGCTATATTTATTTTCTTTGATTTTTTGATAGTCAAAAATAATGATTGGGGCGTTTTTCGCTACGTACAAATAAAAACTGACCTAATATTGATTAGTTTTTTTATGAACCATTGAAATATAAGATAATAATCATGTAAGAATCTAATTATATTTCGTAAATTTTAGGTTATTATCAATTCGATAATTATCAAGCATAAAAATCACGATAATTATCAAGATAAGTATCATTGATAATTATCTTTTTTATGAACCATTGAAATATACGATAATCATCATGTAAGAATCTAATTATATTTCGTAAATTTTAGGTTATTATCAAATCGATAATGATCAGGCATAAAAATCACGATAATTATCTGGATAATTATCAAGATAAGTATCATTGATAATTATCCTTTCGAACCCTGGCAGTGAATGTGTTAAATAACACTATGTACTTACATTTTGCTCAATTGCGAGTACTTGACCGTCAGCGCCTTTTCAAGAGCCAGCAGCGCGCTTTGCGGGAACTTATTCTTCCCGGTCAGAATGCACTTGGTCCATATCAGCAGGTGTTCGAGGTGAGGACTCTCCTCGATGAGGCGGGCGATGGACGCGGTGAGGCGGTGAGCATAGTCCTCATCCAGTGATGTCACTGTCAGTTCGACTGTGGCCAAAAATGCATATTTTGTTATTGAAATAAAAATTTATATATGTATTCTGCAAGTAGGCCTCGAGGGCTCTTTACTCAATACAACATTTACAGTAACATCATATAGATACTTACTATCTGTGCTGGGCACAGCCTCCACACACTCCCTGATGAGGCTGTGTTCGTTGAGCTGCAGCGCGCTCACTAAAGCCGGGCCCCAGGAGCGCTCAGATAATTTCTGTTTCACCGCGCCTGGCGTCGAATCGGCTTCTAGTCGGTATGGCCTAGGAGAAGGACAAAAATACATAGGTCACTACTCACTAGATAAGTTTTGCAATAGACAAATATGAGACAAAGATGTGGCTTATCACGTATACTTTATAAAACTATATTCCCATAGACAACGTTTGGCGGGAAAACATTTACTGGGTCAAAATTCTATTCGTTGGCCTGGTTTTTGTCCCCAAAAAATGTGACGGAGTGGAGCTTTGATGACGTGGAGCATGTGATTGGGTGAAATTAAGTTTTTAAATTTTCCCAAGAGATATATTAATCTACAGCTAGAAAGACATGCAATAGCACTCAACTTTTTTTATTTATTTGATAAAAGAAAAAAATAGAAGCGTGACAGAGTGGTCAGAAACAAGACAACGAAAAGAATTTGAACCCTACTGTCTTTTTACTTATAAAAAAAAAGATTTTAACTTTGAAAATGTCGGCGTGGGCTAGAGACAACTTACGAATATTTTATACAATAAATTTTCATTTCATACAAAGTTAAAATCTATTTTTTAATCAGTAGATTCAAAAAGAAAGTAAATGTTTTCCCACAAAACATTGTCTATGGTATTATAGTTTTAAAAAGTATATGTGATAGACCATTTCTTTGTTTCATATTTGTCTATTGCAAAACTTATCTAGTGACCTATGTAGATAGCGATATACTTAAAAAATCAATATACTCAAGTTCCTATTTTTATTATCATACAGTTTAATAATATGAAATCTAAATGGTTTCTGACAAATCAAGGAATGTCAGGTCAGGTGACAACCAAAACATTACCTACTACCATAAGTTCAGTGCAACGAGAATGTATAGGATAGAGGGGTACTGTCATAGACTTCATCTTATGTGTCATTTCCAACCAGAAGGGTACTTATTGTCGCTGGTCAGTAAGGCGCTATTTCCATATAGATTCAATTAGAAATCTACCTTATCGACAAGCGACAATGTGGTACCTTTTGGTTGAAAACAGAGTTATGTAGGTATTTGGTTTAGTGTCATATTAGTAAGTAAACCGTACTAGTAATATAACTTCTTCTTCTTCTTTGCCTGGCCCTTTCCCATTTTATTTGGGGTCGGCCCTCCGTATCATGCGTCTCCAGGCAGCTCGGTCCTGGGTCGTCTCCTTGTTGACTTGGGCTTCTTTGAGGTTCTTATCTACTACGGACATCCATGTGATTCGGGGTCTTCCTCGTCCTCGGGGTTTAGTTTCAATATCTAGCACTTTCCTGGTCATGTGGTCGGATGGTCGCCTCATAACGTGTCCGTACCACCGCAGACGGCTCTCCTGTAGTTTATCTGGGATAGGTCTCACTTTGAAGGTGCCTCTTATGTGTGTGTTTCTGACATGATCCAGCCTAGTTACACCACCCGCCCACCTGAGCATCTTCATCTCTGCGCAGTGTAATTGATTTTCATGCTGCTTTTTGAGTGGCCAGCATTCGGCTCCGTATGTCATGGCCGGTCGGACGGCTGCTCTGTATACTCGTCCCTTTATGCGCACGGGCATTCGGCTGTCGCATAGCACGCCGGTTAGTTCTCTCCATTTCAACCACCCGGTATTTATGCGATGGGTGACATCAGTGTCTATTGACCCATCTTTACTGATGACTGACCCTAGGTACTTGAAATTGTCCACTTCTTTTAGCTGGGTGTTCTGCAGACAGATGGTGTGTTTGCTGTTGACGCCACTAAAGTTGCAGTGCATGTACTCGGTCTTCTCTCTGCTTATTCGCAGACCTGATGTTTCCAGAGCTTCCCTCCACTTTTCTAAAACTTTTCGTACTAGTAATATAACAAGGTTGATTTCCACACCATTACAGTATTATTTTGAAATATTATTGCTATGTTCAGACGACGTCAAAGATATGTTAACATTTTTCGCCTTATTACAAAGGAAAAGAGATAAGGTGCAAAAGTATATCTCGTCGACTGTCCAAGTTCAATATGAGCCTTTTTCTAAAAAGAAAGATACCTAAGGATGAGTAGAAATCTCCGATTATTAACCTGAAAGTCCCATCAATGCCGGCATTCTGACTATACAGGAATAAGCCCTCAGTGGCCGCGCAAGCGAAGCTCTCGCCAGTAGGCGAGAAACGCAGGCAGTGGACGCGTACCTATGAAAAATACAATAAAACAATATATGTACAATACAATACAATATTACACTTTGATAACACGTCAGTTGCAATATTTCTTTGCGAATCCGAAATGAATGTATAATAACGTGCTAGTCAATTAGTGCTAACCCGGCCGTTATACTTCTCTTCTTCGTCGTTCCCTCATGACTGAGGATCGTGACCAAGAACTATATCCCTCCATTTAACGCGATCAAGGGCTATGTGGGCTGCCCTCTGCATGGAACCACATGCTTGTCTAATGGAATCCGACCATCTTGCCGGGGCTCTTCCTCTAGTGTGGCGATCGCATTATGTGCCCAAATAATCTGAGAGAGAGTTGAGAGTCGTTTGGTGATTTTTAGTTCTCTCAGAATGGCCGTTATACTTACTAAAGTATTTATTACGCGGCACAATATCAGTAATAGCTCTAGTCAGGCTTTTATAGTTATTCTACTTTACTTATTTATTTATTTAAACTTTATTGCACAATACATGAAAAGTACAAATGGCGGACATAATGCCAGAAGGCATTCTATACAAGTCAAGCAAGGGCTAAACCGAAAGATTGAGTTGTTGTTTATTGTGTCTATAATAATTTAGCCCATAAAGTTTTAAGTCATAATGTTTTATTTGTCCGCATTTTCTTTGGTCATAATTTGGTTTTTCTTAGAAACGCGTAACTTTTAAGGATTGCCATAAAACAAACCTAACCTATTCATAGGATAACCTTACGAAAATCCTGAAAAGTTAACGGTTTCAGAATTATCACTAATGATTACCTGACAATCATTACATTATGACTTTCAATAATATAGGGACCCCACTTTAACTACGTGATAAGTAAAGTACACTTATCACGAAGATACTGTAATTTTACCTCAGGTTTGACATTTCTGTCAGCCATATCACCCTCCTTCACGCCAGGCAGACGGATGGCCACATCGCCGCCTTCCAGGTGCGTTCTGTCTTCCACCAGCGCCATGTTTCCAAACTCCGTCAGGTGACGGCGGTTGATGTAATCCTGATAATCACAAAAAATATACAGTCTGGCAAAATAATTTGTCAGTAGACAAAACCAGTCAAGAGTATGTCGGGCCATGCTCAGTGTAGGGTTCCGTAGTTACCCGTCCGTCACAATAGGCTGCTTCTTGGACCCATGTTTCCAGGAGAGGGACACATATATGAGGCATTTTCTATGAAAAGGGACATTATTGTCGATGGCGCTTACGCCGCACAGCGTCCCGCGGCATTGTATATATTTATATCGTAGCATCGTTAATAATGGCGTAAGCGCCATCGACAAAAAGGTCCCTTTTTATGGAAAATACCACATATGATTTTGTCGAAGACACCTATTCGTTTCGAAAGACCTATTTGGATAGGTGTCGTTGGGGACATACAGCCTGGTAACAGACAGACAGACAGACAGACAGACAGGCAGACAGTCGGACAGGCGAACAGTGTAGTCTTAGTAATAGGGTCCCGTTTTTACCGTTTGAGTACGGAACCCTAAAAATGAAAGCACTTACATTGATCGCATCTAGGGACCTGTTCTGCGTGATGGTGAATTTTCTGATGAGGATGGACTCCTTCACGCTGTAGAGGCACACGTACTTCGCGTTGCCGGCGCCGAGGACGCACTGACCGTCCGCAGAGTAGCATATTGTTGTGAACGCCCTGGAATTCGAGGAATCATTGTAGTACAACCACTTATACCATGAATCTTCTCAAATGATTTTCACGCGCTCAGACACAATGGCCGACCGCTCGCATAAAAGAAACAATGGCTTTTGTTTAACAGATTAGGATCTTGGGCGTAAAAATCATTTGAGAAAATTCATACTGTATCTGAGGTCCACGGAACGCACGCTCCGGCAAACAATGGTACTACTAAACATATGGTAAAGCAAATTGTTTGTATGTTTAAGATGATTACATTTAGTGTCCTCTCCTCCTCTTACAACAAACCCCATGACTTCGCTGTTTTGAAAAATAAAACTAAAAAAACCGGTCAAGTGCAACTCTGACTCGCGCAAGATGGGTTCCGTAGCATAACGCAAAAAATCACGTTTGTTGTATGGGAGCCCCACTTAAATATTTATTTTATTCTGTTTTTAGTATTTGTTGTTATAGCAGCAATAGAAATACATCATCTGTGAAAATTTCAACTGTCTAGCACTCACGGTTCATGAGATACAGCCTGGTGACAGACAGACGGACAGACGGACAGCGGAGTCTTAGTAATAGGGTCCCGTTTTTACCCTTTGGGTACGGAACCCTAAAAATTGTAATGTAGCTCAAGCACCCATATCACGTAACTATAAGCAAACCTAGAATCAAACGTTGATTGCGATATCAAATGTTAAACCGGGCTACAAGTGTTAAATTTATTCAGCAGCATTAGGAGGGCGCGTTCTGAATAAATAACAAGTCAAGGGGTGAAGGTCAATGTTATCGGTAGTCGAGACTTTAGTGAGACGATTCAACGCTTTCTTCATACAGTCAAACTCGAATGTTACGGGAGTAAAATGTAGCGTTATCAACTTATCACGACTGTATAATGCATTCGTTTTACAATGCATTAATCTTTAACATATTGTATTGTTTATAAACCTATTTTCAATAATTACAAAATAATAGTGATAATTAAATATAAAAACAAAAAAAAATACTAAAACTAAAATATAACTAAATTAATCTAAAATATAACTTAAATTAATCTAAAAGGCCCCTGCAGCATAGTGCCAAGAATGCTGGCAGCATTTCCTCGCTGCCAGTTCTTATGTCACCTGCCGGGCTAGCACATGATTGGCGCGAGAATATCTCGCCGCGACATAGACTACCCGTCCCTCTTTAATTCATACAATTAGTAAAAGACGGGTAGTCTATCTCGCGGCGAGATACTGTCGCGCCAATCATGTGCTCGGCCTACTGGCGTCTCTAAGTGTCTTCGACAGGTTTTTGAAGAGACATAGAGCGCCATGGCTCCACAGACACTTTATAGGTAAAGTTGATGAAATATAAAGTGAGCCGATCTTGTTCGAACCAGTTCGTCAACCTTTATCAACATTAGGTACTAACTTGGTTTTAAGCATCTGCTGTGGTGTAACCAAGTCGCGGTCGCCCCGGCCCGACGCCAGGTCGATTCGACCCTCTATACTGCCCGTTTGCTCGCAGGTTGTCGCGTCGAAGAATGTGATAGCGCCGTCAAGCGTTGATACTGCTATCTGAGAAGAACCTTAAGTTAAATGAAACTAACAGACGGGTGAACAAACTATTTCTTGTAAGAAATTTTGTACCACGTTGTATAGTATGGATCTTCTCAAATGATTTTTACGTCTAAGACATCTGCTAAACAAAAGCGCGTGGCACGCGCTCAGACACAATGGCTACGCGCTCAGACACAATGGCCGATCGAACCACAAAAGAAACAATGGCTTTTGTTTAACAGATTAGGGTTTTAGGCGTAAAAATAATTTGAGAAGATTCATAATATACTAACATGCTCAGTAAGTGGCCCATCCCAAAAGAATTAGTAGAATTACTACAGAAATACAATTAAGTTTGGTTAAATCAAACACCAAACATGCAGGTTTTAAGGGTGATCCAGGAGAATGTAACCATGGCAACCGGGTGTAAAAAGTAGGTTGATTCACCTAAATACGTCAGACATACTTCAATTTGGTTCACTTTAATGTTAGATTAATCGATCAATCAGGGTTCTTAAAATCCTAAACGTACGACATATATTATATTTTTTTAAATCTATACCACATCAGGTCGAAAAGCGTCCCAATTCATATACATTTAACTTCAAATTTAGAACGGTGTTCATCCATGTAACCGCTACGAGCCAAGCTTTCGATAACAATAGTTTCATACATAGCTAACCAATCTAGAACCGTATAAAGTATGACATAGAGTTGAGATTGCCTTACCTGCTCCCCATCAGGCCTGAACGCGACTTGCAGTGCGTCGGAAGTCATCTGTATAGTTTCGCTCTCAGAGCTGTTCTCTATACAGTTCCAGAGACGGACGGTCTTGTCCCAGCTGGCCGAGGCGAGACGAGTGCTTGACAGAGCCGGATTGAAGGCTAAACTGGACACTGGAGCTTCGTGGCCTCCCAATACCTGTTATATAATACCTATTATTAAAACAATTTTTTGCCAAGCCAATGCACTGATACAGTTGGAGTAATTAAATTAATAAAATCCAAAAAAAGTCTTATCTAAGTAGCAAATGTGACAATAAGATTAACACTAGGGAAGGGTTTCGCAGCTACTTTAATAGTATAGTGTCAAGAGGCGCCCGCCGTAAAGCCAGGAAATTGGAAGGAAACATTATATTCGTCGCGCCGCGCCTGATGCTAAGCAGCCACCACAGCCTATGGAAGTTTACAATTCTAGTGAAATAGATTTATTATTTGACTACTAGTAGTGTCAAAATCGTTTTGACAGTTCTAAAAATGAAAGTGATATGACTAGTCAGTTTCTTTTTTCGAACTGTCAAAACGATTTTGCTACTATGGAAAATATATTAAACACTAGCATGTGACGTCACAATCAAATTATTTACTCTTTATAGTTTTATACGGGTTTTAAAATAGAAATTGTGTCAAAAAATAACTGATGTCTACGTTTCTCTATTAATCTTCTGGTGTATTATTTAAATGCATGGTGTAAAATAATTAATTTTAAATACAGTCAAATACCCTATTATACGCGCGATGCCAACCCCAAAAGCTTACAATGATTTATCCTTCACGTCACGTCCTGGCCGCCCGCGGCGCACAGCTCGCTGCTGGAGTCTAAGTCAGTACTCACATCCAACAGCTTCCCAAACTTGACGGACCACAGGAATATCTCGAACACGTCCTGGCCGCCCGCGGCGCACAGCTCGCTGCTGGAGTCTAAGTCAGTACTCACATCCAACAGCTTCCCAAACTTGACGGACCACAGGAATATCTCGAACACGTCCTGGCCGCCCGCGGCGCACAGCTCGCTGCTGGAGTCTAAGTCAGTACTCACATCCAACAGCTTCCCAAACTTGACGGACCACAGGAATATCTCGAACACGTCCTGGCCGCCCGCGGCGCACAGCTCGCTGCTGGAGTCTAAGTCAGTACTCACATCCAACAGCTTCCCAAACTTGACGGACCACAGGAATATCTCGAACACGTCCTGGCCGCCCGCGGCGCACAGCTCGCTGCTGGAGTCTAAGTCAGTACTCACATCCAACAGCTTCCCAAACTTGACGGACCACAGGAATATCTCGAACACGTCCTGGCCGCCCGCGGCGCACAGCTCGCTGCTGGAGTCTAAGTCAGTACTCACATCCAACAGCTTCCCAAACTTGACGGACCACAGGAATATCTCGAACACGTCCTGGCCGCCCGCGGCGCACAGCTCGCTGCTGGAGTCTAAGTCAGTACTCACATCCAACAGCTTCCCAAACTTGACGGACCACAGGAATATCTCGAACACGTCCTGGCCGCCCGCGGCGCACAGCTCGCTGCTGGAGTCTAAGTCAGTACTCACATCCAACAGCTTCCCAAACTTGACGGACCACAGGAATATCTCGAACACGTCCTGGCCGCCCGCGGCGCACAGCTCGCTGCTGGAGTCTAAGTCAGTACTCACATCCAACAGCTTCCCAAACTTGACGGACCACAGGAATATCTCGAACACGTCCTGGCCGCCCGCGGCGCACAGCTCGCTGCTGGAGTCTAAGTCAGTACTCACATCCAACAGCTTCCCAAACTTGACGGACCACAGGAATATCTCGAACACGTCCTGGCCGCCCGCGGCGCACAGCTCGCTGCTGGAGTCTAAGTCAGTACTCACATCCAACAGCTTCCCAAACTTGACGGACCACAGGATTATCTCGAACACGTCCTGGCCGCCCGCGGCGCACAGCTCGCTGCTGGAGTCTAAGTCAGTACTCACATCCAACAGCTTCCCAAACTTGACGGACCACAGGAATATCTCGAACACGTCCTGGCCGCCCGCGGCGCACAGCTCGCTGCTGGAGTCTAAGTCAGTACTCACATCCAACAGCTTCCCAAACTTGACGGACCACAGGAATATCTCGAACACGTCCTGGCCGCCCGCGGCGCACAGCTCGCTGCTGGAGTCTAAGGCCACGCAGCTGAATTGCACGAGGCTCGGCGACGTCAATGTGCGGAAGTTGCGATATCTAAAAATAAATTTTATTCCGTTAGCGTTAAGTTCATTTTGTACTGAGCCACCGAATAAGTAATATTTAATAATGAACGGACACGCGCCACGTCGCCCCGAATGGAATTATCTCGCCCAACGGCAGTAGATTGTCTACAGATTGAAAGCATCTCAGTTCGATTTGCAACGCGATGACGGAAAGTTCAAAATGCCGTTGTACGTGCGCTTGTTAATTTTGGTAAATAAAATTTTTTTTCTCTACCACGTTGCCATGGTTACGCTTAAGTTTTTTTCTGTGATGGAAATATTCACACGGTGCGAGTAAGTTTAAATTTCGCTCAAGGCGGAGAATTTTTCCATTTTTTTTTTAAATAAAAGAAAAAAAAAATGCCTCATGCTATTTGCCTAATCTAATTGTGTGTGTTGTGATCCGCCTGGAAAAGGGATAATCTAGGTACAGTCACCATCAGATATATCGGAGCGGCCGAAGTTTAATGGCATTTTTAGTTTTCCGAAATATGTTTTTTTTTTTGTGCTCAAAATATCTGATCATGCACTTTAACGTCTTGATAATAGAGGCTTTGTTTATACATTTATCAAACATCAAACATTTATTCAGCAAATAGGCCACAGGGAAACTTTTACATGTAAATTTTTACAAGCAATAAAATTAACCAAAAATTACAATTTATGAACATATTGGCCGCTCCGTATATATTGGCAACTGTAATATTAATAATGGACCTGGTGTGGTAGTAGCACCGTACGGTGCCGTCGAGTGTCACCGATGACCTGTGCTCGCTGATGGTCACGAAACAAAGCCTCTCAGTGTTCCATACTTTATCACGTTTTACCACAGTCCAGTCTAATTTGAACCTTAAATCGGATTACTAAGGTTGAAATTCTATTATCCCGTATGTGGTCAATAAATACTATGTATTGTGGCCGACCTGGTGAGATCGTAGCACCGCACGGTGCCGTCTAGCGAGCTGGACACGAAGAATTTCTTGTTGGCGCTAAACATAACTCCCGTCACCGATGACGTGTGCTCGCTAAACGTCACGAAACAGAAACCGGTCGTCGTGTTCCATACTATATCAAGTTTTACCACAGTCCAGTCTAATTTGAACCTTAAATCGGATTGCTAAGGTTGAAATTCTATTATCCCGTATGTGTTTAATAAATACTATGTATTGTGGCCGACCTGGTGAGATCGTAGCACCGCACGGTGCCGTCTAGCGAGCTGGACACGAAGAATTTCTTGTTGGCGCTGAACACAACTCCCGTCACCGATGACGTGTGCTCGCTAAACGTCACGAAACAGAAACCGGTCGTCGTGTTCCATACTTTCACCTGAAATGCAATGTCAGTGTAATATCCATACGCGTTCAGCTTGATACTTAGCGGCACTTGCACCATTCCACTAACCCGGGGTTAATCGGTTAAATCTAGTTATCATGGTTACCAGTACAATTTGACACTGGGTTAACAGTTTAACCGCTTAACCCCGGGTTAGTGGGATAGTGCAAGTGGGCCTTAGAGGTCAATTTAAAAGAGCTGGCACGAATGGAATGAATGAGTGAACGAAAATATCTATGTGTGCATCACATCAACCAATAAAATGGGGGCTCTGACTGTATACCGATACAGGTGTCAATCATGCACTGAAAGTTTCGTTCATTCCATTCGTGACAGCTTTATACAAGGAAACTAAATAATAGTTTAACCAATTAAAGAAATAGCGAGATAAAGAATGCAAACAAACATTCAGAAATTTCAAAAGTATTTTATTTAAATAATATTTATTTGAAGGGGGCAAAGTTGTTAACTCCTGAGCAAGCGAAAATTCCAAAAATTGAACCATGAGCGTAGCGAGTGGAATCTTGAGCGTTGCGAGGGTTTCAAAGACTCGTGCTATTTGTGTGTCCGCCTCCACCGTAGGTCTTAAACAGGTAAACCGATTTGCATACGACTTATTTTATTGAAAATCAGGTTTTCTAGCGGTGGTTCTTTAACATGTTTTATCAAAATCGGTTCATCCATTTGTATGTTGAAAGTTTTTTTTAATGTTATTGAGATTCAGTTTGCAATTCACCTTTCCATCGTAGCCGCCAGTGACTATGTACAGGCCGTCCGGAGAGTAAGCGAGACAGGTCATGTCCAAGGAGTGCCCTTGCTGCTTCATAACGTACTGCTCGCCTGTCAATATAACAAAATTTAAGTTTCTGTCAAATACACAGTGATCGGTTGCCACACCGCGAGAGATCGAGTGAGAACAAACTGCTCTTAGATACGTTATAAACTCTGCGTTCCCGATTGACGTGTTCAAAAAAAATGTTACTTTAGTGCAGTGCTTTTCAAAGTGTGGGTCGCGACCCCCAGGGGGGTCGCGGCACTTATCCAAAGGGGTCGCGAAGTTCAGCTTTGAGAAAACTTTTGGAAGGCAGATTAGTTTTTTTTTAACTTAAATAAAATCCAATCCTTTAAAATTTAAAGGTCGTTAATGTAAATATTAACAAAACAAATCATTTTTAGATAGGTATTTATGTGTATGCTTATGTTTAAATTTGAACTGTATTCAGTGTGAAGAATGAGCTTGTTTCATTTAGACTAGTTTGTCAAACCGGGGTTCCTGCCGCGACAAGCAGACGATTAAATCATTTTCCAAATTCAATCTATCCCTTTCTTTTGTTTTGATATCGACCATTGTTGATAACGTCAGCTCGCAATATGAAGTAGCAATTGGGATCAAAACTTTAAGGGCTTTTTTTGCTAGATGGGATATTCAGCCATTCTTTTAACCCAGAACGCACCAATCGAGACTGATACAAACTCCAATTTAAGCATTCTATCAGCTGAAAGTTCCAAAAGTGATTCTTTCACCGGGGCGTTGAGATCGGCCAGCTCAACAGACTTATTCAAAAAAGGATTTAAAATCCAAGATTTTCCATCACCAATCAGTGCTTCATTTGAGAAATAACTTAAAAGTTGTTTTTTAAACTTTGCAAGCTCTCCACCATGACAGGAATATGAATTTCCGCGTTCACTGAGATATCTGATGTTATTTCTTGAATGAATTTTAGCCATGCAAGGGAAGGAATCAAACTGCATAGGTACTGTGTAAAGATGTTGTCCATAACTCAATTTTTGCTATAAATCCATTAACTTTATCTTTTGCTGTTATTAGTTTCTCGTCCCTTCCTTGTAGACTTGCGTTCATAGCATTTAAGTGGTCAAAAATATCGGCAAAATATGCTACTTTCAATAGCCAAACATAATAAGAAAATGTAACTGAGTGAATGATAGTAAGGTGCGTTCCAAATTTGTTATAGTTATATTTGTCGTAGAAACGGGGTTTGGGGGGTCGCGAAAAATTGTTAGTGGTCGTAAAGGGCCGTGACACCGTAAAGTTTGAAAAACACTGCTTTAGTGTATTACGATTATATCCACGGAGTAGGATGCAGATGACAAGTGGGCGTTCTCGTATACCCGACAGTCACTAGCGTCCGACTCACTTTATGCACAGACTATGATTGACTACATATTCGAATGACGTTCATGTATCACCACAGAACATGGTGACACGTATGCTCGCGTAACAAATATTGTTTATTAAATTAAAAATGCAGTATTAAAGCTGCAAAAAAAATAACAGCTACATATATCAAAAACTTTAATTTGGAGGTATTTCCTCTGGTGGAGGTCTGGCCTAGTGGGTAGTGACCATGCCTGTGAAGCCGATGGTCCTGGGTTCGAATCCCGGTAACGGCTTTTATTTTGTGTGATGAACACAGATATTTGTTCCTGTATTGGGTGTTTTCTATGTATTTATGTATTTGTATATTATATATACCGTTGTCTGAGTTCCCATAACACAAGCCTTCTTGAGCTTACTGTGGAACTTAGTCAATCTGTGTAAGAATGTGCTATAATATTTATTTATTCCTGTAACTAAAAATAAGAAAGTAACATGTATTACTCACTCTGCCACTCCCAGACGAGTAGCTGGCCGATGTTAGGGCACCCGAACGCGATCCAGTCGCCCGGCGCGGACACGGCCACGCTGCTGATGCGATGCTCCGATATATATTACTCACTCTGCCACTCCCAAACGAGTAGCTGGCCGATGTTAGGGCACCCGAACGCGATCCAGTCGCCCGGCGCGGACACGGCCACGCTGCTGATGCGATGCTCCGATATATATTACTCACTCTGCCACTCCCAGACGAGTAGCTGGCCGATGTTAGGGCACCCGAACGCGATCCAGTCGCCCGGCGCGGACACGGCCACGCTGCTGATGCGATGCTCCGATATATATTACTCACTCTGCCACTCCCAAACGAGTAGCTGGCCGATGTTAGGGCACCCGAACGCGATCCAGTCGCCCGGCGCGGACACGGCCACGCTGCTGATGCGATGCTCCGATATATATTACTCACTCTGCCACTCCCAGACGAGTAGCTGGCCGATGTTAGGGCACCCGAACGCGATCCAGTCGCCCGGCGCGGACACGGCCACGCTGCTGATGCGATGCTCCGATATATATTACTCACTCTGCCACTCCCAAACGAGTAGCTGGCCGATGTTAGGGCACCCGAACGCGATCCAGTCGCCCGGCGCGGACACGGCCACGCTGCTGATGCGATGCTCCGATATATATTACTCACTCTGCCACTCCCAAACGAGTAGCTGGCCGATGTTAGGGCACCCGAACGCGATCCAGTCGCCCGGCGCGGACACGGCCACGCTGCTGATGCGGTGCTCCGATATGCTCAGCGTGTGGATCAAGTTCATGTCCGGCATCTCGTGGAGGAAGAACATGCCGTTTGTGAAACCTTGAAGCAAAAATAAACGTTAAATTTAGGATAAATTAGACCACTTCAACTCCTAGACGCTCATCACACAGGGCACATAAGCGCTTCCGTACAAATTTAGTATGGGAGCACGACCGCTTATTTTCAGTTGTACCCACAATTACGATCAGTGTTCATGTATATTAAAAATATTTCCAAAAAGTAAGCTTTAGGGGTGTGTCACGTTTGAAAATATCGATACGAAACGAACAAAGTGCCAAAAATATGTAGACACGACCCCCATATATTAAGGTAGTGGTTGTTTTTGGAACCATAATCGTTTTTAATCGTTTAATTTTCTTTCCTAATCTGTTTTGGGTTATAAAATTACTAATATTTCTTTTGTCAAATATATTTCGATAAATTTTGCGATTTTATTGAATAAATGTGACGTTACATCAGGGGGGGGAGGGGTTTGCCAAATGTGACCAAGTGTGACAAGGAGGGGGGAGGGGTTTGCCAAATGTGACCAAGTGTGACAAGGAGGGGGGAGGGGTCAAAAAACCTCGGAATTCGTGTGACGTAATTAATGGATGAACCCCTAGGGTTCTTCGATAACGGAGTGTACGGGGTGTACAGGCAACGCGCATGTTACACTCCTTGCGGCCATTGGCTGTGGCGATCGCTTACGATCACGCGGGCCGTATGCTACGCGTGACACTGCAGGGGTGTTACATGCGCGTTGCCAGTATAATATTATAGACCTGTGACAAGCAGTTTGTTCTCCTTGTGGTATTGCGCGGCGGATAGCTTGACTTTATGGTGGGCGCTGCGAATGGCATCCCCGATGTAGTGCCGGCCTAACTTCTTGTACAGCAGCCGCTTCTCATATGTGCTACTTTTTTGTTTTTCTTCCATTTCTTCGTCGTTCTCGCTTTCCTGTAAACAATAATGACAATCACTATCGACGAATGGTATCATAGCGAACAGCTTAGCGAGCTTTAGTCGAGTAAAAACGCGTCTTTCCTATTCGAAAATTAGTTTTAACAGAAATTATTTTTGAGGGCTATCGTTTTTTTGCTCACCAGTTGGCGCCTCTGTTGATGGTGGTCCAAAAGACTAAAGAACAGGTGTCAGTCATTGAAGTGACAAGTGACATTTGACATTTCGAACTATGGAAAAGACCACCATCTACACTAGCGCCCCTAGCGGCGAATTTATACGCGTTAGCCCTCATTAGTTATAACACATATCTAAAAATAAACATTTTAAAAACTCCCTACGCTATATGCATATGAAAACTATATCCATTTTATGCCAAAAATGCCTTTTATTTATTTATTTTAACTTTATTGCACCAACAAAGAGAAATGTACAAATGGCGGACTTAATGCCAAAAGGCATTCTCTACCAGTCAACCATTAGGTCAATCAGAGACATAAATGTTGGTGCAGGAGAGATTCATAAATTATAACGAGAAATTGAACCAAAAAGTCAAATGTTATATATATTATATATACAAACATAATAAAGTTTTAGCCTTTTATCATTTTGGAAGAGCTGACTTTCTTCAAACTGTTGGATCGTTTCCTATAAAACATATATAAGAACCACCCCAGGAAAACACGTTTTCTCGTAAAAAAACCGCATCGAAATCGGCCAATCCGTTGGAGAGTTACGTTGCAACAGACAGACAGAAATTGGCGTCAAACGTATAACACCCCTCAGTCTCTTTTTGCGTCGGGGGTTACTGGTGTTAGAAACTAGTTTTCACCAAGGCACTTCGGGAATACCTTCCAATAAAATTACCAGGATGATTCCGAGGTAGTTCATTCTTAAAACAACTTTATCAACTACGCAACAGGACTCAAAATCCCTTACCTGATCCTTATCCTCTTTCTCGACTATCTTCTTCCTGTCCACGTCATCTTCGCCATCACTTTCCTCTAATTTCCGTCTCTTGCTATGAGAGATCTGGACACCGGAAGTAATGAGATCGTCCATGTCTATGTTCGCCTCCCAGAGGCAGACTTGACCGTTACGACTCACTGTTATTAGATCGAGACTTTTCTTTTCGAAGAACACGCCTACTATCTGAAATTATAGGAGAAACTTTCATCAATGTTCTCAGAAAGACCAAGTTTTCAAAAGGTGTCACTGTGTCGAGTATAAGTTAAAATCGCAAAACTTTTCTTTGTATTACAATTTTTAGCAACGAAAACTAACACCAAACAGAGGTATATTAGTTTAATGTTCATGATAAATTACATGTTATTTCGACGTGTCATTTTAAAATGAGGTGTAACTTCGATTGTCTGGGAGCGGCTTTCTGGCTGGGAGCATTGGTTACTAATAGGGAGTATTACTGCCACCAGAGTACAGCACTAGCACAAAACCATAAACCATAGAGTAACTTATACACTTTATACAAGTTTTTGACAAGTTTTTACGCATTTTTTGTTACGAATAAATCGAGTATGACAGTATGACATTGATCAAGGCCGTTTGTTTACTTTTTGTGCGAGTGGTGGTTTTTCGGAGAATTCCCTATATATCTTCGAATTTCTATTATCTAAGCCAGTTCTAGCAGGTGCTTATAAAGATCACTTGAAAACAAAGAACTTAATACCTTATCGGTATGTCCACCCAACGAGTACATATTGAGATTGTCCAAGTAATCAACTGTGTATATTTTAGTAGAAGTGTCTTTAGAGCCGACGGCCAGGAGACGGGAGCACGCCGACCAGTCCAGGCACGTCACGTCGTCGCGGGCCTTACGGAACACACGCTTCATCACGAACGAGCGGAACTCGCCGGTGAAGTGGCAGGGAGCCGTCATGATGAACACTGGAATATAGTTACTTGAACTGAAATAGATGTCATACAAGTAACTGTCATTTTTAGGGTTCCGTACCTCAAAAGGAAAAAACGGAACCCTTATAGGATCACTCGTGCGTCTGTCTGTCTGTCTGTCACAGCCTATTTTCACCGAAACTACTGGACCAATTAAGTTGAAATTTGGTATACATATGTAAGTTTGTTACCCAAAGACGGACATGTAACGTAAATAAATGAATTTTAAACATGGGGACCACTCTTGGGGGGTAGGTAAATGAGAAAATTAAAAAATAAAGTTTTTCAAACTATATCGTGTTATATATCAAATGAAAGAGCTCATTGTGAGAATCTCAAATATATTTTTATAAGCAAAAAATGACCATCCCCCCCCCTATCTCCGAAACTACTGGGTCTAAAATTTGGAAAAAAATAAACAAAATAGATCTTTACCTATAGATTACAGGAAAACATATTAGAAATTGCAGTCAAGCGTGAGTCGGACTTAATTACTTAGTTTTTGATCCGACCCCTATGGGTGTTTAAAGACATTTCACTCACGTTTCACATAAAAAATACATTGTTTAAATTGTGTAATATACGGAACCCTTGGAACGCGAGTCTGACTCGCACTTGGCCGGTTTTTGATACACACTTTTATTGCTGAATGAATTTGCTTCCCTTGTATTTCTATCAAGGACTATTTGAGCCCTTCCTTATGAGCGGGATTAGCGTGAACTAAACGTGTTTGTGATTTTTCATCGAGGAGTTACGTTGGCAACTTTTTAACAGCTCCATATCCGCCTAATATTATTGCATTGTCATGGGCCTCATGGGAATTTAGGAAATACGCTTTGTATTCAATCTCAGACACGGAATTGGTCCAAATTTAAGTTACAAGATTTGAATCAAATATATATAAACATATATTATACAAATAATTATGTGAGCAAAGCTGTGACTTCAGCCTCAGACTAGCCTTCTTGATTGCCCACTCCCCCCATGGCCGCCCTTTCCGTGTCGATGGCTGGCCAGTGGTGAGCGAGGCATTGCGCTTTCCTCTGGCCCGCCACCAGCACTGATGCAGCCATAGGTCGAGTTTAACACGTCGTTATGAGCGTTACCTGAACTCTGGTGCCAATACCTATATTATATGTTATTATGCAATATAAAAAAACATACCAGTTTCAGCGCAACAGGCGGCAAAGTATTTCCCATCCGGGCTAAACCGAACAGCAACCACCTCCTGTTTGAACTTGTATCTGTGCACCACATTGCATGTTTGAAGACTTATCATTTGCGCTTCACCCTCTGAAATTATTTAATAAGAAGTACTTATAGGCAAAGGTTTATGTAGGCATATGGCAAATGTGTCCGGGTGTTGATTTATCTATAGGAAATAAGCCTATTGATAACTTACGTTCATTAACTGCCAACAATATAGAACCATTGGGAGAGACGTCTAGAGCTGTGTAGTTGTAGTGACTTTCCACAGGCAGGGTTGCACTTTTGTTTCTGTAAAAAAAAAGCAGTTTAATTTAAGTGTATTGCTAGAGGATCACACTATTTGATGTAACCTGGGGCTGTAAAACCTACCTACCTACCTAAGAAAATAATAAAATAACCAAAGGCATCATTATACAGGTGCAATCCTAGCTCAGCGATCAACAAACTTTAAAGTAGAAGAGCCAACCACAGTAGAAATCACCAGTCTTAGAAAGCTCAAAGAGAGAGGTATAATGTTATTATGTTTTGGATGACTTGAATAGCATTAATTCTACCTCCAAAGAGCCCAATTCTGCTCGCTACCTGTGGTTTGCCAACCCCTGTCCCAGCTCATAGACTTGGATAAGTGAGTCACGTCACAAAATTCTATCCAATACTATGTTGCATGCACACTATGTTGACTGCTATATCTCTTTCTTAGTATTACCATTTTCATAAAATTAAGAGTAGTGGATTAGCGACACTGCAGGAATGAACCATGTATACTTTAAATAATATTGAACTTTCTCACTTTGTTCAAGTACTTTGGGAAGTAACTTTTAGTTTTAGTTCTTTTTGTGATTTTAGACTTAGGTATGACTGGCCAGCATCGCTTTTTACACATCCATACCACTAGTCATGTTTTATAAAATTCACTAAAATTGTAATGATTCATTATGCACTGGATTATTGGATTTTAGAATCCGCCAGAGCCATGGTAGTCAAATATAAATAAGTCAGTCAATATACTTACTGTATAAGGTTGTATATGGTTATTTTGTTTCCCACCGGGCTGACTACGCAGTTGCCATTGTTCATGAACAGGATATCGCCGCGGCGGTACACCGTGCCCAGAAGGTTTTGAAACTAGAAAGTTAAATACATGTAGGTTATGATCTGTTCTTGTTTACTCATAAAAAAATGCACTTTTGTAGTTACAAGTATAGGAGTCATAATAAATATATGTACCAGAATAATGTTGACATAAAATTAGTTTAGAAATATATAATTGGGTTATTAAATCTTTGTAAAATTATCAATACATAAATAAACAGGATGCAAGTCTTTTACCAGCAAGTTATAACTTAAGACATATTGAAGTTTGAACCAACCTTGTAATTAAATTTCATTTTGTTTTTTATATTTCTTCTGTGTAATTAAATAAACATCAAATCATAACTTGCATTGCATTAAATGCGGCAAAGGCAGCATGTTCAATTTAATTCAATGTTTTTGAAGCTGTCATTTGTCATTTTTGACAGACGTCAAACGCACGTGGATAGTGTAGCCAACGAAAAATTACAGAAACTACTATTGTTAACAATCATCCTCAACATAATTTGAAATATTACTAGTGTATATTGTCAGCAGGGAGCTTCTGGCGAGCTGTTGGAGATTAACGACCCCACGGACCCGAGTGCTCCCGAGAGTCAGTCAGTGTCTCCGTCTCCGGCGTGTCTTCGTCGGTCGGAGTGGACCCCAAGGGGACTCGCAGGACTCTCGGCTTTGGCTTGCCTTCATTGGCCGTCCAGACAGGAGTCGTTAGAGCTATAGTTGGTCAAACCAATTTGTCAGTCAGTAACAACCAGGAAAATTATACTCATCTCTTTCTTTTGGGCGCTGGTACTAGTGTAAGACAAAGATAGTATGATTCTCTGTCTATGTTTGAAATGAGACAGTCCTTTGACAAACTATATATGCTCCAGAATAGAAGTGAAACATGCATAAGACGCGAGTTGGCTGTTAACAGCCGGAGAGGTGTGTGCCGCTTTATACCCAGTGGTAGAAAGCGGCACGCACCTCTCGACAACCCTGAGCCGCTCACACCGGTGTTCCGTTCCTCCTGGTCGTCTTCACGACGGCAGTTTCAGGGGCCCATCTAGTCAGCGGCAAGTCAACACCTGCCTCGATAGCGTGTGTTAGCATTGTTTTGGCAGGTGTCCGGACTTATTTACAATATCCCTGTCTCTTGTCCACCCAAACTTCAATCCATAGACCGGTATACTGTTCACTTTTTTTACAATAGTCCCAATGCCTGCTGCGATCCCTTGATGGGTGTCTATTGTTGCGCTGTGAACGGATTTCAGCAGGCGTTCTACATGACATTAAAGCTCTCCAAAGGGCTTCTACGTGGTGGATCTATATCCCCACGCAAGCCCATCAAAAGACCGGGATTTATAGGCCCGTGAAATCATTTCATTTATTCATAAACAATAAAATTGTGTCTGAATGTTACCTTCTTACTAGATACTATAAAATGGTATGGTGCCGGCAATATGTCACATCTCAAATTTAATAAATTAATTTACACCTTAATTAAAGAAATAAAACAAAGAAAGGCATAATGTTAAGCCTTTTTTTTTCAAAAATCATCTGTCATGTCCCTGCAATATAGCCACGGCTTTAATTCATGCTTTCAGCATTATAGACTGTCTCTAGCTACGCTACTCTGATTGATTATTTGTGTCTTTAGATGATCCTTTGCTTTTAGAAGATTTATATTGAAATCATTTATATCCGTCTTTAGTTTGATGTTCTTTTAAGTTTTGTCAACCCTCGTAAAGGCCTTCAAGCGTAAGCGAGATTTCACGAACGCATCCAGTATCTCTTAACCAATTTTATTATGGTTTATTACCTAAATAATGTTAGAGTTAGACCAAGATAAATCTACAACGCTTTTGATAGCACATGCAGTGTGTGTTATTTATACGTAATAATTTCATAGAAGTTTGACGTTTAAAATATTGCCCTGCGTGTGCTATCAAAGTCGTTGCAGACTTATCTTGGTCTAACTCTATCTGTCTAGTTAGACCCAGATCGTGTGATGTTGTATTTTTGTTTTGTGTTAGATATTATTATATTATTGGGTTAAGTATTACCGATACCTTCTCTCCAAAAGTGAATTAGACAAGCCGGGTGCCACGATGATTCTTCATTTATATACCGTAGCAAGACGGTCTCATCGCTTCATCGTCATTCGGTCGTTTTAGACAAAAAAAGTATAATAACGAGATATTACTTTTTTTTTATTTGTGAGAGTTTTGATAAATACTTGTACCTATCCTACGAGGGCGGTTTAATAAGTCAGTGACTTTTAGTAAAAAAAACTTTTTTCACACTTTTTTTTACATAATCTCCGTTCAATTCGATGCATTTCGTCCAACGATGTTCCAGCTTTTGTAACCCCTCGAAAATATACTTTCAAAGTAAAGGATCATCTAAAGTCCTTTGCTTTTAGAAGATTTATATTGAAATCATTTATATCCGTCTTGACGCAGTTTGATGTTCTTTTAGGTTTTGTCAACCCTCGTAAAGGCTTTCAAGCGTAAGCGAGATTTCACGAACGCATCCAGTATCTCTTAACCAATTTTATTATGGTTTATTACCTAAATAATGTTAGAGTTAGACCAAGATAAATCTGCAACGCTTTTGATAGCACACGTAGTGTGTGTTATTTATACGTAATAATTTCATAGAAGTTTGACGTTTAAGATATTGCCCTGCGTGTGCTATCAAAGTCGTTGCAGACTTATCTTGGTCTAACTCTATCTGTCTAGTTAGACCCAGATCGTGTGATGTTGTATTTTTGTTTTGGGTTAGATATTATTATATTATTGGGTTAAGTATTACCGATACCTTCTCTCCAAAAGTGAATTAGACAAGCCGGGTGCCACGATGATTCTTCATTTACATACCGTAGCAAGACGGTCTCATCGCTTCATCGTTATTCGGTCGTTTTAGACAAAAAAAAGTATAATAACGAGATATTACTTTTTTTTTATTTGTGAGAGAGTTTTGATAAATACTCGTACCTATCCTACGAGAGCGGTTTAATAAGTCAGTGACTTTTAGTAAAAAAAACTTTTTTCACACTTTTTTTTACATAATCTCCGTTCAATTCGATGCATTTCGTCCAACGATGTTCCAGCTTTTGTAACCCCTCGAAAATATACTTTTTGTCAAACCATGAAAAATATGCTTCAATTTCAGCTATGACTTCCTCATTCGATGAAAATCTTTTCCCCCCCAGCCATTTCTTCACGTTTGGGAATTAAAAATATAATAGTGTGGGAATAGGGTGGGTGCGGCAGTATTTCATAACGCAATTTTATTCTACAAATTTAGCTGTTGCGACTGCCGACGAGTGTGCAGGGGTATTGCCGTGATGAAACAGTATTATCTTCTTTGACAGATGTAGCCGTTTTTTTTTCACAACTTCTGCGTTAAAATTTTCCAACAAAGCAGCATAATAAACGCCAGTTCTTGTTTTACCTTTCGCCAAGTAATCGATATAAATAACCCCTTGGCTGTCCTAAAAGACAGTGGCCATTACCTTTCCTGCCGAATTAACGGTTTTCGCTTTCTTCGGGTCCCGTTCGCTAGCAGAAGACCACTGTTTTGACTGATTTTACGTCTCTGGCGTATAATGGTGAATCCATGTTTCGTCCACATTCACGAATCGAAGAAAAAAATAATTAGTAATCCTAATCAATTTGGCTAAGCATTGCTCGAAAGTTCTTACGCAATGTCGTTTTTGGTCGGCTGTCAGCGCACGCGGCACCCATCCTGCGGAAAGTTTTTTCATACTTAAAATATTGTATAAGAGATGAAAAACTCGTTCAGATGAAATGCGTACAGTCTCGGCTATCTCACGTATCTTCACTCGACGGTCATACAAAACAATATCGTGGACTTTATTCAGTATTCACGATGTCATCAGTGGTCACTTCAATCCAGAGATGTAAGGTAACGAAATTTCGATTTTCTTGTTTCGCGATAGACCCTCTGATTGTGGTAGAGTCTGGCTAGTGAAAGTTGAACCTGAAAAAACGCGGCAATTTAAAAAAAAATCTGTAGCAGGCGGCTCTGATTACAAGGATTGCATAACTTTTATACTTTTTATAATTTTCATGCTCTAGAAATCATAAAAAGTATAAAAATTATGCAATCCTTCCTTTTTAGTGTCGCCCCCTTCGCAGAGTTTCGCGTAATATTCCCTATAGAAGGATGCAATAACTACCAAAGTAGTAGCCAATTCCTGCATGGCAACCCGAAAAGGTTCAGTACATTATCTAATTAATATTAAATTTTATATTTAATTATTATTTACATTGTGTTTGCCATTTAAAATATTATTTAAATATTGTTTGTGCGTTAGAGCTAGAAATTGTGTGTCCATTGAATAGTTTACAACTTAAAAAGAAGTGATTTTGTTAAAGTGTACATGCGCAGACAGATATTGCTGGCCAGCGATCCACATCGATGATCTACGTCATAACGCTGCGAAATCTTGAGCTCAGGATTGGTCGCGCATTTCGGAAATGACGTATGAAAGCCAATCAGAACTAGAGGCATATCGAACACTACCTTGAACATCAATCGTCATATGACCCATTCTATCGAGTCTGTAAGGCTTGGGCCATATTTGTCTGTGCTAAAGTAGTTCCGTGGAGTGAGTGTGTGCAGATAGTCATCACAGTTTTTGGGACCTGTAAATACTCCCACACTAATCCAAAATGTCGGCTGAAAGTCCCATCTATGGACCCTTCTTTGGAGTTATGGGGGCGGCGTCCGCTATCATCTTTAGCGGTAAGAGA
The DNA here is from genome assembly GCF_947568885.1 of Cydia strobilella. Classification (NCBI taxonomy): domain Eukaryota; kingdom Metazoa; phylum Arthropoda; class Insecta; order Lepidoptera; family Tortricidae; genus Cydia; species Cydia strobilella. Next base: position 6,478,634 of record NC_086045.1, read on the forward strand.
TTCTGTGTAACTTGTTTTAGAATGGCTGTCTAGATTCGTTTTTATCGATCTGTCGAAAAAGTGTTACTTTCTCGCGATGATATCATTGAATGCTTTACAAGGCTCAATATTAGTTACCCGTCCTAGATATCGATTATAAGTATAAAAAGTATGAAGTGATGTTATTTTAGGCGTCCTAATTATAGGAATAGCCGCACCTTGTGCCATACGACAGACAGACATTCGAAAATACGCGTGATGAGTGTCGCAGCCTGGGTTTCATGTCTGGAGCGAACGAGGGGCGTATTCCTGAAATAATTGTTAATTGTATCATTGCAAGTTATGATTCATAAGAATCATAAGCATAGTCATGTGATTGACAATTAAGTTTTGCCATGTTGGTAGGTGTACATACATAACCAAAATCACAAGGACTGGAAAGCCTCCTTTCAACAATCTAGGCTATTGTTGGATTATTTCTGTATGCATAATAAGTATTAAATTTGTCACGCAATCATTGATTCTAGGAAATAAGACTTGATTATCAGAACTATAGCAGGCACATTAATACATTTTTCTTACAGACAGAATTTGGATGACCTTACAGTATGGTTTTACCATTTTGAACCTACTTATTTAGTTGTTATGTGATTCAGATTTAGGGAAATACCAACTAAAGTGTGACCATGTCACATGACCTAACTTAAGGACATCATGTGACAAGTCATATGTTTATAAAGTTAACTATGAAACCATAACTTAACTATGAACTTAAATACACGTAAAACATTATTATATCTCTTACAAGCTTTATAACAATTGCTTAGAGAACCCATAAATTTATTATAGTTTATGGTTTAACATCACATGATTAATCATTGTGAATAAAACATTACCAATCAGAACCTTAAAATACATTCAATTTAAGGTTTAACAATGTCAATTGCACAGCTTCATTGGAATCAATTTGACATGTCCGTACTCATTGACGATTCTATTACCTACACATAATTAAAACTTATGTCTAAGGTCTAGAGTGCAGATACCTAATTAATTCAGAATAACTGGCCAAGTGCGAGTCGGACTTGCGCACGAAGGGTTCCGTACCATTACGCAAAAAAACGGCAAAAAAATCCCGGTTGTTATATGGGAGCCCCACTTAAATATTTATATTATTCTGTTTTTAGTATTTGTTGTTATAGGAGCAACAGAAATACATCAACTGTGAAAATTTTAACTGTCTAGCTATCACGCTTAATGAGTGACGCTGGTGACAGACGGACAGACAGACAGACAGCGGAGACTTAGTAATAGGGTCCCGTTTTTACCCTTTGGGTATGGAACCCTAATAAGGGTAAACCATTCTTATTGTCAGCCACTATTATATTAAGTTTAATAGTTTTGTCTTGAGTTAATGCCAGCATACAAGGAAGACTCTTTGTATAACACACGGTTTCATACTTAGTACCTATACTTTTTAATAAAGATATTATACCTACAAAAGTTTATCAGATTATTATCTTGATATAAGTAATATAATAGTCTAATTGCACTTATATTGTTGACAAAAATCATGTGATGTTGAATCAAAAGTTAGACACTGGAGTATGTATCCTTATCATTGTAAGTCAAGACAATTAATATATCAGTTTGACATGTCAACCTCGGCTATCTTAAATGTCTCGGTTACCTCAGAGGTCTTTGTAAGGATGTCTGTTATATGAATCAGTCTTAACTTTATTTCTCTACCACGGAACATCAGATATTTAAAACCTATAGGTGTGAGTTAAATTAGAACCTGAAACCATACATCCTCTTCAAACTCTTAGTAAATCAGTTAAATTACTTAATACTATGTGACAGTTTCCACCAGCACTAGCCTCATTCCAGAGAGTAAGAAAAATGTACATTTTTGAATATCATACTTATCAGGTGTTATATTTTTCTTACACCATGAGCCATTAAAAGTATTATCTCCAATATGGTAGAAAATGTTTTAAAAAGTATATTTGTCTAATTCCAGCGCTGGGAGCTGCCTATGGCACAGCCAAGTCAGGAACCGGTATTGCCGCCATGTCGGTGATGAGGCCAGAGCTCATCATGAAGTCCATCATTCCCGTTGTCATGGCGGGTATCATTGCCATCTACGGGTTGGTGGTGGCTGTGCTCATCGCTGGTTCCCTGGAGTCACCCTCAATGGGTTACACCCTCTACAAGTAAGATCTGTTTTTCATTTGGTTTACTATAGATAAGAGTTTACTATACTTACTAAAACCTCCTAAGGCCCAAGGTCCTACCTATAGTACCTCTACAGTTCGATAAAATTTAAATCCTATCCTATTGGAACAGTCGCTTTTGTTTTCTTTTGTTCAATTTTCCAACAACGCAAAATCAACTCTACTTCCTACATTATAGGTTTAAATTTCAGTGGCAAATTCTGGATTTTTCATTTGTATGGCTGGGCCTTAGGATGTAAAAAAAAGGACTGCGAAAGAAGTGGCTCCAGGAGTCCAGGTCGCACAGAACCGTGACAAGTCACGTAAAATGAAGGAGGGCCCTACTCCCGAAGAAGGGTAGGAAGGGCTAAAGAGAGAGAGAGAAGAGCTTACAGATGTAGTGCATAATTGCTTTTCATCTATAGAATTAAGAGTTTCTGACGCTGAAAGTTTACCTTTTAAAAGAAGTTTGACTGTTTAAATTCTGGTAAAAAAAACCGGCCAAGTGCGAGTCGGACTCGTGTTCCAAGGGTTCCGTACATTACACAATTTAAACAATGTATTTTTTATGTAAAACGTGAGTGAAATGTCTTTAAAAAACCTGTAGGGGTCGGATCAAAAACTAAGTAATTAAGTCCGACTCACGCTTGACTGCAATTTCTAAATTTTTTTCAAAATTTTGGACCCAGTAGTTTCGGGGATAAAGGGGGAATGGTCGTTTTTTGCCTATTTTCTTGAATAACTTCTAAATTGTTTACCCTAAAATTATAAAAAAAATATATCTGAGATTCTCACAATGAGCTCTTTCATTTGATATATAACACGATATAGTTTAAAAAACTTTATTTTTTAATTTTCTCATTTTACCCCCCAAAAGTGGCCCCGATGTTTAAAATTCATTTGTTTACGTTACATGTCCGTCTTTGGGTCACAAACTTACATATGTGTACTAAATTTCAACTTAATTGGTCCAGTAGTTTCGAAAATAAAAGGCTGTGACAGACGGACAGACAGACAGACAGACACACGAGTGATCCTATAAGGGTTCCGTTTTTTCCTTTTGAGGTACGGAACCCTAAAAATGCAAATGTTTCCTCGTTTTGCCTTTAATTCAATATAACCTGTATTCCCTGTACTGTAAGATGGAAATGTGAAGTGTCCTCTACACTCTTTGCCTCAGTAAGTCTGGTGTCACATTCACATCCTCAGACCTTGGTCATGACAAGCTATAATGGCTGACATAATACAAGGTCACTTTTTATGCTATTACCAGTAAATTGCCATGATCTAGTCTGTAGGTCACCTTCCATGATAAAATCTAAATGATTCAGTTCAAGATTCTTGCAAATGATAACTGATATATACTTATAATTTGTAATATAACAACGTTCTTTTTAACACTATACTCTCGCGTTTTGTACACATAATTAATGTCATTAACGGGTCTAACACGATTAAATTTTATTATTTTACCTTTTTTCCGACGTTTCAGCTAGGTTGCACTAGTAGGTCACGGAAGACTGACGTCTCATCAAAATGTCAATTCAGATATTGGTAAACAACACTATACTAAATACCCAACATTAGTTTATATAAATGTTCGGGGTAGACAAATAAATTTATCTACCCGTTTCCCACGACACGACATGCAACACTAACAATATCCGCACACTGGTCCGAAAACATTCCGAACATTTATATAAACTAATGTCGGGTAGTTAAGTGTTGTTTACCAATATCTCAATTGAAATTTTGCTGGAACGTCAGTCTTCCGTGACCACAGCTAGTGCATCCTAGCTGAAGCGTCGGAAAAAAGGTAAAACAATGAAATTGAATCGCGTTAGACCCGTTAATGACGTTAACTTTATGTTTGTTTATTCTCTGAAACAGTAAACAACTCAAGGATATCGAAAAAATTATAGGAATGTTGCACTTGCATCAATTTATTTATATACAAGAACGGTTTACGTCAATTACACTTGCAATTTATGAATATTGACACACTTATACACAAGTAACAGTGTAGAAATTATTCTTCAGCCCTCACTCATTCATAGTCTCACAGTAAGCGAGGCACCTGGACCGCCTGGACGCTAGCTTAGACCAGGAATCAGTATCATATCTAAACGGTAACAGTCAGAACCCTATTATTAAAGCTTACGCTGTTCTGTTCATTGTCTGTTTGTGTCAGTGGGCTAGAACTTAAGAACGGCACTTAGGTATTACATAGTGTGCATTTCTATTGTCACTGAGAGAACTCTCCCGTAAAGAAAAATATTCTCGCTTCACCCTGCCTAACGAGTCTTATGAAAACTTTAATATTTATAACGTCACCATAGACAAAAAGATATGACAGATTGAATAAATGAGTATTTTGTTTTTTGCAGAGGGTTCATCCACCTCGGCGCTGGCCTGGCCGTCGGTTTCTCCGGTCTGGCGGCCGGCTTCGCCATCGGCATCGTGGGTGACGCCGGTGTCCGCGGCACGGCGCAACAGCCCAGATTATTCGTCGGCATGATCCTTATCCTCATTTTCGCCGAAGTGTTGGGTCTATACGGTCTCATCGTGGCCATCTACCTCTACACGAAACAGTAAATCTGCACCCTCGTCTCCCGTCGCCCGTGCTTCTCGGCGCTAGGCGTGCTTGCGGTCGTCGCCGGTACCGGTCACCCGGGTCACCGCATAGAGCCGCGGAGCACTATAGTACAGTGTCGGTCCGCATAGCTCCGGCGGCGCGGCTCGGATGCTGCGGCCGCGTCGCCTCGAGCCAAGGACCTTTCAGTATTTTTTATTCATATTTTTTGAAACTATCTAAATGTTAATCATGGAGCCCCGCTACCGCGCGACGACAATATATTTTTTTCTTTGCCGGCTCGATTTAAACATTTCGGTGACAGGAGAATTTCGTTCCACCACTCGACATATCAACTTATTTGCGCGTTCCTTCCACCGCGAACGGTCCTACCATCCTAGGGATATCACGGTTCCACTGACGATATCGAGTTTAGATTATGTTAGCGTTAAGGCGAAACTAATGTACAGTTAGAATAGAAATTTAAGTCCAAACAAGTTATCTTAAAAATAATTTATAAACCGTTAAAACCCCCAAGGTACTGTGTACCGCGTCTGCTGAGAATGTTAAGGTTAAACCTGGCTCGGAAACTACTTGCTTAGCTTTCAGTGTTATACTGGGTTTTATGTATCCTTATATTATACTGTTGGGCTTATCATTGTTAACTCGAGAGACCACTGAAAATTCAAAAGCGAGTCACAAATATTGTAACGCCAGGAATCAGTAAATAAACATGATTTGTACATTCCATATTATTTTGTTTCTACTTAATCGTTTTACGAGTTTTATTTTCCTTTTCGATCTTCTATTACGCGAACGAATGAGTAAGGAAGGGTATATATGCTAATCTGACACTAGCTGCTCTTATAATCAAAAATAGCAAAATATTATACACTTCTGATGAATAATTTATGTGAAATAATATAATTCAAATATAAATATAATATTTATTCTGTATACCTCATAGTCAAAATGATGTTTGAATGATATAAATTGGTAAGTAAATACGATTAGGTGAAATTGTATTTTGTTTTAGGTTCATGTTAGAGAATGTTATAATCTTTGGTGTTAATGAATGAATTGTGTTAATAAAATATTTTGAAAACAACTACTGTAAATTATGAATGGAGTGTTTCTGTTGAATCCGGTTTTTGGTTTGTTCATGAGAAATGGTCACGCCATGCTGCAGACCCCACTTTTTTTAACAAAGTACTTACGAATTAATTATTAAAGACGCCTATAGTTCAATAGATCCTGGGTTTTCTCCCCGTTGAAACTTAGTTTGGTGCGCGAGAACGCGACGAATAAAACTACATGTGAGGGCTTACCGCGAAAATTACATTTCGTTATCACCCTTTTCGCTCTTGTATAAAATCAAACGATAGATATCATAGATACAAATAGACGAAATGAACCAACGAATTGGTTCGGGGTAGGCCCTACACACTACACTACATTCAAATCAATACAAGAGCAATCAGAGTCGCTAATGGTTGAAAAGCTGACCTACATCCGATACGAAGGGCGGGTAGTAATGCTTACCGGAATTATTCATGTCTACCGATTTACTAAACATAACCAGACTACGCCTTTTTGGAAAAAATAAAACTGGTTAAATAAAATCTGTTCGCCTCGCTTACCAAAATCAGTTTAGTAGTTTTGACGCTACGGTGGATTACACAAAACACACCTGCGTCCATTCATCTGGCCTACTGTTAAAATCTATCCCTACTAATATTAGGTATAAATGAGAAAGTGACTTTTTTCTTTGTTCACACTTAAACCGCTGAACCGATTTAGATGAAATTTGGTATTGAGATAGTTTGAGACCTGAGGACGGACATCGTCATCTCACGCGGACAAGGTTTCGGGCTGAAGCTGTATTTGTGCAACAAGAGAGGAAAGTTGGTTTTTCTTGCGAGTGTTTATTTTGAGTCCCGAGAAAGCGAAAGATTCTAAGTTAGAATCTTGAGCGTAGCGAGGTCCGAGAAATAGGCCCCTGGAGCCCATTTCTCGAAAGATATTGGACTAATATGATTAGTCCACGAACTGTCAAATCGTATGGGTTTCCATGACAACACACTAATAATATTAGACTAATATCGTCGACGACCTGGTGAAGGTCGCGGGAATTCGGTGGATGCGAGTGGCACAGGATCGGTCGGAGTGGCGAGCCTTGGGGGAGGCCTATGTCCAGCAGTGGACGTCTATCGGCTGACATGATGATGATGATGAATATCGTTTGAGAAATGGGCCCCTGGGGCCAGGGAGTATTACTAATATTCAAGGGCCTGACGCTCTTTGTTAGAGAAAGATAGTCTTATTGCGATTCCTATAAAAGGAAAGAAAAATTGTGCCATGCTTTGTCCTTATCACCGACCGGGTTTTTTTTCATGGTCGGGTTATGGCAGCATAGGTAGGAGGCGATGGCGAAATACCGAAATTTATAAGAGTGAAAGAGAAAAAGGATTATGGTGCCGTACATTAACCTGTCAATATGTTGTCAATACTCTGTCAATACATGAATATGTCTTTCTCTTACCTCTGGTCGCTCGTTAGCACCGTCGTTCACCTCACACAACGGAGAGACGTGCGGGTCAGCATCAGTGATACCCATACATTCGTAAAGTAAGAATTATTCCTAATAGTACCTAGTCAGTCGGTACTTTGTCTAAAAATCTTCTAAGATAAAACTAGAAATCGATTTCCGCACATCTCGGATACCCATATATGGTATCAGTGCATTCAGTATGATAGTATATGATGTCCTGCACATACATATGAGATTACAACATTGAGTTATTATTTGTACAGTCGAAGGCAAAAATATCGATCCTGACAAATGCCTCAAAAATATGTGAACACGACTATTGTCTAAGGTGTAAGAGCGTACACTTATTTTTGAAACTTTGTATATATTTGTGTATATTTATGCCCTTGACTGTACGCTATAGTAAAATATAGTTCAATGTTGGGGACATTTTACTTTGTCAGTGAAATAAAAAAACTCATCACGCAACAAATTATGTATTTGCGATCCATAATAAATATAAAATTAATACAAAGTTGTCATATTCTCTGTCCACTGTTACCCAGAGTCCAAGAAGAATTGATAAATGCACAGAGTGAAGGAAGGCTTTATCATCAACATAATTGAAATGTGAGTAAGTATGAAACGGCTGGGTAAGGAGGGAACAGGGAATGTCGTGGTCAAGTTCCGAGCAGATTGGCAATTTAGTTTGACCCTTTCAGGGCTGTAATTTAAGCCAATGCAAACAAAAACCCATAAACCTACAATTTTGCGTTAATGTATATCAACACAATTGAGTTCACTTAAACTATATACACCAAATTTAATAACACTGCACAGTGCAAATTGACATAGTAGTTTTTAATGCGAGAGCATGTATTTTATGTCAATGTGCGAAATACATAATTACTTATACTTAGGTACCTACACTTATCTACATTGGAAAAAGTGAATCACAGATTTTCTCATAAGATTACTTCTTTTTTTGCATGACTCACTTTGCCTAGCCTTTTTAATATCCATCTCTTACGACGCTAGTTTCAGAGGGCTCTAGATTGCATATTCGATTACGATTTTCGTTCATCTATATGCCTCTTTTGCTCGAATATGCAAAAGCAATAAAGGCAGATAGCGAAATTTCCTCTGAACACCCAGCAAAGGATGGGTATAAAAAAGTCCAGGTGTTTAACGCATTCACTGCCAGAGGGCGTGGAACAAACTTGTATGACGGTGAACGCACATGTGCGTTGGGGGCAGTGAATGTGTTAAGGGCCTAGGGTTAGGGGGTCGCGCAGCTGTTCATGCGCACCTTCAAACGGTGTTCAGCCTGTGTCATTTTGTCCAGAACATTCTGCATCTCGGGCCAGGGTTCGTAGCGCTGGTAATGCACAACGAACTTGTGAATCGTGGGGTTCCGTAGATCCATATTTCTCGAGATACTGTTCCAACAGTGCTTCGAGAACTGGGTGTCTACCTAAGGAACAGAATGGTATCTTTTAAAAAGTGTACTTATGCGATTGATACCTACGAACAGGACACCTACTTCCATTTAGAATAATTCTTAGTCAACCGAGCCTGTCCTGTGCCTTACCTTAAGTCATGTGTTAGTTTTAAAATTATGAGTGAAAAGTAATGGTAGCTACCACCAGACCTTCTACCGATACTTATGCGTAAAAACTCATACCCTGTGCATTATGCCTCCATATAATCCCATATAGCCCAGGACGAAGATTATATCAAAAGCCACGCAAAAGAACAGTGGAATGGTCTCCCAATAGTGCAGCAATGCGTAGCTGATCTGAAGCCTCTTCGGTATAATATTATTCTCATACTGGTTCTCGGGAACCAGGCCGAAGATCTGGCGTGCAGGCACCCGAAACAGGGGCTCTGGCTTCCGTTTCGAAGTCAAGAAACTTGGCGTTACTCCTTGCAGCGCTACCTTTGCAGCGCTGAACAATCTTGATAGGCACATAAGATATTGAAAAAGCTGAAGAAAAATTTGTAATAATTGCTACAGTTACTAAAAATTTTGGGATGAATATATATTGTGTTTAGTTTGATGGATAGGTGTGTTGTGGCATTATTTGTGGTGTTGATATTTTCTTGTTAATTTGATTTGAACTTTGGAATCAAACAAAAGAATATTTCCTGGGGCTATTAAAACGTAGTGGCTATATACTCTTTGGGGGCTATAGAAGACAGGTTTTTCAGTGAAGAATATAAATTACCTACTATACTCTGTCAAGCCATTGCCGTCAGTAGAAAGAAGCGGCAAATTTAAAAAATGTACGCGTGAAGTTATATATCGTCACATAGAAAATTTAAATTTCGCGCCTTTTTCTACTGTGGTGAAATTGTTATGTTTGACCCAAAGAGCCTCATACTCATGAGCGCTTTTTCAACGCGCGTTAAAAAAGCGTCTGAATGACACAAATGGAAACATTCACACGATGGCGGTAGCGCTTTTTATCAAGCGTTGTTGGAATTCAACTTTAAAAAGCCTTGGTCGTTAAATCGAATTTAGCGTGCAGGCAGATTTAAGCGCTTTTTACGCCCGTTGAAAAAGCGCTCGTGTATGGTCACTAAAGTAAGTATAATAGGTAGGTTTGACTATACGCTGAGGGGTGGATATTATTTATTTGGTCAAGCAAATCTTGTCAGTAGAAAAACCTAATGGTTGACTGGTAGAGAATGTCTTAAGGCATTAAGTCCGCCATTTGTATCATTTTATATCGTGCTATAAAGTTTAAATAAATAAATAAAGAAAGCTATCGAATGAAGTAAGTCTCACATTAATTTTCGTCGTGCGAGTAGTACTTCCAAAATAAGGGAAAAAAGTCAATGTTAAGCATATTTCCAAAAGAAAATTCTATCAAGGAAATCATGAGCCATCGTGTTTCTGACAAGCAGATAACTAGTTCAGGGACTGAAATTATACTTATACATACTAGAAAAGAATGCAAAAAATCCTTGTAAAAGTCTGCTAATATAGCTTCAAAATAGCGCATTTTACTATACACCGCGCCTTAACCAACTATAACTTTTACTATGGGGCTAACCCCGAAATCGCGAAAAGAAAATCTTCAACGGTCTTCATTCACAATGGATGCGGGCGGCCGTATAGTGCGACATAAAATGTAGCTAGTCAAGCAAAACTTGTCAGTAGAAAAAGGGGGCAAATTTAAAAAATGTAGGCACGAACGAAAATAGAAAATTTGAATTTTGCGCCTTTTTCTACTGAGAATATTTGCTTGACCAACTATAGTAGAAATTAAATAAAATGGAACTTAAAAAAATCCACTCAATTGTTGCCATGTTAAAGCATTTTACACGTAGGAAGTGGCGCCCTCAATCATTTTCCACAATTTCTTGTCGGACTATACGCATGGTAAAATGAGATCCCATCCCAAAAACATCAATACTATCAATAGCACTCTCCATAAATGCTAACCAAGTACACGTCAGAGATTTTTTGACGTTTAATTTCTTTGACAGCTCTATTGACTTGAGTTGGCTTGGCGCAGTTTAATATAATTATTTAACTCGATTATTTAAATAAAACCAGTATGAAATATAAAGGATTATTATGTTTCATGATATTACTTACTTACTACCAGGGCGAGGCCCAAACTCGGGCAAAAGGAGTGGGTGTTCTTTTAGATAATTACACTTCAACCGGCTTGAATTTGTACTAACAATTTTCCTCAATTTTCAGTTGGAAGAGAAGGTGCAGCAGTTGACGGATATGACGGCAAAGCGGTCTATTATTTCTTTGAACGTTAACAAGTTTAAGGACTACGTGAGATCGCCTCCGAGGGATTATTCTTTCATAGTGATGTTCACTGCTATGGCACCTTCGAGACGCTGCGCGATCTGCCAGCACGTTTACGACGAGTTCATGATCGTCGCCAATTCCTTCAGGTTCTCCCCGTCCTACAATAACAAACTGTTCTTTGGAATGGTTGATTTTGATGAAGGATCTGATATTTTCCAAATGGTAAGTTTCATTAATTGATTGCCACATTTTTTTTACAGTTCTTATTGGGTATTTGTAGAGGAAAGTAAACGTAACGGATAGTGTGAAAGAGAAATATGAATTACAAATATCTTTTGTTACTAGGTTTTAAAGGGAAGCATCAGAAGGAAGGAAGGACTGTACATTTCTTGACCTGATTTACTTATTATTATTATTATGTGAATGCACAGGCAGCTTAAAGCTGATACGTGCACATCAATGTCCACTTGTGTTTTGTAGTCTTCGAAAGTGTTCATCGAGCTTAATTGTTTTTAAAAGAGTTTATCGAGGGTGCACTGATCATTGACTCGGCTATATTCTTATAGTGCAGCGCTGGTAGAGTTCTAACCTTATTCATGTCATGAAACTTAGCAAACCTCTGTTAAATATAAAAAACACAAATGTCAAACTTATGGATGATCAGGGGCTTGTGAGACTTGACAATCGTTTATGAATAATGTCGTGAGTGCCTTTGTTACCATCCTTATACACTAACTTCTTTCTAATCCTTAAAAACAAACTATAGGTACTTACATGTTTTACCAACATACTTTTTTGCATATCTGTAGATAAATTTAGTCATGTTTTTAAGTCCCCGGCAAGTTCGGCTGAATTACACCTTCCCATACAAACATAGTTCTGCTCTCATTTTAAAACTACTTGTTGGATTGTAATGAAACTGCACATACAATGACATGCGGTATATCTAGGTCTGAAATTAGTTTATATAGTTCCAGTTTATAAAACAAACGAAATAGAGCAAAAACAAGTTTTGTATGAAAAACTTAAATTCGCTGTATTTTTGTAACTATGGTATAACTAATTACAGACATAGATATACCTTATCCTATTGTAAGTACAAAGTTTCAGAGCAATCTAGCTAGTTGTTTTAAAATGAGAGCGGAAGTATGTTTGTATGGAGAACCGAGCTTGTCGGAGACCCTTAAATCATTAATGCCAGCCTTGGCTAATCAACCTGTAATGTAATTACAGTTACGGCTCAACACAGCTCCAGTTATTATGCACTTCCCCGCCAAGGGGAAACCTAAACCTGCCGACTCCATGGACTTTGAGAGGGCAGGCATTCATGCTGAGGCTATTTCCAAGTGGATCCAAGACAGGACTGATGTTCAGGTAACACTTCACTTCTTGCATGTTTATCCTCAACATGCAATCTATTTTTATTTCCGATGCAAAAAGGGGGCTATGAATTCGACTGCTATGTTGTGTGTGTCTGACTGTGGCACTGTAGCTTTTAACCTTTTCGACACCTTGACAAACACAAAAGCTGTCACTCAGACGCCACGTCACCAAAGTGTCAAAACTGAAATTTAACTTTATGCATGCACTATGTTGCCCTGTGGTCAGTGACGGATTAATACGTCTTCGGCGCTGGACCTACGGTGTGGATATATCCGTCATTGGCGTCAAAAAGGTTAAATGGGTGAAGTAATTTGTTAGCATATTTTTGTTTGAAAGCAGGTTTTTGTTTTCTAGCGGTATGTTTTATCAAAATCGGTTCATCCAATTCAATGCATTGCTTTTTAGGGTTCCGTACCCAAAGGGTAAAAACGGGACCCTATTACTAAGACTCTGCTGTCTGTCCGTCTGGCACCAGGCTCATGAACCAGTATCTCATGAACCGTGATAGCTAGACAGTTGAAATTTTCATAGATGATGTATTTCTGTTGCCGCTATAATAACAAATACTGAAAACAGAATAAAATAAATATTTAAGTGGCTCCCATACAACAAACGTGATTTTTTGCCGTTTTATGCGTAATGCTACGGAACCCTTCGTGCGCGAGTCCGACTCGCACTTGGCCGGTTTTTTAAATGACAAATTGGTTTGCCAGACTGACATCTTGGCATTTTATTAAACAAAAATTAATAAATCATTACAGATCCGGATATTCCGTCCACCAAACTACTCTGGAGCTGTTGCATTCCTCATGTTGTTCGTCTTAGTAGCTGGTTTCCTGTACCTCAGACGGAACAACCTTGAGTTCCTGTACAACAAACAGATGTGGGCTGTCGCTGCTGTGTTCTTCTGTTTCGCCATGGTGTCCGGTCAGATGTGGAACCAGATAAGAGGCCCTCCATTCTTCCATAGGAGTAAGAACGGACCGGTCTACATTAATGGCGGATCACATGGGCAGTTTGTGTTGGAGAGCTATATTGTAGCTATTTTAAGTATCCTTTTTAAAGTCTGACTGAACTTGTTTAACTTTGTACACACTTTTATTTAGCTTCACCGCATATACTATATGTTCTTCAAATATTGTAACTTAAATTTTAATCACTTCCCAGGGTCTGATTGAACTGAAATTTACTTCCGTATATCCGATTTCAATGCAATAATATATAAAAACATAAACATATTGAGTTTAGGCTCATTAGAAATTAGAAATATCTCGAGAAGTAGGTATATGTATACTTCATCGACATACAAATGAGAAGGAAAGTCAGCATTCAAAGTGTCAAGAGTTTTTTTTGTTTGGCATTTATTTGTTTACTAATAAAAGTTAAAAATGACATCGAAAAAAACCTACCATGTGTGTGTCACTTAAAAATGGCTATACCAACCATGTTCAATATAGTTTTCGTAGAAAGTACTTTTTTCAATTCTATTATACGCCTGGTTCAAAAGTATTGAAGGTGGGTGGGGGCATATCATTTTAAAGGTACAAGCGTTCACGTTGCTGCGAGTTGCAGAAAGCAAAATCCAATTTTGTTCACTGCGCACAGTGAGGAAAAGTAATTAATAAAATTAAATACTAACTATATTACGGTGTAAATTATAAATGTAACGAAGATTAAACCTATATATATATATAGTTGGGCAAGCAGATCTCGTCAGTAGAAAAAGGCGGCAAATTTAAAAGATATAGGCGCGAAGGGATATCGTCCCATAGAAAATTTGAATTTCGCGCCTTTTTCTACTGACAAGATTTGCTTGACCAAGTATAGTACCTCTGATACGTGATTCTATTCTGCGCGACCCGAACCAATTTTTCCCTCTCTCCCTTGTTGCAAAAGTATATTGTCATTGTATCTATAAATTCCTTAACACATAAATCAGATGCTGCAGTAGTAGTGGGCATGATTCTTATGATAGAGGCGGCGGGAGGAGTGAAGAGTGCAGAACCAGTGCGCAGCGCCGCAGAGGGAAAGAGACGGCGCTTCCAATCTGTCGTCGGGCTTGTACTAGTGTGCGTGTTCTTCTCTCTACTACTATCAGTGTTTAGAGCGAAGACCCAGGGATATCCCTACAGGTGAGTTTGAACCTAATTATTACAGAGAATTAGTCCTATAATAAGTAGTAGAGTACAAATTTAATGGTAAAATGTGCAAAGTAGAGTACAAATGGTAAAATGTGCAAAACCCATGCGCATTGCACCCAGGGCTCGGAAACCGTTTAATTTTTCAAACCGAACCCGAGTTCATTCACCCAAGAACGAAAAGGATTTCGTTTGCGGTTACCAGTTAAAGAACTGTTCTATTGAAATACCGGTTTAAGCCAAATTCGTTCGCCTTCCGTTTTTGTGGAATGAGGTTAACCGGTTAAATTGAAAATATCGAAGCGAGATAGAACGATTTGCTAGTTCTTTCACGTATGACAACGAATTTAACCGAGAGTAACCGGTATTATATCATTCCCCGCGAACCAAATAGAAAATTAAGATTCCGTTCCCTCCACTTTCCGGTTCCGAGAGAATGTATTGTTTTAGTTCGCATTCCATCAATATAACCAGTTTTTATTGAATGCAATAATATTTAACAGGTTTGGTTTGGTTAATAATATCAACAGGTATTTCAATACCAGTTCTGATCCCTGAGGGCCTATCGCGAACACCGAAGTGCGCAAATTGCGGTCATCTTTCTGTCTCTCTACCTATAATTACGGCTTAATTGGAGTAGAAGAGATGTCCGCAATTTGCGAACTTCGGTGTTCGCGGTAGGACCTCTCATTGCAGCAAAGGGAAAGAGACAGCTTTTTTATCTGTGGTCGGAAACTTATTATTATTATTGGGGTGTTGTGGGCCTTTGAGCGACGACCAAGCAGTGATATATTGTGACGGCCCTTTAAAGTTCACTACTAATGCCCGTTGAATCCAGGAAATTCCAGGGGTTCCATTCATGGGGTTGCAAATGGGGTTACGTACGGTACTACTATTAGTTATTCTGTGGTTACGTGTCGCCCTAGGTAGGTTCTTCTTTTAGTGGTCCTCAGGAACCGAGAATGTGCATAGCATTCTCCTCTGACTCCTGGTAGAACCTTAGGGTTCCGGACCCAAAGGGTAAAAACGGGACCCTATTACTAAGACTCCACTGTCCGTCTGTCACCAGGCTGTATCTCATGAACCGTGACAGCTAGTTGAAATTTTCACAGATGATGTATTTCTGTTGCCGCTATAACAGCAAATACTAAAAAGTGCGTAACCCTCGTGGGCGAGTCCGACTCGCAGTTGTCCGGTTTTTTTTCCGTGTTCTATTTCTACGAGTATGTAGTATGTGCAGTGCTGATAAATCGGAGCGGCCAAAGTGTTTACAAATACCTGAACAAAGCCTCTATTATTAAGACGTTAAATTAAAGCAATTTTTGAGCATCTTGGCCGCTCCGATATACCTGATAGCGACTGTACAACGTGTGTAAATTTTACTAATATATCTATTAATTTTAAAACTCTTTTGTTTCAGTTTTCTATTCAAGTAAGAAGGCTGTTAAATAACATAAGTCAATTGCAATAATACGAGTGAAGTTATTTTTATCCAACACTTTATTTATTTAAGTATGTTATGTACACATTTGGACAGTGCAGTGGCGTGATGAAATATAGTGTATTAAAATATAGTAATTCTTTTATTTAAACATTTTACTTTAGCATATCGTCAAATGACAAGCAAAATTCACTAATTACTGAAAAATAATTGAACAAAAATCAACCTTATTCGGATAATAATACGGTTCACTATGGATATGAACTTGTGGTGGTATTTAGTGACTTGCTTGTCACCCGACGATATAAATTAGATATAAGAAAAATATTCATGGGGTTTGCACCTTTGGTATGCTCTAGCATTGATCCCTATAGTAAGGACGCCAAGCACGCATATGTTGCCGCTATAACATCAACAAATTCTTAAAATAAAATAAACATTTAAGTGGGGCTCCCATACAACAAACGTGATTTTTTTTGCGTAATGGTACGGAACCCTGCGTGCGCGAGTCCGACTCGCACTGGGCCGGTTTTCCTAAATATATTGGTTAGTATAGGTTTTGTACAGCATAACTGATGTAGGCAAACACACATGTAATAAACTATTATGCCACAAATCATAAAACTTTCTTATAACCGTTAATTTGCATTCGTTCATTTGCGTATTTTTATAGCCGCATTCGTTTAGCAACACAGGTACTATTTGAACACTAGAAAAGTAGTATTTTAAGTACCTTCACTAGCTATAATCACGTTTATTGGCTCGCAGGTAGGTAGGTTTATTACTCAGTGTTCATGGTAAGTACTAAGCAAGCACATCAAATGAATACCTATACTATTTATTTATTTATCATCATCTTCCTGGCGTTAAAAGAAAAACGAAGTAGGTACTAGTGGTACTACTAATTATTAGTGGTACTAGGGTACCTAAATAAGCCCCTGCATCTAGGGAAAAACATATTATACATATTTTTTGATTTGTACTACTATAAATATAAATTGCGTTATATGTATTAATACTTACCTTTCTCCACTATTTTGCAGATTCATAGAATCATCTTACAAAACTGGGGAGCGATTACCCCCTTTATTATCCTAGCATTTTATTTCCGATGGCGAATTCTGAACCTTTTACAAAAAAAGGACACTTGGGCCGTGGCAGCGATGTTACTCTGTTTCACTATGGTCTCTGGATATACGTGGAATAAGATTAGAAAACCTATATTTTCTTACAAGACCAACGAAGGCCCTATTCTTATTAGTAATGGACAGAAAATACAGTTCTTGGCCGAGAGTTACATTGTGGCTGTTTTAAGTATCCTTTGAAAAACTACCAAGGTGTTTACCAAACTGCAAAGAGCGCGTGTTTAGATGTTTTGAGTACCTCGGCCGCTCCGATATACATATGTGATGGCAGTGGCGTAACTGGGGGGGGGGGGGGGGGGGCAAGTGCCCCGGGCGCCAAAATGGGCAAAAGGCAGCAGCGGGGGGCGCAAATTTAGTGACTGCCCCGGGCGCCATATACTCTAGCTACGCCCCTGTGTGATGGCGACTGTATTTATTTAACCTTTCGACCGCCACAGTCGGCCATAGGTTATCACATTCACTGCCCCCAACGCACATGCGCGTTCACCGTCATACAAGTTTGTTCCTAGGCCACGCCCCTGGCAGTGAATGCGTTAAACAGTATAAAATGAACCTTAGTACATTTTAATGAATTTTATTATTGCGTGATAAAATAGACGTGTCGGTCAAAAAAGGTTAATAAATTAAATGAATTTTTACAGCCGACAACGGTGCAAGTGAAAAGCAAAAGTTGCTAAACAAATGTAGCCAAAATGTTCTTGCTGGCTCGCTGCGTCTTCCGTAAGCGAACAACTCGCAAACGCGAAGCGGCGGGCCCACGTAGGTACTTTAGGAATGAAGATTTCTTGACTAGGCATATCTAACAGATGGCGCGATAGTGCTCGGCATGATAATGACTATAGAGGGGGCGGGAGGAGTGAGGACGGAAAGAGGCGGAAGGGGTGAAAGAAAGAGACGGAAGCTCCAAATGCTGGCGGGCATCGGGCTGATGTTTGCGTCCTTCGCCGTTATTCTTACTGCATTTAGAGTCAAGATGCCCTGGTATCCCTATGGGTAGGTAAATATTAATTTATCAAACCAGCACAATTATATTAAAGTGTGTAAGTCAACCGATTTGATTCCTAGGCCATATAATAATGGATCAATTTATTTATCTTCTACGATAGTGGTTATTGAGTGATGTATGTCATGTAACTCATGTATCTAGTAGTTAAAGCGACAAGGTTCTAAATCAGCTGTAGTAGGTAATCAAGGCTAATATTAAATAACTAACTTACTCCTTTCACTTTCAGTTTCTAAATGAATTGCTGCGTCAGGCTTGGTTAGTAAAATGGGCGGATGTTGTCTTCCAAAAAATAAAAAAATATATATATTGAGTAATATTTTACTAATGTATTTTCATCTCAGCAGCTTCTAGAAAAATGTCGCGGTGCACTCGTGCTAGGAGTACTGAACATGTTTATATTTATCCTTTAACTGCCACAGTCGGCCATACCCAACAAAAGTTACAGTCTAATAAACGTTTATATAAAATAGTTTTGGTGGTCAAAAGGTCAATAAAAACCCCAAATATTATAAAATAAACATTCGATCGCTTTCCAAGTCTTAACATTACACTTGGCACGAGGCCTCGCTATAGACTTAACCAAAGAGGATATAATAGGATAGAGCGGTACTGTCATAGTAAATTTCGTAGCCACAGTAAATTCACTGCCACCTACCGACACACGATTAAAACTAAAAATATCAAAAAATGTATTTATATATGGATAAATGATTTTCTTTTACTGCATTAATTATTTGTATATGATTTTGACCCATGTTCTTTCACTGATATGCGTTAAAATTGTTAAATAACAAACGAAACCGTCAATGCCACCTATCCGAGAGTAGGCCAAAGGTAGTGGCGCCATCTTATCGAGAATCAAATTTTCTTGATTTTCGATGCACGTTTTTTCCTTAAGACTATCCATCTATTACGGAGTTATATCCATCTTTGACTTAACTGAGTCGGTCCATGAAAGACTGTTGTATATTCGAGTCCAAATTAATTAATTTATTATGTGTTCATGTGTTGTAATTATGTTGAATATTTATTGTCTTGTTTTTCTATGTGTGTAACTTACATGAAATAAATAATTATGTTTGTTTTGAATAACTTTCTTCTAAGGATCTGATCTGCAGAACCGGCCCACGAATCATCTCAGTTAAGTAATACGATGCTACAGATGTAGCGCATAATTTTTCCACCGTATTTTCACGGAAACGTACGAACGTGGTCTTGCTATTTCAGCCAGTCTCGGTACAAAACGTACTGACGTTGACTGAAGTAGCATGACAAATACGAACGTTTCCGAGAAAATACGATGGAAAATAATTATGCACTACATTTTGTACGCTACAGTCAAACTACAGTCAGAATGTCATCTGTCAATTTGACGTCATTTAGGGAAAGGATCCAATCCACAAAATACTGTCAATAGAATATGAACTTTCTGTCAAACGAAAAGTCATTGATTTAAATGGCAAATTTTAGAGGATGGATCCATTTCCCTAAATGGCGATAAATTATTATAATTATATTCCTATGGCTAAAAAACAGTCCAAAATAATAAATTTATTTAACATATGAATAAATTATCAATAATAAAATAAAACTATGAAAACGGATTATATCGCGTATATTGAATTTATAATACATCCCAAACGGGTCACCCGTTGACCACGAACGCTGTAAAGAGTTCGAAACGTCGGGATGTATTATAAATTCAATATACGCGATATAATCCGTTTTCATAGTTTTATTTCATGAGTAACTATCGCGGTAACCGAAGACAATATTATCAATAATAATTAATATTTTTACTACGTAACCTATAACAATAATAAAATATGTACCTAAGTAGCTTCTCTTGTTAAGAATTCTTTGATAAAGGCATTGGAATGTCCCTATTAATTTAAATAAATATTTGAGCTAGTAACAAATTATGAACTAGGTATCTATGCATTTTACGACTACCTATATTTCTTCTTACTCCCTACGCGGTGGTAAGTTTAGCCTTTTTAAAATTCAATCAAAATTGGTTCAGTCTTAAAGTACATAAGGAAAAATAGTTTTCCTATCCTTTGGATACGTTTTAAAGGTTGCCTTGTACCACTCGTTGGCTTGAATTGCAGTCTGGATCTGAAAAATAGATCAAACATTAAATGCCTAAAATTAATAAGAAAATCCAATCCCTCTCGTGCTTGAGAGGAGGCCTGTTCCCAGCAGTTGGACGTAAGCTTACGCAGAGCTAGAGCTAAGAGGTGGGATTTAATATATATATTAAAAAAAAATATATGGCTAAACTCGATAACCATGATCGAAAAAACGAAAGGAGTGTAAAGGTTTTGAAAGGGTCGGCTACGCGCATGAATGACTCCTGGACTTGCACCATCCGGGCGGGCGGTATTTGTCACCGACGTGGTATAAGAATAGTGATGGTGATAAGAATTGAGGAAAGACGTGAAATTGCGAGTTATTGAGAGTTTAACTTCAAAGACAGAGATAGTATGTAATCGCTATCGCGGGGATATTGGCTATCGCAATTGAACTTGGTAACGGTCACATAGTTTTTACATTCTTTATAGGCCCTACTTTACTAGTAAAACCAGGCGTGGCTCACATATGGCCCGACACGGCTCACACCAATTTTGGTGTCTTGCCATAGTAATTGCCACTGCGCCACCTTGCGGTCATATCTGTCATAATAGACGCGTTTTGTTAGAGAGTGAACCTTCTCTACCTAGTACTATTATAATATTATGTGGTAAAACTGACCTGATTTCCAAGCACCCACAGATAAATACAAAAGTATGTTTTCGTCGGCACCAGAACCAGCAGCGCTGTGTACATGATCACCTCACACATCCGGTGAGGGCTCGACACCAGCTCGAACCTCCTTCCGTGCGGTATCCCATGGTCCTCGGTTACCACTTGGCCTGAAATGATGGATAAAAAATGTTGATTTGGGCAATGGTCGAGTGCATAGCTTCCCATATAATGATATGATTTGGATATGCTATCCACTCTACACTTTTTTTCAATTTAGAAAATTTTATGGTATTTCTATTCCGAATCACGAGGTGTTTTGTCCTTTACATCATTGACGAATTAAAACAATAAGACTAATCTATACCAAGTCGCGTTCCTTCAATATTCAGCGCCATCTATAGAACGGAAGCTGAGTTATTTTGACCAGAGGTCCAAGCACCGAACAAAAGGGACGGAACTGACACCTGTAACTTTAAGATAATTCAACTAACGTCCAATAAATGGCGCTGCGGAACCCGAAACGAAAGCAGAGATGTAAGCAGGGAAACCGTTTTATTTTTCAAACCGTTTTTGTTCATTCACCTGGGAACGAAAAGGATTTCGTTACCGATTACGGTTACCGGTTAACGAACTGTTTGAGATACTTAACGGTTTATGCTAAATACGTTCTCATTTCGTTCTTAAGGAACGAAACTAACCGGTTAAATTCAAAATATCGAAGCAAGATAGAACGAGTAAGTATTGCTGTCTCTTTCACGTATGACAAGTTAACGAGTTTAACCGGAGTTTCCGAGAGATGAGAATAACCGGTATTATATTGTTCCCCGCGAACCATAACATTCCCTGTTTTTACCGGTTAGGAGATACCTAGAACTATGTTTTTTTTAGTTCACGTTCATCAATTAACTGGTTTTTAATGAACGAAATAATATATAACTGTTTTGGAACTATATAAACAGAGCCCTGGATCTAAGCGCCGCCGCCGGAAAAAACGAATGGAACTGAGACCTGCTGCATTAGTAGACTGTATAAGCTGAATATTAGAAAAACGAGATTTTGTATAGACATTGTCAGTCTTTCTGTTTTATTCCTATACGTTTATAAGTCTTATAACTAAGAAAACAAAGTGTCGCAAGTTTTTTTTATTGCGTTACCATTTTTAGGGTTCGGTACCCAAAGGGTAAAAACGGGACCCTATTACTAAGACTCCGCTGTCCGTCCGTCTGTCACCAGGCTGTATCTCATGGACCGTGATAGCTAGAAAGTTGAAATTTTCACAGATGATGTATTTCTGTTGCCATTTTTTTGCCATTTTTTTCGTAATGGTACGGAAGCCTTTGTGCGCGAGTCCGACTCGCACTTGGCCGGTTTATTTAGACTCTGTATGACGTTCAAATGTTATCTCTTACCCGACTTTTTGTCTTTGCGAAGGTTTGTAAAGATGACATTACTTTGGTACTGTTCGTACCACGCCCACAGGAAGATTAGGATGCAGGGAATGGAGAGGTACTTGGTGCGAGTGTCGGTCCATATCATTGTGTCTCTGTTTTGGTTTCCTGAAAACAAAAGGAATACAATTTCAAAACCTTTCTTGTTGTATAGGTAGGTACCTGAACTTGAAAGGAGGTTGGTTGACGTTCCAATAAACCGATAAACTGTTATTTGCAATAAACCGATTGTAATATGACGAGAATAAAAGGCACATCATGGTACATCACATGTACATCATGTTTTTAAGACAATGCGGGAAAACTTAGATAATACACAGAAATTTCATGATTTTCAGGTTGGTATTGTAAATAGGTTTTAGCTGCTTTCTTAGAATATATCAATAGGTCACAAGTCACAATTAGGTGTATAATGCCTTGTCAAAACACGAAGATTTTATGTCACATACGACATCATTCATTCAATTATAACACAATTCTCTAACTACTCCAAATCTATGAGAACATTTATTCTAACTTAAGCAGATATATAGTAATATTATGGCATGTTGGTAATACCACTCGTCGAAAGAGCTTAGCTAGTAAGTTTACTGTCACCATATTTCATAGTCTAAAATCCGCAGTACGATCAGCCTTCACCGATCTACGGAATGAAAATAATATCGAATCAAATGAAATATGTCCTACGTATATGTACTATGTCCAAAATTTGTGAAATTTGTGAGACTTCTCCAATAATAAGGTTCTTACCACAAAACAAAGGAGCTTCACCAACACCAGCTATAATGCAGGCAAAGTAGTGGATAATGCCGGCGAAGTAGTGACTCAAGTTCATCTTGCTGTTTTTGGCGAACACCTGAAGGTAGTGGGTCTCATAGAATCTCCGAGCACACTGAATGGTTAGCAGGGACATGGCAACAAGTGCTGCAGTTGCTGACACTAGAATTGAAGAAATTGTGGCATTGAAACATGGTAACTTTATTTTTATTTATTCTACATGTTTTGTATTACATACCAGGGCTCGGAACCGGTATTTTTTAAAAACCCCGAAATAGCCCAATATTTTTAATTTTTTTATGCTCATTACTTAGGACTGAATCATGTATTTAGGAAACAATTTTGCATTATTAAAACGTCCCATTAAAAATGAAATTATAAACAAAAGAACGAAAAAGAACGTAATAATACCGGTATTTTTGTATGGAGCAAATACCGGTTTCCGACCCCTGTTACATACATACATATTGACTTTTAAAACGTTAAGAATGCAGTCTGTGTCATTAGTTTTTAAGTCCCATAAGCTCCTTAAGATGTTGTTTAACAATTGCCATTAAATAAAAACTTACCTGTTGGTTCATTTTGTTCTAAAATCTTGTTCAAAACTAGCACAACATACTTATTCACACTAAAATCCAGAAAATAGGTCAAATACATGTAAACTAATGTTAATGCACTGAGCACCGATGAAAATGAATAGAAATGCTTGTAGTATGACTTCGGTATTTCAATTGCTTGTATGAAAATGGCCCCATTCCCTTGATACGCGAAACTGCCATACTTAAAACCCTGAATTACGAATGCTGGCAAGTAAGTTTCGTAATTATTTATTAGATATCCTGTACACGTAACCATGAAGGCAAGGTTTAGAAATATAACATCTAGCGTGTTCAGCATATTTCTGGGATAAGAAGTATGTCTTTAAATCACAAAACAGTAATTTTACTATTTTATAACGGGACTAAGGAACTTGTTTGAACTTTCGACACTTTCGTTTCGTCCCAAATAAATAATAATATACCATTACCATTCTTAAACGGTAAACGGTACATATTAGTTGTCGTTGTCACTGTCAGCCAGCCAGCTGTCACTAGTCAGCTGTCAATAATGTTGCCACATCCGCTTACCGCTATTTTTACTAATGTCGGTACAACCTCAAATTTGCGTCAAATATAACAAAGATCGTAACAGACGGGCGTACCGCACCGCGTCCTTAGTCCGGTCAGCATATGTCTTTCTCGCACTTATAAGTCTTATAACTGCGTCCTTAACGGAGGCTCGCTTGACTAATTTCCACGCGATCGAACAGGCCCCTCACCGGACCAATGTGTCAACAGCTGAAACGTGGGTGCTGTTAATCCACACAGGTGAGCAATACTCTGCAGAAGAGTAGACCAGCGCGAGAGCAGTTGTTCGGAGGCACGCAGCATTGGCTCCCCAGGTTGTTCCGGTCAGCTTCTGGACTATATTATTACGGGTCCTTAGTTTCCCGGCAGTTTTGTTTAGGTGGCTCTTGTAGGTTAAACTTCGGTCTAGGGTGACACCTAGGTATTTGGGGTTTGGGTTGTGTTTCAGTGCCTTTCCCATAAACTCCACGTTCAGCTCAATGTTCACTATATAGCTTGTTGTACTCATACTATACAATACTCATGGCCATACCAAACTATACTTGTATTCATACAATATTGTACACAAGTATGTACCTACCCACCCCACACCATATACCCGCACTCATACCTATACCATATTCATATCCTTACCATACTCATACTATACACATCTTCATACCAAAGAGGATATAATTACGCAGTTATACCGTATTTAGTACCGTCAATGCTCAGCCACAGCATCCTGTTCGTTTCTTTGCTGAAGAAATCGCGAAGGTGGTTAAAAGCATGAAGCGAGGCAAATCGCCAGGCCATGATGACCTTATCCTTGAGCACATACTTTTTTCGGGTGACGTCATCTATGGGAAACTTTGTGCCTTATTCAATTTATGTTTGCGGTACTCTTATCTTCCGGCCGACATGATACGTACCATTGTCGTCCCGATAGTCAAGAACCGAACAGGGGATTTGTCATCATCGGCTAACTATCGACCTATCTCCCTTGGAACAGTAGTGGGCAAGATATTTGAGCGGTTGCTGCAGCCCAGACTGCTACAGACTTTAAGAATAGACGACGCGCAATTTGGTTTCCGTCCCGGTCTCTCGACCGATTCCGCGATCGTAAGCCTGAAACATACTGTGGACCATTACGTAAGTAATAATACATCGGTCTACGCATGCTTTCTCGACCTTAGCCGTGCATTTGACCTTGTGAATTATGAAATTCTGTGGGGTAAAATGCGTGGCTCGGGAGTACCTGAGGACCTGGTACGCGTCTTCGAGTACTGGTACGGAAACCAATCCAACTGTGTGAAATGGGGCGACACGACATCTAATAGTTATATATTAGAATGCGGGGTACGCCAGGGTGGACTCACTTCTCCGGACCTCTTTAACCTTTACGTCAATGAGTTGATGGGGAGGCTGAGGAGCACTGGAGTCGGTTGTCACGTGGGTGACGTCTGTATTAACAGTCTCAGCTACGCTGACGACATGGTGCTGCTCAGCCCCTCCATTAAGGGTCTGAGAAAGCTGGTTTCTGTCTGTGAAAATTATGTAAATTCTCACGGGCTGATTTACAATGTAGCCAAGACAGAACTGATGATTTTTAAGGCAGGAAGAGGTCCGGATACATACCGGAAGTGAAACTGAATGGAGAGAAGCTGCGTATTGTGCAGCGGTTCAAATATCTTGGCCATATACTAACGGATGACATGAGAGACGACAGTGACATGGAACGAGAGAGAAGAGCTCTGGCTGTCCGTGGCAACATGATAGCCCGTAGGTTTGCCGGGTGTAGCATGGGGGTCAAATGTACATTATTTAATGCATATTGTCTCTCTTTCTACACTTGTCAACTGTGGGTTAGGTACAGCAGGAAAACGTACAGCGCCATCCGTGTGCAGTATAATAATATATTCCGGACACTGATGGGGCTTTCGCGTTCCTGCAGTGCCTCCACCATGTTCGCGGAAGCCAGAATCCCTGACTTCTTCGCAGTGGTACGCGCGCGTATTGCTTCTTTTTGGGAGGGGATGCGCCGCTCGCAAAACACCATCCTTATGTCGGTGTATCGCAACATTAGTTGTCATATGTTTAGGCACTGGCTTTCCGTGCACCAAAACGGGAACAAAAAATAGTGTAATACTATTTTAATTGTTTAACTTTTATTTTAAGTGTTTTGTTTTTAGTTAAGTATTCCTTTTGGCATTGTAACTTTTAAATTGTATGTTGATATGGGTGTACAACTGTACGTGTTGCCTGAAATAAAACTTTATTTATTTTTTATTTTATTTTATTTTTATATCTGTCTTTGTTCATACTGACATCGTACATCTTAGACCTTAACTTTACCTACTATTTGTACGAACTGCAAAAGTAACTTTGTAATGGCATATATTTAATACACACTTACTTATGCAGTTCTTAAATCTTAAAAACGAGACTGATATTGCAATATTTTTAGGATTATTATGGCTTGGTAAGCTAAAAACTACTTATGTTTAAAATTTGAAGCTCGTGGGTCTGCTAAAAGTATCTTAGAATTATGATGATCGTAATTGAAAGAGTGTGTCAGTGACAAAACTAAGGAACTTTGACGTGCAATAATAATTCTTAAGCTACAAGTTCAAATTTAATGTTCTTGGGAATGGGAATATACCTAAACCATATACACTAAATTACATGACGTCGAAAATGGCCTCAATGGCTTCGAGAAAAGGATGGTACTCTTTGTTTTGCTCGACTTGGCGGTACAGTCGATGTTTAAAATGTTTAGAAATACCCAAAGACAGGCGCCAACTCGACGACCGCGCCATTAACCCGTCAGATGCGATGAGCAGGAACATCGGAAGCGACGTTGCGCGCCTCACTTGTTACGTTACCAGTCACACTCGTGAATAAAACGACATGTAACACGCTGTCAATTCGATGAACATTTTATACTTTTATAAACATTGATGCGACTCGCACTGCATTGACAGCATTTCAAATTTTCACATTGGTGTAACTCAAGGACTTTTAACTTAAGCTCGGTGTCCCGTCATTTTGTTAAGAAAAATATTTCCTAATTGTACGAGAAAATATAGGTATATTACTTATACTTATATGATGGGTTGAATGTTTCTGTAATGAGGTACTTAGAGATTACATAGTTGAAGTAAACGTTATTGTTTGAAAATATAACTATCTATTTTTTGAGGTACAATTTATTTGGGTGTGAAGTGTTTTAGGAACAGAGGTACCGGCACTTTGAAAATTGTATGTTGATTTATAATAGGTATTAACCCTCTTTTTTTACGACATTTAATGTGCCCTCATTCGACAACAAAGTTATACCGCTTCGAGTATTATCTTATAATAGGCTTCCCACATTTCATGCGACTGTTTGTATTAGATTTTATAATTTTAATCGCTTTCGTATTAATCTTACGGAAGATAATCAAGATGGACTTCTTTCAACAGCGACGCTCTATATATACTAAAATCGCATGAATAACTTTTTTTTCGATTTTGTCGCTTAGTTCGTTATTCCATAACGCAGTCCAATTAAACCTGCGTAAACCTATGTTAAACAGAATTATTTTTAGCACGCAACACAAATCCAATATGTGCGAACTCCAAAATCCAGAGCAAATTAAACCCAATTCTGAAACAGACCCCTTTCAATTGAAAATGCTCTCTCATTTAGCTTCAAATGTTTACGCGTGGGCATTTCATAAAGCATTAGGGAAACTTAACATACACCGTTCTGACATTTCTTGAATATTAACAACGGACAGGAGGTATATAAGGGTCCCGAGGTTCCCTGTACCGCATTCCTTCAGGGTGTGTGGTTTGTTTAAGTACAAAGCTCAAAGGTAAGTTGCTAAACAAGATAAGTTTCTGTTGACGGCGCGTGGCGGCGATAAATTAAGAGGAAAGGGGATGGCCGTTTCCCCATAGAAACGTTGTCCCCATTTCCCTCTCTGGATATTGACATTATGGAAAATATTCGATGTGTATTAACTTGCTATGCCCTTACGTTTGACTTTTACATTTTTTGATTATGGTAAAAATTAGGAGCAAAAAACAGGTTGAATACAAATTTTAAAATGCTCCTTACTTTTATAAATTTATAATAATTAAAAATTAAAAAAAATTAAACGGAGGCAGCTGTTAGTTGATATGCAACAAATTGTGTCAAAATATATTCAATAATGATAATATCCAGAGAGTACCTGTTAGTACAGCGGCCAGAGGGCCTAAAACACCATTCGATATGACTGTACAGTATACTACCGACAAGTGGTATCGTTGTGTTCGGTACACTCTACTGAGTACGAAATAACAACTTGTCACTTTCTAAGAGTGTGGGGGGGATAACTGTGACGTCACTAAATCAGCAATACAGTTTTTAACTTTTTTCTTTTAAACATACCATGTGGGGTACCAAATGAAAGGGATTTGTGAGTAGATTACAAATATATAACATAGTCTAACATTTTCACTACTTGGTCTAACAAATATTAGAAAATGATCAAAAATTTCACAATTCAGAGTTGACTTTGAACTGCTCTAAATTGAATATGGCTGAATGGATTAGTCCAAATATTATACAGTATGACTGTGAATATCCTTTATATCATGTCTAAAAATAATTAACTAGATATATCCAATAATAAGAAAAGTAGGTACATCAAGTTGAATAACACTATAATTTTCTGTTATACTATTTATACCAAAATAAATACTTACATACATTAGACCAGAAAATTATACTGGTATTCAACTTCATGTACATTTATTATTTTTGGATATATCAGTTTAATTATTTTTAGACATAATAAAGAGGATATTCACAGTCATTGTTAATCCATTCAGAAATTTTCAATTTAGAGCAGTTCAAAATCAACTCAGGATTGTGAAATTTTTGAGCGTTTTCTAATAATTTGTTAGACCAAGTAGTGAAAATGTTAGACTATGTTATATATTTGTAATCTACTCACAAAGCCCTTTTTATTTGGTACCCCACATGGTATGTTAAAAAAAGTTAAAAACTTTGTATTGCCGACTTTGTGACGTCACAGTTATCCCCCCCACACTCTTAGAAAGTGACAAGTTGTTATTTCGTACTCAGTAGAGTCTACCGAACACAACGATACCACTTGTCGGTAGTATACTGTCCAGTCACATCGAATGGTGTTTTAGGCCATCGGGCCGCTGTACTATATGAGGACTACGTTTGTATGAAAAGGCGATTTCGCGCGGGTCCTCCACTTTCGTCTTAATATTTGAGGTTGTAACGTGTATGATGTAATATGAAATGTATAATATATGTTTATGCGTTTTGTTAAATAACTAGCGTGAATAAATACGGTTAATTTTTTGATCTTTTTATAATTTGCCTGCTGTAATTATGTGAGTGCTAAGCTAATAGTCTAATTAAGCTATGCTACCAATCAAACCGAGGTTCAGTGTTCGAACCTCAGCGGTAGCCACACGCCAGCGGCACACATTATGTTAACGTCTCATTGACCAACCTCAAAGCCGTAGCCACATGTCAAAACCTTCAGTTACTAAAGCCATAGCTTTGCTTGTCAAATTATGGGTATAGACCGCAAAAGCTTAAAAGCAAGTATAATATAGAGTCGCTACACGCGTATTAGGTACGCCAGGCCCTTGGGCATGGAGACTGTATAAAGGAGCCAAATCTCTATGTATGAAAAGTGTCCATCAAAAAACAGTAATTAGGCGGCGCCACCATACACCGAAATACTGCCAAAAACAACCTACGTAATTTGGTCGGGTTATTTGTTGCCTTATATGGTTCATGTTATACTCATGTCCCAGAGCCTAACTAGCGCCGCCGGAGAGATTAGGAACTATTATTTAAAGCTTAACGCGGTCACTTTTACAACAATTCTGCCATAAGAGATTGCGATCCTTTCTATACCATCCATACCCTTGGGGAACAAATTATGGATGGTATAGAAAGGATGCCAATCTCTTATGGCAGAATTGTTGCAAAAGTGACCGCTTTCAGCTTTAAATAATAGTTCCTAATCTCTCCGGTGGCGCTAGTTAGGCTCTGGGACATGAGTATAACATGAACCAACAAATAACCCGACCAAATTACGTAGGTTGTTTTTGGTAGTATTTCGGTGTATGGTGGCGCCGCCTAATTACTGTTTTTTGATGGACACTTTTCATACATAGAGATTTGGCTCCTTTATATAGTCTCCATGGAACAAATGTATCGATAATAAAAACACGTTTCAAAATGGCTGACAACTGAAACCAACTGAAACTGTCACATTCGACAAAGATAAAATTATAACTTCATGACTAACTGATTTCGCACACAAACACACAGGTAGTATAGGTATAGAGTACTCCTATTGAGCCATTCACTCAAAGCGTAACATAAGTAGATTTAGACCAAGTAATGTCTGCAACGATTTTGATAGCGTACGCAGTGCAAGTGTTATTTGTACGTCATAATTTCATAGAAGTTTGACGTTTAAAATAACACTTGCACTGCGTGTGTTATCAAAATCGTTGCAGACTTTCTTGGTTTGACTCTAGTATAATACACAGAGGACATGTTCACCGCTAAGGCGGTTATCACACTGCCGCCGCAATTCGTTGCGAAGTGCGAAGTAAAGAATTCGCGTGGGGCGACGAATCGACGATGGTACGGTGGTGCGATTTGCTCCAGGTCGAAAAAAGGCCTTGGTAAGGGGCCGGCAAACGACATGTGGCTGTGTGGTCTTTGGAGGTATTAGGTACACCATCCCAGACAAGAGAAGTTTTACCACTGAAAAGGACATTAACCTCTGGCCTAGGTTAAGCCCTTCGGTCTTCTCGAGCTTGTTACTGTTTCAAGATAACGTAATCCCGGATAACGGAATAGCCAATTAGCTCAAGCCTCGAACTATCTAATTAATAGACCGAAGTATGACGACTAGGTATCTAGGTACTTGGACACCGTAAATGTATTTATTGCCTTTGTGCAATATGTAGGTATCGTGAAGCGCGTTCGGCCGCTATAAACAAATTTATTCGATATGCTAACAAATTGCTTTTATAAGCAACTTTGACCACAAAGCAATTCAATTTCCACAAAATGTCAATGCTGTTGTCAGCCCGTTTTGCAAAATATTCAAGAAACCGTTTTCAAATAAAGTTTGACGCTCACATAACGCCTCGGTAGTATCTACTCAGTATAGTAGCGAGGTAGCACCCGATCGACGCCAGTTCACGGTCAGCTCAGTATATTGTTTTGAATTTTACCGAAAGCATCGCTTCGACGCGTTATTCCGTTGTCTTGGCAATAGTATCGACGACAAATAATCTCATGTAAAACAGCTGTCACATCACAGCTCCGCAAGCGCGATGTCTCGCTACCGGCCTTCGAATCTGTAGCTCGGTGTTGCATTACATAAGGTATGTACTTTTAAGATACTTCTCTTCCAAGTACATACCTGGATGTATAACTATGCGTTAACCTTAAGTCTATTTTAAAAACTTGCATACTTTCAACATCTTCTAGTCTCGTTTGAATTTGTAACCAATACTTTTGACGTACATAGGTACGAATGGTATTCTAGGAACAAACTTGTCTAAATAACTTATGAGGCGACTAGCTGGCATTGTAATCTGTCTCGCAGACACTTCACATAATGATACCAAAACATTAATTGCATTTTATTTTTTATAACGAAACTTCCGTGAGACTCTGACATTTAAATATCTTTTTCATATCTCATACTCTGAAAGTGGGTCGTTGATGTTCTAAAAAGTGAGCAGAAAGTGATACGTTTCTGCTCTAGTGCAGAAAAATAGTGCTCCTCTGCGTCCCCGTCCCACGACGAACTGGGTGGAAACAAAATTTAAAAATTGTGTCTTTATATTTCCTCGCCTGTAACAATTGATAATTGTTCACGTTTTACTAATCCCGCATTGAATCTTTATAAGGCAGGAACCAAAAGGAATAGGTACACCAAAAATATTGTTTGCGTAAATAAGCAGGCAGAATCTTACACAGCCACAGTTAAGCGTTTGTACGATATTAAATGGGTTTTTAAAGTTGTTTAGTGTTTAGACTGTTTAGTACTATATTCATGAAAATAAAATAAAAAATAAGATAAATATTGCATATTTGAATTCATTAAATTGTTATTTAATATTTAAATTCTTTAAAATAGTAACCTTTATTATGTTGGCAGAATGACTAATGCCATTGACTATTGGTAATTTTAGAACGAAAAATATAACAGCCAATCCCGCTGATTTTCATACTAAAATAAACAAATCATTTTAAAATTACTGCAGTTTGTTAAAATATGTGTGTGTTTTTGTAAATATTGCAATCAAAATGATTTTCGCTAGGGGTTATTTATCTTCACACATCTAAAGTCTCCGATTGCAAGTAAGTCCTAAGGAAAACAATCATGGCCGTAGGTCTATTAGGTACTTTAATTACTGATTTTGCAAAATTTTCTTGTCTTGTTTGGTTTCCTCGCACTTGATATGAAAAGTAGTCTTGCGTTCGCGCCAAACTACCTCTACAGAAATGAAAGCCTTTCAACCCTTGGTTAACAATCTACTAAAAACAGGTCGCTCACGTTTTTAAGGCGAAATGTTTTCACTTAAAGAACGTGAGTGATTATACATATAGGTTGTAAGAGAAACAAAGAAAAAGTAACATACAGTCTGGCAAAAAAGAGTAGAAATTAAAAAGTGGCAACACTGTAGTGTCGTCCCTTTCAAATCAATCTAAGAAAAAACGGGACGACACTACCGTGTTGCCACTTTTTAATTTCTACTCTTTTTTGCCAGATTGTACCTTGAATAATGTTTCTAATCTCTATCTATGCCCCTGTTCTGAACTGTTCCATCTTGCAGATGAAAGTCCTGATATTGATGGTATTCCTGTTCACTTTGGCGCTTTGCGCCGGACATATCGGCGGAGGCCTGATGATGCAAGACCTCAGTCCTCAGGTGTACTGCGGCAGAAACCTAGCCATAGCGATATCGGAGCTCTGTCTTATGCAGAGACACCAAAAGAGATCCGAGACCTTGTTCGGTGAGTAGATATATGAGATATAGTTGGTCAAGCAAATCTTGTCAGTAAATAGGAACAAAGAAAACTATACTCATCCTTTTCATTTGGGTGCTAGTACTAGTGTAAGACAAAGAGTATGATTCTCTCTGTCTATGTTTGAAATGAGACAGTCCCTTGACAAACTATAAGTCTTTAATAACCCACTCTAATATAAAAGCTGTAATAGCTATTTAAGATATGACTCGGAGGACAAAAGCTGTTAATTAGTATTTTAATTAGCCTTACTGTGTTAAGACAGCATTAATTCAGCGGTATAAGTACGAGCTAAAACCTGAATAGCAGATGATGGACATAGGATGTCGCTTAAGTGTGCCAATAATTAACATTTAGCATAACAAGCAATAAGTTAAGTAGCATAGCAAGTAGAATAATTTAGTTAACTATCTTATCAGCAGGCAAACTGTGAACAACAGTTTTGCAGGAAACTGTATAAATTGTATGTATAATTTTGGAATAATAAATCTCTCTAACTATCTATCTATAGGATTAGGAGAACAAAACTCGATGGTTTAGTATTTAAGTAAGCTTTAAGAGAAAATACCAGCTGAGCCCCTTTTCAGATTTGAGAATTTTAGATAACTATCTCCGTCGCGCTGACGGGGGCGGCTTCTAAAATTAGTGCGATAAGGGCAAAAATTCCTGCGTAAAAATCTCAGAAATCGAGGTTTCGTTCTCGACATTTTCCTCCTCCAAAACTTAACCAATCGTAACGAAATTTTGGGAACGGAATGAGAATAGTTATTTGTTATACAAGGGTGCAAAGTTGTATTTTACCCGCGAGTGTTTCAACACACGAGAAGTAAAATACATTTGCACCCGTGTGTAACACAAAACTTTTCACCTCACTATAGCGAGGAAAGTGCAACATCCACAGGCGTTAGATCATCTTCATCACTGAAATCACTCATTTTTTACGATATTATAACAAAAAACTCTGGAAATTCTGTATTTTTACGTGAGAAGTTTTTAAGTAAAAAAAATTGTTGACAATGTTGACATTTCTGACGTATGAAATGTCAATGATGCGTTTTGAAATTGCATCGACTCAACTTATATTTAACATCATTATTAAAAAACAAACGTTTCTTATGGAACTTTGAGGTTTATAACATAAAATCATTAAATAAAGCTAAATTTGGTATTTTTTATTAGATTCTCAAACCATTTGTTTAATGAAAATTAATATCAAACGAATCATTATTATAAATGAGCGTTTTACGTTTTGTTATCTGTCAAGCTACTTAAACACGCTCCATCCAAGGTCAAATTACTTTCCCCACTAGTGGATAAAATGCGTTTTTCCCCGCTTGTTTTAAAGGATAAAAGACAACTTTCCGAGCTAGTGAGGGGAAAAGATATTATCTGTGTCTGACCGTTTTGTTTTCTGCGTTTATTGTTGCCGATTTTGTATGCTTATAGGCGTCTGTTTACTTACAGCGCATTTAATTGGCAGCGCGCGCGCGCGTGTAATATCTCCGGTGTTGCAGGCGTCCATAGGCTACGGTAACTGCTTACCATCAGGCGGGCCGTATGCTTGATTGCCACCGACGTGGTATAAAATTGGCAGTTTTTACCGCTCTCATGCGCGAGCAACAGAAATACATCATCTGTGAAAATGTCAACTGTCTAGCTATCACGGTTCAAGAGATACAGCCTGGTGACAGACATACGGACAGACGGACAACGGAGTCTCAGTGATAGGGTCCCGTTTTTATCCTTTGGGTACGGAACCCTAAAAAATATTAATCTAGGGCCAAAATCCAGAGAGTATAATGTCGAGAACGTTTGTATGGAAAAATGATCACAAATGTTTCCTCTTAAGGAGCTACCTGAGGTTTTCATCGATTTTTGACAAGTTTTGAATCTTATCTCCTACTTTTGCACTACATATAGAATTATAAGACAAGCGGCTATCGGTTCTTCAATCTTTTATCTCCATTTTTGTCTACCGGATTGTGAAAAAAATGAATACTTATTTATTTATGATTGTTTTAAACATTGTCTAAAAAAACACTTTTTTCGTATCTCGATTGCTGTGAAAGATCTGACTTATACGAAATCTACATATTTGGGTTTGTATTAGACGTCTCTAAAAATTTGTCTAAGGTTTTAATTTTAAACTAATTAACACAAAAGTTATGGCCAGAAAACCAGTTTTTTGGCCTAAAATTGTTCAACTTTGATGCCAAATATTTCGAAAACAATGAACTTTGAAGTAAATATGGGATACTATATTGCTAAAATCCGTTGCTGTTAATATGATAAGCTACAAAAAACATTAGAAAACTAAGGGATTCAAATCGAAGTTCATTGGGGCATGGGATCCCCTTAATATGTTTATATAGCCTTAACTCGGCCCTCTATAAGTTTAAAGCTGTATGAGACATGTAAGATATAGGGTTGAAAGAGCAAAAACTGATAATTAAGCCTTTATATAACTTTCAACGAACTTAGTTTACTTTTACTCAGACTTCATAGGTACAGCTTTTA
Source organism: Cydia strobilella (assembly GCF_947568885.1). Classification (NCBI taxonomy): domain Eukaryota; kingdom Metazoa; phylum Arthropoda; class Insecta; order Lepidoptera; family Tortricidae; genus Cydia; species Cydia strobilella. The sequence goes on from NC_086045.1 coordinate 6,514,497, forward strand.
TGCTACCAAAAGCAATAAATAAATTGACCAATTCGTTTGTATAAAGGTTGAGTATTAAGCTTACTGGACTTTGTCACAGCTTACTTATCTAGCTTAATGTGTACAAAAAGTCCGTTACGCAACACTTTATCTGCCATTTTCTGGTTGCTTGGGATACATCGTATATATTATGGGCACACAGATACAGATATACCTATAGGTATTATGGGCTTACAGAAAACCACAGCCCTAATAGTACTGATACTTACCTACTTACTACTGCCTCTTCTCCCTCTTGACTCCGAGTTTAGATGATGATGTGGTGATTTGCTTCACAGGTACTGGCATTTCCCCCTACTACAAAGAGGACTTTGGCTATCCTTGGCTTCCCCCCCAGCAGGCAAAAGGCCTGGCGCTTCCCTCGCGCGGCAAGAGGCTCGTAAACGGAATCGTTGACGAATGCTGCAATAAGCCCTGCAGCATGGAAGAAATGCTCGGTTACTGTAATTAGGTTAGATAACATCTTATAGCTCATTTGAAAGATTTTGTTAATGAATTGTTATAAAATTATAACTGTTAGCAGTTGAATATTTATAATAGAGTTTTAGAAGATTGGAACGAACCTAGCCGCATAACCACATAATTTTGGTGGTTAACGTTATTTACACGGCGATGTGCCGTGGATACGCTGCCGTAAGGTCTACCGCGAACATCGATAATCGAAATATCGGTGTCTGCCTCTCTATCGCGCTTGTATATTCGACCGATAAAGAGGCAGAAACCGTAATTTTATTGCTAGGTGATGTACCGTACGGCACGATTCCCCGTCGTACCAAGGCACCGTCTTGTCCTAAGGTGCTGTTCCGTGATTCCACGCTCCGTCTTCCTGCTCTTATTGTTGTTGTTGTTAAGAGGGAAGGTAGCTCGTACTCGTCCATACAAAAAGCGAAAATGTTTTTCCACTTCTTAATATTTTACATTCTCCATGATTTTTTTGTATGTTATTAACATTGAAAAACTAGGTTTATAGGTTTTCCTTTTTTTTTTCAAAATTTGCAATACAAAAAAAAAAAATTAAGCAAAACCTATAAAATATCAAAATCAGTGATTTGTTAAGATTCAGTTAGTGGAAACCGTTTTCTCTCGAAATGGAAATTGTATGAAAAAATGCCAATTGTCGGTAGCTATTCTTCCCTTTTAAAAAATAAACAAAAACCGGCTAAGTGCGAGTCGGACTAGCGCACGAAGGGTTTCGTACCATTACGCAAAAAACGGCAAAAAAATCATGTTTCTTGTATGGGAGCCGCACTTAAATATTTATTTTATTCTCTTTTTAGTATTTGTTGTAATAGCGGCAACAGAAATACATCTGTGAAAATTTCAAGTGTAGACAGACGGATAGATAGGCAGACAGACAGCGGAGTCTTAGTTATAGGGTCCCGTTTTACCCTTTGGGTACGGAACCCTAAACATCAAATAAGAAGCATTTGATTTTTCTATTTAATATTTTCATTCATCCATCTGGGTTAGCACAAAATCTTTCATCTGAATGAAAATATTTGGGGTCCCCAAATAAAATACAAAACTTATACCTATGCCCTTTCACTAATGATAACGTGGACGTTAAATTATCAGTCTGCTATATAGATAAAAGAAAAACTAAAATTTCGCCACTCATGAAATAAAACTATGGAAACGGATTATATCGCGTACATTGAATTTATAATACATCCCGACGTTTCAACCCTTTACAGCGTTCGTGGTCAACGGGTGACTGAGGAAAAGCTACAAAGTGCAAAAATACCCACATACAAAAATAATGAACCATCATAAACTTTAAGGCTGGTAACGTCGGGATGTATTATAAATTCAATATACGCGATATAATCCGTTTTCATAGTTTTATTTCATGACTACAATATTTGTTATTCAATTGAGGGTATATGCTCCCTGCTCCTTATGTAAATGAAACTAAATAAGATAACTAGATAGATAAGACCGACGGTTTTCTATGTTAAATATTAAATTCAAAATATAATTGTTGTTGCGCTAGAAGTTGTTTCATTCAGTACAATTTACAGTTCCAGGAAACTTCATAAAAGTTGCATTAATATTTCCCGACCTTTTTTTTTACGTTGGGAAAATGCGTTTACGCATGCCATCTGGTCCTAGGGGTCGCGCGAGGCCCAAGATAACATGGATAGGTCTTGTAAAAAACAATCTTAAAGAAAAAAAAATACCACCAGAGACGACCCAGGACAGACGCTCCTGGCGACGCCGTATAAGGAGAGCCGACCCCAAGTAAATGGGATTTAAGGCTAGGAAGAAGAAGAAAAAGGTTAAAAAGATACCTATAGAAAAGTACGAAATAGTTGTTATAGAAAAATAGAAACGGATTGAAACATGATCTCGTACTGCACCTACAGCAGATCGGTATCTACATTTGTTTGGTACGCGGGTCACGTCGCTCTCTAGGCGTTCGCAGTGCATTCGGTTTGCATGGAGTTTTCGTAGCTGTTTCTTAGTGTTGGCAGGCGGGCGTTTTTTAAGGTGTCATTGCGCATGCGGTAAAGGGTTAGAAGGGTTAGATAAGATAGTTTAAAGATAAGTTTGTTACATATTAACTACCTACCTAGCTTACACAAACGTAAAGGAGCCTCGTCTGCCAACAAACCAGTCTGTGGTTTGGCAGAAGAATATACGTATTTGGTTGTACGCAAGATCTGAATAAACGTTTTTTATTATTATTATCGAATGGCGACTGCAGCAGCGATACTGCTGTACCAAAGAGTAAAGTAATTAAGTATAAAAGGTGCTGTAACTGCTGTACTGGCGCGCGGGAATAAGCGATGTCACTGTCAATTTCGTTGGCGTCGTTGCCACATTGCTGTCACTATAACAACGTTCAATCCGTCGACGATCGCCATTAAATTAATCAAACAGTGACATCGCTAGTTCCTTATTTTAATCGCTACAACGCTGCGGCCGCAACGCTGCTGCCATCGCCATCTAAATGTATCCTCAAGACATTGGTTTTTAGAGTTCCATTACTAAGACTCCTCTGTCCGTCTGCCCGTCTGTTACCAGGCTGTATCTCATGAACCGTGATAGCTAGACAGTTGAAATTCTGACATGATTGTTCACAGATATTTCTGTTGCCGCTATAACAATAAATACTAGTACGGAACCCTCGGTGGGCGAGTCTGACTCGCACTTGTCCGGGTTTTTAAACATCAGGAAAAATTTGGAAGATTAAAGAAATCGTAAAAATGTACTGGAATCGAATAAATCAAATATTAATCCGGAAAATAGCGCAGATTGGAAGGAATCAATTATGTACTAATACACCGTCTAGCTAGCAGCACATTCTCGATGGATAAATTATTAATAAGCCATTACACGGTCTTCACATTGCATGCAGATCCGCACACCGCTCCGGTGTGCGAATGAGACATCGCTCTATACGTGCGTAGCGCTGTCTCGCTCACACTCTGAAGAGGCGTGCGGATCCGCATCAGGGTGATAACCTAATTTGTCCAACCGATCTGTCATTTTAGTACAAAATTGGTACAAAAGCAAAATTATTGGATAGTAAATTGGCCAATTGAACTGTCAGTTTAGTGTTTGAGATATAACAGCTTAGCTACCTTCGGCCTCCACTAGGAAAGAAAGTAATAATACAGACTAGGCACTTACTTATCCTATATGGAACTTAGGTAAAACCCTTTTGTATTTAGTCTAAAAGCAAATGTATACAGTGGCAACTTTATAGTATCTCTAATGGCTCCTTTACACCATGGCCCAGCGTAGGCCAGTCTAAGGGACGCAGCTATGCGGTGGAATGCGATAGCAATATCACTTGCTCCCTCTAACGCATAAATGCGTCCCTTGGACTGGCCTACACTGGGCCACGGTGTACAGGACTGGAGCCTTAAGGTTGTTGTCACACGTGCGCCCGTGAGGGACAGAAAGATCATATACAATACAGACAATATACCAAAAACATTCTACGTAATTTAGTCGGGTTCATTGTTGCCCACTAAGCTTTGGTGGTGAACAACAAGACGCCTACCGTTTTGACGTGTCACTTAGGACTTTTGGTATTAGGCAAAAATGACATGAAGTGAGACTATGACAAGGACAATCTGGTACTCCTATTCAAGGTTCCATAAGAAGATCATCCCGTTCGATCATCTTCCTCCTCCCCCTTGTCTTCTCCATAGTTCCTTCAAGTATTTAGCAGTCAAGTATTTAGCAGTGACGCGTGTGTGTACTAGAAGTTCTTTATTTGAATATTGGAATATGACGTAAGGTAAGGCTTACTTTACTTTGATAAAAAGTTTTATTTTTACTAATTCTAATTACACCGTATCCGTGAATAGAGCCCGAAAAATTGTGTACCTAGGGCCGATTTTTTAATTTCGGGCGCTCGATTTCGTGTGGCTCCCTTCAATATATATCCACTACTAGGCATTTAAATTCTACTAATAGAATTGAAAACGAGTGATCAATACTACTAGATACCCAATTTCTATTGCTCGTATTTCAAAAATATCAATTCGCCGTTTTCCACAGGTTCGAGTGACCAAATCGAGCGCTCGAAATTAAAAAATCGGCCCCTAGTCTAAAACGGGTTTTAGAGAAGGGAGTAAAATTGGTAAAGGCAGTTTCATTTAAACATTTAAAACGCCGGTCTGCAATGTGTAAGAAGACAACATTGCCGGCGTCTTGAAAGAACAACTGGAGCTCTCGAAATACAAATTAGAGTGGCTTGTTAAGCTCTTTGTTCATTCGGAACGGCCGTTATTCTGCTCAGCCACTAACAAGTTTGGTCAATGCAAATCCGAGAGTTCCACGTGAATTATTAGTGGAGATTTCAGTTGCAGGCTGTTTGAACAGACTTACAAACGATGAGAATAATTTAAGAGGGTTAACGCAAAACAGAAAATTGTTATTCAAAGAAAATAGAGCGAGAATTTTTTTTGTAATTTTGTATGTAAAATTTCTACTCACTTTTATTTGTAAGTTACAATTTCTAGCAACGCAAACATTGCGGCACGACATTATTTCTGCAGTATTAGTGTCGCACGTTGCACCAGAGCAGAGGGCCTACCGCGAAACACGTTCGACGTGTTGCCTCTCTGTCGCACTTGTAAATTCGTACGTAAGTGTGACAGGGAGGCAAGACGTCGAACGTGGTTCGCGGTAGGCCCTCAGCTGGCAGGAATGTCACGCCGCAATACTGCAACAGTAACGCTGGTGTAGTCTGAATCCGAGCGGTACCTTAAGGACCTATCAGGGTCCATGTGAAATTTACTAAATTTACTACAGTAGTAAATTTCACATGGACCCTGATAGGGCACAGCAATACGCTTAAATCTAAATTATGCTTAGATACAATGTAACACCTACAATGTACCAACCATGGACGAAATAAATGAATTATGAATGAAAACATACATAATCGGTTTAGTAGAGCCCTCACTCATGTTAATGACGTTAGATAACGCCGGGAACGAATCCATGTTACGAGTGACCACTGCAACTGAGCTCAGACAATGATATATTATATCGCGATCCTGAACCGAAGACCACTTACCTAACATGCGGACAGCACGGGCCGATTTTATATTTGTTGTTGGGTTTTTTTCGTTGGATTTCGATAACATTTGGTTGGTATGAAAATCTCCTCATTCTGAGTGGAATTAATGCGAAATTTCAACTTGCCCCCAAAAAACGTATGTGATATTCCGGTTGAGTTACGGAAACTGCAAAAGGTTTTTTAACTCTTGAGAAAGTATTTTTCGGAAATATGGTAAAATTGTGCGTATTTTGTATAAAATAGGCAAAATAGTTAACTCAATTCAACCACCAATTTTTTTTTCATTTATTCAGAATTTTATCGAAATCTGATAAGAAAACAAATAGACAACAAAAAAAAATTGGCCCACACACGAACTGTTACTTGAATTTGAGTCTTCGCTTTGGGGAGCTGTGGTCATTTGCTGACCTGTCATTTTAACCTCCACCATGAACACCTACCAGACGCCGGGATCCAGTAATAAGGATAGTATTATACAGCAAAGTAACTGACAAGTATGTAGCTCTGATTCATCATCATCTTCCTAGCGTTGTCCCGGCTTTTTGCCACAGCTCATTGGAACTTGGGGTCCGCTTTGGCAACTTATCCCAAGCGATTGTCATTTGACCTCCCAACCCAGAGAGATTAGCCCGATTTCCCCACGATGTTATCCTTCGCCGAAAAGCTACTGGCAAATATCAAATAATATTTCGTACATATTATACCTAAGTTCCGAAAACTCATTGGTACGAGCCGGGGTTTGAACGTGCGACCTCATGATTGAAAGTAGCACGTTTTACCGCTAGGCTACCAACCATTATTTCTATGCTACCAACGTTTTTTTTTGTAAAAATTTCCGGGGCTATCTCTTGAAAACCGATTAGTTATACACATTTATACCTATACCTACTTAATTTGGTATGCACCAGTTAAAATCAGTCGTGGTAAAATTTTAATTCATTAACGTTTACCAATCCGACTAAGTAATTTGATAAGTATTTTCACACTAACTTACTCGTAGTCTCGTATTTACACTTTATTGATTAATTTAATCTCTATAATTATTACAGGAAAGGTAGGCAACTTTACTGATTAAAATTTCTTGAAGTACCCATTATGTTAATGAATATTTTTCCATTGTCTACGGCTCCGAACTTGGGTCTTATCTCGGCGCGATCTTGCGATATGGCACGGTGCTCCTCCACTTCAATGATTATGAGACACCTGACTACGCGCTCCCGATCGCTTGGATGCTACTCGGTACTCGCATCGACTTTAGAGCACCTCAGAGAACCGAGTACAAGCATAGATCGTGTCATTCAAGAAGACGCGTGCCTTGACTCGTATTGTAATATTATTAAAGGTTTGATTACCTGTCGAAAAGACTCAGAGACGCCACAGGAGACCGAAGAGCTGGCAGCTTCCTCGCTCAGCGAATTAGTTTAACTATCCAGCGAGGAAATGCTGCCAGCGTCTTCTGTACTATGACGCAGGGGCCTTTTTTAGATTTAATAGTTTTTATTTTAGATTTATTTAGTTTAGTTTTTAATTAGTTTTATTTTTGTTAGGTATATAATGTCTATAATATTATAACTTAAAGTTGCAATAAAGGTTAAATTTGTCAAATCTGCAAGTTAGATCTGACAAAACAAGTCATCGTGAATGACACGAACTATATAATAGTATAATGATGATAATGTAGGTACATGATCCGTGGAGCGTGGAGGTAGGTATAGGTATCTTAATCGTAACACATGTACGGACAAGTACGAGCGATGCACGCGCGACTGACATTATTTAGCTATCTAAACAAATACCTATGTATCACATTGATGTCACAAAAGTTTGAAATTGGCCTCTATGTTCTGTTAGACGCAGGTTCTCTAAAAAGAGCCTCTAATCCTATTGGATTTTGGAACCGCCGGGCCCGGTCGGTGTTTCATTGCTTCCTGGAATTCCCATCGTAATCCCATTGATTCCATGTTTTAGAGAGGTGACTTTAGATAGATATACAGTGTGGAAAAAAAATGGGTCCTGGAGGGAAAGTGCCTTAAAACCTTAAGTTAGCTTATTTTACTTAAGCGAAACAAACAATAAAAGTAAAATTAAAAATTTAAAAACCCCCGACCCAAAATTATTATCGTCACATAAATTATGTAAGTTCAAATATTTTTATTTTTCAAGCGTCGTCGCGTCGGGGATCGCTTAAGTTTATAAAGTATTTTTCCATCAACAGCTAATTAATTAATATCGTACGGTAGCGGTTAAAATAGGTTTAAAACATTGTTTGTTAGTTTTTAGTTTGTTTTTTGTGTCGGGGTTTTTAATTTTTTTAATTTTACTTTTATTTTGTCCTTTTTAAAGTAGGTATATTGTAAATATTAGGAAGGTATATTTATAGTTAGTTGTATAGTTGAGTTAATAACTTAGTTAGGTACTTTACCTTACCATGTTCTTTCAATATCATTAAAGTAACACGGTACCAAATTTCGAATCGATAGGACATATGGAAGGTAGTCAGATCCCCTCATCAACTATTAAAGAGCTGATGATCTTTAAACGGCTGATCAGGTCATGGTTACCTTACCATATACCTTACCTTTCTTGCTAGTCTAAACCTCGTTTTATAGTGCGACATAAAATAGTAGAAAGTAAATAAAATAGAACTAAAAAAAATCCATACTAAATTGGTGCCATGTTTAAGCATTTTACGTCAAAAATGTGACAGTTACGTAGGAAGTGGCGCCCTCTATAAATTTCTACAATTTCTTGTCAAACTATACAAACACTTCTTTGCGCGAAAAAATCTCCATTATTACATTATTACACATTTTACATATTAAAATATTGTTAAGGTAACGGTGGGATGGCAAGTACAGCTGCATTACTACTGTTGCTACATTTCTGCTGCTCGCGGCTTGATAAAATGAGTGTAGGATTGATTATAAACGCGGCAGTAATGCGGCGGCTAACGTCCGTTTTATCCAGGAATTTGACAGATACAGCGGCGATAGAGGCGATAGCAACGCGGCTGCAGTAATGTCGCAGTACTCGCAGTTGCCACCTGAACGTCACCTTTATGAGACAAACAGTACAATTTGAAAGCCCGTACACATAGAAACAAAAGAGCTTCACAGCCCGCTCTGCTGCATTCAGGTTCCAAGCTTTACAAAACTATTTGCTATTCTCAAGCGAACTCTATTCAAATTTATGCAACCGCAACAATATTACGCTCTAATTTTGGATGTAAAATCATTCAGGAAATTCAATATTTCCGAAACAATATAGTAACACCTGCCCTGGGGAGCTTATTTCCATTTCTGTCCTAAAGGGATGCGGCATAAATTCGCCGTTGGGCGATGGCGATCCCTCGCATCTGCTTGTGTTGAGTTTTTCCAAACGTAAGCACTTAAGCACATGTGTCTTAAACTATGCTGGGGCCCTTATGGGCACATAAGAATTTGGGGCTCCTTTGGAAAGTATAGAAAGAGAATTAAACTAATATAACATTATTCTACTATGATCTTCTATTTATTATGGGTAATTCAAATATACTGTTACTGTCTGAACTTCGGGGCCCCCTGAGGATGGAGGCCCTGGGGCCCCTGGGTACGGGCCCCGTGTACCCTTATGGTAAGGACGGTTTTGCGTGCGACTATCATGTCAGTACGGATATGGTTGTCGCATTTGTCTACCTGGTAGCGTGATAATGCCACTGGCAACTGGCTCCGCAATATTGAAACATTTGCATAAACAAAAAATCTATTAAACTATAGAGTTGAGACATGCGACCTGTAGAGAAGCATCCGTACATACATACGTAAGCATTTTTGCACAAGCTGAACAAACTGAACGGATTCCTTCGCTTCGCTTCGGCCTGTTACCGAGTATTCGGCCCATTACCAGTGAGTGGTTGTATGCTGATTTGTTTGTTTGTTTGTTTTTCATATGTTGAAAAAAATAATACACAAATGACCTGTGGGATGTGAAAAATGTGAACTTTAATGGGCTCGTACTAAACTGTCGAAACATTCATATGAGCCATAGCTGCCAGGCAAAACCATGTCAACTTTCGCCACAAGATCGCAAGAGTAGGGAAGTAAGCAAGTTGTTTATTTCCGAACCATCTTATGATAATAAATAAAGAGTTACTTTCCTATGAGGACAAGGGCAGTGCAATCATGACAGAAAAAAAACGCGCCGTTTATACAGAGCATGTTAATTTCGTAAGCAAATCGTTCATTACAGAACTGTCACATAAGGTCGCGCGTAAATAAAGAGTTGCTCTTTGGAGGGTAAGGGCCGTGCCACCATGACACCAACAAATGCGCCGTTTATTCAGAACAGAACATGTCAACTTATTTTGCAAAAGTTAGAGCCCTTTACCACGGTACCATCCCGTTTTTTGCAGGTATGGTTTTCTGCAGGATCCCGTTTAGTAGTTTTAGTGCCAGTTGCACCATCCGCACTAGACAGTTTGATCAACATCACCCGGCGCGTCGCGGCGTTTTCCTAATGAAACTTTCTATACCTACAATAAAATTTAGCGAAATCTTTAACGATGACAAACAGTTTGGTGCAACCGACCCTTGGTGTTTATATACTTACCAACGTTCACACGGGCATCCTGATTTATAACATCCGGCAAAAAAGCGATCCGTTCGAATTTTGCTATTCGGTTTTGCCTCTACAAACTGAATGATATTTCCCAGTAAAAAACAGGATTCAGTTTAGTTATATAGTTTAATGGGAGTGTTTCCAGTAGCTTTTACTGGACGTACGCCAAAAATTGGATGCAAACTCATGTATTTTCGTCACACTCGCTTAGTAAATGTGGAATTGCACGCAGGCTTAGCGGGAACTACAGAAAAAGCGTTTTCCCTAGGGAGTTATGAAGTTTCTGTTTTTTGTCTTTATACTTCATTTTTGTATCGCAAGTGTGATGAAAAACATAATGTGTAACTCGGGATTTAATAGTATTGCAAACTCGAGTCTATAAATCGCTCCGGCAAGCCATCGCGATTTAACTGTACTCTCGTTTGTAAAAAGTGGATTAGGTTTGGATAGAACCACGACTTCCCATCAACCCGGAGACATATTCTGATTGTAACAACAGGTTACAAGTTTGATCTGGATTTGTTATGGATGGTAAAGTGATATTTCTGGTTGAATAAACTTTTGATGCTGACTGATCATATCCATAACAAATCCAGATCAAATTCATAACTTGTCAGTAGGTGAAGTAGGTTAGGTCACGTTAGGTTAACAGAATTGCGATCCTCCACTTACGGCTGCCCCTTAATCTGCAGCCGTAAGTGGAGGATCGCAATGTTGAGTGAGATTAGAGCTACAAATCTTCACCAACTCGATTGACTTCCAGTAAGTATGTTAAGTTAGAACCGTACTCTCCCTTTATCCCTCCGCCCCAGCAGGGCCCATGTTGCACTTTATAATGTAATTATATGTTAACACATCGTAATACCATGGTTGGCATTTAATAAATGATATAATATGATACCACACCTACCCTCGAACAACTCGAACAAATTACAAATACAGACGGGTTAGGGTAGTTGTTACATGTTGTTTTTGAATTTGATGTACCTACCTAATTTGAATGTTGAGAGTATTAAAGTATGAATCGTAAATATATGTAAGGGAATGTAATCGTAAATAAAATATACAATACATCTACTTCAAATATGTGAAAGTTATAACCCGTTGGTGTCTATAATTTTTCTGATTAAATTACTGAATGGATTTCGGTAAAATTTTATATGTAGGTTATTTAGTCGTATAAGGATGGGCATAGACTTTATTTTTTAAATTTATTGAATGGAAGAGAAAAACCGACAAGGATAATTAATGGTGCAGGGCAGGCACTGCTAGTTCTAAAAAAACGCGGCGTTTTGCGGCAGCCTAAAGGCCGCAACTCACGAGCGGTTCAAATTAGCGGACGCGGTGCGTAGTCGCGGCACGCGCCTAATCAAGCAACTTCTCCGAAGTTTGATGGAGTTGCACGAACGGTGTAAATTACTTTGATAACGCGACGTGACCTGACTCTTCTGTACTTGTCTTTACATGGAAGCGGGAGGAAAAAGCGCGGTATAAACCAATAGCTCTATTACCGGCAATGACAAAAGTTTTCGAAAAAGCAATGACGAACCGTCTTTACAAGTACCTAGAAAAAATAAATATCTTAGACAAAAAACAATATGGCTTCAGAAAAAAAACGCACATGTCTAATTACGTCCAAGCATTACATAGGTACCTGACTATATAAATAATAAGAATTACGCTGTCGGTATTTTGCTTGACATGTCAAAAGCATACAACAGAGTGCGCCATGACATACTCTTAAATAAATTCATATAAATTGTATGATTCCAGAATTTGGGGAAACATTCACAAATGGTTTAAATCATATTTAGAACACCGTAGACAAATAGACCATTATAATGCAAGCTTAAGAGAAGTGCAAAATATTCAATCGGAAATCTGCTATGCCAGACTTGCCAGAGGTTCAATACTACAGGGTAGTGTGATGGGATGCACACTATTCCTGATATATATCAATACGTTGTCAAAAGCAATAGACATGGCGTGTGTAATGTTCGCGGACGATGTGTCTCTGATGTTTAAAAGTAATAATAGCGACCATTGTAATGATAAATTAGAAATCACTCTCCTGACAGTAGACGTACAATTGGCTTGTGGATCACACTTTATATGAATTTAAATAAGATTTAGAAATTAATTAAAAAAAAAACAATTTGGGCCATACCAAAAAGTCCTCTAGATCTTAACTTCACATCAAGTAATGGTCAAATAGAAGAAGTAGAACATTTTGCTCTGTTAGGCATCACAATAGACACACACCTAAATTGGAAAATGCACATTATACAAACAAAAACAAAATTGACAAGATTTACCTATGCACTCGGTATTTAAAAGACTAATAAATACTAGTTATGAAAAGGCACTTTCAGCATACTATGCGCACGCATGTGCCTGGCTCCGATACGGAATAATTTTGTGGGGAGCTAGCACAGATGCTGACGACCTGTTTATATTGCAAAAGAAGTGCCTGCGCGTTTTCTTAAATATGCGGCATGCAGAACCATGTAGACGTTATTTACCTGCGCCAGTTCTCGACAATGGTCGTGCCACGCTCTATTGGGATCGATCTATCATCAGTTTATTCCACGTTTCTGTTCTGTCGGCGTACATATATACACATATAACATACAAATTCTGTACAGTTCGTAAATTGTTTAAAACAAAATAGATCCGCATTTCGAAACATTTGTTTACAAGAGAGCAAAGCGTCTGCACATTTTAATTTAAAACATTCTAAAAGTTATGTTCTTTACAAAGAACTGAAGTTTTAATATAAATTATAACGTATTTCCAACTCCAAACTAGCTAACCGATGTATTTAAGAGTAAGTCGATTCTTGTTTTACCAAGGCAGCTTGTGGAACGTGTTCTCTGAAAAAGTAGTTAAAACTACTTTTAACAAACGCATTTCAGAAACCTAGTTTCAACTAAACGGATTTTCACTATACATCATACATAACGAAATAAAGAAAAACTGTATCAGACTATATACATAAGCGTTTAATATTTAATGTTCTCTTACCTCATACATATAACGAGGTGGTCGTGCTTACTTCGCCATAAATACGGGGTCGTCTTTGTGTTTTTATTTTCCAACACTTTTGCAACATAATTGTATATGTAGGTCATATCGAGCATCTTTTGCTATGGGACCAACTCCGATATCGCAAAAAAATTGGAAAAAATAAATCTAAATGTATGAAACAGCCAACTTATCATCATAGTAAAAGTTACTCAACTTACTCAGTATGTATACATTCATCTCGCAAATTATGACGAAGGGTTGGGAAAACACCCTGTTGAGCTAATACGTGTATAGTTTCCGAAGTATTCAAATAAAATATTTGTGTGTGATAACTATTTCGGTACCCTACTACCAAGCTAGGTCTAAATGTTCTTGGCCTTTTTAAGAACAAGTTTGCCTTTCCATTGTTTTGCACTGGATCTCTGGGTCTTAAGAAAACAAAGGCCCGACGACTACGGACAAGTCTTCAAATATTTAACTCAGCACATCGTTAGAGGAATTTTAAAACAGCACTTTTACGAAGCGAAGACTTTGCCCCACGTGGGAAATCCCACAAATGCACTGAAGATAAAGTACTAGGGCAGCATGCGTCGGCGGGGGTGTGTTTAACAATTCAGGCGAGGTCCTGGCTACCCTTTTGTGTCCCACTCGGTTGTTTGCTTTCAATTAGACACTGTAAATTGTCGACAGGACCTCTAGCGGCTATGATAGCCTGGTGCAAATTACAGGGTATCGGTGCATGCCTGATTTGGATCCATTGTTTTACTCAAATGGCTGATCTCTAGCAGTTACCAACAATCGGAATACGTGAGATACTTGAATCTTGATACATCGTTCTGCGTGTTAGAATTATTATGGAGATGAGTTAGCTGATATGAATAGCTATGATACCGATAGGTTTCCAATTCAAATCCGCCTAACTATACTGATATATGTACTCGTATAGTGCTCGTTTGTTAAGTTTAGTAAATGAGGTAAATGTCCTAGTGCTAGACATGATAATGCCCAATAGATGACACATACATTTTCAGGTATTTGATACAGAACCATAACTTACTTTTAGTATGAGAATGGCACAAAATAATAAATAAATAAAATAAAATATAATATACAAAGGTTTGTAAATATTTGTATGGATTTTGTTTCGCTCCTTACTCTTATAATAATAAAAAAAATCGAAAAAAGACAAACGGGAGGGGCACAGCTGGTTAATAGGTCATAATGTCAATATCCAGATGTAGTGTGTGTCCTACACCTTACCCTCACACACACATGCATATCTACTTTAGTATTTAAGGCCTTGTACCGTGTCATTTAATGCATTATACGTAATATACTCGACGCTAGTCGTTTGTTTTTCCGTCCCACACCACACAGAGACGAAAATGGGGACTATACGTTCGTATGGAAAAGCGGTCGTCCTTTTTCCACTTAAGACTATAAATATTAACATTGGAACATAGCTACAGCGTTTGCGGGTTACTTATTGCCCGGCGGTTGCGGACTCTTTGACCGCTAGTTGAAGTAATTATAACTTGCCCAGTGCTTGCGTTACTTTACTGGTTTCCGTGATCGTTTCTTCACTATCCTGGGTTATACCTACTAAAGTTTTACCATAAATAATAATAATAAAGCCCATTTATTTCCAATCAACAAATTTTTACATGCATTTTGATTAAGTACATTTATCTAAATTCTAGTTTGTAACTTTTTTTTCTTTTTTAACTACTACCAGTGATCGGAACCCCTTCTTGGGTATAGGCCTCCTCCAGCTTATACCAGGCCTCTCTGTCCATCGCACTCTTTCTCCAATCCTCTCCTGCAATCGCTTTAATGTCATCTACCCACTTTTTCCTAGGACGCGCTCTTCTTTTTTTTTACCATACCTAGCTATATTTGCTTCAACACTTAAGCCAGGAAATTAAAGTGTCAGGATATTAAAGTGCCAAATGGGACTCTTCGTCGTTCGGCGGTTCGACCATTGTTCCGTGATGGGTAAATACATACAAATAATTCATAACTTACTTAGTAGGTATGTATCCAATGACTCAATGAGTTAATATAAAGCAATACTTATTACTGAGGTGAACGATATATATTTATATTTATTGAATGAGAGCCTACGCCCGCATGGAGAAATCGAAAATCTTTATCTGCTTCTCTAATATGTATACATATTTTTGGCACTTTGTCCGTATTTATATTTTCAGACGTGACTGTGCTAGACAAAGCTCGCTAAACTTATTATAAATACGTTTTATTTATGTATAGAGTGAGTACTCTAAGCTTACTTATTTCTCTATGGTATCGGTATACTGTCAATCACTCTCTGTCACTCCACGTTCTTGGCACAAAAATAATATCAATAAAACAGCTACTACTGTTCAAGTATACCTATTTCTACCATAGAAAATTAATGCATGTACCTATAGCAGTTTTATTAACGTAGGTATTCATACAAAACTGTCTATCGTCTATTTATTGTGTTATATTATATCAACCACAGCTATGCCCCTATGTTTTTTTTTTCGAATCTTTAATTAGGTATTAATTATAAGAGTAAGAAGCATTAAAAAATTTGTATGAAATCTATTTTTCGCTCCAAATTTTTCCACAAATAAAAAAATCGAAAAAAGTCAAACATCCCCTATAGCTATGGTTAAAATACATCAAAATATGTTAAAACGTTTTCCATATAAATGTCAAAATCTAGAGGAAAATGGGGATTTCGTTTATATGGAGAAGCATCCGAAGTGATCGTAAAATATTATACCTAAAAAAAATGTTAATCGAAACGCGCATACGAACATTTACCACAACGACCTTCACCCTACTTGCACTCAACTTATCCAAGAAATAAAACCCCCGTTAACAGAAACAAGGGAATGCCATCAAAAAATCACAAGGCAAGAAGAAACCCGTGAATAAAATATAGCGCCTTGCGTAACACGCATCATCCCGCGGCATGCATCTTTCATTATATTACTACAGTACCCTCTATCCTAAACGGCGCCGGCGTATTCAGACAACTGATTCTTAAAGGATGACTCACGTTAGACCGGGCCGTGACCGGGCCGGAGCGTTCGGCGCTTCGTTTTCTATGAAAAGCACCACGTGATCACCTGTCATGTCATAGAAAAGTAAGCGCCGGAAGCTCCGGCCCGGTCTAACGTGAGTCATCCTTAAACCTTGCTTAAGTTTTACCGAAAATCGGGGCTTTTTTCTAATTGGGAGGAAGACTGACATTTTATTACGCCAGGTGGCGCATTGTGTTTCTCAAATTATCAATCTATTGAAGTAAAACGTTAAAACCCGCGCGATCACTAAATTTTCCATGGCAATTTACGCGCGGCGCACCATATCGTGTGTTCCTTTCTAATTTCCTGGCTTTATGCTCCCTCTTAAATAATCTCTAGAAATCTGGTACACATTTATTCAATTACGGTAATAACAAAGTTAAAAGGAAGTACTCTAAGTACATTTTAACCATTAAACACAGCCAATTCCACAGTATAAAGGATCCCACAAAAACATAAAAAAAGGAAGAATATTAAAAAGAAAATTATAATTTACAACATATTTCAATTATACTACAAAATAATTACGCGTTTCAAAACATTTTTAACACCGAAAAATACTCAAGCACTTTAGTTTTTTCCTGTTCCGTACTTTATTTTATTTCTTTTAGCTTTCTACGTAATTTTTAAGTTTTCTTGTAGGTATTTAAATTACCTACTGAGACCGGAGGTTCAAGTATTTTCACCCACTACAAAAACATCTTAAGCGTCATAATTTTTGAAACAAATTAAGCCATTTTCTACACGGAAGAAAGACAAACGAATTTACTTTATGCCATAATAAGAAGCATTTAGATGCACGTAAGATTGTAAACTCTTTGAGCGCTTGTAATTTCTGAGATGCTTCCATCCAATTATCCAGCCCAGAGTAGATTAAATGAGCAAATTCCTTACCACTCATTTGGATTCTTAAGGGGTCCACTGATTATCAGTCCGCCGGACGATATCAGCATGTCAGTTAAAACAAAAGTTTGACAGTTCCGAACAACTGACAGGCCTTAACAGCAGAATAGATGTACTATTATTAGATCTGGATGCCCCAGGGCTAAATTAGCCCGGTGAAGGAAATTACAAGGCTGAGAATTACCCGGCTATAAATGTTATCATTTGATTACACAGGCTTAATGATGTTTATTTATATAAAACCTGTAACGCCTATAGCCTTCAGTGCCGATTTATAAATAAATAAACGATTTAGTTGGGCGCAAAACATGCAGATGAAGAAAACACGCTTAAAAAGCGCTTCACACACCTTAACCAGTCGTGGCTCACTCCGCGATTTCGTCGCGTCGCCGCGGCGCTACAAGTACATGCGGCCCACACCAATTTTGGTGTCTAGCCATAGTATTTGGCGCGCACCGCTACGGACGCCTGCTCGCGCTTGCGCCACCTTGTGGTCATTCATATCTGTCGTAATAGACGCGTTTTGTTAGAGAGCGAACCTCATGTACCTAGTACTATTATTTATTCTGTGACCTTGCTTAGATCAGTAACTGACGACAGGGACGCAACTATACGTTGACATTTCATCGGTTGAGAAGTGCGACCTGCAGAGGAGAACATCCGGACATAAAAAAGCACTTTTGCCCAGGCTGAAACGGAGACCTTCGCTAACACTCGGTCAATAACAAATCGTACCTATACCTACGTACATATTTCAATACATACGACACTTTTGTGTGTTACTCATAATCATCAAATAATGAGTCCGCGTTGCAAAAAACATTGCTATCTCGTTATTGTACGTATGTTTTTTTCGTTGGATTCAGAAAGTAGATTATTAAAATTGCTTTTAAATGAGATGATTATATTCAATTTTCTCTAAGTATCAAACACCATTTCTGTGCTATTTAGCATTCTACGGGTACGCCCAAAGGGTAAAAACGGGACCCTATTACTAAGACTCCACTGTCCGTCTGTCTGTCTGTCACCGAGCTGTATCTCATGTTGCTAGAAAGTTGAAATTTTCACAGATGATGTATTTCTGTTGCCGCTATGACGACAAATCCTAAAGTACGGAACCCTCGGTGGGCGAGACCGACTCGCACTTGTCCGGTTTTTTTGACACCAGTAAAAATATACTGGAATCGAATAAATCAATCCTTTCATTATGAATATATTTACACACCCTACCAAAGTAGTTTTGACGATGATCAACTTGATTTACCTACATACATACTGAGTTTCAGAATAATGAGTACCGAAGGGACATGGCCAAAGTTTCCACTTGTCACTGTGACTTGTTTTCCTTGCTTACCCCTGAGTGCTATTACAGTTAGATTGACCCTTTCCAACTTATTTTGCAGTGTAATGGTTTTCAACCCAACCCTTTTATTTATTTATGCTTAAGCGAGTTAGTATATCTATATAGATTATGGTGTCGCTATAATCATGTTTGCCTGCGAAATATACTCGTATATCTCTGCTAAGTACATACATAATACTTTGCTTTTCCGCTAAATTATATTGAGCTGAATATCGAAGTATTAATTACAATTTATTGACGCCGGCGAAGAATCGCGAATATGTATACATATTTTTGGCACTTTGTCCATATCGATATTTACAGACGTGACGTGACTGTACTTTGTTGCCATTTCAGTCTTTATAATAATCCACTTGCTGTAAAAAGATATCTTCAAAGTAACATCGGAGTAGATTCTATCTCTATTCTGATATCGAGAAGATTCCCGATTAAACGACAGCAACATGACACCAACCAACCAACCAACCAACCAACCTACCAACCAACCAACCAACCACCACCAACCACACCAAGATGTAGCTTAAACATTCAGACGTACTCTATAATAAGTATATAACCACAGTTGAAACAGTAGGTACACAATGTTGAAAAGAAAGTTCTCGGAAAAGTGTAGAAGACTTTAGTTGAAAAATCCTGCTTACAAGGTCCAACAGTATATTTTGCGTCGTCAAATGAAATTACTGTACCCTTTTTGTTATGCATAGAACTCCTTAAAGCGCGTACCTTTTAAAATAGTAAAGCAATGTCTTTACTCGAGGGCCCGACCGGGGGCCGTATCATGGTTGGACGTTATGGGCTGGGCACTGGCTATGCCTTCTGATTTTGTCAAATTCAACTAAGTATTGCAATATTGTGTCACTGTTTTAACATTACTGCTTCAGTGTTGGCGTGGGCGATGTCATTCCCCAGGTAGCAAAATGACGTCAGCGACGTCATAATGAGGGCATTATTACGTCATAATGACGTATAAATGCTACTGGGGTCTCCACGTCAGCGTTCTAGCAGTGCTGTTGCACTAATAAAGGTGTTGCAGATGTCATCCGAATGTTTGCCCTCGGTGCATATCTCGTGAGACTACCTTTGGTGTTCAACCCACAACCCACTTCTCTTTCATTCAAGGCAACACAAGTAAAAACGCTCTTTTCTTCGCCTGAAACCGAATTTACACGTCCTTCGAATTTTTACTACTGGCTTATAATTATAGAGCCACAATTTCATCTTTGATAAGGTTACTCTGTGGGTATCACCGTATTACCTAAAATTCAATATGTTGGCTATTGGGTTGGGTATGACGTTTAGTAGGTACAATTGTTAACCATTTCAATCAAAAAATAGCATTTTAGAAGCCACAGCTCATTAGAAGCCCAATGAACAACCTAACCAGCAAAATAAAGATATATTGGAGAGTTGTGACAAGCTGCCTAAATGAAGAAAATCACGAACTAGTCAGAGTAATTATTCTTAATTGCTAAACAATGTGAAAACACTAAAAAACAAAGTCACTTTTTAAAACTAAAACCAAAGAATATAAGAAATAATATTATAATAACGCGTTAAAATGTCACGATGTAAATTAAATAAATATTTTGACGGAAAAGTTGCTTAACTCTCCTCTGACACAACCCACCTAGGTATCCCTTACCGCACATAACTTGAAATTATTTGTAGCTAAGCAAGATCAAATATTCCGATAGGGACCTAGAAACGGCAGTAAATTCAGAAGCGAGTAAGCGCTAAGCGCTTTGTAGGTATGTAATTTCCGATATACATCAGTAAACCTGTATTAAGAGCCTGCCAAAGAGCACTAATGTATTAGGTACATTCTAGTATGTATTATATAATATATGATGTTGCTTTAAATTCTAGCATGTCAAACAGTTGCACCTTAACTAAGTAAACTAAAACAATGTAAGTACTTCACTACTACTACTTAACTATTCTGCTCTAAAAAGTAGGTACTTCAGGTACCTCCTCTTTTTAGAGTTCCGTACCGCTAAAAAAAAACTGCTTCGCCCACCGAGGGTTTCGTAAAAATGTAACTTATTTTTTATATTATTTGATTTTTTTAATTTTTTTTTGCAAATTTTGAGTTTTGAGATTTTTTACTGTACTTGTAGTGTATGACGATATTACTTGCCAAATTTTATAGTTCTAGATCAACGGGAAGTACCCTATAAATTTTGATTCCCTTGAGAGTGTCGAAAGATATGTTTTTCGCGGCATAAACGGTCGTATGTTTTCTTTACGTTAAGTTAGAAGTTTGATTTTTTCACAACTTTAAGGGACCATAGACCTAAGCATATATTATGGTCTACTCGATATCTCCACGCGTTCCCGAGATAGAGGG
This sequence comes from Cydia strobilella, assembly GCF_947568885.1. NCBI lineage: Eukaryota > Metazoa > Arthropoda > Insecta > Lepidoptera > Tortricidae > Cydia > Cydia strobilella. The sequence continues at coordinate 6,535,391 of NC_086045.1, forward strand.
TCTTGACAGGCAGACGAACGGACAGACGGGCAGACGGACAGACGGACAGACAGACAGATGGACAGACGGACAAACGGACAGACAACCAAGTGATCCTTATAAGGGTTCCGTTCTTTCCTTTTGAGGCACGGAACCCTAAAAAATCAATCCCTTATAGGATCAGTCGTGTGTCTGTCCGTCCAGTCCGTCTGTCACAGCCAATGTGCTCCAAAACTACTTGACCGATTGAGTTTGGTTAAGACGGACGTGTGACGTAAATTTAATAGATTGGTTACCAAGGGATAAATGGCAGCCAACTTTGATGAGATATTTTTTATCTTAATTTTTATAAATGGTTTCACCCGAATGAATTTGGCCAAACTGAAACAGAGACGTTTTTGCTTCGCGTATGCTTGATCGAAAAATGAAAAACTAGATGCACTAGTTCCCAAAAATGAACTTTGCGCACAGCTAAATAGGTACTAACAACTAAGGTATTTCGTCACCGCGACACGTCGTCGGGTTCCGTTCCCGCTTGTACCCCAAGCGACACGCCAAGATTTAAACTATTACTTTTTGAGCAACCGTATAAAAATATTGCTGATTTATAAAAGTATATTTTTTGGGGTTCATTTTGTCTACTTCATTTCTAAGGCCTCAGAGTCAAGTTAATTGTAAACTAGTTGACGACGAAACTCACGAAACCCTAAAAAGTACATAATTAACCTGAAAAGTTAGTACAAGTTTTTTTTTATTTACAGTAGGGTCGCGTTTTATTATTAATCTCATTGAAGGTAAATAATAATAATGGTAATGGCATCATTGGCTCACATTAACATTATAGACCAATATCCCAGGATAAAGGATGAATAAAAAGCACGGGACAAATGCGAGTCGAACTCGCGTTTCAAGGGTTCCGTACATCACGCAATTTTTAATAGAAAAAAATCTTGATATAGATTTTACGTCGATGTTTAGGAAAGAAGCCATTACATGGAATTGAATGTACCTACCGCTGACAGAGAAGACGCTGATAATGCGCTAAAAAAGAAACCACGCATTAGGAGCTAAAATAAGCCTTACGCGCGGTGTTTACTTAGTGGCCCGACCCCATCAGTCCATGGACGTATTTAGAAAAAAGTTGTGTCATTTCATAGTTTACTTAATTACTATAACAATAAAATACGTGGGATTATAACAAGCTGTCAAAAAAAAACGAGGTTTTTCTGAGATATTTTACGATTGCTCTTGTTTGAGGCTAGCTGTTGTGAAGAAGATTCTAGACGGAATTCTCTCTCAAACTCGAATTGAATACCTACTCTTATTAGTTTGTAATAATGACACTTGCCACAATGTATGCCGCCGTGTCCATGTAATTAATAGGTAATTAACTTGCAACCGCCCACAAAAGGAGCTGTTGACACTCAATTACTCCGGGTTTGTTAGACCAAACTGCATTATAAAGCGTGTGTACTTACAACACGGACCACTTAACCAGATGAAGCATGTTATGTCTGGCATACCAATTTTATCAGTAACAGTAGAATAAAAAACTTTTCTCTAACATGTTAAAATAGGCTCCTATTACATACCTATAGGCTCCTTCCTTATTATACATAATTATGTATGAATGTCATGTTTCGGGTGCGGACTGCGGCTAGACGAGAGGTCTTTAATGGAATTTCATACAAAATTAGGCCTTTTTAGGGTTCCGTACCTCAAAAGGAAAAAACGGAACCCTTATAGGATCACTCGTGCGTCTGTCTGTCTGCCTGTCTGTCCGTCTGTCACAGGCGGTCACAGCCTATTTTCTCCGAAACTACCTATACTTACTGGACCAATTAAGTAGAAATTTGCTATGTTTGACCCAAAGACGGGCATGTAACGTAAACAATAGTTATTTACGATACAAGTGCGGAAAAGAGGAAATCTGAAACGAGCGGCGATAAATTAAAACACGACCGCAGGGATTCGCACGTGTATCGTACAACGTTTTACAGTACATATGGCCCTTTAAACTTTCGACATATGCACGAAAAGTGCTCTTTACGCACTAGTGCGAGAAAGTAGCACCATATGTACTGTAAATGAATTTTAAACATAGGGCTTAGGTAAATGAGAAGATTAAAAAATAAAATTTTAAAACTATACTGTGTTACATATCAAATGAAGGAGCTCATTGTGAGAATCAGTGTTTAGAAGTTATTCAAAAAAATAGGCAAAAAATGACCATTCCCCTCTGACTGACTCTTTACCTCCGAAACTACTGGGTCTAAAATTTTGAAAAAATGCACTAAATAGTTCTTTACCTATAGATGACAGGATAATCTGTTAGAAATGTGCAGTCAAGCGTGAGTCGGACTTAATTACTTAGTTTTTGATCCGAACCCTACGGGTTTTTAAAGACATTTCGCTCACGTTTCACATAAAAAATACATTGTTTAAATGACTTCCACTTGGCCGGTTTTTAATTTCTATTTCACATACATTTATGACACAGCATCATGGCGTTCAGCCATTTAAAAAACTATAGGCAATATTTACTTTTTGATTTGTTATGACATTCTGCCATTGCGCCTATTAAATATAAATAAAAAACAATAAACGATGTTTGGTATATTTTGCAGTTTTATTAATCGACATGAGCATAACAAATAAGACATTAATAACAAATTCCAATAATTTGAAATTGCAAATGGAACTACACAAACACACATTTAAAACTAGTTTAAAATATTTCATCTAAACATTAGCGGTAAAAATGTCTATTCAATCCGCAAAAAAATGTAGGAATTTACTAATCATATTGGAGGCAAAGTTGAATTTTTATTTCTTTTAGTTTCTCTAGAAACGGATTAGTTGGAGTTTTTTCTTAATTTATTTCATTGCATGTTTAGGAAAATATAGGTATCTCGGCGTGAAAACGGGTTGCCAGCCTCATAACTAATTGGCCTCTCGCTACGCTCGGCCATCTATATGTATTCAGCCGGCCACCCCTTCCCGGCCTTTGTAGTAATGCACTAAACTAATAGGTACTCATCTCTTTATTTTGGATTATAATACTAGCATAAGAAAAGACAGTTTGATTCTCTCTGCCTACGCTCCACTGACCTGACAAGCGACTTTTACCAAACTATAAAGGTAACATTCCGATTCAGGCTGCACCAGCATTACTGCTGCAGTATTGAAGCGAGACATTACCTACTGCCGACTTAATTACCGCCGCAAATGACAAAAGAAAGTTAGGTATATGAAATTTGAAGTTCAATTAAATGAAGTATCAGAAAAATGCGACTTGTAGGAAAACATTTTTGTCCAGCCTAAAACGGAGAAGCCTCGCGCTTCGCATTTGCTTTTTCAATCAAAAATACAAAATAAAAGTGCGAAAAAAAACGAAGCCCCGGACATCGCTGGTACATGGCGTCTGTTTTACAACTACACCACGATACGTAAGTGGGTGAAATTTGCCTATTTATTCTCGATTTTTTCGATTAAGAATATTTCAAGAGAATCGAATGAGAATTGCGACCTGTAGAGGAGAACATAACATCCATCCGTATGTTACGAAAGCATTTTTGCTCAAGCGGAAACGAAGACTTTCGCTAACGCTCAGTCAATAATATAAACACCTAATACCTTCCATCTCTGAATGGCTTCCCTTAAGGTATGATGGGTGTGTGTGTTTATGGAAATGTAATTGGGCGTTTTTTGACATGAACTTACAACAACAAAAAAAGCTCAATGAACTCGGCGCTAACGAGATCGCGGGAAAAAATAATGCTTTATAATGAGGAATCTAAAGAAGGCACTCTATAGCTTAGCTTTAATTAGGAAAATTTAATTAAAATCGGAGGCATGCGTTAAAATAATTATCTAGAACCGTCAAACTAGCCAACTTTGCCTCCAATATCTTATAGGGGGGGTATTTTTATCCAAAAAGACATTTTTAAACAAATTCATTTATGCAGCCAAATGGATAAGACTTATGCTGTTAAAATACTATTATTTTTAGGAGAAAATAGGTTATTTGTGATATCACCATAAAATACACATGAAACTTCTTTCTCATTTTTTTTTTAGGGTTCCGTACCTCAAAAGGAAAAAACGGAACCCTTATAGGATCACTCGTGCGTCTGTCTGTCTGTCCGTCCGTCTGTCACAGCCTATTTTCTCCGAAACTACTGGACCAATTAAGTTGAAATTTGGTATACATATGTAAGTTTGTGACCCAAAGACGGACATGTAACGTAAACAAATGAATTTTAAACACGGGAGCCACCTTTGGGGGGGTAAATGAGAATATAAAAAATAAAGTTTTTCAAACTATATCGTGTTACATATCATATGAATGAGGTCATTGTGAGAATCACGAATATATTTTTTTTTATAATTTTAAGATAAACAGTTTAGAAGTTATTCAAGAAAATAGGCAAAAAATGACCATTCCTCCCCTTTATTTCCGAAACTGCTGGGTCAAAATTTTTGAACAAAATTACCTATAGATCACAGGAAAACGTATTAGAAATGTACAGTCAAGCGTGAGTCGGACTTAATTACTTAGTTTTTGATCCGACCCGTACGGGTTTTATAAAGACATTTCACATAAGAAATACATTGTTTAAATTGTGTAATGTACGGAACCCTTGACGCACGACTCTCACTTGGCCGGTTTTTTTCTTTAAACTTAACTCATGAATTTTCAGCGAGTACCAGAACAATTTGGTTTGCTTCCTAGTTATGATTTGGGTTAACAATTGAAAGGTTTTGCGGCATTTTTGTTATTTTGGAGTAAAGTGCGCTGAAATCAATAAACAAACCGGAAAGCGTGTAAAATGTCAATCTTCTACATTTTCTACAACAAATGCCGCACATAAGCCCGACACGGGCGTATGACACTGTCTTTGAGCCACTGACGCGGCCGACCAATATTGTCACACGAGATTTACTGGGGCGGCCGCCCTGACTTATTGCGATGCCGAGCATTCGATGGCTGACACATTACGTGTTAGTGTGAGAGCTGGGACGGTGTTCTAAGAGTGACTTTTGGGAATGGGTCGGCAATTTAACTCGTATGTCATGAAATTGCTGTGCCTCCAATCATATTGGGCTTCTTACAACTTTCAACACAATCGATCGTACACAACGTAATCGTAAAAATCAAAAACAGCTGTGGCACCAGAATAAATAATAGTACTAGGTACAGAAGATTCACTCTCTAACAAATCGCGTCAATTACGACAGATATGACCGCTAGGTGGCGCAAACGCGAGCAGGCGTCCGTTCCGTAGCAGTGCGCGGCAACTAAAACACCAAAATTGACACCAAAATTGGTGTAGGCCGCATGTACTTGTAGCGAAGCAACGAAACGAAACGTTTAACGGTGAACCTCTGCCCCCAAGCCGAGTAAATAGTGTGAGCTCGTATATTTGCCGTGGCGCTCATTTGTAATCTGGACGTGCATTTTGTACCTTAAGTGCCTGTTTGCTTGCGTCAACACGGGAATGAAGTTAGCACCCGACGCCCGCCGCTGCTATTTTACTTCAAGAAGACTAATAGGTACTACTTTTTTTTCATCACACTTGCTTATAAAACGCAGAAACTATTCCACAACATAATTTCATGTAACCATAGCTAGATAGTGCGAGGAAACGCTCTTGTCAAATACACTGCAGTAGATTACAATTATTTCAGTAAAATATGCAATTTAAGCTTAATGAAATAGACACACACAAATTTTAACAACAAAAACTATTACCAACCGATACGAGGGCTGATCCGAAAGTTGTTAGCTGCTCCGGCTCTACTCATTCGATCACAATATTATTTATATCATTATGAGGAATATTTCAATGCTAATTATGCCTATTTTTTTTTTAATTAATGCGAATATATATTTTTTATCATATATTTTTAACTGAAAGCTGTTTTGTATGGAATTACGAATTCCTTAGAAAAAACGGCAATTTAGGCACAATTAAATGGATTTCGTATTGAAATCTTTGAAAATCGAACATAAATTTACCCGGGTCTAATTATTCTGTTCCTTCTGCTATTTCTAATGTATAAATCGATAAATAATGTTATATGTATATATATTTTTAAATATCAGAAATTTTTACTTTTAATGAAATGACTCATTGTTGACACCTATTAAATGACAATAATGTTTACTCAATTAAAACGATTTACATGTAAAAAAACGGTCGAGATTCGTAATTAACGCGGCAGCTAAAAAATCTAATTGTTTTTTTAACAATACTGTTATAAAATGGCAGCACATATGGAGTCTCAATTACTGATTTTCATGACTGCTGGTTAGGCGTTAGGCTTCGACGCTTCGAAGTAAAACAAAAAAAAAACATCGATTTCTAAAAATGTATATACACCACTTTAATAAGTACTGAAAGATCCCTCACAATGGTATAAATAATATTGTGATCGCATGAGAAGAGCCGGAGCAGCTAAAAACTTTCGGATCAGCCCTCTACTCGTATGTACTTATATTTCAGCATATCGTTATAAAATGAGAGCGTAACTCCGATTGTATGGGCGCGGCTTTTTGATAGCGGGTTCTCGTGACTCTTAATTTGTTTTTAGATATACAACAACACAATACTATAAATATTAGGATCTCAAATAATGATAGTAGAGATTTTCCTTTACTGCCCCATTTGGAACCCATATTTTCATAAAATACGTAACCATTATTATCACGTTTGCGGTAATGATCTAAACATAAAATAGGTAAATAAACTACGCTACCACTAGCAATTTACCATACGAGAACCTGAACTCGAAGTGCATAATGTATATGTATGAACATTTTCACCGAAAACTTATTTGCGTGAGCACGCTGCGTCGGCGCGGCGGTGCGATCTGCACCCGTCAGTGCATTTAATAAATCATGGAAATCGCCGACGGTCTGTCATCGCTGCACGCTGACAAATTGCTGGCCCGATTGATGACCACCGAATAATTGCTTTGTTTACGTTTTTAGTTAAAACTTCCGCCATTTATCATCGGTTTGATGATAGGGTGCTGGGTGAAGTCGGGTGATGATTTTGATCAAATGCTGTGAGAGTAAGTGACGTTTTGTTATGCGCAAAAAGTTACAACGATGTATTCTAATACTATATTATTAGAAATAAATATAAATAATTCTTGTCAATAAACATAAATCGCATCAATATTGCCGATTTAGAATTGTATAAATGATGAGTATCTTGCAGGATGTTGTGTCCTAATTTAGCACATTAAGGCCGTTCCGTCGGTTTGCCGCTGTCTCTGTCACATTTCGAAAGAAATAACGGGAAAGATCATGCGCGCCAAGTGTCAATTTTGATCGAATTTTGTCGATTTTTATTTATTTTAAAAACTTTACCCTACAATATCGAAATTCGAAAGCTATGAAATTATTATTTAAGTTAAGATTGTTTTTTCTTCTTTTTTTGTTTATAGTATCACATAATAAATAACCGAGTAAAGTTTGATTAAAAGTCCGCGTTAGAGGTTACTTTGGGAATTAATTGTATCGAGCGAAGTGTCATAATTTGTGTATCGGAAGCTATGATATTAAAGATAATATAGTCAAGAACTACATATATTTTTTCCACGTCTACGAATATTAACGCCTCTTAGAAAAACAGGATCATATAAGGAGATTTTTCGCCTTCTGGCTCAGGGAATTTTATTAAGTATCAACTTTGAGGTTCGAACAGAATAGGCTCTTCTCCTCTGCCTACGCACTTTTTTTATAAATTGTCACTGTGGTGTGGAATTTAAATTGCAGTACATTTCAAATGCATTGTCATAAATACCGAGAAACTCATAAATGTACGCCAACTGGTTAATGCAGCTTTTCAGATCACAAATCGAGATATTAGAAATAATAGTACAGTTTCGAGCTGAATTGTCGGCTCGCCGGTACTCCCGCAAATTGCCAGGGGATGAGGGATTGTTTCTCGCGTATGTGTGATACATGCAACATATCATGGGGATTCCTGCACATTCTCTCCTGCAGCTCAAACAGGCTTAGCGTCGAACACTGATTTACTATCCAACAAAATTCATTGGAATGAGGATGAAAATATTATACAGCCCATTCGCAGATAATTATACCAAATACAACGTAGTATTCAAGTAGAATGACATAAACCGTTTATATTCATGAGAAAGTTTTACATTACACAACACAAAACACAAGGCGCATTTACATTACACAACACTTTATTTTGATAATATTATGACGATCCTTATTGGGAAATAAATAAAATAAAAAACCAGCCAAGTGCGAGTCGGACTCGCGCACGAAGGGTTCCTTACCACCACGCAAGAAACGGCAAAAAAATCACGTTTGTTGTATGGGAGCCCCACTTAAATATTTATTTTATTCTGTTTTGTTTTTATTCTGAATTCATAAATATGTATACATTTTTTCACCTTCTTGCAATGGATTAAGGTGAAGAAATGGTATTAAACTTTAATTAGCGATTATGATGAGAATTTGTATAACATTGATGCAAATGCATTGTTGCTAATTTATAGTGTTATTTTTATCGTGAAATAAATAATTAAATGTAAGTAATATATATTATTGGTAATTTTGCAAATCGATCAATTATATCATCCCTTCTATTTCCTGCTGTAATGACACTAAGCAAACACAATAGGTTTGGAATCATTAAAGCTGTTAGAAGAATAATAGGAACTAGTACCAAGTATAAAGGGGCCCACTGACTATCAGTCCGCCGGACGATATCGGCCTGTCAGTTGTTCGGAACTGTCAAATTTTTGTTCTAACTGACAGGCCGATATTGTCCGGCGGACTGATAGTCAGTGGACCCCTTTAAGTAAGGACCAGGTTTTATCTGTATTTATAATAAACGATAGTCCTTATAAGTTTATCGTTTAACTCAGGTGACTGATAATGAAAAGAAATTATTTTAATCAAATACGATTGGCTGCATTAAGCTGTTTTGTATTTATGTTAAGTAAGTGAAAATTTAATTTATAAACCAACTAGTTTTAATCCCATAAGTCGGCTACCTTCTACTTGAAATTCCCCGCGCCATTTATTTACCAGCCACCTGAGATGAGCGGTAGACGTTCAGTGGAAAAAGGAAAAGGTACTTACAGTTTTCTGGTAGAATTCTCACGGATGACTGAACATAAAGGGGCCCACTGACTATTAGTCCGCCGGACGATATCGGCCTGTCAGTTAGAACAAAAATTGGACAGTTGCGAACAACTGACAGGCCGATATCGTCCGGCGGACTGATAGTCAGTGGGCCCCTTTAAGATGCGTTTGGTTAACAATCAATAGTCCAAGTCGACGTAGTAGTGGCTTGGCGGAACAGGCTTTAGGTTACTTTTCGCTCATGTCGTCGCAGACATGGACATTTTTGGTATCAGTGCATTCAGTGTGATGTTCTGAACACAAATATATGAGATGACAAGCGTGAAAGTGGTGGGGGTAGTTGCTATGACGTCAAAAAGTCGGCAGTACAAAGTTTTTTACTTTTTTTAAAATCATACCATGTGTAGTACCAAATGAAAGGGCTTTGTAAGTAGATCATAAATATATAACATACTGTAACGTTTTCACTACTTCGTCTAACAAATTATTAGAAAACGTTGACTTTGAACTGCTCTAAATTGAAAATGACTGAATGGATCATTCCAAAATATATACCAAGTGACTGTGAATATCCTCTTTATAATATTGTAGACATTGTAGTAATTAGTATAATATGTATTACTTGTAGTGGCTGTTTGTTTACCTAAATAAATTGAAAAAAAAAAAAAATTGAATTAACGTTAAAAATAATTAACCAGATATAACCAAAAATAAGAAAAGTACATCAAGTTTAAAAAAAGTATAATTTTCTGTTACATTAAACTGCAACTATTATTAAAACAAACAAAAAACCAGACTATTTACATATACATAAAAATGTTACAGTATGTTATATGTTTGTGATCTACTCACAAAGCCCTTTCATTTGATACCCCACATGGTATGATTAAAGAAAACAAAACAAATCTAGTAAAAAGAAAAGAAAGAAAAAAGAAAAAGAAAGTATAAGTCTAGTAAAGAAAACAAGTAAAAAACTTTGTACTGCCGACTTTTTGACGTCACAGCAACTACCCCCACCACTTTCGCGCTTGTCATCTTATATATTTGTGTTCAGGACATCACACTGAATGCCTGATGTCAAATATGTCCATGTCTGCCACGACATGAGCGAAAATCGATTTCCAGAAGACCTCTAGACCAAAAACTGCCGTACTATAGTTCCGAACAAGGTACCGCGGGGACGCACAACAACATCTCTACTTAGCGATGTTTAAAACAATTTTGCGATCTAACTTCAGCTTTTATTTGTTCGACTCACGTACCGTACCGCGTCGCACATAGCGAGTTTACTGAGTTTTTCTTACGCTAAAATGCTGCTTCTCTTTTCGTCGTTCCTTATTGCTTGTGGCCCCGAACTGTAACCGTTTTCAAATCTCAACGAAGTTATCAGCTTCATAGGTTGGTGATAAAAAATTGAAATATTTTATTGGTAAAGACAAACACAATAGAGACAATTATACTTAAAAGGAAAACGTAGGAAGAAAAACGTGCCTCGAAATGGCCTCATCCAGCACGATAGCACTGATCTTCCGATGATATCACCAAGTGAAAGTATCACGGCAGGTAACACAAGTAATAAACAAAAAGAACAGAAACATAAAATAAAAATAAATTAAATTTACATACAGTGGACTATTGCATGGTCAGATTATACATCAGTTTATACAGAAAATAGATGCAACAAAAGATAACGAAGGGCCACATAATAATGATAACAACAATGGACACCAACTTACCAGGCCTGACAGCGGTAACGTACACTGGAAAACTTCGATTTAGGACGCAAAAACCCGCTAAACCACCACCATCAGGTGACACTTACCATCAGGTGAGATTGCGGTCAAATGCTTGCCTTTTTGTAATAAAAAAAAACAAAAAAAAAGCAATGAAATGTGCTTTCTAATGGCTGTTAAGATAACAAAACAAAGCATTAACTTTTCATTGGACCCAAATAGCAACAGCTGATGTAAATGAACGGTACAAAATGATGATATTTGATTGACTGACTCCTATCAATCTATGAACCAAGTTGTCAAAAAATCTAGTAGTTTCAATAGTATTTCTGTACATAGTTAACATCATCAGCAACATTTTAGCACCTAGTCCAAGTCTTACGCGTAATTTGTCCCAACGTCCCAAGGGAGCACATGTCGTATGGACATCGTGTTATAATTCTCCTCAAATACTTGCTCTATCATTCATTTTCTAAATTACTCAAATTTACTTAAATTGTATGACATTGTATCTACAGATAATAAATTATAAAAAAACCGTCCAGGGGGCCGATTTTTGAATTTAGACAGCTCGATTTCGTGTATTACGTTCAATAATATATCCACTACTAGGCTTTTAAATTCTACTAATAGAATTGAAAACGAGTGGCCAATACCACTAGATTCCCAATTTCTATCGCTCGTTTTTCAAAAAATAGCATTTCGACGTTTTCCACCTTTTTTCGAGTGACGAAATCGAGCGATCGAAATTAAAAAATCGCCCCCCTGTTATGTATCTGGCAAGCCAACTTTGTCAGTAGGAAAAGGCACGAAATTTTAGATTTGTATGCGAGATCCATCCTTCGTGACTACATTTTTCAAATTTGTTACCTTTTTCTACTGACAAAGCTGGCTTGCCAGAGCATACAATCATATCGTACCCATATGACCCATGCCCCATGACCCATTACCAACCCCATCACCGCCCCATGGCCTATCCTATGATCACCCCATGACCATCCCATGGCCAATCTCATGACTACCCCATGGTCAACCCATGACTACCCCATGGCAAATCCCGTGACCATCTCACGGCGAATCTCATGACTACCCCATGGTGAATCCCATAACCACTCCATCGTCAACCCCATGGCCTCATGGTGACCCATGGCTACCCCATGACCCATATACACCCCAAGGCAAGTAGTAATCGGCTTTTGAGGATGCTGTATGACGTAATTCATTATTTTAAATCCGTCTCCAACGAGCTTATATTCTAGTGACAAACCCACGTGAAAAGGCTTAGTTTTAAAGAAATAGAAGTTGGGTTCTTATTACTGTGCACGATAAATGCCAACTACAATTAGATTTATTGCTTTCTGAGAATTAAAGAATTCTCAGAACTAATTGTAGCAATTCTTTTTCTCAGTTTGAAGGAGACAGGTTTGCGACGTACCTAATGCAAAAGTTAATTTGTAACAAACAAATCCCTATCAACAGGAGGTCAAACATATTTCTTTTTTTTGGATAAGTACCTATCTAATATGAGTTTTTATGAAGAGGTGCAAACGTATTAAAAAAAATATTTTAAAATTTACGCAAATGGTGTGAATACTGTGTAAGAAAATTAAATACCTACTAAAAATATTGAAACCCCAAAATATAAGAGGTGGCCCAAAAATACGCTGACAATATTTTTTTGGAATATTTTTCTTATGAAATAAAACTATGAAAACGGATTATATCGCGTATATTGAATTTATAATACATCCCGACGTTTCGAACCCTTTACAGCGTTCGTGGGCAACGCTTTATCTCTGTAACGCGTAGCTCTTGAACGTGCCTTCCAAGAACCGGCCACGTCTCGGTACCATAAAGTATGGAAAACCGACTATAGCCTGAGTGCACATGTAGACTAGTTATCTTATCAAACACCTCTCTTTATTCCTCACGACATTCAGTCACGTAACCTAAATATTTATTCTTCGTATGTGTGGCAGTCGAAAATCCAATTTAGTACGAACATTTCCGATCAGCAATATCGCGGTGTAAGCGAGAAATGCTATCTTTCTTACAAACATATTTTTCTTGGATCCCGCTAAATAAACAGAACATGGAAGGGTGACGTTAAAATAATAAAATAACCAAATAGGAAATATATACTTACACTTACATTATATGGGTTTTATACATCAGCCAAAATGGATTGTACCTACATATTTTATTTTGACGAGTCTTGTGCTCTTATATAAGTATTATTTTAAAAGATGCAAATAGGGGGAGTCCGACAACCATCTCGTTGAAAATATCGAACAGCCAATTTTAATTAAAGTAGTATGTATATTAAGTAAATGGAAGTAAATAGCCCGTTCTTAACAAACCCTTATTACTTAACCCTTATTTCTGCAGAGTCATTTGATCCCTACAAAGTGTAATTGTACACGAAAAATGTTAATATGTCACTTAGGGTTTAATTAAAATGTCCCAAAGGTAATAAATGGGAGCCGCGTAATGACTACGTGTGAATCTGTGAATGTACCGTAAGCAACAAAAGCAGACAGCCTTTTAAGAATAGGTAATTGGACTAATAGCAGGTGAACTTTTTTTACTTCATTAGCCGAAGCGGAAAAGTTCACCTGATATTAACTACTACTAAGTACATGCTTGGTGTTGTACTCGCCGGATAGCTGGAAGTACATTAAACTTTGGGAAGATAATATTGTCTTCGGTTACCGCGATAGTTACTCATGAAATAAAACTATAAACGCTGTAAAGGGTTCGAAACGTCGGGATGTATTATAAATTCAGTATACGCGATATAATCCGTTTGGGAAGATGTCAAATATGCCATCAAAACATTTAAAGACAAGAAGTGGCGGTTGGTAAGAAGTTATTTATGGTCAAGTAACTGGTTGAAGGCTTGTAGTTTGGTCATATTTAAAAAAAAGGATGTCGAGAAGCAAATCATATCTATTAATTTTTTGCCCACCAGGTTGTAGCCTAGACTGAAAAAAATATTTTATTTAATTTAACAATAGACTGAATTGAAAAGTTGGAATACTAGAAAATCTTAAAAATTAAAATGTAGAAAAGTAACTGGGATCAATATTATTTAGCTTGTGTATACTTTAAGGAAAACAGGGTGCTAATAGTTTTTACTCTATTGTAAAAAAAGCCATTAGCGATAACATTCATCGGTGCCAATAATATTTTTTCAGCTATATACACACATAAAATTTGCATAAGATCCGATCCGTTTTCGAGGCCGAATGTTAGCATGAATTTAATACGTATCGAATACGCGCCCAGTACGTATGCCTCAACCACGGAACGCATGCTCCGAGCGTCACGAGCGTGAACGCTCAACGTCCGTCATACCATGTGGCGTCAGCGTTGAGTGTGCACGGTCCTGACGCTCTGGCGTGCGTTTCCTGGCCCTCGGGTTATTTGATTCGTAAGCAATTGAAGGGCTCGGAGGTTAATTAAAGGATTAACCGCCCGCTTTGTCACGAACACCCTCCCTTATCCGCTAATTCTAATAACAAGGACATTTCGCAGTTTGCCAATCGCAGGTAATTATATGCCTATTCTGTCCCACTGCGTGTAATAATTTTTGGTCCAAAAGTAGCATTTTGAGATGGAAGGAAGCCGTATTGGCATAATGATACTACTATCACTATGCCAATACGCTAATACGGCTTCCTCTACAGAATAAACTAGTGGCTCTGTGAGCTGTAGACCTCGCGAGCATAGCTTAAGATAAGATGGATGTGTAGAGCTGTCCTGCCGACTAACCACCAAAAGATCAGTAGATAGCGGATGGAATGTTTATTGTTAAAATAGATTAGAAATTAAATTAAAATTCTTGTTTGAGACTTTGACAAGGCACTGATATTTTCAGACATTAATTGTCATGTGCTCGTAGCATCCGTAATCTCTCATTTGAAAAAAAAAAACAATAGCTGAGATACCCACATGGTTCAAACCCATGGTGCAATTTTTTTTTAAATAATTTTAACATTATAAATTCAATATACAATAGTTTTTTTAAATAATTTTAACATTATTTTTAAATAATTTTAACATTATAAAATCAATATACGCGATATAATCCGTTTTCATAGTTTTATTTCATATTTTTTTAAGTTAAGTGTATGTTATTCCTATTATCAATTGAGTGTCGCGAATTCTTCTACCGATAACTACAAAAACGCTTCTATTGCTAGCTTAGTGCTGTTGGCGTGTGAGTCACATTTTTGAGTAGGTAACAAAATTTTACATTTACTATGGACAAAACGTGAAATTTAATTCACATTTTTCTATCTCGCCAATCAGTCCTGTTACGTTTAAGAGGGTAGAATAGCTACAGACAGTAGGTACTTCTTTCATACAATTTCCATTTCGGCAGAAAACGGTTTCCACTTACTAAATCTTAACAAATCACTTTGATTTTGATGTTGATCGCTTCAGCATAATATATTGTAGGTTTGTAAATTTCGCTTTAAAAATAATTTTCATACAAAATAGCATGTGAAAAATAAAAGTTTTCATTTTCATACAAACTGTATGGGAGAAGTTTTCCTCGATGGGCCGTATCAGGGATACAGCCGCAGTGGTTGGTGTGAAACGTGACGTGGAAGTTATTGCGAAGACTGTATAGATTAATTACCCAAAATTTTTGTTCTCCAATAGCTTTTGTTCCATTCGCGTTTTTCCCCATTCTGGTTTTTAACCAGGCGTTTATTTTTTCAGCAGTTAATTTAATCACACGCGTATGTCCCAGTCGCTTTTTTCCCCAAAGAGTAATATTTCCGAGAACAAGCCCTTCGTACCCTGAGCCGACGGAGCCCCGCTACGCGGGGCTCCTATTTCTGGGCGGTTTGCCCTTCGGGCATCTGAAGCTACCTAACGAACCTAACCTACCTACCTATCTATCGACTTAATGTGACTATCGTGAAAACATTACTCTTTGGGGAAAAAAGCGACTGGGACATATGCGTTTTATTAATTAACGCCTGGTTAAAAAGCAGAATGGAGAAAAACGTGAATGGAACAAAAGCTATTGGGGAACAAAAATTTTGGGTAGCTAATCTAAACAGACCGCATAGGGCCGCTTAGGGACCTCATAGCGTAAAGCAGGCGCCCTGTATGTAAGACTTAAATGTTGGGCTTTACCCTAACCTACAGTGAAAAAGTTGTAGGTAAGGGAAAAAGGCGCCGCAGGCGCCCTGTACGTAATCTTTACAGTGTAAAAGGCGCGCTTTTGATTGTCGGGCTTCGCTCGACCCTACAGTGCAAAGCCTGTGTGTAAAAGCGCGCTTCGCGCGCTTGAATGTCGGGCTTCGTCCGACCCCACAGTGTGAAGCCGGTGTGAAAGAGCGCACTTCGCACGCTTGAATGTCGGGTTTCGCCCGACCTTACAGTGTAAAGGGCGCCACGGGCGCCCTGCATGTAATCTTTACAATATAAAAGGCGCCCCGGGAGCCATGTATAAAAATCGCGCTTCGCGCGCTTGAATATCAGGCTTTACCCGACCCTATGTTGTAAAGCCTGTAGGTAAGAGCGCATTTGAGCTTTTTATGCCTTAATTTTCACACACGGTGGCCTCAAACAAACGCAGTCGTGATATTCCTGTAAAAATGCCACATTTTAACTCTTTTCCAGCTTTTTATAATACCGCGTATTTTAATTTTATAATATTTCAAAAAGATCTATCAAATGAACTCAATTGTATCGAAATCGGTTAATGGACTGATGAGTAATTATTAAATAAACACTGCAAATAGGGGTAATTTTAGCTCCGAATGCGGCGTTTCTAGGGCAGAATCAGCGCCATATATGTCAGCAGCACATGCAGGTCCGAGTAATGGCTACTTTCGTTGATACACTGATATCAAAACCATTCATGATATACCGCCACCGCGCCATAACACTTTTTCGTTAATATCGGTTTTCGATCCGAGCCCCTCTAGGGGTTTTTAAAGACGTGCACCTTACGTTTCACGTCAAAAAAGTTTGTCAAAAATGACCTTTTTCTCGCATCCTGTAGGTACCTATGTTTTTTCCAAAATCAGTAAACCCCAAAATTTATTAATTTGAAATTGAGGGAAGGTTTTCTAAGACCATTTTCGCGTAGCAGCACGGGATCTGGTAGCTGCCCTCACTGACCCAAACTTGCCCAAACCAACCTGTATACCTGGCTGATTTTTGAATTTCTAAAATTATTGAAATGCTTAGTAGTGGAGATATGTCGAAGGGAGCCACACGAAATCAAGCGCACGAAACTCAAAACCGCACACAATCACACAAGTGCGGGTCGGACTCGCCCACTGAGGGTTCCGTACGTTTTAGTATTTGTAGTTATAGCGGCATCGGCAACAGAAATACATCATTTGTGAAAATTTGGGTTCATTAGATACAGCCTGGTGACAGACAGACGGACAGAGGAGTCTTAGTAATAGGGTCTCGTTTTTACCCTTGGGTACGGAACCCTAAAAATCGGCCCGTTTAGACCTGACGATGTCACAACCTGTCGAACAAATTAGGTACTACTTAGTTAGGTCACCTGTGTTAAAGTGACATCTTTGTTAGTTATTATTAAACAACTTGTTTGACATGTATAGTGTAAAGGTCACTCACACAAACGGCCGTTGAGTAATATTTTCTCAATTTTTTGTTGAATTTTTCAATTGAATAATTGGCTCCATAAACCCGCTCAGACAAACGAATCTATACTACATAAACCTCAAAGTTTATGGTGCAAGAAATCTACGTATTTTATAAGAAAAACTGTAAATAAAATTGTATGAAATTCGGAAAAAGGAGAGAACCACTTAAAGCTAACTAAATGTATGCCTCCGCCGTTCAAAACACTAGAAAATTAAAATAACAAAAATAAAACATATTTTTTAGGGCTAGTTAAATAAAAGCTTGTAAAAATGAAACGAATACGCTAAGCCCGCGCTTGATCAATTAACTTCAAAATAGAAAAATAAAAAACAAATTAAAAAAAACAATACGAAATTTAACTTTAAATGTAAAAAACAAAATACGAAAAGTTATGTAGCAGCATACAATTACTGGGGATCGAACCAGGGACCACCCGGTGCAAACGAAAAAAGCGAATGTTTGCAAAACACACCATGATAGTGCTTACCTAAGCTGACGAAATTCAGCTACTCATTCTCGAGTAAAAACTAAATATCTAAATACCGCCAAAACCAGCAATACAAACTTTCTGAATTTTTCGAAATTTAATCTGTAAACATATCTCAAAAAGAAATACTATTATGGTATCGATACGACTATTTGTTTAGGCGCGAGCTATCACGACTCCGCTGTAGTGTATTGACGCTTCGAGCGCTTACGTCATGGCGACGTCACTGACAGTTACAGTCAGTCGATATTATACCACGAGCAGAGCCGGTCGTGCCGCGTGATGTTGGTGTTGGCGAATCGTTGGAAATACATTACATCGTATGATATACTGAGGTAAATACGGTACATTACATGTGGCGACGAGGAAAACAAGAAAAGAGGAAAGGGAAGACAGGTTAGTCGATCTCGATTAATTATCAAGTTTTGTCAGTGTGCAAAAAATTGGTTTAAAATCGAATCCACTGTTTCAAACAAGTGATAAGTGAGAGTACGCACTGGTGAGTGGTGGTACACCTTTCACACTCACTTCTAAAAAACAAAGAAAACAATATTTCCATTCGGTAACGCCATCTAGCAATATGATCTTTGAAGCGTTGAACGTTACAATTATAATTGTAGGCTTTAAAGTTGAATGTGCGACTAACAACAATTAGATCTACCTACAAATAAAAAAATCATCTCGGAGGCAGCCAGTGTTAACAGCACTGTTTAAAGCTTATAGCCTGCCAGGCATCAACACTGCAAATAATTGCATGTTGACTTCCACTTTTAAACGTAGGTAGGTAGGTACAATGACACTACATTCATGGTTGACATGTTCACACTGGAGCTTTATTATTGCAACTTAGTTCCATCAGAACGCAATTGTGTGATGCAAATGTAATACATAGTTGGTTTATTTAAACATTATTGTAGTGAGAGGAAGAAAATATTTACTTTGCTACGAGTAATGTGAATATGTAAGGTGATTCCCAATCAGGAGCCCAAGTGACTTGATTATTTTGAAACAGCAGATTACCGAATCTGGACATTAAATTGTCACACGTAACATTATGGATGGTATAATGAAACCGATTTATGAAAACATAGCAGATAGATTTATCTGGTCATTAGATTGACATGTAACAGCTGTAGCTAGCAGATTACCGAATCTGGACATTAAATTGTCATGATTTATGAAATCAAAGCAGATAAATTTATCTGGTAATTAGATAGACATAAAACAGCTGCAGCTAGCAGATTACCGAATCTGGACATTAAATTGTCACGCAAATAACAGTTACGATAAAATCAGTTACGACAGATAATTTGATCTGGTCATGAAATTGACATGGCGGGTTACCGAACCTGGACATTAAATTGTCACGTTAATAACCAATCTGATTACAAAATCAGTTACGACAGATAATTTGATCTGGTCATGAAATTGACATGGCGGGTTACCGAACTTGGACATTAAATTGTCACGTTAATAACTAATCTGATTACAAAATCAGTCACGATAGATAATTTGATCTGGTCATGAAATTAACATAGCGGGTTACCAGACCTGACATTAAATTGTCACGTAAATAACAAATCTGATAACAAAATCAGTTAAAACAGATAGATTGATCTGGCCATTAAATTAAGATAGCGGGTTACCGTACCTGGACATTGTATTGTCACGTAAATAACAAATCTGACAACAAAATCAGTTAGAACAGATAAACTGATCTGGCCATTAAATTGAGATAGCAGGTTCCCGTACCTGGGCATTAAATTGTCACGGAAATAACAAATCTGATTACAAAATCGGTTAATACAGATGAATTGATTTGTTCATTAAATTAAAATAGGTGCTTAGTACCCTAGCAGGTTCCCGAACCTAGACATTAAATTGTCACGTGTATATTAAAATCTGATTACATTGAATCGGTCAATGCAAATAGGCATATCTTTTGTCTGCTCATTAAATAATATAAATATAGACTGAAAACACCAGGTTTTACAGCCAGGACTAAATAGTCATGCTGTGTATAGCAAAATTGATGTCAATCGACAGGTTCATTAAATCGGCATCGTACTATAGTACGGCCTATTGTTTAATACATCGATGTTGTATGATATGGTCATACAATTGACAGCAAGGCCACACGTTTTATTAAAACAAATGGGTATACCCTGTAATAGGTCACCCAATAAAGCGTTTCTAAGATGACGCGAGAAATCGCTTGAAGACCTTAAGAGCGGGGTAAAGTTATAATCCAAACGAAATTACTTATATATATATATATTAAAAAAAACAATAAGAAGTGAACTGTGCAGATATAATAAATTATCAGCGAACGCAAATAAAGTAAAATGTATCTGGCTTATTTATAGATTTGATTTTGAGGTACTGGCATGACCATCCATCCAGTTATACTGATAAAAAAAAACTGGATAGTCTCCAATCTAGTCAGTATACTTTTGATGAAATTTTTAAATAAATGAGGTGAGGTAAAATTTATTTGTCTACCCCGAACATTTATATAAACTAATGTCGGGTAGTTTAGTGTTGTTTACCAATATCTCAAATCTCAATTGACATTTGCTGGGACGTCAGTCTTCCGTAACCACAGCTAGTGCAACCTAGTTGAAACGTCGGAAAAAAGGTAAAATAATGAAATTTAATCGCGTTAGACCCGGTATAGACATTAATTATGTCTACAAAACGCGAGAGTTTAAAGTGTTAAATGAGGTTAGCTAATCAAACAGCTACCTAATACAGTAATATGTAATAAAAAAAAGGAGTGTTGCCGACATAAAGATATAAATTAATTAAACAATGAGTTAAGTAAGCTTATTCCATAATCTAGTGGATATCAATTGCAAATACTTTAACTTGGCTGCTAGTCAGCGACATCCAATAATTATATAAAAAAACGGTTGCAGGAAAACACTTACCTACTGGTCATTCACGACGTTTATTTTACATAGCTAATAAGCTTCGAAGATTTAAACGAAATTCGCAGAACCTTACATGGACACTGCATTCATTTGAAAAGGAAGGGATGAAGGTGTCTGCTTGAAGTCGTGATTATTTAGCAAATTCATAATAATCACTATAATTAGTTACTAGTGGCTCTGTGTGAAACACTTGGTTCGTTGAGTCATTGTCATTATCATAGTGAACTCACAAGGGTCTTAAGCGCCATGGACGCTATTTGCACTAGTTATTTAATGCCAATCTACGCAGTTTGGAAAATTACCAAAACCTGGATCGGAAAAAATATATTTAATCTGGTCACAAAATTTCATGATAATCGGTCGAAAATTGTGACCTGTAGAGGAGAAACGAAAGCATTTGGCTCAAGTTAAAACGGAGACCTTCGCTGACGCTTCGGTCAACTTTTGAATACAGTGTATATATAGCAAAAAACTAAATTGTGAATGTTTCATTACACAACTACGGTACATAAATGGATACTTGTAAATAAGTACCAGTGATATTAAAATAACATTGTGACTTCAGACCAAACGTCACATGTCACACGGCTACTATAAAATAAAAAAGAAATTATGAAATAAAAAACATTGAATGTTTTATTAAACCTACGTCCGATATCTTCCATAGGCATATTCTACCTACGAGTTGGTATGTCAAAGGTTGAAAATGTGAATATATGTTTAAATTTAAGTAGATAGCCATAAAAATAAATCCAACTAATAAATAAAATAAAAACTAAATAATTAAGCTATGCAGCTAGCTTACGTATGTATGTGGTTCGTAGTTTTAACCGTCTGCACACGCATACTAGACTACATGCGGGAAAATAAAGAATTCTAGAGAAAACATGAAGTCCATTTTAGTGGTGAACCACACGATACCATGTACAATATATTTATATGTATGTACAAAGAACATAGCGAACAGTGCAGTCATTATCATATATAGGTATGTAATATGGGTAATGAATAAGCAACTGCCTGGTTTCACATTACCACAAGTATCTAACGAATTTGCTCTAGATTGATGGACGTTGCGTTGTATTGTAGATATATATATATATATATCCACATAAACACATTTGCAGGTCTATAGATACTATGTATATAACTCGTAGTTAATGGACGGGACTCATACATTTGAAAACCGATTTATAAAGCATCTTGTGTATAAAATATAAGATTACAATAAATAAATATTATAAAATAAGATTTTATTGGTCTAAAATGTAGGTATACATGTTATTTGAACATACACAGAAAATTGCACAAGCTAGCAATTATCATTGACCTTCTGAAAGTGATAATAAAAACAAAACTCATGTTGGTTCAATATTTAATGTATAACATGCTGTATCACTGACTCAGCACAAATTGCATAGGAAGCTTATCTTCATGAATTTGTATAAATGTTGCACATAATAAAGTAAACAGAAAATGTACGTGCACAAAGCGTAAGTAACTAAACAATCACGTTTCAAAATAAAAAAGGTAAACATGAATTTCACCAGAATCAATGTTAGATTGATCTATACTGATGATTGTCAATTAATTATTAATTCTATGTATTAAAAAAAAGAAAGAGATGTGCTACAAACAATCACATATGGGTTCTTGATTTTCTGAGACAAGGAATTTGGAATTTAAATAGCTAATCCGTAGCACTGAAAGAAAAGATACAGCTCCGTAGCTCCGTTCTGTATTCACTATAAAGATGAAAGTAGCAAGGTAATTACACTGCACTGTGGGTACTGTGTATCTTGTAATGTGGTTATAATATCTCATATTATTAGTGTAAGCATAATTAGATCTTTTTATTCGGATGATTTGTCATTCGCTTCTGTAAGACTGTTAATTGTGTCAGAAGTTAAAACATGCAGTTAGAAAAGGAGAATTTCAACATAATTAAATGCATGTAAAAACTAGAAGTGGCATTCGCTTCTGTAAGACTGTTAATTGTGTCAGAAGTTAAAACATGCAGTTAGAAAAGGAGAATTTCAACATAATTAAATGCATATAAAAACTAGAAGCGTAAATGGAGTCCTGTAAGGCCACTTACTTACACAGAAGTATAAGAGTGACCTTGCCTGCTTGTCTTTCTTATAAAAAACTTCCAAGTCTTGAGGCCCACTTGAAAAAATGAACTTTTGAATTTTGTAATTATACTGTTTAGTCCACAACCCTACCTTGTCAAAGTTGGTTGGAGTTCTGTATATTGTATTAATAATAATGCATTGTATATAAGCACAACTTGGTTTAGGTTGGCAGTGTAGCTTATAGCTTAAGTGGCATTGTAACCTGTAAGTACACTTGTACAGTATTGAAAGTTGAAAAGATAGTGAGCCATTATCGAGTACTCAAATAGGATTCGTTAAGTCACTTTCGGGTCGTAGAAAGCTACACAAGGTGTAGAAAAATTAAATTTAACAATAGGAAATGTAAATAAATAACAAACGGACCAGAGATAAACTAAAACATGATCATCATGTCAGCATTCAATCGTCATGGGTTATAGAAAAAAAAATGAACCGTCATTGTCACCAAAATTGAAGAATGTCATTAATACTGTAATGATTGTTCAGCTCTTATTGTCTAGCTAATCAAATATAAAGAATTGGGGCCACAGTTTTATTTGGTAGAACTGTTTTGGACAACTAGGCGAAGAAAAATTAAAGGCCTTGCATCATAGTATTTCCACACAGACCACTCCCAAATGATAAGCTCATTAGCTCATGCAGTGACTTAGATGAGAGGTTTCTAGAGGGAAACTACTAACTCTTGGAGCAGTTGGAGCTTCATTAAATCATTTCATAATTAATACAGATAATAAACTCAGTACCTAAATAAGTTAATTATCACAGACTGAGTTGGCTACGGATTATTTTGTTAGGCATTACCTGATGATGTAGTCCACTATTCATATCACGAACATTTTAGGAACGGTTTTGACGATTATAAAAACAAGGGGATTAAGTATAAGCACTAGACTATACGGAAAAAGGGGGAAAGGAAAAGGGATTCAGGTATCAGACTTACAGGAGTTATCGACAATACAGTAGAGAAGTTGAAGATTACAAAAGTCCCAAGTGGGGTAAGTCATAGATCTCGGAGTCTTGGAGATGTCCACCCAAGGCAATGGTACCAGCGCATTCATAGAACGTTGGGTATGTAATTACGTATTGTTATGATTTACTTAGTTCTCGAAAAATAAACAAAGGAAGGGATGTAGTGTATTGACGCTTCGAGCGCTTACGTCATGGCGACGTCACTGACAGTTACAGTCAGTCGATATTATACCACGAGCAGAGCCGGTCGTGCCGCGTGATGTTGGTGTTGGCGAATCGTTGGAAATACATTACATCGTATGATATACTGAGGTAAATACGGTACATTACATCCGCCATTTTGAAAAATTTTTAAAATTCTATTTAGTCATAGAATTTGGTCACAAAATTTCACGAGAATCGGTTGAGAATTGCGACCTGTAGAGGAGAACATCCGGACATACAAAAGCAAAATGCGCGAGTCAAACCGTAGACCTTCGCTACGCTTCGGTCAACGATATTTATCGAAGCAACTTCAAACTTTACTAATTAGGAGCCGAAATTTTAGCGAGGTTTAGGTTCAGCGTTTTCTATTAAAAATATCTAATAAAAAAATTACAACTTACACGGATCAAAGGATTTTGAGTCATATGTCAGTTGAAAGAAAAATACTTTATATAAAAAAATATAGTTTTTTTTACATAAAAAAGTAAGTTTGCAACACAACACACTGCAACTTAATTGCACAAATCGGTGAAGGCACAGTTTTACCAAGTACCAGACCAGAGAGGAAAACTAACCCGGTTGTCCTTGCTTTGTTTTCCTTCACCGACATACATACATACTTTACCTACCTACTGGTAATAACAAATAATT
Organism: Cydia strobilella; assembly: GCF_947568885.1. Classification (NCBI taxonomy): domain Eukaryota; kingdom Metazoa; phylum Arthropoda; class Insecta; order Lepidoptera; family Tortricidae; genus Cydia; species Cydia strobilella. The sequence continues at coordinate 6,560,266 of NC_086045.1, forward strand.
GGTAGCTATCTTGAAGATAAGTTGCGAAAAAGGATCCTTATAAGTTATAAGTAAAAAAAATACAGAGGCGTTTTGTTGCGCAAACACGGTGTTTATAGGCACTAAATATATCGGATAGCACATTTTTCTAATATTGTTTAGTCTAACAATAGCAACCCGTTGGGCGTTGGGCTTTTATTTTTGCAGGTTACCCAAATGCCTACCAACGACACGTGTCCTGATAAAATTGTTTTGACTGCGTATTTCGCATGCCAGTGATAACACTTCCGCTATAGATTATACTTCGTAGAAGAGTCAGTTAGGTTAGAGCAATTTTTTATTTATAAGTTTTTAATTTAACTGTATTTATTTTGTTTTATTTACTTGTATTTCGTTTTTCGAAAAGGTTTATTTTCTATTGATATCTGCGCATCTTGCAACATCAATTGATATCAGTTTTGAATACCACGCACCACGCTTCTCATTGCGGCATAGTCAGTGAGGCCATTTTTGGCCATGTTTGAAGGGCTCTAGCGCCTTAAAAAAACAAAAATATCAAAAAAAGCAAAACAGACCGACACAGATCCTGTCACTTGACACAAAACCTGAAAAAATCCATTATAAGACCTATTTACAAAAATGGAAATCACTTGGAGTAAAATGAGTTTTTTTTTTCATACACGAATTATAGGCCTATAGCAATTTTGTCGGTAATTAATAAAATAGTTGAGAAGGTGGTCGTCGAGCAAATATATCAGGTTTTCTGGAGAAACACAATGTACTTACGGACGCGCAGCATGGGTTCAGGCAAGGTCGAAGCACGTGGACGGCTCTGGCACACTTCTCAGAGGAAAGGAAAACAGCTGCTTGAACGAAGGTAAGCAAGTCCTCGCACTTTTTATAGATTATAAAAAGGCTTTCGATACCTTAGACCATGAAGAGATACTACAGGCCATGAGTGAGTGTGGCATCGCTGGCCCCGTCAACGACTGGTTCCGCAGCTACTTAGCGGGCAGGACAATACGCACGAGCATCGCCGGCGCCACGGGCGCGGAGTGTGACGTCACGCTCGGGGTGCCGACCGGCTCAGTGTACGGCCCTGTCGGCTATCTACTGCTGGTCAACAGTGTTGTAAACGTCGTGAACAAATGTAAAGTATTTATGTACGCGGACGACATGTGCTTACTTGCTTCAGATACAGATATATCGGTAGCCCATAATAACATTCAAAGTGACCTTGACAATGTAGTGAAGTGGGCCCACAATAACGGTATAATTATCAATTTATCAAAGACGAAGTGTATGCATATGCATTCCCCATACAATCGAAAGGCAAAAACTGTACCTATAAATTACAATGAGTATGGGATTGTAGGTCACGGGTACGAATGTCTCCACAACCGAACAAATAATATCTACATATATTTGTGGCTGTGAACCTTTAGAATATGTTAGTACATATAAATATTTAGGTATGCATGTGGATAACAATTTTAACTGGAAAACACACGTTACTGCAGTTTGTTCAAAACTCCGTTCAGTCTAAGTAAGTTGTATCACTTAAATAGATTAGTTAATAAAAAAACAATGCTCGTTGTTTATTACGCGTTAGTGGACTCAATCATTGGTTACGGTCTTAGTGTTTATGGTCGAACTTTTCATACTTATTTAGATGAAATTAGAAAACTACAGTTAAGATCTATGAAATACCTAGTTCATAAAAAAATTAAAAATAAGCTTAAAGGAAATTACGACAAATTGTATAAGATATGTAAAATACTTCCTATACATCAAAAGGTGCAATATAGGATAGCAGTACAAAATTGTTTTGATGATAAATTTAAGGTGCTGAAACAAAGTACCTATAGATATAGAACAAAGAGCATAAGGCTTAAAAAAGTTGTACAAAATACTGCTAAAAACTATTATGGCAAAAGGACTAATTTGTTTTTGATACCAAAATTGTATAACGAAATTAACTACCTAAGGGAAGAAAATAAATGTAGTATGGTTAAATTTAAAAATGAGTTAAAAAAAACGTTATTGGAAAAGATACCCAAATATTAAAACTGTAAACTATATTTGAATATACCTTAATTCGTTGTTAAAATAGTTTAAAAGGTGTAGTGACAATTAAACAAAAAGATAAAATAATATATCTTTTTTTTTATAGTCATCATAAACTATCGCCATGCATGTTCGCTTTTCGGATAGTATCTAAGTTTAAGTTTAGTGTAAGTTTAAGTTTAGTTTTTTAAGTGCATAAATGTTTAAAACGTAAAAATGAGCGCTATCTCGCCAACAAACTGCAATCGCAGTTTGGCGAGGAATATAATTATAAGAAAATTGTTGTGATGTACATTGAGATAAATAAAAAAAATAAAATAAAAAAAGATATTGACAATATTAATCTGTGTTGAAAAAATCATTGCTCTAGCTTCAAAAACCACGGAGGAAACAGTCGAGTACGTTTGTATGGAGAAATGACCACTCCTGTTGGCTCTTAAGACGTTCGAATTGGCCTCCTGGTTCGCCAGGTAAGCGTCGGCAAGAGGCTGCCGCGACCCGGCAGTCGCTGCTCGGCAGTCGCTGCTCGGCGTCGCCGCACTGCTTTATAGGGATTTGTATGACACACCGATCGATGCAGGCGGCTGAGCGGCGCCGCCGAGCCGCTCCCGTAGCGGTATGGCAGCGCTGCCCAACCACCAAATGTATGAAACAGTGGTTACGCCAAACTATGTTTATGCGTTTATTTCCAAAACTATGTACTTTCACAAAAAAAAAGTAAAGAAATATTATTCTTCACGTCTATTGAAACACAAAACACACATTAAAAAACCGGCCAAGTGCGAGTCGGACTCGCGCACGAAGGGTTCCGTACCATTACGGAAAGAAGAGCAAAAAAATCACGTTTGTTGTATGGGAGCCCCATTTAAATATTTATATTATTCTGTTTTTAGTATTTGTTGTTATAGCGGCAACAGAAATACATCATCTGTAAAAATTTCAACTGTCTAGCTATCACGGTTCATGATATACAGCCTGGTAACAGACAGACGGACAGACGGACGGACAGACGGACAGCGGAGTCTTAGTAATAGGGTCCCGTTTTTACCCTTTGGGTACGGAACCCTAAAAATGACTCAATAAACTCACGGGGTGAGGAATAATTTTTCCTCAGCTGTGATATATTCTTTTCTCAGAGGTTGAATTTCGTTTTTAATTAAACTAAGCACAAATTGAAATTGTGTTTTATTTAATCGGCAGTACTTTCTGAATTGCTGGTCCTTTAAATTCAAATGCCGTTTTATCAGGATCTGATAACTGCCTTCATCAACTCTGGACGTATACAATGAATCGATTCTACTCCTCTTTGATGAAAGTAAAATCATCATCATTATTTCATCATCTTCTTCGTCCTGAAGCAGTTGCTCTACAAGTTTTCGCTTTTGTATATTTAAATTGTCAGGCATCGTTATTTTTCGAACCGCACAACTGCTAGCACTGACTCCTGTATGGTATGACTACTGCACGTGGCAGTCGGCAGTCGCCGCCCGGTCGCGCCTATCGGAATGCTTACGGCGGCGCTGCCCAGCAGCCACGTTCGGCGGCGGCGGTCGGTCGCGGCTGCCGGGTCGCGGCAGCGTCTTGCGGAATGCTATCTTTAGGTCGTCCACAATTTGTAACGATGATCATGGAGCTGGCGATTTCCTCCCAACTTTTTTCAGTTGCAATAAATAAGTACAGATGGGTAATAGGTTGGCTTAAAGTAGGTACCTAATGAGAATTTTTATTTTCGAAAATATAAACATAAATCCAATAGACACGTTAATCAAACACAATAATACAACATTGAGGCAGACTAACTGCCGTATCGCGGTGCACTCGTGCTAAGCCTTAATACTGTTCTCCAAAATGGAAAATAATTGTTTCAGTAAAATAAATTGCAAAATATGTATAGGTACATATTAATTTAGTTTACTATCCGGGGTATATAATCTTGGGCGGATCCAATATCGACGAATACACGCGTTGATAAATTCTCTAGAGGGAATCCTAAAAAGTGTCAAAATATTTTTCTCTGCTTGCCCTATCTTATTCCATTCCAATCTATTGAACACGAAATAATGTTTTTCATGTAAAGTATCTTTATTGTATTTCGTTTCTTTTAAAAGATACTTGGATAGATATTATTTGATATTATAGATGCCTTGGTCAGGCTTACGGGCCAATTCGAACAATGATCTAGATATCTACTAGATATGAAACAGAAACGATAACGAGATATTTAAATTTAATTAAATAATTATTTATTTCAGAAATTCAGTTTCCGTAATATTAGTAACTTATTATTATAACTCTTAACCTATGTTAGTGACAATATCTTTGTATGTAATATATGTATACGTTCACTATTATAAACATGTAGGCTACTCTAGTACTTCCAGAAAGCGCCATCTATCCTGTCTGCGACTGTGGCTAGGATATTTAAGAAATTCATGTCAAATTTGACATTTCCGCGATTCCGAATGTCCTCTTGAACTGCCACTTTGTGACTTGGTTTTGACATACCTACTGACAGACATTTAAGGATTAAAAGAAACTCGCAAAGTTATTTGTAAAAAAAAAAAATTCGTTCCAAGATGTAAAAATAAATATAACGTGTCGTGTGCAAAAAACACACACACACAATTTTTTTTGTCGCATTTGACTAAAGTCATATTAACCTCATCTCACATAACCATGCAGACATCGGAATCTATGGGGTATAATTTATTGACAGGTAGAGAGTTCCTATATAGATAAAATCAATTATCGATAAAAAAAAATTGCTCCTATGACCTCAGGAATGCGTGGTTAAAATCTGTGGGGTTACTCTAGCCCACGGTGTATAATATATGTCAACTACGTCAAACAATAAGCGTAAAGGACGCACTTATGCGGCAGAAGGAGATGGATGTTTGAATGTTTGCATCATCGTGTTGCCTGTTGAAGCTCAGTGGCGCCCTCAATACATTTCTACAATTGTATGTACCACTATAGATGGGATAATTTATAATGAAAGTAAAAATAAAAATACTGCAAGTTCCCTATTGATTGTTAAATCGCTGTTAACTTCGAATGAGGAAGTTTTGCGCTTTGTTCGTACCTACCTATGTAAAAATATTTAATATAATTATTTAATCCAATATATTTATTTAATCACAATAAAAGTTATTTTTTATTCTTAATTTTATAGAGGCTTCCGTACACTCGTGGTGACGATGCCAGCCTCATAGGGGAGTTCACGTGTGTAACTAACCTTCAGACCTAAGTTCCAGATATTTTTTATAATATGTAAACATTTTCTCAGCATCTTCTGATACAATAAAAGAAATACAATCATTAAAAATACTTAAGAACTAAGAAATAAATTAGCAATAAACTTAACTATAAATAAAACTAAACCTAAACTAACCCATAAACACTATTCGAACAACCCACCCCTATATAAAAAGCGTTGTTCCTTTTATTTCTGTTATAACTTATAGTTGAAGAAATATTATTTGCAGCGGTGAATGTTATCGCTAATAGCTTTTTTATAATAGGGTAGGTAATAAAACAATTAGCACCCGGTTTTGCTTAAAGTAGACTTGAGCTAAATAATCTTGATCCCAGTTACTTTTCTACATTTTAATTTCCAAGTTTTCCTAGTATTCCAACTTTTCAATTCATAGTCTGTTGTTAAATTAAATAATTTAAACTTTAAAGAAACATTTTTTTTGCCAATTTTACAAATCCGTTTTGTCAGTAGAAAAAGGCGGCAAATTTGAAAAATGTAGGCACGAAGGGAAGACAAATTGATTTCCCAGACTATAGTTACCTTAATGTAACCTATATGTACTTATGTATATAGTGATAGTTACCTAGTAGGTAGGTCAACTCTATAAAAATAGTTTAATCCAGGTATTCTTCACAAGACTGCTTTTCAATTCAAACGGACGAAATAAATAGTTCACTGCATTTTGTTTTTTTTCCTCTACTTTTTCATATCTTCCATCAAAGTATTCGTCATTCATTTTTGTCACTAGGTATTAGGTAGGTGTTTTTACAAACTATCTACATATGCCAAAAAATGTTACAGCTCTTCTGTGGACGTAATAAGGTTCGTTTTACTACTTCTCGTAATTTGTGAAGCTTATTAAAGCGTTGGCATGAACAGAACAGTTATTGTCGGATTCAACGCGGTTTTTTTTACAAATAGGCTACGCTTACAAATGCGTCAATAGCGATATCCACAGTTCGGTTTTTATTTTGAAATATAAATTGTTGTTTTAGCTTAAGGCCCAGTAGGATCGTGTTCTTCTCTCACTCTCACTGAGCGTAAGCGTGAGCGAGATGGATCTGCGTGCTCCGGACTGCGGATATCATGTTTATGAATTCTTATTTTTGGTATGTTTTAATAAAAAACCGGCCAAGTGCGAGTCGGACTCGCGCACGAAGGGTTCCGTAGCATTACGGAAAAAACAGCAAAAAAATCACGTTTGTTGTATGGGAGCCCCATTTAAATATTTATATTATTCTGTTTTTAGTATTTGTTGTTATAGCGGCAACAGAAATACATCATATGTGAAAATTTCAATTGTCTAGCTATCACCTGGTGGCAGTGGCATCCTGGTGGCAGACAGACAGACAGACGGACAGACGGACGGACAGACGGACAGCGGAGTCTTAGTAATAGGGTCCCGTTTTTACCCTTTGGGTACGGAACCCTAAAAAAGGAATCTACGAGTTCAATAAAAAAATAAAATGCGCATTTTAGAAGTATTTTTTCTATTTATAGCTTTTGTGCAAAAATTGCTACAAATTTTAAGGTGCGGTTTAGACCTAGTTAGTGTTTTTTTTTCTATCGAGCGTAAGCCACGAAGGTGACGAGGGTCGAATCGATAAAGTTACTAGAGAAATACCTCAAGATTGCTTTTCAAATTTTTTGTCAACCGTGTTATGATCTAAAAATGCCCTACGATTTTTCAAAAACTCTGCCGGCTGAAGCTACTGCATCTTAAGCTAAAATAAAATTAAGAAAACTTTTTTGTTGCCATTATTTCGCCAAAATATTGTCAACTGACTACCCCGAGCTTACACACACATTGATGCGTATACCTACAGACACAGAATAAATAATAGTACTACCGTACAGAAACGAAACTTCCTACAAAACCGAAGTTTGACAGCGGTTCAGGGTCGAATCATAATTAGTTTTGAATGATTCACGGTTAGTTTCACTAGACTTATATCATCAATCATGATGGCTCTTTCTAATATATAGCACTATCACTTTCGTCTATTTAGGGTTGTCAAAATTCAAGTCATTATCTTATCTGTGGTCGTGCACGCAAAGGGAAGTCAACCCTAATAATTGCTCGGAGCAATGCTGAGCCGAATGGAGCCGACTTTGCCCGAAGCTAGCAGTTTCGCACCCCTCTGCCGTGTCAGACGTATCTCTGCTATCTTTAGATAGCAGAGATACGCCTAACCAGTGCAAAATGAAACTAGACACTATCCTTTACATAATACTTAAACAAAATTTCAAAAAATGTCTTTAGTTACTGAGATATTTCATGTTTTAAGATAGACGTTTTCGAATTTTTGGACATTGAGTTATGCGTATCTCTTCTAACTCGAGTTAGAATAATTATGCGTAACTCTTCACAGTTTTTTTACGGCAAACTGGATATCTACTATCTCAAGTTATCATAGTTTCGCGTAACCACACTCAGGTAGTACGGCGATAGGCGGCTCGTGGTGAATTTATCTTGGGTACTGCTCTCCCAAGTGCTCATTAAGACGTCTTGGATGACCAAAACAGCGTGTGCCTATGTTACACCAAACTTGAGTTCCACTATGTACAGCCGGGGATCAGCATCAGCTCTATCTTGGGTACTGCTCTCCCAAGTGCTCATCAAGGTGTGTCGGACGACCAAAACAGCGTTTGTCTACGTTGCACCAAACCTGAGTTCCACTATTAGGTACAGCTCTCCCAAGTGCTCATCAAGGCGTGTCGGATGACCAAACAGCGTTTGCCTATGTTACACCAAACCTGAGTTCCAATAGGTACAGCCGGGGTTCAGCATCAGCTCTATCTTGGGTACTGCTCTCCCAAGTGCTCATCAAGGCGTATCGGATGACCAAAACAGCGTTTGCCTGCGTTGCACCAAACCTGAGTTCCACTAGGTACAGCCAGGGTTCAGCATCAGCTCTATCTTGGGTACTGCTCTCCCAAGTGCTCATTAAGACGTGTTGGATGACCAAAACAGCGTGTGCCTATGTTACACCAAACCTGAATTCCACTAGGTACAGCCGGGGTTCAGCATCAGCTCTATCTTGGGTACTGCTCTCCCAAGTGCTCATCAAGGCGTGTCGGATGACCAAAACAGCGTTTGCCTACGTTGTACCAAACCTGAGTTCCACTAGGTACAGCCAGGGTTCAGCATCAGCTTTATCTTGGGTACTGCTCCCCCAAGTGCTCATTAAGACGTGTTGGATGACCAAAACAGCGTGTGCCTATGTTGCACCAAACCTGAGTTCCACTAGGTACAGCCAGGGTTCAGCATCAGCTCAGCTCTATGTATACTAAAACCTTCTCCAGAATGTAACAAACACTTTTCTGAAAACCGCATCAAAATCGGTTCAGCCAAACGCGAGATAATCGCGGACAAACATACGGGTCAAACTGAGAACCTTTTTTTAAGGCGGTTAAAAATTTTGGAGTAACTGACCTTCTGCCGTTAATTCCGCCTTTTACACTTACTGGGATTCAATATTAAATAAAGTACATACAAACACACACATACATACATATATACATACACACATACATACATACATACACGCAAAACATGCATACGCTATTAAACATAAGGCTCTTTCCACCAATCGATTGATCTACTTTATAACCAATGATGTAAGGACTGACGGAAATCGGGCTCCTTGTATGTAATGTGAGTTAGCACATTATAAAATAGATTATCTTGTGTAGTCTGGTTACGCGTTTTACTAGGAGCACTAATACAACGAACTCTTACAACTTGAGATAAAAAAACTACGCGTGACCACCTCAATATTCCCCATGCCCTGGTTACACGTTTTACTAGAAGTTGATACAATGTAGTCTTCTAACTTTAGATAAACGAAAACCTCAATAAGCCCGCGAGCCGTGGCCACGCGAAATAGTATGAGCGCTCATACAACGAACTCGTCTAACTTTAAGTTAACATAGTTACGCGCAACCACCAAATGTATGAAACAGTGGTTACGCCGAACTATGTTTATGCGTTTATTTCAAAAACTATGTACTTTTACAAAAAAAAAGTAAAGAAATATTATTCTTCACGTCTATTGAAACACAAAACACATATTAAAAATGACAACTCAATAAACTCACGAAATATATGAGTTTATTAGTTTTCACGCTCACCAAAAACTTTAAAGTCGATTTACTCAAAACTGTGTTTTTTGAGATAGCAGAGATACGTCTGACACGGCAGCCCTGCTACAGACTACAGACATGACGTGCGCAGATACTTGCGCGCGAAGTACTTACTCAAAAGGTTTCCGTAGAATATGGACCTATTAAGTGTCCTTTGCCCACCCACTTTGTGTATTTGCCGAACCGGTAATTGAGTTTTATTCAATTCAACAGACGTCACAAATACTCATTAAGTAGTGTTAGGCCAAACATATAATGTGAGGGTCCTTAGTCCTCTAGGGCCGAAATGGATGGTTCACGGTACCTAAGACTTAATCTGCCATTGCCTGCGGAGTATTTTCCAACTACTATTAATTCCGTGGCGGCGTGAAATCGCGTTAAAGCTATTAGATATAGAATACACGGAGCAGTGTTGCGAAGAGCTATCGTAACTTTGTAAGACAGCTGAGCAAAAATCATCAGTGCGATAACGTCTACAGAGAAGTCATTTGACGAATTACTGCAAACTGCAAAATAAATTAGGACAGTTAGAGTTTTGAATGATTCACGGTTAGTTTCACTGGACTTATATTGACCAACAAGTGTGAATGCGACCGTTGGTAACGTTGAAAGTGAACGCAGCCGACGCGTAAGAATGAGGGTAGACAGAGCGCTGTCTACACAACTTTGACACCCACCCGCTATCTTCAGTCACCCGTGAACATGATGCATGTAACTGCGTCGAAATATCGGGAGCTCACAAATAATACAAAAGGTAATCACGGTCTATATCCCGGTCAATATAAGTCTAGTCTAGTGAAAAGGGTGTAGAGGCCCTTAGTTTTTCTCAAATGTAGCACCGCAAAACAGAAGTTACCTACACACGTAGTAAATATTGACTTCACAAAATATAAATTGTGGATTCATTCCAAGCGCGACAGCGATGACGCTCGTTAGATCGAGCCGAGCTTCCGGCGCTTCGTTTTCTATGGAAACCATCAGGTGATCACCGGTCATCTGTCATAGAAAAGTAAGCGTCGTAAGCTCCGGCCCGAGGACCCCTCGGACCGGAGCTTCGGCCTCTGTATACCAAGTTCCTTCAAGTCTCTCAAGTGCTTCTGGTCTCACCTAAGGCAGTAATTTTTCCTCTTAAAAAAAATACCTACCTTGATTTCTAAATCTTTATTCTAAGCTTAATAGCATCGTTCGCAGACGTTTCTGCTTGTTTAAAGTTAATCAAGATATTTGTTATTTTGGTCATGAAATTAACTGGTTGCGATATAGTTATCATCACACTGATGCGGATCTGCACACCGGTCCGGTGGTGTATGAAAGATACAGCGCTATTCACGTATAGAGCGAGGCACCGCTCGCACAAACGAGCGGCATGCGGATCCGCAACCAGTTGCATCCATCCAGACCGCCTTAGCGCCTTCTTGGCTATTTGTGTGTTACGCAGCGTCTTACGTAAGCGAACAACTCGCGAACGCGGCGCGCGTCGCGGCGCGGCGGGCCCTCATAACGGCGTTCGCGTTCGCAACGAGATCGTCCACGCATCGCTTCGCTACGCGTTCGGGTGTTGTTCGCCTACGTAGTACGCTGCGTTAGCTGTCTAGTGCTGAGACTGCACAATTTTTCATATAAAGTTACACTTTCCTACAAAGATAGGCAATAAATATAGCACATTGAGCTTATTGTGCTGTGGGACTAGGTCAGTTTGTGTAAGATTGTCCTATATTTATTATCGATATATTTATTTATTTATCAAATAAAACAAAAGCAATTGAGGTATTGGAGATGAATATTATAGCCCCTGTTTCGATTTTCTTAAGTCAGTCACGTAGAAAATCTAATTAAAAATGACACAAATCGATCTGAGCCTACTTATCTTAACCTTCATGATGCTCGATGGTGATTATCGTGAAAGACCACGGAGCGCGACGCTTTGCCGCTTCGTGTATTTTCGCCTTAAGAGCTAGACAGGCGACCCGTAAGAGCTCACAGGTTTCATGATTTTCTTCATTATTTTGCAGTCCCACGAAGATCATCGCTTTTTCAATTTACCTTATCTGCGCTGAGTCTTCTCAGGCTGAACGTTTACAAAGTAATAGCACGAGAACTACAATATAAAATAAAATTAAACAACAACTATGCTGCTACGGTTCTTAATAATGCCCATAATAAAATTATCAGTGTATTTTTGTTTTAGTTTGAAGTAAAATATTTTGTTTTATTAAGAAAAAAAACAGATTTTCAGAGATTTTTTTAATTTCTAGCACCTTAGTGGCAGGTCAGGTATCTTTCATTTTCCACCAACAAGTTTACAGCCAAGTAAAAAATTTAATCGGTTTGGTCCATTCTGTACCTAAGTATTTCTTTACAATATATTATTGCTATGACTTTATTGTAAATCAACTTTAAAAAACATAAATATAATCATAACTTGTTAAATAAACTAAAACTACAAATAAATTAAAATTAATACAGAGACAAATTCTAAAAAGACCAAACACAATTAGGTTTCGTTATTTTATCACAGAGTTTCTATGGCCACCTCCTGTCTCCATCATCAGATCAGCTCGATTGTACCATAATATTGCATTGTCACCTGACTTACACATGTATGCAAATTTTCATCTTCATTGGAATTCTGTGGACAATACAATAAAAGTTAACGACTGGTACATAGATATCCCGTTTTTCTTATTTGAGTCTCAAGTACTGAAAAAATGTATCCCGCCTCTTTTTTTTTTTTTTTATTCTACGTCGGTGGCAAACAAGCATACGGCCCGCCTGATGCCTGGCGCCTCTAAAGGTGCCGCGTAAAAATTAGCTTTAGATTCCCTTAACTTTGCGATGTCTAGAGGAAAGACGCGAACGAGTTTGCTATAAAATGTGTATGACCCATTCATCCTTTCCTTTGAGGCCAAAAAAAAAGATTTTTGATGTAGTTCTGTCCGACACAAAATCAGCAGAAATTAAAGTGAGTTTCCAAGAAGCAATGATTGCATTGCTTATTAGTTGTTTAACACACATACGTGGATGAGTTTTTGAAGGATTTAACATTTGTGTACCCAGAGGCTAATAATGGATACCTAACTTACACCCAGACTTTTGAATCTGTTTGCGAATTATCTATCCGATCGGAAACAGTACGAAAAGTATGGTCCTTACGTTTCTGAAAGCTACCCCACGCGCTCTGGTATCAGTCAGGGGTCGAACTTGGTACCGTTTCTTTTCGTGTTGCTGATCAACGATCTGCGATAGTGCATCACTGTACATTGCTGATGTTCGCTGATGATGTGAAGTTGATTAAACCGATCCAAAGCCAAAGGGACTGTGAGGTGCTGCAGCTATTATCGCCTACTGAGTTGAGTTACGTACGTACAAAGCAAACAAAATCATCAAAATCATTTCGTTGTATGTTCATTGCGCTGAATGTGCCACATGTATTTAATTTTTAAATTAGACTAATTCTTCTTATTAATCTAATTCTACTTATTAGTGTTGTCTACTTTGTTTACGGAATACGTAACACTTATTTTCATAATAGCATAACTATAGCATAACATTATAAATTGTCAAATTATGTCAATTTACAAGAATGCATATTATGATCGTACAAAAGAAATAAATAATAAACATCAAATACCAAAAATAAAAAGACAAATCAATACATTGTAAATATGTAAGTGGAAAAAATAGAAGCTAATGTCAATAACGGTATACCTACAAGAAAAATAACGAAGTCAAATACAGTAGAATAACGAGTAGAAAATGCAAATAATAACGAAAATAAATTTAGAGAATAATAATGTCTAAAACAACTATGTGATGTCAAAATGCTACTGAGTTAAACCAAGAAAAGTCTGCAGAGATTGTGACACCACACGCAGTGCAGGTGTTATTTTAAACGTTAAACTTCTATGAAATTATGACGTATAAATAACACTGGCACTGCTTGTGCTGATAAAATCTCTGCAGACTTTTCTTGGTCTAAGTTAGACCGGCCCGCTATCCCTTATCGGGGTTTTATAAGGGTATTGCATAAGGCTTAACTCACCATACCCTTTGCCAGACGAAACCCTTTGTTTTGCTTTTAAAAACCCTTATATGAAGCTACCACATTTGAGTAATCGGTAGCCCAAATACCCTTACAAAACCCTTATCATCCGCTCACCAACACCTTGCATATTGCTTATAAGGGTTAGCCTTATAAAGGGCTTCCCTTTTAGCATATAAGCGTGCTAATTTAAGTCGTCTACCTTGTTCATAAAGCACACATTACTTCGAATCCGAGCGATCGTCGGCGGCGACGGCGGCGTTCTTTACTAGGCACGTATTTTCTTTCCTTTTCATACACTACCGTAGATATATACTAATCCTGTCTCTTTCACGCAAAGGGAAACCTTTATAAAAAGTGCTTAAAGATAAGGGTAACCCTTATTAAGAGCTAGCCTTATTTTTGGTTAGCTTTTCGGTAAGGGTTAGTCAAAGGTAAGGGTATGAATGGGCTTGCAGTTCAAAAGGGAAAGTCTTTCAATGTGTTAGCCGTGTTTAAGTGTCGCCCATTGAAAGAGTTTTATCGCGGAAAGGGTTGTCCGGTCCCTGGGTCTAACTCTATCCATAAATTCACCGTTTACCTACCAATAAATCCAAATCTAAATATAACACTAAGTTGTTCTCTTGCAGATGGTTCCAGTCTAGTTTGTTTGAATGGCATTTCCGAATTACAGAGCGGTCTTCCTCTATCCAGTCAGGAATAGACTATCAATGGCATCTCAACTGGACGCATTAGCAGATTAGTTCTGTATGCACTGGCGACAGATGTAAGGCAAACAACTACTGGACATGTCTCATTTGGCGCTGCTGGTTTTTAAACATTTAGTCATACTAAGATGTTTCGGGGAAGAAGAAGAAAAAGGGGACGACCACCGCTTCTCCATACAAACGTAGGCCCCTTTTGCCTCTCTGGTTAGTAACATTATAGAAAATATGTTTACACAATTTGATGTATATACCACTAGCCACTTCTATACACCCCTTCGTTTATTTTTTCTCCCCAATTTATAGGGTTCTGTACCCTAAACAGAAAAAAATGAAACCCTTATAGGATTACTTTGTTGTGCGTCCGTTCGTCCTTCCGTTCGTCTGTCTGTCTGTCAGGACCCTTTATCTTGGGAACCAAAAGCTTAGGTCTATAGTGTAGTATAGGTCTGTAAAGCTGTGAAGAAATTAAACTTCTAAGTTAACGTAAAACAAGGTACGACCGTTTATGCCGCAAAAAACGTAAATTTCGACACTCTCAAGGGAATCAAAATGTATAGGGTACTTCCCGTTGACCTAGAACTATTAAATTTGACAAGTAATATCGTCTTACACTAAAAGTGCAGTCAAAAATCTGAACACTAGGTATAAATTTGTAAAAAAAAAATTAAAATAAACCTACATTTAATTTTTACGGTAGCCTCCGGTTTTTAATGTTACAAAGTTGTATCTTAATCAACTGCGAATTTTTTTGTTACCTTTATTTACCGACGTTTACGTCAGCTATTTTTATTTAAGTTAATATAGTGACAAAAGCTCTTGTAATTTTTTTAAAAATGTGAACACTACATAAAAAAATACAGAAATTGAGAAAATCTTAAACTAGTTAGGCCTCGTCATTTTTTTTTGTTTAAATAAAATAACCGTCACGAATCGTAATCGTACCTGGCTCAAATGTCCCCATTACGCTGGCAGCGTTACCGCGGTGAATGGCCAACGAGATCTGTTGGACCAGGTACGATCCGGACCGAGGGTCGCACCCCCTGTCCCTCAGCCGCCGACCCAAATCCCTCACAAAGTCCCTAGCCTCCACAGCCCAAGGTCCCGCAGTCTCGACTGCAACCGGCACAAAGTCGTACGTTTGTTCCAGGGCAGAGTTAGTTAGTTAGTTAGTTAGTTATGCTGGGCATTTTCCGCAAATCGACATCCAATGTGCCTATTTTGCGTGAAACGAGGTAGCGCTACTCTAACCACGAAGCATAGCAAAGTCTTCAGGTTGCTAGTTGCCTCCTTTAGTGTGCATGGATTCCCTAGGTATTTGCTCCTATATACTTCTACTCGGACCTGTTTAGTGTTTACAGTCTAGGAGAATATGTTTTGTTGTTTCTTCTTCTTCCATGCACGCTCTGCACATGGGGCTGTCAGTTTTACCCATATTATGTAGGTATTTGTTTAGTGTGTTATGTCCTGTTATTAATCCTACTATTTTTCGTAGTTGTCCAGGGCAGAGTACTTGGCATGTTTCATTTTGGCGGCATACTCCGCGGCAGAACCAGCAGACCTGACAGTGAGACTCAAGTGGGACGGCGCAAATGTACTCACGCACGTTGCATTGCATCCCACAAGGGGCATCGTCCCCTCTGCCATGGAACCAATGTCAGACCATCAGGCCTCTGGCCATCCGTGTGGCACAACCCTGGAGGCCTGGGGTATCGTAATTGTTTTTGAAAGAAGAAAGAAAGAAAATACATTTATTTTATTTATTTATTTATTTTCGCATAGCTATGATGAATATATGTTGTAGTAGATTGGTTCTAGTAGAAAGTACTTAACTTGTAAGTTCACCTACTTGTTATTGTCTAATAATTACATAATAAAATTAATTTTATAACAAAGATTATCTAAAACCATTGTAGCTTCTAGCCGGTTTAGGTCCCAGTATTCTCAACAGAAAGGACGTGAGCATTTGCATTTTAGATTTAATATCGTTTAATGTGGAGATGAGATTTTACATACCTTCTACCGTCTGCTATTCAAAGCACGGGCTTCTTATTAATGTTGATTACGCTTAATTTCGCTTTAACTTTAATTCGCTACGTGTCTTGTTTTTAATAGGGAGTCAGAAATTGTCGGGTTTCCTCAAGTATGGAAGTTTGTTATGGGAACCACGGGATTTGACTTGTAATGAGATGCAAAGACGGTGGATTTGAGAATGTGATTGATATCACGATTGTTTTACATACCAAGTGTTATTTTACCAAAAAAGTTTAAATTTTAAACTTTTTTAAAAAAAATAGAAATATTTTCACGAATCTAAAACTAGTCATATAAAACATTAAGCATTCCAAAACATAAAGTAAGTAAACAAGTGAAGAAAATTTAACACTGAAATATTCCAATTTACTTCAACTCAAACTGCAAATTAAAATCCACTTCAATTTGCTAGCCGAATGCAAGTCAAAGTAAAAGCCTTTCCATTTTCTACTCGACTCTCTAGTATTACCAGCTACACTATTGTTGCCGTCAATCAGAAAGCACTTAACAAATTGCAGAAATAAAACTGGACGATACATCACACGTTGATTGTCAATTCTCGCTTGCCCCATTCCGCAGTTAGGGGTAAATTGGATGCATTTTCGGCCACGAAGTAGTAAACTTGGTGTATGACATGAAAGGACGCATGTCGGGGAAGTAGGTTGGCTGTTAGGTTGTTCTGGGGAAGGCCGAAGGTGGCCGTAGGGAGTCATTCGAGGCAGTGACATCCACGCACTGTAAGGCTGATTAACTAGGGGATCCGTGAGTATTTAGCTGACGCAAACGGCTCAGCAATTAAAGTGTGGACATAGGTGTTTGCAAGGTCTGTACTGTAGCAAATTGTATGTGTGTAAGTAAACACTTTATTATACATAAGATAGATTAAACATAATAAAAACTGAATATATAAGTACAGTAGTAGTAGTAGTAGTAAATAGTAGTAATCAATTTTTTGTACACAACACAGGTTTACAAAACTAAATTACAGTAATGGAAGTACAAAGGCGAACTTATCCCTGTAAGGAATCTCTTCTAGCTAACCTTCGAGTAGATGAGTGGAAAACTATAGCCAGGTCAGATAGACAAACTTACAGGATGTACAAGTTAATATTTATAAAAGTAAACTATATAACATATTGCCTACTCATAAAATACAGAAATATCATTAGTTAGTAGTTAGTTTTGCTGGGCATTTTCCGCAACTCGACATCCAATGTGCCTATTTTGCGTGAAACGAGGTAGCGCTACTCTAACCACCCCAGCTCCTCCACGAAGCCTAGCAAGGTCTTCAGGTTGCTAGTTGCTTCCTTTAGTGTGCATGGATTCCCTAGGTATTTGCTCCTATATACTTCTACCTGTTTACAGTCTAGGAGAATATGTTTTGTTGTTTCTTCTTCTGCCATGCACGCTCTGCACATGGGGCTGTCCGTTTTACCCATAATATGTAGATTAAAATACATAAAATACATAATAGCATACATACAACAATGCAAAAAAGCGAACTAAAAAATAAGCGATGTAAAAAGGCGAACTTATAAGTCTTTGGAGAGCCACAACTTATGCAATTTTCTCTTGATTGATGTTACCGACTGGACCTGTTTAAGGGACAATGGCAACTTGTTCCACAATTGCACATACTGCGCACACTGTAAAATAAGTGTTTACCTTACCTACAGCGAGAGTTCGGTTAACACTCGATGTCATCGATGACCACTACCATCTGCCATATATGTAAAACTTTCAGAGAGATTCGGACGGATTGTACAGGACGTTGAAAAGTAGGTAATGACCTCTTTAAATAATACTAATTTAGGAGGAATAAAGAAATACTGCCAATACTATTTTTGTATATTTCTGCGTGGCACTGAGTGTAAACACGAGCATCATACGCACACATCCATCGTGTTTCGGCTTATTCACTTTTTTACAGATTAGCCGTTGTTGGGAATTCCATAATTTTACTTTATTACTTATAAGACGTTATACTTATATGCCGTTTTTTTAACGTTGGAGAAATGCGTTTATGCATGCTACCTGTCCCGGGGAAGCCAGGAGCGATGACGGACTAACCACTGGTATAGGACTGCCGTCTAAAACCACCAACGAATGCCGACTCCGCCTTGTAGAGGAGCGCCGTCGTTTGCTTGGGTTAGCTATGCCGTCTCTCATTTCCATTAGTTCTAGGTTCAGTATTCAGTGCGGACACAAAAATTCACAAATACTTACAAAAACAACATGACTACTTTGTAGTTGCATCGTGTATCAGAATTTAAAATTACAAAGTGAATTCAAAAAGCATTTGAGTGGTTTCACTCTGTGAGAGGTTTTAAATATATATTGCTAGTTCAGGCGAGGTATTAATATTACATGAGCGGTAGGAAATGCTACCGGATCGCCACCTAAGAACTATGGACCGGGAGTCACTTGAAAACGAGAATAATTTTACGTGTTGAAATGTGTACATATTATATAGTTTTCTCATACTAAGGTTCCCATAAGGTTCCTTAAACCTCAACAACACGGGTCAACAAGAGAATTACTATCTCTATTTATATTTTTGACGTCGTATAAAAAAAACCGGCGTATATAAAAGATATATAAAAAAAGACAGCGGAGTCTTGAGAATAGGGTCCCGTTTTTACCATTTGGGCACGGAACCCTAAAAACCGGGCAAGTGCGTGTATGCAAAAAGCCATACCAGCAAAAGGGCATATCATTCCGGCACTTACGTCGTTTATATCGTCGTAGTCGTTAATAAGAAGATAAGTTTAAAAAAAAAAGTCAATAATGGCTCATCTGATCATGTTCAAGATAATTTTCGTAGAAAATATCTATTACTTAAGTTTTAATTCAGAATATGTTTTCATATTTTTTGTATGGTTGATTCAAAAGTTAGATGTACCCACATTATTTTTAACTTTCGGAGCGATTATTCCTAAAATGATGCACTAAACCAAAAAAACGCTCTAAGCAACCTTTATATTATTTTTAAAGACCTATCGAATGGTGCCCTACGTGGATTTTTACTCAATTTTTTTTAACTTCCAGTTTCGCACATGTATGGAGTACCCATAAAAATAATTATATATTTCTTTAATTTTAACTTCTATACATATCTTATACAAGTAAATTAAATCAAATTTTGAATAAAAGAAAATTTCGTCAAATTTGCATTTTGTTATAAAGTCTATATACAATATCTTGAAATCCGTAACCGACAATGTGTTACCTTTAGATTACTGGCTGGTACTAGAATTTTTGCGAGTGTAACTTTTATTCGTTCTATTGCTTTGCGTTCACTAGTCCAGATTAGTCTAGGGCCTTACTGAAAATCAGCGTCGCGGAGTGTGCCACGTTGGCTCACACCGTGACACCAAGCTGAGTAAGGACCATTTAGCGCAACCTCATAGTTTTAGTCTTATGTTATGTTGTGCTAATAAATGCTTTTTCTTTCTTTCTTTCTTTCTTCTTTGTATTACAATTTTTTCAGTGTTCATGCCAAGTTTCATGTAAGTACTTAATTCATTTCAAATCTACAATTTTAGCATGTCGTTTTAAAATGAGAGCGTAATCTTGATTGTATGGTGGCGGCTAAGTTCTGGTGACTCGCGGCTTCCGAGGTCACCTCCCGGACTAAGAGTAGTTTTTAAAATGTCCGCCCAGGTGGACGTTTTATTTGATGCCTTTGAGTCGCCGCCAGCTCCGCATTCACTTATGCACTCACTGGGAACTCATTGGAAACTGCATTTTTTATATAAATAAACATATACAACCAGCGACATGTTAGCCTTATTCAGAAGCATAAGTGTAAGTAACACACAGTAAACTCTTGCGTTTTGAACACAAATTAATGTCATTAACGGGTCTATCGCGATTACATTTCATTATTTTACCATTTTTCCGACGTTGCAGCCAGTGTGGCTACCACCAGTTTTGCACTGACATAAACGCTAGCGTGAACGTAACTTACTTTCTATGCATCTCGCTCGCACTGACATATTAGTGCGAGCGAGATGTATTGTATAGAAAGTAAATTACGCAGACGTTGGCGTATATGTCAGTGTTGACACTGTCAGTGACTCATGGTACGGGTACAGGTTGCACTAGTTGGGGTCACGGAAGACTGACGTCCCAGCAAAGTGTCAATGGAGATATTGATAGATAAACATTTATATGAACCAAATTAGTCCCCGGCAAGCTCGGCCGAATTGCACCCTCCCATACAAACGTGTTTCCGCTCTCATTTTAAAACTACGTGTTGGATTGTAATAAAAAATTGTACCTACATATAATGACATTAGGTATATCTAGGTCTGAAATTAGTTTTTATAGTTGCAGTTTATAAAACAAACGAAATAGAGCAAAAACAAGTTTTGTAAGAAAAACTTAAATTCGCTGTATTTTTTAACTACGGTATCTGAAGCTACATAAACTAATTACAGACATAGATATACCTTATCCTATTGTAAGTACAAAGTTTCAAAGCAATCTAGCTAGTCGTTTTAAAATGAGAGCGGAACATCGTTTGTATGGAGAACCGAGCTTGCCGGAGACCCTTAAGTGTTGTTTATCAATATCTCGGGTTAAATAACACCACACAACAACACGTGAGTCTAAACCGTAATAGTACATTGTGATACAAGTGTGCTACGTTGGTAATTACACACGAGGCGATATTGTGCGCGCTAGCTGTAAGCGAGCGCGCAATAAGAAAGCTGATGTGTGTACTGACCAATGCACACGCGTTTCATACGACGTTTTTCAACACACTAGCGAGGATCCGACTTGCACTTGGCCGGTTTTTATATATGTGTAATGCCTGCTAACATATCGGTATTTTAGACCGACCGTCCGGTGCGCGGTGTTTGGAAACTTGGCTCGAGACGCTTCACGGCCACTACGGCCTAGTGCCCATTTTCATTTGTCAAAGGACTCTCATTTCAAACATAGACAGAGAGAATCATACTCTCGTTGTCTTACACTAGTACTAGTACCCAAAAGAAGAGGATGAATATAGCTTTTTTTGTTCTTATTTACTGACAAGTTGGTTTGACCAACTATACTACCAATTATATTTTACAGAACCTTTTTTTTGAGGTGTGCAATGAGGAGTATTCTATCTACGCTGCTGGCCAATTTTAAATGCTTTTTTTCTCGATAGAAGCCAGATGTGCTGTGCAGTAACGTGCTGCTGTCTAATAATATATTATCTGTGCCAATAAGAGATGCCCTCAAGATTATTAATTTCCACGGCTAATAGGGACCTGTCAAAGACTGGAGAGCATTAATTTTGCACACCATTGGCCGCAGGTCGAGGTATTGGTCGAGAGGTTGGAACGATCCTATCCAATAAGTAAGTATACAGGGTGGCTAAAAATAAGTGCATTTCTGTTGCCAGGGAGGTTTTGGGATTATACTGAGCAGCTTATATTATTTGACCAACCACGAAATGGCAAAACAAAAATTTACCTTCCCATAGAAAATGGACCAGCCAAAATGTATGAAATAGCCAATTTTTTTTCGCGTTTTCGGGGTTGGTCCCATAGTAAAAGTTGCTCAGTATAATCCTAAAACCTCCCTGGCAACGGAAATGCACTTATTTTTTAATCACCGTTTATATGTTACTATGGACCTACAAGAACAGGCTTAACACTAGTAAATATACATTTGTGACGTTTTCAACCAAAAGGTACCACATTGTCGGTTGTCGATAAGGTAAGGTTGATTTCAAATTGAAGCTGTATGGAAATAGGGCCTTATTCACAACCGACAATATGTACCCTTTTGATTGAGAATGGCAATTTAAGTAGCATAAATATACGGTCAATCAATTTGATTTCTGTGGCACTTCGTATGCGATGCGCCTTGTATCTAATGATCACAGAAACAAGTCACGAAGTGACACACAAATCACAGTAAGAATCCGCATCAAGGTTTGATTAATTGACCGAAGCGTAGCGAAAGTCTACGGTTTGACTCGCGCATTTTGCTTTTGTATGTCCGGATGTTCTCCTCTACAGGTCGCAATTCTCAACCGATCCTCGTGAAATTTTGTGACCAAATTCTATGACTAAATAGAATTTTTTTGTCGATCCGGTTTTTGGAAATTTTTCAAAATGGCGGAGTCGTGATAGCTCGCGCCTAAACAAATAGTCGTATCGATATCATAACAGTATTTTCTTTTTAAGATATGTTTACAGATTAAATGTCGAAAAATGCAGAAAGTTTGTATTCCTGGCTTTGGCGGTATTTAGATATTTAGTTTTTACTCGAGAATGAGTAGCTGACTTTCGTCAGCTTAGGTAAGCACTATCATGGCGTGTTTTGCAAACATTCGTTTTTTTCGTTTGCACCGGGTGGTCCCTGGTTCGATCCCCAGTAATTGTATGCTGCTACATAACTTTTTGTATTTTGTCTTTTACACTTAAAGTTAAATCTCGTATTGTTTTTTTTATTTGTTTTTTATTTTTCTATTTTGAAATTAATTGATCAAGCGCAGGCTTAGCGTATTCGTTTCATTTTTACAAGCTTTTATTTAACTAGCCCTAAAAAAAATGTTTTAGTTTTGTTATTTTAATTTTCTAAAGTGTTTTGAACGGCAGAGGCATACATTTAGTTAGCTTTAAGTGGTTCTCTCCTTTTTCCGAATTTCATACAATTTTATTTCGAGTTTTTCTTTTAAAATAAGTAGATTTCTTGCACCATAAACTTTGAGGTTTATGTAGCATAGATTCGTTTGTCTGAGCGGGTTTATGGAGCCAATTATTCAATAATATTATTGAAAAATTCAATAAAAAATTGAGAAAATATATATTACCAAAGATAGATATAACTCCGTAATAGATGGATACAGTCTAAGGAAAAAACGTGCCTCGAAAATCACGAAAATTTGATTCTCGATCAGATGGCGCCACTAGTTTTGGCCTACACTCGTATAGAGGGCGTTGACTGTTTCGTTTGTTATTTATAATTTTAACGCATACCAGTGAAAGAACATGGGTTAAAATCATATAAAAATAATTATTGCAAATAAAAAAATCATTTATCCATATTTAAATACATTTTATCGTATTTTTATAAATATTTATTTTTAGTTTTAAAGTGTGTCGACAGATGGCAGTGAATTTACTGGGGTTACAAAATTTACTATGACAGTACCGCTCTAGTATAAGTTACTCTATGATATTACTCAACGCCTGTTTGTGTTGGTTAATAATAACTAACAAAGATGTCACTTTAACACAGGTGACCTAACTAAGTAGTACCTAATTTGTTCGACAGGTGGTGACATCGTCAGGTCGAAACGGGCCGATTTTTAGGGTTCCGTACCCAAAGGGTAAAGACCCTATTACTAAGACTCCTCTGTCCGTCTGTCTGTCACCAGGCTGTATTTAATGAACTGAAATTTTCACAAATGATGTATTTCTGTTGCCGATGCCGCTATAACAACAATTACTAAAACGTACGGAACCCTCGGTGGGCGAGTCCGTCCCGCACTTGTGCGGTTTTTAGTTTCGTGCGCTTGATTTCGTGTGGCTCCCTTCAACATATCTCCACTACTAAGCATTTCAATACTTTTAGAAATTCAAAAATCAGCCAGTTATACAGGTTGGTTTGGGTCAGTGAGGGCAGCTACCAGATCCCGTGCTGCTACGCGAAAATGGTCTTAGAAAACCTTCCCTCAATTTCAAATTAATGAATTTTGGGGTTTACAGATTTTGGAAAAGAACATGCGAGAAAAAGGTCATTTTTGACAAACTTTTTTTAACGTGAAACGTAAGGTGCACGTTTTTAAAAACCCATAGAGGGGCTCGGATCGAAAACCGATATTAACGAAAAAGTGTTATGGCGCGGTGGCGGTATATTATGAATGGTTTTGGTTTTTGGTTCATCAGTGTCTCAACGAAAGTAGCCATTACTGCATGTGCTGCTGACATATATGGCGCTGATTCTGCGCTAGAAATGACGCATTCGGAGCTAAAATGATCCCTATTTGCAGTGTTTATTTAATAATTACTCATCAGTCCATTAACCGATTTCGATACAATTGAGTTCATTTGATAGATCTTTCTGAAATATTATAAAAATAAAATACGCGGAGCTGGAAAAGAGTTAAAATGTAGCATTTTTACAGGAATATCACGACTGCGTTTGTTTGAGGCCACCGTGTGCGAAAGTTAAGGCATAAAAAGCTCCAATGCGCTCTTACCTACAGGCTTTACAATATAGGGTTGGGTAAAGCCTGATATTCAAGCGCACAAAGCGCGCTTTTTATACATGGCTCCTGGGGCAAATTTTTATATTGTAAAGATTACATACAGGGCGCCTGCGGCGCCCTTTACACTGTAAGGTCGGGCGAAACCCGACATTCAAGCGTGCGAAGCGCGCTCTTTCACACAGGCTTCACACTGTAGGATCGGACGAAGCCCGACATTCAAGCGCGCGAAGCGCGCTTTTACACACAGGCTTTACACTGTAGGGTCGAGCGAAGCCCGACAATCAAAAGCGCGCCTTACGTAAATGGCGCCTGCGGCGCCTTTTACACTGTAAAGATTACGTACAGGGCGCCTGCGGCGCCTTTTTCTTTCTTTTTACTGTAGGTTAGGGTAAAGCCCAACATTTAAGTCTTACATACAGGGCGCCTGCTTTACGCTATGAGGTCCCTAAGCGGCCCTATGCGGTCTTCGCAATGACTGTTTAGATTAGCTACCCAAAATTTTTGTTCCCCAATAGCTTTTGTTCCATTCGCGTTTTTCTCCATTCTGCTTTTTAACCAGGCGTGAATTTTTTCAGTAGTTAATTTAATCACACGCGTATGTCCCAGTCGCTTGTATACCCAAAGAGTAATGTTTTCACGATAGTCACACTAAGTCGATAGATAGGTAGGTTAGGTTCGTTAGGTAGCTTCAGATGCCCGAAGGGCAAACCGCTCAGAAATAGGAGCCCCGCGTAGCGGGGCTCCGTCGGCTCAGGGTAAGAAGGGCTTGTTCTCGGAAATATTACTCTTTGGAAAAAAAGCGACTGGGACATACGCGTGTGATTAAATTAACTACTAAAAAAATAAACGCCTGGTTAAAAAGCAGAATGGGGAAAAACGCGAATGGAACAAAAGCTATTGGGGAACAAAAATGTTGTATCCCTGATACAGCCTATCGAGGAAAACTTTTCCCATACAGTTTGTATGAAAATGAAAACATTTATTTTTCACATGGGGCATTTCACGTCAAGCGGGCAGCAAAAAAATTGTCAGGTTCTGGATTTTGTTCATTGTTGGATTAATTGGACCTATATGTGAACTAAAAAATTTGGCATCATTACTTTTTTAATATATTGCTTCGTTAAAAATTTATACGCATTTGAAAAAACTACAAAATTTGAGGAACGGATTTTTTAAAAATTATTATTGCAATTCTTTCAATGGATTTAATTATAACTAAATAGTGATTATTTGAGAATATTAGTTGATTTCTTTGAAAATTTATAAAAAAAGTTTTTTTTATCTTTTTTTCATATAACAAACCGGAAGTTAGTATTAAATATCTTTTTTTTTTTCAACTTCGCATTTTTTTATATTTTTTATTTTTACACAATAATGTAGCTTATGGTGTACTAATGCCCTATAAAAAATTTTATAATGGCATCTCGATTGGTTTTGAAGATTCATGAAGTAATTCGAAAGTACTGCGCGACGCTCCGTACTGAGCGGTAGTTCTATGTGGCAGTCTTTAATGGCCAATTACGGGTTTTTTTACTTTTGCGTAATGGAATTAAAGCAATAAACAATATTTCATCGGTTAAGATGTATAAAAGCAAATCATGTATTATTCAATCGTGCCTTGTAGCGCTATCACTGATGGTTTAGGCGGGGTATGTCACATGCTTAAGAGGTCACTTTCGAGTTAGGTCACGTTCTGAGGACGTCACTTTCTGTACGTCACGTTCTGAGTTTGTCACATTCCGAGCTCGTCACATTCTGAGTACGTTACTTTCTGAGAACGGCACTTTCTGAGGACGTCACTTTCTGTGAACGCCACTTTCTGAAGCCCTCGCTTTCTGAGTACGTCACTTTTATAGCATAGTAAGATTAAAGCGTATACCTGCATGAACAATGGATACCAGCAATCATAACAGCTGTACGGCATACGGCCGTTTTTATGCCGTACAGCTAATATGATTGCTGGTATCCATTGTTAATGCAGGTATACGCTTAAATATTACTTTGCTATAAAAGTGACGTACTCAGAAAGTGACGAACTCAGAAAGCGAGGGCCTCAGAAAGTGGTGTTCTCAGAAAGTGACGTACTCAGAATGTGACGAACTCAGAATGTGACGTACAGAAAGTGACGTCCTCAGAACGTGACCTAACTCGAAAGTGACCTCTTAAGCATGTGACATACCCCGCCTAAACCTAGTTATTAAGTTACCTCTAGCGTTTTGTTAAAACATAAACGTTTTGTTTTCAGTTCCAAGATATGGTTGATCAGTGATAGCGCTACAAGGCACGATTGAATAATACATGATTTGCTTTTATACATCTTAACCGATGAAATATTGTTTATTGCTTTAATTCCGTTACGCAAAAGTAAAAAAAACCGTAATTGGCCATTAAAGACTGCCACATAGAACTACCGCTCAGTACGGAGCGTCGCGCAGTACTTTCGAAATACTTCATTAATCTTTAAAACCAATCGAGATGCCATTATAAAAAATTTTATAGGACATTAGTACACCATAAGCTACATTATTGTGTAAAAATAAAAAAAATAAAAAAATGCGAAGTTGACAAAAAAAAGATATTTAATACTAACTTCCGGTTTGTTATATGAAAAAAAGATAAAAAAAATTTTTTTTATAAATTTTCAAAGAAATCAACTAATATTCTCAAATAATCACTATTTAGTTATAATTAAATCCATTGAGAGAATTGCAATAATAATTTTTAAAAAATCCGTTCCTCAAATTTTGTAGTTTTTTCAAATGCGTATAAATTTTTAACGAAGCAATATATTAAAAAAGTAATGATGCCAAATTTTTTAGTTCACATATAGGTCCAATTAATCCAACAATGAACAAAATCCAGAACCTGACAATTTTTTTGCTGCCCGCTTGACGTGAAATGCCCCACATGCTATTTTTTATGACAATTATTTTTAAAGCGAAATTTACAAAGCTACAATATATTATGGTGAAGCGATCAACATCAAAATCAAAGTGATTTGTTAAGATTTAGTTAGTGGAAACCGTTTTCTGCCGAAATGGAAATTGTATGAAAAAAGTACCTATTGTCTGATTTATATTGTCTGATTGGCGAGATAGAAAAATGTGAATAAAATTTCACGTTTCCTTGATAGTAAATGTAAAATTTTGTTACCTACTCAAAAATTTGACTCGCACGCCAACAGCACTAAGCTATCAATAGAAGCGTTTTTGTAGTTATCGGTAGAAGAATTCGCGACACTCAATTGATAATAAAATAACATACGCTTAACTTGAAAAATTATTTAAAAAAAATTAGCACCGTCGGGGTTTGAACCATGTAGGTATCTCAGCTATTATCTGAATTTTTTTTCAAACCAGAGATTACGGATGCTACGAGCACATGACAATTAATGTCTGAAAATATCAGTGCCTTGTCAAAGTCTCAAACAAGAATTTTAATTTAATTTTTAATCTTTTTTAACAATAAACATTCCATCCGCTATATAGGTTACTTTACATTACGAATCTATTGATCTTTTGGTGGTTAGTCGGCAGGACAGCTCTACACATCCATCATCTTAAGCTATGCTCGCGAGGTCTACAGCTCACAGAGCCACTAGTATATTATATATTATATATTATATATTATATATATATCACTATATTCATATATTATATGAATATAGTGTAGGGAGAAGCGCTGGTGGCCTAGCGGTAAGAGCGTGCGATTTGCAATCCGGAGGTCGCGGGCTCGTACCAATGAGTTTTTCGGAACTTATGTACGAAATATCATCTGATATTTACCAGTCGCTTTTCGCTGAAGGACAATATCGTGAGGAAACCGGACTAATCCCAACAAGGCCTAGTTTCCCCTCTGGGTTGGAAGGTCAGATGTCAGTCGCTTTCGTAAAAACTAGTGCCTATGCCAATTCTTGGGATTAGTTGCCAAGCGGACCCCAGGCTCCCATGAGCCGTGGTAAAAATGCCGGGACAACGCGAGGAAGATGATGATATGAATATAGTGTAGGATGAAGGTACATATACGCTATATAAATCCGTAAGTTCTGACTAACTGACTCATCAACGCAGCCGAAATTATAGAAGCTAGAAAGATGAAATTTGCAAATCTTACATTTGAACCAGAAATAATAGATATTTAGAAATATTCCACGCCCAAGGGGGTTAAACATACCATAGGCAGTTAAAAAGGGATAACAGAAAGAATGACGGAGAGTAATGAAAACTAAGAATAAGTAATTAAGAAAACTTGATATTTTGAAAGTAATAACAATTATAAATTATAATCACATTAAAAAGGTATTTTTCAAAAAATCAAGTACAGGGGTACAGCTTATTGCAGAAAATAGTACGCCAAGAACATTATTAAGGCTAAACAATGTTGCTTCCCGACGAAGGTTTTGTCCTATAGCCTATCTCATAGATTTCGTTATGCTTGTAGAAGAGGTCGAGGAAGGCCGTGCGAGCGTGGAACGGTCTGGTAGAGACTCGGAGCTCTGTGTCCAGCTCCAGATAGTGCCATTTGTCTCGGGTCACTGGCTGCCAGACGACGGGGATCAGCTCGGTTGGTTCCGGTGTTGGGTTCCTGGGAAGTATTGTAAGAAAATATTTAATTTAATAACTAGCGCTCCACTAGCGCAGACAGACAGAGCTGAGTTACTCTCGCATTTATAGTATTACTACCTTCTGCCCGCAACTTCCTCTGCATCGAATGATTATGATGATTGTTTAAGACTATCCTATGTGTTTACTTCACCGGACTTAAAACTATTTCTATACCAATTTTGGATGGTAAATGGGATGAGAGTCTGTATTGGGAATGAATTTGAATAAGGGACAATAGAATATAATAAAATAGAATAGCATTAATAAAAACCGGCCAAGTGCGCACGAAGGGTTCCGTACCATTCCACAAAAAACGGCAAGAAATCACGTTTTTTGTATGGGAACCCCACTTAAATATTAATTTTATTCTGTTTTTAGTATTTGTTGTAATAGCGGCAACAGAAATACGTCATCTGTGAAAATTTCAACTGTCTAGCTATCACGGTTTATAATGAGATACAGCCTGGTGACAGACGGACACAGACAGACAGACAGACGGACAGACGGACAGCGGAGTCTTAGTAATAGGGTTCCGTTTTTACCCTTTGGGCACGGAACCCTAATAAAAAAGCATTATGCTAGAATAGGTACGAGAATATCAATGTTTTTGATAGCTCATCCTGTAAGGGGGGTTCAAAGTTGTGATAGCAAAATACACTTTTTTTTGCCAAGCCCCCATCCGCCAACCGTCCGAAGGAACTTCGTTCCAATACTAATGAAAAATATTTTACGTACCCATATTTGACAAAGTTCGCCCACAATTCTGTCATGCGATCAACAATCAGTTGGTCCTCAGGATCTAGGGGTTTATCCATGTAGGAAATGTCGAACAGGTACCCAAGTTCATCTGCGTGAGCTGCTCCACCTCCTGTGATGTTTACTCTATGTTTAGAAAAATTTCTTCCACCCGAATAAGAAAACATGTACAAATACATGGTTTGCACACCATTTTCCAAATATTTCTTAACAGTCCTTAAAACTGGATAATTGAAGTAATAATCAGACCTCAAAGCTATGATCTGTTGTTTCAATTCTGCAGATATATCCTGGTCACCGAAATAAAAATGAGTTACAACGTCATGCATTTGGGCATAAAGTTCATCTTCATCTTCAAAATCAAAGTTCCTGTTTATACCTTCTTGTACAAAATCCGACATCTGAAACATGATATCGGGCAATTGGGAAATACTAATATACGCTTCTTCGTTGTTTAGCCCAATTAAAACTTCAATATCTTTTACTCTCGGCACATAAGTGTTCAGCGGATATTCTGTTATAAATCTTTGAACATTCTCAAATTGATTTTCTATGCAAGGAATAAAATTTGACATTTCTAATTCAAGAGTTGCTGCAATTAGTTGATGTGGATCTACTGTAGCCAGGAAAGATAATGCGTCTTTGACGTCACTTGAAGTATGGTTAAGATGCTTTGCTAATTCAAACGGCGCGTTAGGATCTGGACGGCCGATTATGCCCCCAAACAAACTCACACCGCTTTGCAGAATAATTTTGTGGAAAAGGTTTTCATCCTCTCCGTAGTACAAATGTAAATCTGCAGCCATCCCGCCTGCACTATTTCCTCCGATAGTTATTGCGGTATTGTCTCCACCGAACGCTTCAATGTTATCTCTGATCCAATTTAACGCCATCACTTGATCTTTCAATCCTTGGTTGCCAGGTACTTCAGGAATATCTAAGCACATGAAACCGTACGGCCCAACTCGATAGTTTATAGTAACAAGAATTATATCATGTCTAACTAAAAAACTGGGTCCGTATAAGAATCTGCCAGGAAAGCCAAAGGCAAAGCGGCCTCCAAATATCCAAACAAAAACTGGTAAGCGGTTCTGATCGCTGGCCGAGTCCGGCACGTAAACATTGATATGAAGACAGTCGAGGGATCCGACGATAGTGTTATTGAACTCTTCTTCTTGAGGACAAATTGACGAATCGTTAAATGCGTCAAATGTGCTTTCAAACTTTGGGTAGGGTTTTGCATTCTGAATATTAGAAAAAAATGGATACATTAGTTTAAATCCAATTAGAGAAAATTTGACAAGGGAAACTAAGGCAAATTATATTGTGCTACTGACAATATAATTATATTATTACCACACCAGCTCGAAAATGTATTATTTAAATTCAGATAGAAAATTTGATTTTATCCTCAAGAGTGCAAAATATAATCAAGCTCAAGAGAGCTCAAGATTTTCGGTAGGTTATATTATTAGCTTTAATTTGATACCATTTTCTTCAGGGTGGCATGAAAGTTGGAAAAGTTATTGAGCGGAGAACCAAATATGTGAAGTATTTAAGAAGCTAGTGCTTGCTATTTCAAAGATAAACTCGAGATACATGAATTTGTGTAGAATGCTTCTGAGATTTTTTGGGCAGTAATCTACACAGAAAACCTACAACCGCCTACAAACTATCTGCTTTTCCCGAAGGTTGACTGGTAGAGAATGCCTCATAGCATTAAGTCCGCCTTTTGTACGATTGTATTTTTTTTTGTGCAATAAAGATTAAATAAATAAATAAATAAAACCATTTTTGCCTGTACAAAGTTTAATATACAAGAATATCAAAAAATAAACTATGTATAAACTTAATTTTATCGTCCTTCATATAATTGCATAAACAAATGTTACATTTTAGACAAAATACCTAACAAAATGGACAAATTACGTTTTTTTGCTCTCCTTAAAAAATTTTCAAAACCGAGATACTTGTTTTCTGCTTGGGGCAGCCGAATTAAAGTCCGTGCTTTTAAATACTCGACAAACTAAAGGTCGTCCATTAAAAAATACCTGTTCCAAAAACTATTCCAGTAAAACGCCCCACCTCTAGTGTGGATAATATGTTCATTACCTGTCAGCGAATTTACCTATTCGAGAACACACGATTTCTTCCATTCCACGGAAGTTCAGCACGAAACTTCAGTTAACGCATGTCGAATACCGCTCCAGGGTTCTTTGAATTTTGCGCCCTCTATTGGGCAGTAGCAAAACCACAGGGCGGACACGCTATACATCAAAAATCACTTGCATTTCTATGTGTGAACGGCACGTCTGTACACGCGTCATGCGTCATAGTGTGAGTTGCTTAAAAATAGAACTGAGCGGCCGGCAAACGGCCGTCAATCTGGTGTCGCGGGGCGAGGTAATTCGAGTCGGGGCGGGGCGGTGCGTGGCCGTTCTGTATGATAATACTATTACTTATTCTGTGGTAAAACTATGCCTCGGTGAGTGAAGCAGTTTGTTTACCGTTATATTTGCAGGTTATTTTGATGAATTTGATTTCATTTTTCAAATAACCTTGGCGTAATGATAGTATTTTTTACTAGTATTGTTCTCTGATCTTTCAGTTGTGTTTAATTCGAATAAAAGTCTTCACTAGCACAGATCAAATCGCTTGTTGTGTAACTTGTTTTTGTCTATTTTGGCACTGATTCTTCACATTTTTAAGGTACTTTAAACAATGTTTTCTTGATTTTTCTTCTTTGCACTATCTTCCAAACTGATAATTATTCTAAAATTCTTAGTGTTTTTATTTTTGGTAGCAAAATTATACGGACAGAATGTTAACCGTAGCACAGTAGCGCCCTCTCTCAAAGTCTCGCCTAGTCAAATTACTGTCGAGTTAAATAAACCTGGATGAGGGTTGTGTGATGGACAGATAGGAACCTAGTACATATAACAAATTAATGGTCATTTATACAATATGGTACAAGTGGTACAACACAGTTTCATGGCAATAATGTATGTGCTAATAAAAAAGGCGTTTTCCCTAGTTAAGATTAATTTTATGTAACACCCCAGTAAAAACCATTTTCACCTCAGCAGCTCGAACAAGCCTACTTTCGTCACTCCCTGGAGTGAGGAAAGTGCGACTTTCCTCACTCCAGGGAGTGAAACAATGTAGCTTTTTAATTTAGTGAAGGCCATGAACTTCATACTTTTATTACATTTTTTTAATGTCCGGTCCGGTCCGGTCTCGTCTCGTATCGTATCGTATCGTATCGTATCTTATCGTATCGTACATATTATAATACTTTTTTTTTCTGTTTATTCTGTGTAATTCGAAATACATTTTAACCTTTAATATGTTCTCACTACTGAGGTGAAAAATTATGTGTACAACATGAGAGCAAAGTTATTTTACATCTCGTGTTTTTGAGTCCCTCGCTACGTTCAAGATTCTACCTTAGAATCACTCGCTTCGCTCGTGATTCAATTATAGAATCTTTCGCTTTCTCGGGACTCAAAATAAACACTCGCAAGAAAAACCAACTTTCCTCTCTTGTTGCACAAATAACTATTTCACGAGTAAAACTAGTTTTCTAAACGCATTTTCACATAGTTGTAACTCGGATTTTTCAAAACTAGTTGACGCAAAGTACATTGGTGAAAACAAGGTAGACCACTAATTATTTCAAAATGGTTGCAGTTAAAACTAGTTTTGACTTCTCGGGAAAACGCATTTTCACTAGGTGAAATTAGTTTTCACGGTAGGTATTCTGCCAGAGTTAAAGGAAAGGTGCGACGATGAGCAAAGCGAGAAGGAGTATGTTAGGCTAACCGTGACCAATCAGCGAGAATTCGAGAAAATGGCGAGAAATTAAATGTCCCAAAATTTAATACTGAAACGGGATTTAATAGAATGCACTTACTTTTATCATTTTGGGTTCAAAACTTCAGTTTTGAACGTCACTTTACGTTCGCGGCTACAGGCAAACTCAAATCAATATACCTAAATGTCTCAAGCCTTACCTCCTAGATAAAATGTATTTTTTCTTATTGCTACTTTCATATAGCTCTTATTAAAAAAATTCGGTACAAATACCCCTTTGTAAGAAACGAACTTAAGAGACACAAACTGGCTTTCCATTTTGAGTCGTGTCCAGTCTATAAGTTTCACATACCTACAACAAACAACAATCATAGGTTATCATAACATGAGGTTTTATACCTACTTACTGTTTTTGACGTATTTGGTTTTTCACGTACGAAGGTGTCATTTTCATTGTCAACTGACGTATATTACATTGTTGTTATTTTGGTGTTTGGTAAATAAAGATGTAAGTAAAGAGAGAGTTTCGTATATACCTTTATGCTTACATAGTTGGTGGTGAGTGTAGTAGAGTTGGTGGTGTGAATGAGGGTGAAGAATCAGGCAACTGGCAACCAGTCTATAAAGCCCAAATCAACACTGGATAACAATCCAAGGTAACTAAGGGCACAGGTATTCCGAGTATTTTCTTTTTTTCTCTTCTTAGGCGGATTTTGGGACGGATGCTACTGGACGTGAGATATAAGAGGGACAGTCGGTGTCTACGACACGGATATCAAATAATGCCTCCGTCTGTGGATCCCAGAGGCCGCGGCAGCAGAGATCGCCGCGAAGTCCACCGTCGCCTTCGGGGTTCTTTTACCACGTTCCCCCAGATTATATTATATTATTATAAGATTTAGGAGCGAAAACCACGTTTCATACAATTTTTGAAAAACCTCCATAGGTCGAACATAGCTACGATTAAAATATATCAAATTGTGTAAAAATATTTTCCATAATGTCAGTATCTAGGGAGGAAAGTGAGGACTACGTTTGTGTGGAGAATCGATCGTCCCCTATCCTCTTAATGTATGCTAGAGACCTCATACCATTGTCACTGTGACAAGGTACAAAATGGGTCATAAATTAAAACTTTCGACTTTATGTTAACCACATCACAGCGATACCCCTCCGTTAGATTTATTCGATTTCGAAGCAGTCGTCCACTATCGTCTTAAACCTGTTCGAAATAACTTTCAGCAATGATAAAAGCTTTATAGCTAACAACAACTGTGTATGTTCAAGCGAAATAAATAAATTGAATTGAATTAAGGCCTACTAATTAAAATTATTTATTGAATTGACATTATTACATGATCAAACGAACTTCAAAGTGAAGTTCGATCAGTATTATATGAGTAAGCTTCATTCGAAGATATAAAAACCAGGTAGTCCTTTAACCTACTAGGCAACTCATCGCATGTTTAAAGTGGGTAGCAAAAACTTTAACTCAAACAGGTCTATCCCTACTTTTCCCCCTAGTCTTCATGGGGCGCGCGGCTTGCCGCCATTGCTCATTATTTTTAGAGACTTTACTTTCTAAAGCAAAACTTTCTTTCCGGGTATAGGGGAGGGAGGGTAGTTATATCTTCGAATGAAGCTTACTCATATAATACTGATCGAACTTCACTTTGAAGTTCGTTTGATCATGTATTATATTTCTCAAGCTTCATTCTTCAGATATAAAAACCAGGTAGATGTTAAGAGTTGAAAGTTTTGCTGCATTCTTTCCCATTATCAATATTATCATAGCATATTTATTTCTGAAAACATATTTGTATGAATAATTATCTACCATGTACATATGTGTATGTTATACACAAGTTTACTGTTCCAATTGAGTTATAAGGCATTGTTAAGAAGCACGGGAAAGTTTAGCAATGCAGGTTCAAAAAGGTATACATATATTAGGTATTGCCAGGTTGTATATATATATATATATATATATATACAACAAAATAAGATAGGATATTTAAACAAAATCTAATTTGTTCTTCATAAAACCTAGTTGACTAAGATTCCATACAATTAGTGGTCAACTTTGCATTAAGTTTAATTCGATTTGAAAAAGTTTAATACGAGTAAACTCATAAGACATATGTCCTTTTGTGAAATGTATTAAAATTCACTGGCAGTGCTTGTCCGCGATACGGAATTTTTGAACGCTTAGAACAGTACACTATTGATGACAAGATTCAGGCTCGTCTAAGTGTAATTATCTACGAAGATAAGACGTAATTTAGGCTAACGATACAACCCAGCGTTACCTCCAGACAGGGTGGGATACGCTGTGGCTGTGATGTCTTTCCCCGCGTCTTGACGCTTATGACGCGTAGGCCGTGTGATGTCTGTCTCACGCCGACTCATCCTGTTTACGATGATCTCTGAGCAGACGACGACAATGAGAAAATTCAGTTATTAGGCGCGTGCACGCGCAAATCGGCTTACAGCAGCTCCTGATCAACGAATAGTGACCCGGCGTGCAATGGACAAAGACTCACGCGGCCTAGCGCGTTTTCGAGAGCTTCAACTTAACAAAAAAGCATGTATTTGCTCGAAACATGTCTAACGTCGTTTATATTTTGATTTTTATCAAATTAAAAAATCCACCACGTTCCTGAAATCTAAAAAATATATGAACGTGCATAAATTATGCTTTCTGTTCAGTTATTAAGCATAAAGCATGTCATATGTGTGGCATCACCAAAGGTATTCTAAACAAAAATAATTTATAAGACTAGCAGTCTACTCAGCTTTCGAAGTAATCTTTCAAATAAGATTGTAATTTACTCAAACTCAAATGTTTATTATTGCGCTCATATTACATATAATGAATGGTCCAAGGTCCATTAATGGTAACAGAATATTTATTTATCATTTAATTATATGTACGTACCTTAGGTACATATATTCGAGCTATTAAAATGCATAATAATATCCAGTTAAACCTGAGTAGGTAAAATCAGCGTTTAACAAACATCATTAGGAATTAATTTAGCATATATTTATAAATAGCTGCATGTGACGAGTACCTTTAAATAGAATATATAAATGATATGAACCTTTTTTATTTTATTTAAATTACTATTATTGACCGCAAGGCGCGATTGACCATATTTTCACAAATAATGGTGTAGCGGCTTCTATTCTCGCAACGCGAACGGGACAAGCACAGCAATCAACCACGCAATCAATGAAATGAAATGAATATCAATCCACAGAAAATCTAAAAACTTATGCCCTCCATTCAAGTATTCGCTCTGCAAGGAACGAAAGACTGTGCGACGTAATGTTGTATATTTTTAAAATGTAAACATTAAAGCCGGAATAATAATAAAAATTGCCTTTGCTGTATTGCTACTATGGTTGTATTGTTGAGTTCAGAAAACAAATATTATATTAAGTGGATTCATCTTAATATTTTAATCCATGACTTATGTCATGAATGTGCTATATTAATGACATAGCGGTATTGCAAGTGGTGGGTCCCCACCAACTACAGTTACTAAACTTATAATATCAAGGCACATATATTTTAAACTTGGCAAAAACGTATTGCATGGTAACATCGTATTGATGATAGCTGAAAGAGTATCGCGACCGACACATGAGAGTTGAACCATAGGTGCATTAGTCATTTATTGATTTTTTACGGTTTCTATTAGCTTCTTAATTATGTATTTATATTTTTATATGCATAATCTGAGGGTGATCAATACAATGCAATACAATCATTTATTAATAAAATTAAAATCCTTTAAAAGATAATCGGAAGGTAATCGTTTTGTAGTTTTGATACAGGTTAATAGGTATTTACCTAGTTACCCATTATTTACGACCATAAAAATAAATATTAAATATCTGTGAGAGATGCGAACAAATATATTCGTGTGTGTATTTAGCCAAATTGTACCGAAACCGCTTTATCATTAACTCAGTTAGATGGTACTCTAATGGTCACTTTGTCAGGCTTCGGCATGAACTTGTATTTATGAAGAAATAAGCGTAAAACGTGTTTGCGTTTGTTTCTTAGCTTTCGTTGTAAGTTTAGTTTTTTGCATGCCAGATGCTGGTGAAATATGTGTTACTTATGTATAATATTGTCTGACCACCTTTTGTACCATATTTCATGCAAAATAAAGTTATTTTCTTTCTTTCTTTCTTTCATATTCAGTACTCACAAATTGTTTCATTGGGTTTATTAGATAGATAACGATGAATAAACCCATTTTCCTGTAATTCAATTCAGTTAGGTGTCTTTGTTACAATTGGATGATTCAAATTATTTAATTATTCAATATCACTTAAAAAAGTAAAATCATATTTTTAAACAGACACAAGGTACTTAGATACTGACATCGCCTATGCCTTTAAGCGATCACGGTATTATAAATATATTTATATTTTTATATATCCCATAACAATATTAGCGTACGTATCCCAATAATTTGTATGGTTATATGCATATATAAACATTCAAAAATCGTCACCAAAATATATGCATTGTGCAGGGTATTACCACTTAGTTTATTCCATTTCATTTGTGGTAAAAGAGATTTTATCCAGCTTAAGTTTAGGAATTTCGATCAGATTCACATCACGTGACGTGATGTAGGTACACCTATTTAGCAATTCCCAATTTTAGAGACAAGTTATACTTATGTGGGTAATATAAAAACAATATAGGTACTATTATATTGTTTCAATTATAAATTTACGAGGTAGTCTCGTGTTTATTCAAATTCAACCTCTGGGCGGATAAAAGTACCGTACTATGGGTTAGGTGTGAGTAAAATTTATTGTCACATATAATTGGATATTAAAAATCCAAATATATTTTATATGTAAGGATTTATTTTAAAAGGCAATGTAGTCTTGTGCCGAACGTTTCGGCAGCTAGACCGACGTGTCTCTGACACGCACAAATCAAAAATGAACCGCGGAGCGCTGGTGAAAAAATTTAAAAGAAATATTTTTAATTCGAGGGTAGACTTCGAATGTTTTTCAAAATAAAACCCGTAAGGTTTTAGATTACATAGATAGGCCTATACATGAATAAAGTATATTTGAACTTGAACTTAAAAGATAATTCTTTATTGCACATAGAAACTTGAACTTGGTGTTTTAAAATGTGCGTGGTTTTGATGGAGAACCGCTATAGATTTATTAAATTGTGTTATGCATTGCTATCGTGTTGACTCACGGCCAACCCCAAGCAAGTTCTATCTTCGTGACGACTCTAGGCCGCCCCCCAGGTTTATAGTTACCAGTCGTGGACTCACGGCCCGCGCGGTACTAAGTAAGTGCAAGGTATTTGATCACAAAGTGTAAGTTTTTTACAAAAATAGTTAAAATAGTTACACTTAAGTAAGTATCTGATTTTTCTTCAGGATCTGAAGAATCTATTATCACTCGGCAATTTTGCTTGAGTTTCTTCTGTTGGGCCATCTAAAACCAAATAAAAAGAAAGCCTCCCTCGTCTCTTTAACACAACACAATATGATTATTTAGGGCCCTTTGTTTCGTTGCGCGCTGTCCGATCTAAATTAAACCTTTGGTTGGTTCACGACCAAACCCCGGGCGCAATCGGTGTTCGAAGTACGAACAGACTTTCCATCGTGTTGGTTCACGACCAACCCCCAAGATAATTTTTTCCTTCGTGTTGGTTCACGACCAACCCCCAGGATGATTTATTCCTTCGTGTTGATTCTCGACCAACCCCCAGGATGATTTATTCCTTCGTGTTAGTTCTCGACTAACCTCCAGGATGATGAACAATTTTAATAACAAATATATTGCACAACGAATACGAAACGAATAATCCCACAGCTTACGTGTCGTATTCTCGCATAAATCGTATAATGACTGCACTAACTTTGAAACAAAATTATGATTTTACGTGCGTTCGTTGCCTCGCAAGAATAAAGAATGAGCAATGGCGGCAAGCCGCGCGCCCCATGAAGACTAGGGGGAAAAGTAGGGATAGACCTGTTTGAGTTAAAGTTTTTGCTACCCACTTTAAACATGCGATGAGTTGCCTAGTAGGTTAAAGGACTACCTGGTTTTTATATCTGAAGAATGAAGCTTGAGAAATATAAATACACTCAAATTAGAATTATTCATTCATATACAATATAAATAATAGAATTATTGCGTAATTGACATATTTTGATTTTTTTTTTTTTTTTAACTGTAGTTGTACTAGACGTGTGCGCCGCGCCGGAGCACCGCCGCCGCCGGGCTTTTTTGCCACGCCGCCGCCGCCGATAAATGATCGGCGTGAACTCGGCGTGACCTTGAGTGTTGTTAATTAGCTATTCCAAGTTGGTATTTGAATTAGGATATGGATTTTTTTGTCAGATATACGTTAATTATTAATTAAATAAAACAGAAGAGCCAGTTGGGCAGTTGCACAAACTGTTTGACACACCGATTAAAGTAACTGAATAATCTTCAGTATTCAGCGTCAAGAAAGATGAGATAGCGATAGGTATATGAAGTAGGATTTTTTCTTATTAATTGTGAATTCACATTGCCTCACATACGAAGGCAGAATCCTCAGTCATGAGAAGACTTACGAGTTACGAGCAACGAAAAAACAGGGCTCGTGTACCATGGGCCATCAAGGTGGAATTGAAAAGGAAAACTAACTGGCTAATATTGCGACCATCATACTTGCTTATTTGCTTGCGTCTTAAACTGTATTTAAGTCCAAGCTGTAAATGGATTATAGTTCACCTGGGTCACTGGGGCTTTTAATTAACCAAACATTTTTGTAATAGTTATAAACTTATAAGCCCTTTCCATAATGGGCCATCTAACAAGGATGAATTATATGACTTGGTACAAAAGTTCTTGTAACAAACTGTGCTACTATTGTCGCCTGCCTGACGGGAATAACAACAGTAAATTCATCGAAATGGCGGCTCTTCTAAAGAAAATTTAAGATAAAAGTTCTAGAGAAGTCTTAAGATCAACCTTTCCAGGAAAAAAATAATGGTAGTAGACAGGGCAAATATTCTTCCCGTTACCGAAGCACTCGGCGATTACCAGAGCGAGCTAGTTTGTATATCTTGGGTTGATAACCAGTGCCGCCAGTGCCGGTGGTTGCACCGCCGAGATACGCCGCAGAGCTGGCATGGCTAAGAGTGCTATGGCTAACCTCGACAGGATCTGGAAGAACAGAGGTATTCGACGTGCAAATTAAGTGCGCTTGCGTGCTCTCGTCTTTTCAATATTCCAGTATGATACCGAAACGTGGAGTCTCAAAAAGTGCGAAGTGACAAAGGTGCTTTTGAGATGTGGTGTTGACGAAGACTGCTGCTTATACCTTGGACAGCTAGAACAAAAAAAAAACCCAAACTGAGAGCTCAATATCGCTACTCACCTCTTCACAACATGCCATAGGCGAGCCCTTAGATTCCTCGGACATATCATGCGGTTTTCAACGCATGATGTGGAGAAACACATGTATTTAGGCCGATGGCAAACATGCTCGAGTTGGAGCATGTGTGAGAAGGTCGAACGCAATGAAGAGGTCGGCTTGCGGCAGTCTGTACCGTGCAGGCCACATGGCTTATGACCGCGCGAAATGGAGACAAATTACATGTGATCGCGATCCTCAGCAATGAGAAAAGGAAAAAGAAGATACGTCTCAGTAAGCCACCAGGCTTACTAAACTATAATTAGTTCACTGGAATCACTGGCCAGCCACCTGGATTGATCAAATTTTCAAGAAAAACAACAAATTAATGATTTTTCTTAAGAAACTTGAAAGTCAAGGTCACGCCGATTTCACGCCGAAAATACGCCGCCGCCGCCAATTTTTTGCCAAACGCCGCCGCCGATCATTTTTTAATCGGCGCACACGTCTAAGTTGTACAAGTTAAGACTGACATTTTATAATTGTAATTGTTTTTTTTTTACATTAGTAAATTATTTTTGTTATATTTGAGCAAATTAACGTTTATTCCTTGTATGTTATTGTGTATTTGTTTTTGTGTTAGCATGAGTATTTTAATGTATAATTTCCAATGCGATGTAAATATTGCTTGTGAATGAAATAAATGAAATGAAATGAGGTCCTGCATTTCATCGTGTTTGATATATATATATGCCTAAAATTTAATCCATCGTAACGATGCGTACGATAGTAGATAGATTACCTACTCACGGAACACTGCTGCCGCAGTTGTGACTGCGGGCTTGGCCAATTTTTTTTTACAACCGGCAAGTGCGCGCGGTGGCTGCACTATGCAGGTTTGCCATGTTACAGTATGAACACCCTGCCGACGGCGAGGGGTGCGGTGATAGAAAGCAGCCGTTCAACAATTCTTCAGAGCACAGCCCATTGTACAAGCGGTTGAACACACACAAGGAGGCAAAGTCTCTCCTTAGACTTAAAGGCACATAATAACTAATAGTACTACCGTAAAGGGGCCCACTGACTATCAGTCCGCCGGACGATACCGGCCTGTCAGTTAGAACAAAAATTTGACAGTTCCGAACAACTGACAGGCCGATATCCTCCGGCGGACTGATAGTCAGTGGGCCCCTTTAAAGGTTCAATACCGCTTGTGAGTTTGGGATCATCGACGATTCGAACAGCGCGCGCCTTATGGATCCGGTCTAGGGACGGCAATTCCGCATGAGGAATTCAATCCCGGTATTTAGCGGGATTGTCAGGCTCAGTCCCGCGGGATCCCGGTATTTGCGGGATCCCGCAAGTTACTATACAATTTTACGAATTGGTACTAAATTTGAAGGTTTAAAACAAAAAGTAAACAAAATTTAGAAATAGTACATTGTGTATTATGGGCGGTAAAGAAAAATGTACGAACGAGTGTGTGTGGCTTAATAACACGATCTCATAATTCCTGTACCGTAGCACGCCAAATGTTCCTCACAAGAGAAAAAAGAGGGAAAAAATAAAACTACTGCTTAATTTCGGTACGTACATTACAGCCCTAGGTCCAAATTTAGGATTTACGGACCGCAGTAGCAATTGTGACGTAAAAATACACTACAACCCCAGGTCGAAATACACTACAACCCCAGGTCGAAATTTACGATTTACGGACCGCATCGCCTACGTGTATAGGTAACACCTTTTACAAGCAAGTGAGTTAAAAAAAATCTTTATTTAACTTCTTAAAGAATAATGATTAGCATTACTGGTATAAAATACGCCCTATAGTTTGCATTTAGCACTGCGAATCTTCCGCCTTCAGAAAATACTTTCACACAGAGCGTAAATTTCCTAGAAGGTACTGTTGCTGTACTGCCAGTATTTTTATACTCTTTATACACCGTCTCCAACATACTTAACAGTACATACAAGCAAAAATATTTATTCATATAAATAAATATTTATTTTTGAATATTTAATCAAAACAAATATTACTCAATTCACAAGATAGCAAAAAATTGACAAATTCGGGCGAAATTCTCTTCCGCATCCTTTTCCCCTTCCTCCACAGATGCATCTAGGCTCCGTGAAGAACTTTCAGACTTTGTCTTGTACTTAGTAACACGTAAGAACCACGTCGCTCTTCAATCCCGCAAATCCCGCGGGATCCCGCTTAATTTACGCGCGGGATTAATCCCGCAAATTGCATGCGGGATCCCGGTATTTCGGGATCCTGGTATCCCGGTATTGCAATCCCTAATCCGGTCCTTATGGATTTAGAAAAGTATTCGACATTTTGACTAACACTTCCAAGTTAAAGTTGTACTCACACCAAACAGATTATCGGGATCAACTTGGGCATACGGGATGCCCATGAACATGGAGTAGTTCTCGTCTTCAGCGCGCAGTCCTCGTATGTGCCCTACGGGACTATGCACTTCAGGGTACGCCACATTCTCGTCTGCAGGAAACACTACAGCTCCATCGCTAACAATTACAAATAAAACTACACTCAGAATTATGGATAACTTCATTTTGCCGCAGGTAAATTAAATCTCGTCCAAATATATATAGTTTGTCAAGGGAATGTCTCATTTCAAACATAGACAGAGAGAATCATACTATATTTGTCTTACACTAGTACCTACTAGCACCCAAAAGAAAAGGATGAGTATAGTTTTCTTTGTTCCAATTTACTGACAAGATTTGTTTGACCATATATATGTAATTAGATATTTACATTTATCTTGTTGATACAGGTGTAACCTTGTGTGTATGGGGCCCCTGGTAACTATGCTTTGTAAAGAGTAATAAAGCTTGAACACACCAAAACGTGGGCACACATTTTTTTGCTTATAATTTTTGTCACGGGTGTTTTTTTTGTTTACTTAATTTAAAATCGCTATAGCATGAGGAACATATGATACCCCAATAGTTGTCAATTATATAATTCGTTTTTATGATAACGAGCTTTAAACAATGACGGTGCGAAATCATTTTGCACAAAAAGCATTGGAAAATTCGATTTAGGTTAAAGAAACTTGTGAAAATATTAATATATCAAGAATAGATTAGGTTTTGTGTTTCTAAAATGTTGCGGAGACGATAATGAATGGAGAGACAACCAAAAAGCAGAAAAACACAAGAATAAAATGCGAAAAAAAAGAAGCTAGGAACATACAGCGTTCTTACATAAAAACCGAAACTTATCTCTTCTTA
This sequence comes from Cydia strobilella, assembly GCF_947568885.1. Taxonomy (NCBI): domain Eukaryota; kingdom Metazoa; phylum Arthropoda; class Insecta; order Lepidoptera; family Tortricidae; genus Cydia; species Cydia strobilella. The sequence goes on from NC_086045.1 coordinate 6,604,554, forward strand.
TGTTGCAAAAAAGGTAGATATATCTCAAATTTATGCACAAAACGTGAAGTCAAGTTAGATTAAGAGCTAGCAAGTGCTTATCTGCCTCCAAAATAGTAATGCTAAATGAAATTTGTATGCAAAATGTAGGGTGTAAAAACGTTTCATCATTTTTAACGTATTTGAGCGTGTTAAGTGTTAGACGATGGATTCTATAGAAATACAAACTTCAAACAATAACACAGTATAAAACCTTTTTAATACAGTTGGTCAAAAAGTGCTACTTTACGTAGCTGTTTAGCGTGCGGAAAGTTGGTTTTCGCGAACTAGTGCTTTTTACTTTTCCAATTTTTTTAAATTTATACTTGTTCCAATTTAGTACTACTTATTGATGAGTGTTAATATTAGTTTCCTTTAAACGTCGTAATCAACATAAAAACCTACTGTTAATGTAAGAATACGAAAAATCTACATATTTCATATTTTATTACTTACCTCATCATCATTATAACACGTCTATTTTATTATTGAATATTGAAAAACCGTTCTGAATGGAACGGAACGCCTGTCAAAGTAGAGGCGTTTTTTCTTTCTGCTTTAAGTTTCCAAAGGCAACGTTCGATATTGTTTTTATAAATGTACGATACACAAATAATCGTAATTAACGATATTTGGGTAATAATAGTACAATGTTTTATATTTACAATTGTTTCTGTCTTATAGAACATGCATTTAAAAAAAAAACTCATTAAAGTGGGTTCAATAATAATAACACCCAGCTAAAAAAACACCTCTTCATAATGTCAATGTCAATGGTGTCACAAAATTAATAATATAAAAGTTTCGAATTCCTTACTTGTTGTTTTTCTTATTTTTTCGCAACTGTATTAAAAAACGTCGTTCGATATACGTGCGGAAATGTCATTCTTCACTCGTCCCGAGTCTTGCCACTCGCCTGCGGCTCGTGGCATCTCGGTACTCGTAAAGTAATGACATACTTTCCGCACTAGCATCGAAATGTACTATTGACTTGTATGAGTCGCTAATACATTCCAGAAGATAGCAAGATAAAAATAATGCTAAGTATCCTCATTATTTATTGGTTCAGCAAGCTATTTGTGATTGTATCAAGCGTCGCCGTAAATTAATTCGCATAAGGGACATTGACCATAGAAATATATGCAAGTAACATTAAATTTGTGAAAATGACCTAACCCTATTTTAAAGAAGTCATAGCCCACAGTTACTATTTTGGTAGCATTCATCGTGTTACTATACTATAAAGGTGACAGTCCATTTGTGACCTCAGCTGCACGACTGCACCGACACTACTGCAGCGGCCTGAACGCGTCGGTGTTATTGTCAATTTCCATATAAAATTAATGACGATATCGACTGTGCGTAATATGGTGATTTTAACGTATTCCCGACCGCAGCTGCACTACTGCTCCGACACGTCGGTGTTGTCAATTTCCATAGTAAAATGAATGACAAGACCAACTGTACCTGTAGCATGGCCATTTTTGCGTATTTGGTGTATAGTATTAGTAAATTGGTAACTGTTAGTACGCTAAGAATAGTTTAAGTGTAGTATATTTCCATTACATGTTTTAGTGAGAGCTGTTAAGGCCAGAAGGAGAAAAATCTCCTTATATGATCATGTTTTTCTAAGAGGCGTTGATATTCGTAGACGTGGAAAAAATATATGTAGTTCTTGACTATATTATCTTTAACAACATAGCTTCCGATACACGAATTATGACACTTCGCTCGATACAATTAATTCCCAAAGTAACCTCTAACTCGGACTTTTAATCCTACTTTACTCGGTTATTTATTATGTGATACTATAAACAAAAAAAGAAGAAAAAGCAATCTTAACGTAAATAGTAATTTCATAGCTTTAGAATTTCGATATTGTAAGGTAACGTTTTTAAAATAAATAAAAACCGACAAGTGAATGTCCTTAATGTGTATTTGTAAACTCATCTCCTGCTCACTTATTTCTGTTTGCTTTCCAAATAAATAAAATAAAAATAAAATAAAATATTGCAACTGCGGCTGCAGACCGCACGTCAAATCTGTCACCTGCACTGAAATGTCTTTGGTCACAGATATTAGTAAAGGGTGTCCCAAATAGGACGCAAGATTTGAAATTGATGAAAAACACATTTTTTTTTCGTTATAATACACTTGTAACTAAAATCTTGAAATACATAAAATAGGGTTATTTGTGGAATAATACGTCAGGCAAATGTCCTCCTAGGCTTTGCTGGCACATACGCACTCTTTTGTCAAAAAATTCTATGACCATTTTGCATAGATGCGGCTGAATTTCTCCGATTCAGCGTCGAATTTCCTCTTTTAAAGCATGAGTGGTTGTGGGCTTATTGGCATAGACTAAATTTAAAATAACCCTGAAAAGAAGTCTAAAGGCTAAAATCGCAAGATCTAGGGGGCCAATTCTGATCACCGAATCGAGAGATCACACTAGGAATTTTCGAACCGTACACGCCAAACTTTCATTACTTTTGAAACATTGTTAATGTTGTTGTGGACGACCGGTCTTGCCTAGTGGGTAGTGACCCTGCCTGTGAAGCCGATGGTCCTGGATTCGAATCCCGGTAAGGGCATTTATTTGTGTGATGAGCACAGATATTTGTTCCTGAGTCATGGGTGTTTTCTATGTATTTAAGTACATATTTATATATTATATCGTTGTCTGAGTACCCATAACACAAGCCTCCTTGGGCTTACCGTGGGACTTTAGTCAATCTGTGTAAGAATGTCCTATATTTTTTTTATTGTTCAATGATAAAAACGCGTTGATCTTTCGTATAACCCGCCATTTTTACAAACCCTAAACATTCAGCTGTCAAATAGTTTTTTTTAGGGTTGCCAGCACTATAATACAAAAATGGCGGCAAATTGAAATCTTGCGTCCTTTTTGGGACACCCGTTAGTTTACACCCACGGATAAACAACCCCGATGGTACAGTCGCCATATATCGGGGCGGCCAAAGAGCTCACAAATATCTGAACATGCCTTCATTGTCAAGGCGCTAGAGTGCATGTTCAGATATTTTTAGCACCTCGGTCGCTCCGATATATCTGATGGCGACTGTATCTACTGTAAACTTTTTTGCTAATCTACTTATATTGAGCCATATCAGCATATCACAGAGCCAGTTAGGAAACTAGAATGATAGGTCCGAAAAAGAGAGCGTCAAATTCGGAAGTTAACTATAGTCTGGCAAACCCTTCGAGCAGCAGCACCGGCTGTCACGCTACTATTAAATATAAAGGCGAAAATTTGTGTGTGTTTGTTACTTCTGCACGCTCAGGTACCACTGGACCAATTGTACCTTAACCTATCTATCCTAATACTACTTTAATAAAACTTGACCAGAATTGTTCAATTGTTTGAAAAATTTAGAAAAATTGATAAATTTGGCCATGTGATCGTCTAGTGCTAATAATACGTTGTGAACCTTAGTACCCACAAAGATAGATATAACTCCGTAATAGATGGATACAGTCTAAGGAAAAAACGTGCCTCGAAAATCAAGAAAATTTGATTCTCGTTCAGAAGGCGCTACTAGCTTTGGCCTACAGTCGTATAGATGGCGTTGACGGTTTCGTTTGTTATTTAACAATTTTAACGCATATCAGTGCAAGAACATGGGTCAAAATCATAAAAATAATTAATGCAAATAAAAAAAATCATTTATCCATATTTAAATATATTCTATCGTATTTTTATAAATCTACATTTTTAGTTTTAAAGTGTGTCGACAGATGGCAGTGAATTTACTGGGGTTACAAAATTTACTATGACAGTACCGCTCTAGTATAAGTTACTCTATGGTACCCATCATCTTTTATGTGCAGACTGATTAGATATGGATTTGAAATACTATCCCTATATATCCTATGTATTTGTCATTATAGAAAAACTCAATTGTCACTAGTGAACTGGCCCGCCTGTTACTAGCTCCCTATAACAAAATTATTTTGTATGTCCTCAAATAGCTTTGTTCCCCTATCTGACCCAATATAAAAATGTGTAAACCTTTTAATCATATTTAGTGTACGAGCCCCAGTAACCCATCAAAACTTGATTTTAATTTATTTTGTATTTTGAACCATTTAACACAATAAAGATTTTAATACTGTATGCAATCAATCACAATTCTGAGTGTCATTAAGGGATTGCCCATTTGACAGCAACGAAACGGCCAAGCCGTACTGTACGTTTGACCAAGATGTTGGCTTTATACAGTTAGAGCTAATAAAGTTAGGACTTACAGAGTAAAAGTCTTGGTACCTACTACGGGATCTGATAGCTTTTGAGTGTAAAAGCTTTATGCGCCTAGTCTTGGCAACACTTTACATGAAATGTTTTTGGTGGGATTTCATTCATTTTTGTAAGAGTTGATATACCAGCTAGAAATTACTTATTCGTTTAAAGAATCTACGATAATACAGGATCATATATAAGCAGGCATAATTCTAAAATATTTTAACATTAGATTTTATCAAAATGTTATAAAAGTTACGTATTGCTAGCGCCATCTATGTAGAGCCTATACAAATTATAAGTCAGGAATTTTATGTATTATAAATTGTAAGTTTCTAGAAATTTTAAAGCATTATTATCATAATCGGAATTGTTTTTAATGACCTAAGCGTTAGTTAAGGTCTCCGATTCAGCTCACTCAACCGATTTTTGTGAATTTTGTGTGGGTACGTAAGTGCTATCGCAGTGCTGTTGGAAAACCGCGGCTTTGTAGTGCGACGATTCGAGTTTGATGCCCAGACATGTATTTTTTAAATTAAAATTTGAATTTAGCGAGTGCGAAGTGCGAGCTAAGCGTAGGTATTCGTTACAGTTGGGCAAAAATATTTTCTAGTCTCCGGCTGTTCTTCTGTGTAAGTCGTACGTATTACTCAACTTATTTTCGGGAAATTTTGTAAGCAGAATTTATTTAAAAAAAATATTAAAATAGCTGACTTATCACACGCGAGTCAAGAGGTAAAGAAACCGGTATATAAATGAGCTCTCCGAATATGCATACATTGTTATGGATCTTACGGTCGCGTTACTCTGATGTTTCGAGATCTCTACACGCATGCGAGTTTCTAAATCGTTGGGAACTGTTTGATGGTACTGTGACATCCGAAAACAAAAAGTCGTATGTGCCTGCAAACTTCCTATTATGATATGACTATTCACCTTTCGCTGAATACTGCACAAATAGATTGTGCTGCACAATACGGAAAATTTAATTTAATTAACAATATTTTGTTACGTGAAATTACGAGTCACATGAACGTCGTCAGTCGAGTATGTAATGTAGTTTATAAAACAACTGATCATAGTCTGCTCACAAAATACACATAATGTTCCAAAATGGCTGTCACATATTGACAGACAGACGGAAGACCGGACGGACAGACGGACTAAACAAAACTGTAAGGATTCCGTTTTTGCCATTTTGGCTACTGAAGGCCGTATGCCCGGAGCGTATGACAGGTACACGCTACCCGCAACGTCTCCAAGTATCTTCATGGCGAACGGTTTGGCCGAAGGTCGAGCTCCGCGAAGATATTAAGGTCAGAAGTGACCAAGAGAGACGCGCTTCTGTAGTGTTCAAACACAAAACTTTAGTACCTACAAGTGTATGCATGCATGGTTCTTGCGACTTCCACAAACACCTTCTTGCGAAGTGCTCGCCATCGGCCTTGGCATTCAGACAATTTAACTGCTAATCAAGTTCGGTAAAATTATTTTTGTATCAATACAGTTTTGTTTTTTTTCTAATAGGCTACATTTATTTAGGCTTTGTTCGCGAGGTTGTAGTAGCTCACAGAACCTCCCTTGTGCTTAAAGTTCATCATCTTCCTCGCGTTATCCCGGCATTTTTAGCCACGCCACGGCTCATGGGAGCCTGGGGTCCGCTTGGCAACTAATATCAAGGTACAATTTTTTACGAAAGCGACTGCCATTATTAGGATTAGTCCCGTTTCCTCGCGATGTTTTCCTTTCCGGACAAGCGACTGTTAAAACCTATCTTAACAAGGTACAATAAGTAGGTATTAGTCCATACAAATACCAAAGCAAATACCTAATACTTACCTAATCTAGATAGATTAAGTCTCTCAAATCTATCTATGATATAATAATTAAAATAATTAAGGTGACATCTACCGAAACTCTTGTGTACTTGCAGAAGTACTCTATGAGCTTAGTTTAGCTATGTCATTATATGTAATAGTTCATAACCAATCCGTAGTGTCATAGTGTGCACTGCACTTAGCTATATAAGCTTCTACATGTATGTAGATACGATCACTTTTTCCAACCAGCCTTCTGTTAACATTAAGCCGGGCCGGGGTTTGAACCCGCGACCTCCGGATTGAAAGTCGCACGCTCTTACCGCTAGGCCACCAGCGCTTGTGTTTGAAGTAAGGTTTTGAAAAGTTTACGACAAGAAACAGTGCCAATATAGAGGGCGCTATTTGGCTGGTTTACGTGAACCTGGTTCAAATCGGTACTTCGAAAACTTTTTGGTTTTTTTAACTGTTGTTTTTGTATTAGCATTCCGATCACTGCTACCACACAAAATTACACGATTCTAGGACTTCAGGAACCAATGTTTTCAAGATTAGAGGTATTTTTAGGTACCCCCATTTTAAGGGGTTGCAGGACGAAAGTTACAGATTTCTGGTCACCATATGTGTCTGCATACAGACCCATCCCTACATGCCAAATTTCAGCCTTCTAAGACTTCAGGAAGTAGTCTGTATTTTCTATGACGCGAATTTCATGTGTTTCGGACATTGAAAATTAAGGTACTATAAAATTTTAAGTATAATAGGTAGCTTAATAAAACTTGGTGTTTTTGAGTCTACTGAGTTATTAGTTATTCTGTGACTGAGTACATGGTATACAAAAAATTACAGCTCTCTAGCATTGTCCAAGACGAAGCTACGAGAGTTCGAAAATATGGCGAAACGTGCCGAGAAAAGATATGCACTGCCTTTTGCCCTTTGTCTCGTCTTGGCGGGGGCACAGCCGTGCCCCCAGATAAGTCAAAAACAGTAAGTAGGTTTAAAACCTCAAGTTATGATAACTTATGACAATTATTGACATAGTCGTAATTGTTGTAGGTATTTGAAACTTATAGACTGGACGCGACTCAAAATGGAAAATAATTTTTTGTCACTTAGGTTCGTTTCTTACAAATGCCCCTTTACCGAAATTTTTAATAAGAGGTATACACGAGGTACATGAAAGTAGCAATAAGAAAAAATACATTTTATCTAGGAGGTAACACTTGAGACATTTAGGTAGATATATTGATTTGAGTTTGCCTGTAGCCGCGAACGTAATGTGATGTTCAAAACGTCAGGCCAAAATGATAAAAGTAAGTGCATTCCATTAAATCCTGTTTCAGTAGCTATTAAATTTTGGGACATTTAATTTCTCGCCATTCTCTCGAATTCGCGCTGTTTGGTCACGGTTAGCCTAACACACATAGAAGGATCTCGCTTTACTCATCGTCGCACCTATCCTTTAACTCTGGCAGAATACCTACAGTTTTAACTGCAATAAATTTGAAATAATTAGTGAAATCTAATACCTTGTTTTCACCAATGTACTTTTGAGACAACTAGTTTTGAAAAATCGGAGTTGCAACTATTGAAAATGCGTTGTGGAAAACTAGTTTTACTCGTGAAAATGGGTTTTAATAAAATTAGTTTTAACTAGGGAAAACGCCTTTTTTTAGTAGCACATACATTATTGCCATGAAACTGTGTTGTACCATATTGTATAAATGACCATTAATTTGTAATATGTATTGGGTTCCTATATCTGTTCATCACACAGCCCTTATTCAGGTTTACTTAACTCGACATTAATTTGACTAATCAGATACTGAACTGTCAGTCGTAGTCAAAATTAGAAATCATCAACACTATTAAATAAATAATAAATTAATTTATCTATCTACGATTTAGTAACTCTATGCACATATAAATTCCACAAACAAATTAACTAAATGACTTATGTATTTGATAAATCCCGTTTTAAATTTAAACTTATTTCTATTCCAATAAGGTTGTTTTTTTAAGGTATAGGGCAACCATTGTAAAGTACAGAATTACCATGTACTGATTCCCTAAGTAACCTAAGATCAGGCTGCAGTTAAAAAAAACTAGTACAGGTTACGTTATCCTGATAATTTTCCCGCCGTCTTCATGCTCGTTTTAGTTGGTTATTGTCTGGTTAGCTATAGTTTTTTCGAAAATCCCCAGGACAGAGGCGAATATTTTTGTATGAAAACTTGCAACTTTAAATGCATTTTTTATCGAAACTACTGCAGTCTAAAATGAAGTCAAAATCATTCCATCGACTCAATTTTTTGCAAGCTTTCTAATGGTACCCTACAGGATTCTTACAAATGAAATAAAAAATCTGATTACCCCTCTCAACCCCCTAAACTTCCCCCTACAATAAAAAATAAGCGATTTTGTCTAATTTACAATATTAGTGGTGGTAATTGCTACAACTGTTTCAAATTTTAGGTATCTACGTCAAATGGTCTCTGAGAAAAACGCATTTATTTGCAAGACCGAAGTGATCCCAACAAAACAAAGTTTTGCACGGAACACTAAAAATCACAAAAATAAGTAAGTATTGTTATTTTAGTAACAATTGAACAGTTTGACAAAACGCAGTATAATAGCTACGTCGTGTTAAGCTTTCAACCGTCAAAATAACGTCTAACGTAAGTAACGTTTTAACGTCTACGAATAAGCCAGAGATTGTGACAATCCGATGAACAAAAATAGAATCATCCGTCCCCCGCTTTGATCAGGGGTATTTATAACCATACAACACATTAAGAAAACGTATTTGACGTACTTTTTTGATAAACTCGAGTACCATACTGGAATAGTTTCAGCAAAGATATATGCGACTCGTACAGGAGAAGCAGTCTAAGCAAAAAAACGCTCACCGGAAATCAAGAAAAAGTCACTCGAACAGATGACGCCATACCTCCGGTACTTAACAATAGAGCTATTCTCTCACCAGTCAAACTAGTTTCTTTTTTACAATTGTCAAATTGCTCCGCTAACATGGAATTCATAATATGAAACACCACCCAATGACGTCACGGTCTCACGGTCATCTCAACTACCTGTTTTCTTTTTCTTTTTCTATCTGATTTATTAAATACAACTTGTGTTTAAAAACAACTCCTCATCTATGTTTTTCCAATAAATATCCGATATTTCATGCATAATGTGAAATAATTTATTTTAACTACAATAAAATATCCTATTTTTTTTTTTTTCTGTTTTTGTTTTTGCTATTATTTTTATATTCCCTTTTTTAAACATCTTTTTTCTTTCATTGTATTGTCCTGTGTATGTGTGCTTTATGGAATAAATGTCTTTCTTTCTTTCTTTCTATTTTAACACATATCAATAAATAACAACAACAACATGTGGAAATAACTTTGGTCAAAATAATATGGCGATCCATATATATATATAAATATTTTTGATATTTTAATACATTTTCAATTTTAGTTTCTATGCTGCGTCCACAGATGGTAGAAAAGAATCATAATCATAATCAATGTATTAATAATAAAAAATTAAAATTACAAGCCAGTTATTGCCTATATCTAATAAGAAAATATAAAACACTTTTAATATATACAGAATACTGTACGTTGTATTACGTATCTAATTTTATAAGACCACGGCCCTAGAATTCACCATGACAACACAGGTGTACCCCTGTACTTTATTCTTGAAAAAGAACTTTGTGTCTAACGTCTATTTTTGCGTAAGCTTATTGCAGAAAATAGAAAACCAAGAACATTATTAAGGGTAAACTTAAATCTAAAACAAGGTTGCTTCCCGACGAAGGTTCCGTCCTGTAGCCTATCTCATAGATTTCGTTATGCTTGTAGAAGAGGTCGAGGAAGGCCGTGCGAGCGTGGAAGGGTCTGGTAGCGACTCGGAGCTCTGTGTCCAGCTCCAGATAGTGCCATTTGTCTCGGGTCACTGGCTGCCAGACGACGGGGATCAGCTCGGTTGGTTCCGGAGTTGGGTTCCTAGGAAGTAATGTAAGAACATATTTAATAACTAGCGTCCACTAGACAGTTACTTTGGCATTTATAATATTACTAGCTTCTGCCCTCAACTTCATCTGCATAGAATGATGATGATTGATAAAACCTACCTCCATTGCAAATTTCATCTAAATTGGTTGGTATAAACGAGATGAAAGTTTGGATGGGGAACGAATATTGAGTTGAGGCGACAAGAGAATAGAACAGCAGAAGTGAATAGCATTATTACTGGACTGTGGGTGAACTGTACGCAACGGTCGCTCAGCTCTCTGCGCGTCCAGTACAATAATGCTTTTAGGGCGCTGCTGGAGTTGTCACGGTTCAGCAGTGCATCCACCATGTTCGCGGAAGCATGCGTAGACAGTTTGTGTTGTGCGTTTTGCTGCGTAAAAAGATGGCACCGGTTCTGAACAGAATAGGAATGTAAGGAATGAGGGCTCAATAATGCAACACTTTATTAAAAATACGTTGTCATTAGTGATTTACGAATATTTACCATAGTAAGTAAGTTTATTGTACGAAAAAGAATGGAATCATGGATCAGATAAGTTTTTAGGTTTTAGTTTTTTAAGAAAACTATCAAATTGTGGATCTTGTTGTCTGAATAAATAAACGTTTATTATTATTTTTACGTCTTTCCCATCACGGAACAATGGTTTTCCGGACCTTTGGGAGGAGTACGCGGAACCGAAGCTTTAATGAAATGTAAGGGGTACACCGAGCGGATGCTGCCTTTGCCTGTGTCATGGGACGCACACAGAGGCAGCACCCGCCAGGGTGTAAAGACTATTCCAATAGTTGATGGAATCTAAAATTAATGAACTAGGCTATTGGGTGAAAGCGATGGATTAAGTGAGCAAGTCTGGATGAAGGTCTTCAGATGTTTGTCATTCTGTGGTTCCTTCATCTCACTGATGGCTTTAGTCTTCTCGATGTCAGGTTGGATTCCATCGGCTGGCAGTATGTGTCCAAGGTACTTCACTGATTCGCAGGTATAAGTGCTCTTTTCTCTGTTCACTCGCAGCTTGAAAAGTTAGAATTTCTGAAATACAGCTTCTAATGTCTTGGAGGTGCTCCTCAAAACTATCTGAGAGGATCAGGACATTATCGAGATAGGCCAGTATTGTTACACTGGGAAGGTTGGAGCGAAATCTATCCATTAATCTTTGGAATGTAGGTCCAGTTACGCAGTCCCATAGGCATTCGCCTTAAGCGGTACATTCCTAGTGGTTTTACAAATGAGGTTTTATCACGGTCTTCCATTGCGACTGGTACTTGTCAATATCCAGCACGACGGTCTGAAGGCAGATATGTATTTAAACTTGCCAGTTCCATGCAATATGTCATCCACTCTCGGCAGTGGGTATCGATTGGGCTTGGTCGGGGTTGGAAATTGAATGCAGTAGCATTCAATTTTCTGTAGTCGACACAAACTCTTATAGTGTTGTCTTTCTTCGGTACTAGTACTGAACAGGCCAGGAGCAGGCCATGGAGACTCGCACTGTTCGATGATGTAATCTTTCAGCATCTTCTCGAGTTCTACTCGCAGGGCTTCTTTCTTAGGCTCTGGTAATCAGATCTGTAAGGTGGAACAGAGATGGGCTGTATATTTTTATTGACCAACTCAACACGATGGACAGCATAAGTGGTTGCTTCTCCCCCTAGATTAAAAGCATCCCGGTGACTGTTAAAGAGCGAGGACAACTTGTCCCGTTGTTCAGTATTGAGTGTATAATTACGAAGTGCCTGAGATATCTCTGACGTTCATATTGTAGTTTATACTGAATGTCGGGTTCATCTCTACAGCTCCAAGTATGGTTATCAAAATCAGCCCTTAATCCTGATCTGATAATGAAATCCATGCCTAGCAAAGTCTCATTATCGGTAGCTTCGGGGAAGAATATAAAATTCATTTTAACATGAAAATGATGTTTATGGAGAGTATATCTTCTACTTCAGAACTTCCTTGTCCTTTCGCATACTTGTTACTCAAAGTGGAAGGGGTAAATAACTTACCGCAGTTCTTCATTAATTTACCCGTGTCGACGACTGCATGACCTTCACGTCCACATACGCTTATAGGAAGAATAGGCCGCGGCCCGTCGGCTTGTTGTCCCAGTAGAAGATATTCACTTGGTGTAAGTGTATGAATGTGTGTGTCTCGCGAGCGCACATTTCGACAGGTGTGGTAGACTCCGTCGTAGTAGTTGGGTCTTCGACGGAGAATGCGCAGAATGCTAACCGGAATGCTAACATGGGTTAACCGGTTAAACCTGTAGTTACCAGTACCATTTGACACTGGGTTAACGATTTAACCGGTTAACCCCGGGTTAGTGGGATGGTGCAAATGGTGCTCAGCGCCAGGGAACACAGAGCAACATAAGCCTCCTAAGGATGTGATAATTTATCACTTAAGTATTTAACATTTATCAACCATGGAATAAAACAATGAAAACGGATTATATCGCGTATATTGAATTTATAATACATCTCGACGTTCCGAACCCTTTACAGCGTTCGTGGTCAACGCGTGGTCAGCGTGCGTATCGGACCGTAGTTAAAGTTTATAGTCTATGATGGTTCATTATTTTTATTATGTGGGTATTTAAAAGCACTTTGTAGTTTTTCCTCAGTCACCCGTTGACCACGTCGCTGTAAAGGGTTCGGAACGTCGAGATGTATTATAAATACATCTCGACGTTATCGATAAATTCAATATACGCGATATAATCCGTTTTCATCCACGGTAACCAAAGACAATATTATTTATCAACCATTGAAGAGTTCCATTATCCACCCTCGGCCCTAACTAGGAGGGGTTGTTATTAGGGTATAGTTTGGTAAATTATACAGGTGTAACATGAGGAAACCGAATAATTTTACCAGCGTATTCCTGATTGATTATATTTAAAGACTAAAATGTCCTATAAACTTTTCTGTAATTCGCCTAGTTTCAGTTTTATTGTTACATAGTGCAAAACGCACTTTTGATGGCGATGTTGCCACTATGGGACGTAGTCTAAATATCCTTATTGATAGATGTCAAAAAAATACAAGTAACACTTTGTAAAAACTAGGTTTTACAAAAAAGTAAAAATCAATTTTAAGTGACAAGTTTACCAATAACATTTACTTTTTTATGTACAATTACATTAAAAACTCGAAAAAACAAAACAACAATTTTTTTTGCGAAATTGCCCTAATTCATATTGCATTTTTTCCTTCATTTGGCCTCATAAAAGCGTGGTTAAATCTTTCGGGTTCCTTGTGAACACATCTGCATTAGGTATAGGTATACCTAAATTGGACGAAACAAGAAGATCACTTGCTTTACAATACTCGTAATTATAATTTACCTACATAATGGAAAATAATATACTATACGTACCCATATTTGACGAAGTTCGCCCACAATTCTGTTATGCGATCAACAATCAGCTGATCCTCAGGATCTAGGGGTTTATCCATGTAAGAAATGTCGAACAGGTACCCAAGTTCATCTGCGTGACTTGCTCCACCTCCTGTGATGTTTACTCTATGTTTAGAAAAATTCCTTCCACCCGAGTAAGAAAACATATATAAATACATGGTTTGCACTGCATTTTCCAAATATTTCTTAACAGTTCTTAAAATTGGATAATTGATGAAAAAATCAGACATCAACTCTAAGACCTGTTGTTTAAATTCGGCAGATATATTATTATCCTGGTCACCGAAATAAAAGTGAGTTACAATCTCATGCATTTGGGCATAAAATTCATCTTCATCTTCAAAATCAAAGTTCATATTTATACAAACTTGTACAAAATCCACAAACTGAAACATGATATCGGGAAATTGGGCAACAGCATGACACATTTCTTCGTTAGTTAACCCAATTAAAACGTTAATGTCTTTTATTAACGGCACATTAGTGTTCAGCGGATGTTCTGTTATAAATATTTGAACATTCTCAAATTGATTTTCTATGCAAGGAATAAAATTTGACATTTCCAATTCAAGAGTTGCTGCAATTAGTTGATGTGGATCTACTGTGGCCAGGAAAGATAATGCGTCTTTGACGTCACTTGAATTATGGTTAAGATGCTTTGCTAATTCAAACGGCGCATTAGGATCTGGACGGCCGACTGTGCCCCTAATCAAACTCACACCGCTTTGCAGAATCATTTTGTGGAAAAGGTTTTCATCCTCTCCGTAGTACAAATGTAAATCGGCAGCCATCCCGCCTGCACTATTTCCTCCGATAGTTATCCTAGTATTGTCTCCACCGAACGCTTCAATGTTATCTCTGATCCATTTTAACGCCATCACTTGATCTTTCAATCCTTGGTTGCCAGGTACTTCAGGAATATCCAAGCACATGAAACCGTACGGCCCTAATCGATAGTTTATAGTAACAAGAATTATATCATGTCTAACTAAAAAACTGGGTCCGTATAAGAATTTGCCAGGAAAGCCTATGGAAAAGCCGCCTCCAAATATCCAAACAAAAACTGGTAAGCGGTTCTGATCGCTGGCCGAGTCCGGCACGTAAACATTGATATGAAGACAATCGAGGGATCCGACGATAGTGTAATTGAACTCTTCTTCTTGAGGACAAATTGACGAATCGTCAAATGCGTCAAATGTGCTTTCAAACTTTCGGTAGGGTTTCGCATTCTGAAAAAAAAAAAAAAATAATTGATACGTTAGTTAAAATAATCCAGTTAGAAATAATTTAATAAGGGAAACTAAGCCAAAGGGTTCCATCCATATCCAGTACTGCAGACAATATATATATTATCTTATCACCCGCGGCGTGCATTGACAAGTAAAGGAATAACTTTGAGTAAATTTTCTGCAAGCCCTTACTTTGAGAACCCCTGATTTGCCTGCAAGTGTCACTTTGACAATGGCAGTAGTTTGTTTCAGTGAGATAAAGAATCTAGTTTAGGCGGGCACGGACGGTGGCGGGTTAAATTCGCTTAAAAAGAATTGCAAAAAATTAACAGACTTATAAACTGAAATAGATAACATACACTAAAGAATAAGTGACCAAGTCCACCGGTGGCTGAGGCGGGAATCTAACCCGCGTCTTCAGTTTACGCGGCTAACGTCCTGACCACTAGACCGGCCGGCTGAAGACGCGGGTTCGATTCCCGCCTTAGCCACCGGTGGACTTGGTCACTTTTTCTTTAGTGTATCATAATCATAATCATAATAATTTATTCATAATATAACATTACATGTCAATAAGTATGTTACATTACAGCGTGTAACTATACAAATATCATAAAATTCTAAACCATAAGGTTAAACTTAATAATTAATCAATTAAAAAGCTCCTTGTGGTCGTAGAACGCCTGCTCAAGAAGCCATTTTTCTTATCTATTTCAGATTATAAAATATATAATAGTAGTCATACTGTTAAAAAATACCGGCCAAGTGCGAGTCGGACTCGCCCACCGAGGGTTCCGTACTTTTTAGTATTTGTTGTTATAGCGGCAACAGAAATACTCATCTGTGAAAATTTCAACTGGCTAGCTATCACGGTTCATGAGATACAGCCTGGTGACAGACAGACGGACAGGCAGACAGACGGATAGACGGACAGATGGACAGCGGAGTCTTAGTAATAGGGTCCCGTTTTTACCCTTTGGGCACGGAACCCTGATAATAGCGTCCCGTTTTTATTACTCTTTGGGTACGGAACCCTAAAAACACAAATAAAAATTATTTCATAAAATAATTTGATTTGTTCCGTAGTAACATAGACTTGTTATTTTAAATCCTGATATGAGTAATACAATATGATTAGTTAAATTGATTAGATTCATTATTTGATTGATCGACACACGGCACACTGCAGTGTGTCCGGCCAAGTTCGAAGAAGAAGCCATACACGAACCCTTTTGAGCCACTTTTTCGACCCTCTTTTTGCCAGTACAGCCAAGCATCTAATCTTTTGATACTATATTTTGTCCTATAACTTATCTCATAGCTAAGCCCTAAAATTTACGTTCCGTCGTTATCCATATAAAAGATTTTGCTTTTGAAGAATGGCTTATTTTGCGCTGATTCACGCAACTTCATCAATAATCCAGGGTACTTCCAAAAAACATGGAGCCTTGATATTTGGCATAAAGTTAGATATAGTACAAATATAAACATAAATTCTATAAATCCTTAATCTAAAAATTATCGAAATGGAATGAATGGTGGAATGGTGGTTCATTTCATAAGTCATACATAATTTATTTTTTCTTGTCCACAGCAATTCAATCTCTAAGTTAAATGACTGACAGTGATATATTAACTAAATAAACTTTATTTGAAGCGCGGCGCGGTGTCGTTGAATTATACAAACATAAGACAACTGCTCAGCAGTCACCTTATGAATATTATAGTTATATAGACTTGTATACCCTAATCGTTAACGATAATATGTAGTTTTTATGTATATTTTTGTTTTAGTTCTGACACTTCTCAGAGACTTTTACATCTCTAAAGAATTTGAAATTTATTAAAAATGATCTGTTTAATTAATAAAAGTTTATTTTTGTGTAAGTTACAGAAGTTGATATTTAGAGACTGTATATCTCTTAATAATTATCTAATAATAATAATATTTCATTGAATTGACGTCATTTATAATTTGTACTATAATTTTTTTGGTGAATTTGAATTATTTGTGAATTTTATTGCTTTTATTATTAAACAACTTGACGTGTAAAAGTGCCTTTGTGGCCTATTTGCTAAATATAATTATGTTAGTGAGATTTGTATTTTAGTAAGTGCTAAGTAGGTGTTGTGTTTTTTGAATCTTTCGCTTGCTCGGGTTTCAACATTAGCACGAGGGGTTAAACAACAACATTGCCCCCTTGTAAAGCACATTACTATTTGTTGGTCCTTTTGGATCTAAAAAAGTATTCGACATTTTGACTAACACTTCCAAGTTAAAGTTGTACTTACACCAAACAGATTATCGGGATCAATTTGAGCATACGGGATGCCCATGAACATGGAGTAGTTCCCGTCTTCAGCGCGCAGTCCTCGTATGTGCCCTACGGGACTATGCACTTCAGGGTACGTCACATTCTCGTCTGCAGGGAACACTACAGCTCCATCGCTATCAATTACAAATAAAACTACACACAGAATGATGGATAGCCTACACTTCATTTTGCCGCAGGTAAATTAAAACTAGTGTAAATATATATTGTACTAGTTTTAATTTACCAAATTCGATACAATTATCTAGTTGATAAGATAAAACTATAATAATCATTGGTTTTTGTATAATATTGACTTTATATTGACTTTTGATATTCCTGATCTGCCCTGATTATCGTACATGTAGTACTTGCATAAGAAAATAAATATATAAATAAAAATGTTCCAAATTCATGTACATCGGTGAAATCTTACAATAAAAAAACAATGCGTGATGTAGTTCTGTATTTTTTATAAGTTGTTTGGAGACCTTGGAGGAATGTGAGACTATATTTTGCAAGCAAAAAAAAGTTGTGCTCCCTGCGTAATATGCAAAAAACCGCAAAATTTTCGGACTTTTTTTAGTTTTTGCAGTTTTATTATAAAACTATGGGTTTCTGGTCAAAACTTGCTTCGTAATGTTGAAAGTACATTATATTTTGGTCAATGTAAGCCTATTTACAGCGCCGTATGTCTAATAGTTCCGTTTCGTTTTGCTTACATTTTAAGATAAATATCGGCGCAACCGCTAATGTATGATATATTGCAATAAATAAAGTTGTAGCAAATTTGATTACCTTTCATTTAAGTGATAAGATACGACTTTGACGATAGTTCACGCTGATTGGCGAGGTGCTGGCGAACCGCACTGGAATTACTAGAAGTCGTGTCATTAGATATCTAGCTCGCGTACTCTTGAGTGTACTGTGAGTCGTGTTAATACAAGATCACGACAAGATCAAAACTACAACAAATTGATAAATCAGAATCAGCCTCGATTGCCCACTATAGGCATACGTTTGTCCTACTGGCATGTAGTTACCAGTATATTAAATAGAAATAGAAATAGAAATAATTTATTCGTTAGCACACACAATAGAACATAGACACACACATAGAAAATTATACAAAACAGAGAAACATAAATAAAAAGAAAAAGTGCCACGAAATGGTCTCACCATATTATTGTTCTCACTATATTATAACTTCTTCAGTGGTGTACCTTATTTACACACAATAAATTACAAAATCATTTTCAATGACTGTTAAGGCTAAATGTATGTAAACCATAACAAATTGATAGATTAGAATCAGCTACCATTACCATTACCCACTAGATATACGTTTGTGCTATAATCCACGGGTTTTATTTAACTAGCAGTATCCTATTACTACGAGTCTTTACTACATAGGTGTATAGTTTGGCAAACCAAATCCTCAATAGAAGAAGAACTGAACGAAACAAGTAGGTTAGTTCTTATTTTGTTTATCTATGTGTGTTAACATGATGTGTCAAGCCGGGCGGGTTGCATACCTCCGTTTCATTCTATCAATGAGACATTCTATTGGCAAAATTAATTAATCATGTTAACATTGACAATCATTTGGTAACGAAATGTAAAGCTATAGCATAGCTGTACTATGCCAAATTTTAGTTAGGTATAACTAAAGTTTGGGAATCCAATTTGTAAGTCAGAGAATTTCATATTTATCGTTTTTTTTTTCTATTTAAAAATTGGTCCAATTACTTACCAATTATTTTTATTTTTGAATTGGTCCAGACTATAAATAAATTTATACAGTAAATACTAGTACATATGTAGTGATAGAGGTATTGCTAGTTAAAACCCGTGGATTGACAACTCGTTGAGCCATTGGAAATAAATTTGTAATTTGTTTTGTGTAAATACAGTAAACCACTGAAGAAGTTATAATATAATATACTGGTAACTTGACAAGACTGAGTGGGCAATGGAGGTTGATTCTGATTTATCAATTTGTTATAGTTTTGATCTTGTCGTGATCTTGTATTGACACGACTCACAGTACACTCAAGAGCACCAATAAGCGCGAGCTAGATATCTAATGACACGACTTCTAGTAATTCCAGTGCGGTTCACCAGCACCTCGCCAATCAGCGTGAACTATCGTCAAGGTCGTATCAAAACAAGATCAACTTGTTAAATTAGAATCGGCATCGTGGACTACGATCAATGGTTACGACCAAAAAGTGGGGCCGAAAAACAAGCAAAACTACCGATTGTATCCTGATTTCATTACTGAATGAATGAAGTGCTTAGGAGTGGAGTGCATTTTAAAAATGGTTGATCTCTAACAGCGCTCTGCTGCTATCGGGGAAGGCCGACAATAGCTAATCGTAGATTGCGCTCTCGACGATTGGTACTGCTTTTGTAGGGATTTTGACAATGCCTTAAACAATACATTAGTTGCCTTCCCCATTATAGCAATTTCATTTTTTATGATAACAAGAGAACTGTAGGACTTACTGACCCTTTCATGCACTTAAATGAAAGGTAATTAAATTTGCTACAACTTTATTTATTGCAATATATCATAGCATGAGCGGTTGCGCCGATATTTATCTACGGAATGACAGTTAACAACCTCAGATTTGCCGATGACACCGTTATTCTTGCCCACTCAATGGACGAACTTCAGCAGCTACTAGATCGTCTCAACTCTGTAGTAGAAGAATACGGCCTCAAAATGAATATAGCGAAGACCAAATGCATGATTGTGGGTAAGAATGTAACTGAGCCGACCTCATTGACTATAAACGGTAATATAATAGAAAGAGTTAAATGTTATAAATATTTGGGTAGCGCACTTAACGAGAAATGGGATCCAGAAAAAGAAATACGCATCAGAACAGAAATTGCCAGAAGTACGTTCATGAAAATGAAGAAACTTTACACAAATAAGGATATTAACTTAAAGTTACGATGGCGCATGGTCAAATGCTACGTGCTGTCGATATTTCTCTATGGTGTCGAAGGGTGGACCATTAATAAGACTATGGAGGCTAAGATCAATGCATTCGAAATGTGGTTATACCGAAGAATGTTAAAAATTTCCTGGAGAGACAAAGTTTTAAACATTGGGGTTCTGAATAGAATGAACAAAAAACTTGAACTTTTGACCACCGTAAAGACAAGGAAAACCTCATATTTTGGACATATCTATAGACACGACAAGTATAACATAATTCGTAACATCTTGGAAGGGAAAGTCGACGGCAAAAGGAGCAGAGGAAGGAGAAAGCTAACCTGGATAGACAACATTAAAAGCTGGTCCAATATTAATGACACTGCCAGTTTGTATAGACTGGCACAGGATAGAACCAAGTTCCGTAAGATGGTCGCCGACATCCGCTGAGGATATGGCACAGCAAGAAGAAGATTGGTGTAATGGGTCGATTTCACCAAACGAGCATTTTTATCTTATTTCCATAGAATTTTGAAATATTGATTTAATATACGTAATAAAATGTAATGTGATAATTCGTAGAAAAATAAAATAAAGCCATTATTACTCTGAGGGTACAAATATTCATGAAATTTTGAAAGATATTTCACATATTAAATCACATTTAGAAACGGGTCTATCGCGAATTTATTTTGTTACCTTTATTTACCGACGTTTCGACACAGGTTTCACTGGGCGTGGTGACGTCCCAGCAAAATGTCAAAACAGAGATTTGTGTGACTACTCCACGAAAAGTGCATTTAAAGTTTGAGGTAGACATCACATTTTCAAACCACCCACTACACATAAAAGTTAATTATTGTCAATAGTCCGAAGTTCAATGTGGCGGTAGGTTTACACCAGGGATCGGCTTTAAGTCCGTATTTGTTCCTCCTGGTTATGGATGCTCTGACATCGAACATACAGGAGGAGGCACCCTGGTGTATGCTGTTTGCCGATGACATTGTTCTTGTCGGAGATAATGCACTTGAGGTCCAGAGCAGGCTGGTAAAATGGCAAGAAAAGCTGGAAAGTGTGGGACTGAAAATAAGCAGAACCAAAACGGAGCACATGTTCTGCGATTTCGGTGGTCTAACCAGTTTTTCCCATATTGCCTTAGATGGTGTATCCCTACCAGTCTGCTCCGACTTCCGGTACCTTGGGTCATTGATCCAGAGCGACGGACGCATCGACCGTGACGTGAAAAATAGAATAAATGCGGGATGGATGAAATGGCGACAGGTCTCTGGAACAACTTGCGATCCACGAATGCCTCTTAAACTTAAGGGGAAAATTTACAGGACGATCGTGAGACCTGTTGTAATGTATGGATCAGAATGCTGGGCGACGAAAGTGACGGATGAAAGAAGAGTGCACGCAGCGGAAATGAGAATGTTGAGATGGATGTGTGGAGTGACGAGGAAGGATCGGATTAAGAATGAGTATATTAGGGGAAGTTTGAAAGTAGCACCAGTAACGGAGAAGATAAGAAGTAGTAGGTTAGCGTGGTATGGGCATGTGATGAGGAGGGATGAATGCCATATAGGCAAAAGAATGTTAGGGATGAATGTTGATGGACGGAGAGCGTATGGTAGACCCAAAAAGCGATGGATGGATTGTGTAAAAGAGGATATGAGAAAGAAAGGAGTGAGTGCTGAGGTGACGAAAGATAGAGGAGAATGGAAGAGAAAAACATGTTGTGCCGACCCCACATAACGTGGGATAAGGGTAGGAAGAAGAGAAGATTGTCAATAGTCCGACACACAACACTCACAACATCCGCGCACACATCCGAAGATAGATCCTTTGGCTTTAACTTCTGGATCACTGGTCCCCAAGTTGCCGATAAGTTAAAACCATCTTCCCTATTAAAATTTCTGGGGTGCTTCTTGATTTCAATCGCTTCTCGCACAACTCGAGGATAATAATGGCGTTCAGTGGAGACAACTTTTGGTTTATGAAGCTCAATCCAGTGATTTGCGCCGCATGTAAGTAGATGTTCGGCGATCGCGGACTTGTTTACTTGGCGATTTTTTACTGCCGCTATGTGTTCTTTCACTCTCTCTTGCACACTTCGTTTGGTTTGACCAATGTACACACTTCCGCAACTACATTCTATTTTGTAAACGCCCGGATTTTGGTACGAAATGACATCTTTTGGACTGCGTAAAAGATCTGCTACTTTGAATAACGGCTTGTATACAGCCTTGATATACATTAGTATTACATTAGTTGGAGTTGGAGAGTTGGAGAGACAGGATAACGAATGAGGAGGTGCTAAGAAGAGTGAGTGAAAGAAGAGCTATTCTGAACACTATTGCAAATAGACGCGGGAAAATGATTGGACACTTAATACGACACGACTACTTCTTTAAAACTATCCTGGAGGGGCGGATAGGAAGGAAGCGGGGTAGAGGAAAACCCAGACGCAGCTTTTTAGATCAAGTGAAAGAAAAAGTAGGGGTCGTGTCGTATCAAAAAGTCAAAGAGCTGGCGCGGGATAGGGAAAGCTGGAAGATACTCCACCGACAAGAGAATAACTCTTAAGTTAATGATGATGACAGCCTTGATGGAGAATTTCTTAAGTACTGCTCCTACTTTGTCCGTTATCCCTTTCACATATGGTAAGAACGCTAGTTGTCTGTTGACCTCTGGTTGTCTTTCCGTTCTCTTCGGCTTGCGTTTCATCCCCCCTCGGTATCCATTCTTTTCCAGTACAGCTTGGACATGCGCTAGTTCACCGTCCAGGTGCTCAGGGTCACATAAGTCATGTGCCCTTTTCACCAAGGACATGATCACGGATTGTAGGTGCCTTGGGTGATGATGAGAGGATGCCTGTAAGTATCTGTCGGTATGCGTAGGTTTTCTGTATACAGAGTGTGCCAAGGTGCCGTCCGATCTCACCATCAGTTTGACATCCAGAAAAGGTAAGGATCTGTCACATTCTATTTCATGTGTGAATTTCACTCTTGAGTGGATGGAGTTTAGATGCTCGGTGTAACTTTTGACGGTATCGTTATTCCCCTTAAAAATGCAGAAAATATCGTCCACGTACCTCTTCCACATTGCAATGACGTTAGGTCCCGACTCCAGTGCTAACTCCTCAAAATGCTCCATCCAGATGTTAGCGATTACTGGAGCAACCGGACTACCTATTGCTACTCCATCCACTTGGAGGAAATACTGGCCTTGATATCAGGGACCGGCCCGCTATCCCTTATCGGGGTTTTATAAGGGTATTGCATAAGGCTTAACTCACCATACCCTTTGCCAGACGAAACCCTTTGTTTTGGTTTTAAAAACCCTTATATAAAGCTACCACATTTGAGTAATCGGTAGCCCAAATACCCTTACAAAACCCTTATCATCCGCTCACCAACACCTTGCATATTGCTTATAAGGGTTAGCCTTATAAAGGGCTTCCCTTTTAGCATATAAGCGTGCTAATTTAAGTCGTCTACCTTGTTCATAAAGCACACATTACTTCGAATCCGAGCGATCGTCGGCGGCGACGGCGGCGTTCTTTGACTAGGCACGTATTTTCTTTCCTTTTCATACACTACCTTAGATATATACTAATCCTGTCTCTTTCACGCAAAGGGAAACCTTTATAAAAAGCGCTTAAAGATAAGGGTAACCCTTATTAAGAGCTAGCCTTATTTTTGGTTAGCTTTTCGGTAAGGGTTAGTCATTGTAAGGGTATGAATAGGCTTGCAGTTCAAAAGGGAAAGTCTTTCAATGTGTTAGCCGTGTTTAAGTGTCACCCATTGAAAGGGTTTTATCGCGGAAAGGGTTGTCCGGTCCCTGCTTGATATATAATAATATATATATATATATATGATCTATATCCCCACGCAAGCCTATCAAAAGACCGGGATTTATAGGCCCGTGAAATCCAGAAGGAGATACAAATAATAATAATAATAATAGTTCTTTATTTACAGGTAACACCCAATTTAAATACATGTACAGTGTAAAAATAAGTACAGTGTAAAAATACAAAAATAAAATACAATTAAAAATAAAAATACCTATAATTAATAAAATGAAATAGTTTCCCTCCAAGCAGTGTTCCAGTAAAGTGATATACTTTTCCGATATCCTACATTCCTGTAGTTTCTTTTTGATAATGTCCAGACATTCTGTTAATGGAACGTTGGTGAATAAAGATTCCACATCAAAACTCACCATAATCTCATCTAGTTCCAGTCTTATACCCTTGACAATATCAATAAAATGGCGAGAATCTTTTACATAGGACGAGGTCTTTCCAACTAGTCCCTGGAGCACGCTTGCTACATGTTTTGCGAGATCATAGGATGGCGAATTGATCTGACTAACAATTGGTCGCAATGGCACATTAGACTTATGTACCTTCGGCAATCCATATAGCTTTGGCGGTTGGACTGATTTCGGTCTGTATAGCCGATTATATGCATCCTCTTTAAAAAGATCTTCGTGGTCTTTGATGAGGTTTCGTAGACGACGAGTTACCCTGGCAGTTGGATTATAATTAACTGGCTTATAGACTTTCTTGTCTGCCAGCAGCGCTTTTATTTTGCCATCATACTCCGAACTATCGTCACACATCATCGTCGTGTCGTCTACAGTATCGTTACCTTTGTCAGCTTTTAAGACTAACAGGTTTTCATTATCACGAAGGGCCTTCAGTGCTTGACGCTCCTCTGTAGTAATGTTACTCGAGGGTAGTCTGACCTTCCGTAGCAGCTTATACCCTTATATTTTATAGCTTATGGATACCGAGGGGGGATGAAACGCAAGCCGAAGAGAACGGAAAGACATCCAGAGGTCAACAGACAACCAGCGTTCTTACCATATTTGAAAGGGATAACGGACAAAGTAAGAGCAGTACTTAAGAAATTCTCCATCAAGGCTGTATACAGGCCGTTATTCAAAGTAGCAGATCTTTTACGCAGTCCAAAAGATGTCATTCCGTACCAAAATCCGGGCGTTTACAAAATAGAATGTAGTTGCGGAAGTGTGGACATTGGTCAAACCAAACGAAGTGTATAATTTCTTTTGGTTTAATTTTATTAAGTATTTGAATTTGTGGTTTAATGTTAATAGCAAGAGAAAATTTATTTAAGTTAAAATTTTATGTCATTTTTTTTTATTTAATATTATTTTTTTATTAATTTTATTATATATAACTTTTTCAGTAATAAATTTATTTATATTTTTTTTATTTTTTGAGAGGAGATTAATTCACGGCTTATAGGGCTTACAAGTTACAAGGGAAGCTTACAAGTTTCCATACATTTTTTTTTCGTGGTTGGGTAGATAATGTTTTTGTGTTCCAAAAATTGGTAAAAAAATTATACGTGTTTTTTTCTGACCCGTCTTAAAATAAAATTTTAGTAGGAGATGATTAATTATAACCTTTTGACTTCTGAGCCATATTTCTAGAAGAAAGCTCCGTTTTAGGGACATGGTGTTTTATACCTTTTTTGTGTAGAACTTAATAAGCTTTTGTTTCGCTATACACAGTATTCACATTAAACCGAGATATTCCGAGAAAAACAGAAAAACAAAAATAAAACTTATACTTTTCAAGGTGGCGTTTGATCCCCGTGGTCCCCGAAGCTCCAATTTTATGACACGCAAACAGGGATCCCTGAAATTGTAGGTGTCAAATTTCATTACTGTCACTATTGTTTAAACCCCATTTAAGACCTAAAATCTGTTTTTGCAGTCACATTTTTAAGTCCTAAACATTTATCCTCGAAGCCGATAGCGAAGCGGCGGTTTATTCACCAAAATGTAACCTCATCTTCCATGGCTAATGTTTGGAAGTTTCTGAAGTCTCTAGGTTTGGGCAAACCTGTAAGTCAATTTGGCGCGGTCTCTTTCTCTTTCTCACTCACTACCCAATCAGAGGTTAAGGCTATCATTAAGTCAATTCAATCCAAGGCAGTTGGTTGTGATGATATCGGTCGGTATATGATAGTATCTGTCCTTGACTGCGTGCTTCCTATACTGACTGATATCATCAACTTCTCGCTTTCTAACGGCGAATTTCCATCTCTCTGGCGCAGGGCGTTCGTCATACCTCTACCAAAAATCAATAACCCCTCTTTAGTAAGTCATTTCCGGCCCATTTCCATACTCCCGTTTCTGTCGAAGATCGCTAAAGCGGTGGCTCACAAGCAGCTGTCTAGGTTTATTTTCTCAAACAAACTTCTGAGCCCCTTTCAGTCAGGTTTTCGGCCGGGTCATAGCACCTGTACTGCGCTGCTTAAGGTGACTGAGGACATCAGACGTGGCATGGAGAATCAAATGGTCACTGTACTTATCCTTGTAGATTTTTCAAACGCATTCAACACTGTTGACCATCAGATTCTCCTTGCCCTTCTTGAGCACCTCAATGTGTCGCCTGGTGCACGAAATTGGTTCTCGGCTTATCTTTGCGGACGTCAGCAAGCGGTACGAGTTGATCGCGCTTTGTCGGAATGGTGTGACCTAGCCACTGGCGTGCCTCAAGGAGGTATCCTTTCACCACTACTGTTCTCCATATTTATTAATTTTATTACTCCTGACCTTCGCTGCTCGTACCATCTTTACGCCGACGACCTGCAACTCTATGACCATTGTAGCGTTACTGACCTAGCTGCTACTGTTGACAAATTAAATTTAGACCTCTTACATATCCAGCGATGGTCTGAGAAGTTCGGTCTGTTTGTTAATCCGTCTAAGTGTCAGGCCATTGTCATAGGTAGCGAACGCCAGCTCGCGAAAATATATTCTACACCCCCCGTATATTTTAATGGCACTCCGATTCCTTACAGCCAGGGTGTAAAAGACCTAGGCGTCTATTTAGACAGCACCCTGAGTTGGAAGATACAGGTAGCTGAAATTTGCCGAAAAGTCACTGGACCTCTACATGCCCTTAACAGACTTAAACACTTTTTACCCGTTAAAACAAAAATATTATTAGCACAGACATTAATCCTACCCATAATTGACTACGGTGATGTGTGTTATCCAGACTTAAATGAAGAGCTCTTGAACAAGTTAGATCGTTTACTAAATAACTGCATTCGTTTCATTTTCTGTCTTCGTAAATACGACCATGTCTCCTCTTTCCGCTCTAAACTCGGCTGGTTTCCTATACGTGTTCGTCGAAATATTCGCATGCTTTGCACCCTCTTTTCTGTTATTAATGATCCCCAATCTCCCGAATATCTCAAATCTTTCTTCAACTACTATGGTGTTTCTCGTGTCCGTCAACTTCGCTCTACTGGCAACCTTTCTTTGTCCATACCATCTCACCGAACAGGTTTCATGTCCTATTCTTTCTCTATTCAGGCAGCTCGCCTTTGGAATAGTCTCCCTGTTAAAATTAGACAGTGTCCGAATAGATTTGCATTTAAAAAATCCTTACGTGAGTACTTTGCTGGCAGAACGATGAATTCTTAGTGTTTCTGTTTTGAAAGTTTCATCTGATATCTTATGTATTTGTATGTATGTATATTGTATGTATTTATATGAATATTATATATACAGATATATGTATGTATGTCTATGCCTATCCATTATTTAACTATACTTGTATATATGTAATCACTATGTTGCATCGCCTACAAATTATCTGCTTTGCCCGAAGGTTGACTGGTAGAGAATGCCTCATAGCATTAAGTCCGCCTTTTGTACGATTGTATTTTCTTTTGTGCAATAAAGATTAAATAAATAAATAAATCCTCCATTTATTTTAGTAAATTTGTATTGCATAGCACTCGTGTACTAATTATGGATCTACTGGTGTCTATTTTATTGAAATCCACTCAATAGTTAAGGCGCTAGAAGTTAAAATATGATTTACTATACGGCGTCCTCTCAAGGCGGCTGTATTGATTTTTCTTTAATAAAACAGGTGTAAACAGGTTGTGAAGGTCAAGAGGAATCTACCGATATGTCATTTTAAAAAATCCGTCCTGTATCCTGAGCTACAGAATGTACTGATTTTCAGTATTTAAACCCATAACCCTACTTTCTGTTTAAGTCGTAGTCGAGTAAAATGTTGATATTGGGGTAGAACGTGTACAAATGTATAGACAAAAGTGAAATTCATATTACTCCAAGTTTCATATTAAGAGAATATCCTCTGAAAAGCGCTAAATCCGGATTCAGATATTATTTTCTATAACAAGATGTATTTTTCCGCAAAGATATCTAGGACTTTTTCGTGTAGAATTTATTAAGCTTTAATGTTGCCTTACACCATATTTTCATATATAATGTATATTTAGAGTAAATCGCAAATTTCTCCAGGATGGTACACATTTTCCAAGATGGCTGCGATTCCTCGAGGTCCCCAAATGTCTAATAGTGTGGACATGAAAAAGAGACCTTTAATTAACATACATACCAAATTTCATATCTTTGGAAGGATTTCGAGGTGAGACTTAATCCGGTTGTACTATAAGGAAAAAACGTGCCTCGAAAATCACGAAAATTTGATTCTCGATCAGAGGGCGCTACTAGCTTTGCCCTACTGTCGTATAGATGGCGTTGACAGTTTCGTTTGTTATTTAACAATTTTAACGCATATCAGTGAAAGAACATGGGTCAAAATCATAAAAAATAATTAATGCAAATAAAAAAACATTTATCCATATTTAAACACATTATCGTATTTTTATAAATCTTCATTTTTAGTTTTAAGGTGTGTCGATAAATTGCAGTGAATTTACTGGGGTTACAAAGTTTACTATGACAGTACCGCTCTATCTTATTATATCCTCTTTGATAATATTAGGTCTACTTGGGCAGTTTACAAGTCAATTTTTTGTTTGACTTTTAAAAACTGTAACTTATAAAAGATTTTTGATTACATGATATCAAACAAAAAAATTACTCGTAAACCGTTCAAGTAGACCTAATATTATGTAGAAATTTTTTTAAAGAGTGGAATTAATTTAACAAAAACGTAGTAGTAAAGTAAGTATTTTTATTGCTTTCAATTTGGCATACTTAAGAGCAGGTGTAAGTACCAAGTTGGTACCAAGTAGGTTGAATCCATCGCTTGCAGCTTATATATATCCACTCTACATATCTCAATTTTCTTTGCAATAATTATCACATTAGGAGTATTTCGGGTAATACCTACATTACCTACGCCACTCCACACTCTGTAGCTCCGTACACAGTTTGCTCCAGATATTGTTAAAAATTGACACGTGAGTAATGATCATCTTGTAACAGAAGAATTTCAATTTATTTTAATTTTTTTTGATTTAATTGTAATTCAGTTGATAATTTGCCTATAAATTAACGTAATTTAATATTTATTCTCGAAATTTGATTTAATTGTAATTTCACATTTCACTTGTAATTTGGCGTAATTGAATTTAATTTTATATAATTGTGTTATTTAATTTATTTATTAGGTAGGTTGACATAATTTGTATAGTTATTTTATCTCTTACATAATATTATTATCTTGTGAGCGTTTTGGGATCACCTGTAAGACCGCAAGAGATTTTCACAAATAAAACAAAAATATAAAACAATAATCTTTTTTATTTTTTTTATTTTTTATTTAATTTTTATTCATAGACCAACTGAGATCATTGTTGTTAGTACACATAAAGCTTAAATATATGGTTAGTATTATACACTATATAACGAATGTAATGTTTTTAAGCTTAAGCAGGCAAATTAAGTTTAAGCAGGTACCTCCATAGATGCTCTCTAGTTCCTACCACGTGTCTTTAGCGAAATAAAATCGCAAAATTTTTGCAGAATGTCATCGGTTTTTTTCATAGTTAGTCTTTTCATCGCTAGT
The DNA here is from genome assembly GCF_947568885.1 of Cydia strobilella. NCBI lineage: Eukaryota > Metazoa > Arthropoda > Insecta > Lepidoptera > Tortricidae > Cydia > Cydia strobilella. The sequence continues at coordinate 6,634,449 of NC_086045.1, forward strand.
TGCCGTGAGCGCCAATTATGGTATTTCCTTTTTAACTTCGAGAATATCTAAACCTCCCGGCATTGCCTTGAGCAAAAAAAATTGTTTTGTCTCAGTTATTGAAACATTTGAACATGGTTTCTATCCATGTTTCAGATAAATTTAAGGAAATTCACATAATGACAGTGCACTGTCAATATATTTATGAGAATACTTTTTTTTTACTTAATCACCAATTTAACCAGGAACCCTACAGACTTGATACGAGCTGTCTGTAGTTTGTACTTTTACTTATGCTTACCACAAGTGTTTTGTTCCTTTGGCCTTGCTAGGGTTTATCATTCCTGACACGCCATACTTATTCGAGTATTATTATGTTAGTATTCGTCTTCCTCTGAATGCTGTCTTGTTAGTAAATAAATATTATAAAATTGATTTAATGAACGCTCGATATCGGTTTGGTTTGGTCTGTCATTGCCTTTTAGTTCGTGTAGCTACCGTTGGCGCTATTTGCATATGTAGCTGTAATGTTTACCCAAGGTATGGTTGAACCGGACCGATACACTGACTGAGTGTTATAAGTACGATGCTTGTTTTATATAAATAATTTTAATTTAATCGTTATGTTGTACCTTTTTGCTGTGTAACTTTTTCTTATTTAACTATTTGTTCATTGTATGTTATTTTATGTCTTTTTTCTTCTTGTCTGTTACCTTCCGTGATTCTTCTCACCTGATGGTCTCATCGGAAGATCACCGCTGGAAGCCACTAGCAACATGCTGAGATAAGGCCATTTCGTGGCACTTTAATCTTATTTTACGTTTTCTTTTATATTATGTAATGTCTTGTTTGTTTGTGCTTACGAATAAAATCTTATTCTATTCTAATATTCTGTATGTACATAAAACCTTGCCAGTTTTGAGAAAAACTGTGACATACATAAGATTAATACTAGAAATAAGCATAACCTCGCAGTACCCTTCACTCGGCTCCATAAAATTAAAAAATCATTCATGGGTAATTGTGTAAGATTTTATAATATTACTTCCAAATATCATCACTGAATTGTTTGTTAATAAATTTAAAAAATGTGTAAAACGTAAGCTTATTTCTAAAGCCTATTATAGCACACAAGACTTCATGAATGATGAAACACAGTGGGATTAAATATGTTAATAATGATGAAATTGATAATTCAATGAATACCTATATTAGGTAATCCGTATTTTATGACATTTAGATTTTCATTCTAGAAAGTTTCTAGACTAGTTTTTTTATACGATTTTGGTGTTAGACGACCCTTTTGTGAAATGATTATTATTAAGTTTGACATATCTATAATAATTCAATGTTTTTAAGAACAATAATAATAACTGAATCAATAAATTGCTCTGATATTTAGATTAAGGTAATATTTGTAAAACTTGACAATTGAAAAGTGTTTGTTGCTAGGCCTATTTGAATAAAGAATATATTTACTTTGACACTATTAAAATTTTAATTAAGTGAGTTTTATGCAATATCCTGATTATTTTATAAAATATTTCACCTTAAATTAAGGTGGGCCTTATAATGCCTCACTTACCTTAGTCAAGCTCAAGCCGCTTCGAGCAATAACCGGTGCAAATAATATTTCTTTAACCTATACAACTTGTTTGTCATCCCCTTAAGTAGACTGTTTCCATCGTGCGATGGTTCCGAACCGGCTGCCGCGTGATGTTGCCAGTTTCATTTGCTGCGGAGAGCTTCGCAAATGTTTGCGCCGTCTTAATTAAGCCGATATTGCGGTGCTCTTCGAAAAATAATACCGAATCGCCTCCAGTGTGCAATGTTAAACCATGTTATAGGGTTTCGTAGTAGGTAGCAGGAGTAATTTAATAATAATATTTGTAAAACCACGATTTAGAGGACGGTCACACATTTTTGTCGAATCATTTATGTATCATGCAAATGTAGTTGTCTTAAGTCATAGTAATCAATCACTTGCAGTGCTAGAAAGAAATCTAAGATAGGATATGATATGATTTATTTATCTCACAATATATAATTGCACTTATATTCTCGTTATATATATTAACATAGGTAGTGTATTGCGTTTTTGTTCAACTCAACCCTATTTCAAAAAGTTAAGAAACTTAATCCATTGAAAGTGTTCCAAATAAGGATTGGTAAAATGCTCTTGTTGAATTCAAGTTTCTGACCTCAAAAGCCTACCGGGTCATTGAAACATACTTGGAAACCCTGAAACTCAGATCTTATTTTGATATTGACTATTTTATTCTTTTATTTTCACGTCACAATAAATAAAACAGTAAATAACATCCATGCATAGATCGTGATCGGCAACGCAGGCTTCGTCAAGTGGACACAAAATCAAATCAGCAACAGGCTTCGTCATCGACTTACAAATGATGTAATCCGCAACAGGCTTTGTCTAGCTTAACCACTAAATTAAACTATTTAGGTTATGGTGCCACCCCGGACCGTAGCCGGCCCAAACGTCCCCATGACACTGGCAGCGTTGCCCCGTTGAATTGCCAAGGAGATCTGTTGGACCAGGTACGATCCGGAGCGAGGATCGCAACCCCTATCTCTCAGTCGCCGACCCAATTCCCACACAAACTCCTTAGCCTCCGCACCCCAAGGTCCTGCAGTCTCCACCGCAACTGGTATAAAATCATACATTGGTTCCAAGGCAGAGTACTTCGTATGCTTCTGTTTAGCCGCATACTCCGCAGCTGAACCAGCAGCACCGATGGTGTGACTCAGATGGGACGGGGCAAAGGTGCTAACACACGTTGCGTCCCATAAGAGGCACCGACCCTTCTGCCAAGGAACCAATGTAAGACCATCTGGCCTTTTGCCATCAGCCCGGCACAATCCCGGAGGCTCCAGGACACAGGGAACATTGGCTGAGACCAAAGCCCTGCGAACTACCTCATTTATCGCATGGTGACGCGAAAAACGCCCAGCGCACCTCTGACAACTAAGGCCATGGTGACCGTCCTCCTGAACCATGGCTCCACATATACACCTATGTACCTCGCAAACCTTCGAACCCAATCGTAAGGCAACCGCAATCCTCAAAGAATCGTTATCTAGTAACGTGCCTAACTGAGGGGAAGGCAACGCATGAAGCCATGCTCCTGATTCGCACCTAGATGCGGCCTTGAGGCGCGCTAAATCTGAGCCAATAGCCTCGCTCAGCAAATCTGCAACCACCTTCTTACATAGGATGTCGTCCCAACCTCTTTGGGTCGCAGGATTGCTTGGCGGTTCCGTACCCTGACAAAACGATGACCACTTGACAAATGCCTCCGCAGCAAAAGGTATCTGGGAATTGCCACCATTGTCAGACAATATTCGAGTGACTAGTCCCAAAGTACCATGTGCCGAGGCAAGGAAAGCTACTACGCCTACTTCACGACACCGACGAACCCCAAGACCCCCGTGACGTACCGGAAGAGCAGCCTGGGTCCACTGCGCCTCATTCAGATGTACATTTAATATTGACTCCAGCGCTAACTTGAGTGTGTCATCTAATTTCGCTACATCGCCATGAAACATCCAGGTGGGAGATGTTCTTAAAATATACATTATCCGAGGCATCGCGAAACAGTTCCGCAGAAGAACAAGCGAGACATGGGCGGATAAATGGCTGAGGTGTATCTGGGCCTTAGCTAAAGCCAACCTTTTCTCTTCCAGAGCCGAACTGACGCCTTCCGGAAATATAGGAGCACCCAAAAGAGAAAAGGTTTTAGGTTTACTTATGTTACAGTAAAAGCCATTAAGGAAAGTTTTAAGCACACTAAATTGGCATCAAAATGAGGGCCATGAAAGAGAAAACTTCCTGAGTATTGACGTAATCAACTGGCTGTCACCTTATTAAAAATAATGCATAGCAAGGATTGCAAGTTGATTGCACATACATATGTATAGTACCTACCAAAGTGTCTGAATTCAAATAATATTGATACTATTGTCATATTTATAATCGAAACATCAACAGAATTCTTTCAATGTTTTTAGTTATTTCACATACTGTATAGGTATATAACTTATAGGTATATTGGGTAAACTGTTTCCTTTCTAAAATCATTACGCTGAAAACTTTTAGTGTTTCTGTTTGATTCTATGGTTGACTGGTAGAGATTGCTTTTTAGTGTTAAGTCAGCGTAAGCATATATTTAAGTTTAAAGTAATAAATAAAACCGGCAAAACCTTAACAATAGAGTACGGTCTACGCTTGACCGCTTTTTTATTTAGACCGCTAGCGCACCCGTATTTTGTCAACGGCTTTTGCAGTGGTTTTTCTAGATATACGAACCGTTTCCAGATTCTATTCCATTTTTGCATGTTCAATTGCGCTCGCTTTGTGCTGGTGGCCTAGCGGTAAGAGCGTGCGACTTTCAATCCGGAGGTCGCGGGATCAAACCCCGGCTCGTACCAATGAGTTTTTCAGAACTTATGTACGAAATATCATTTGATATTTATCAGTCGCTTTTCGTTAAAGGAAAACATCGTGAGGAAACAGGACTAATCCTAATAAGGCCTAGTTTACCCTCTGGGTTGGAAGGTCAGATGGCAGTCGCTTTCGTAAAAACTAGTGCCTACGCCAATACTTGGGATTACTTGCCAAGCGAACCCTAGACTCCCATGAGCCGTGGCAAAAAGCCAGGTCAACGCGAGGAAGAAGAAGAAATTGCGCTTGCTTTGTGATTCCTTGTTGTGTGAAAGCTTGTAAGCTGTAATCGCAAAACCATCGTTGGAAAGAGAGGCAAACAGTGATTAAATTTAAAAGTCTTTTTGATGGAAGCGAAGCAAAGGTCTCTGCAAACATCTCACTAATTTAGCAGCAGCAGCAGGCAGGTCTACTAATATATGGGTTTTCGTTTCAGCTTGGTCAAAAAAATCTTACGTACGTCCGGATGTTCTTCTAGACGTGGCAATTTCTCGATTCTCGTTTCAAAATTTGTAAGTAGGTTCCATAGTTAATTTTTAAGGTTCCGTAGCCAAATGGCAAAAAACGGAACTCTTATGGATTCGTCATGTCTGTCTGTCTTTCTGTCCGTCCGTATGTCACAGCCACTTTTTTTCGAAACTATAAAAACTATACTGTTGAAATTTGGTAAGTATAGGTGTATTCTGTAAAACGCATTAAGATTTTCACACAAAAACAGACAAAAAAACAATACATTTTGCGGGTTCCCCATACTTAGAACTTTAGAACTGAAACTCAAAAAAAAACCCATACGTGTGGGGTACGTATCTATGAATAGGTCTTCAAAAATAATATTGAGGTTTCTAACATAATTTTTTTCTAAACTGAATAGTTTGCGAGAGAGACACTTCCAAAGTGGTAAAATGTGTGTGTGTCCCCTGTAACTTCTAAAATAAGAGAATGATAAAACTAAAAAACATATATTATTATGATGTACATTACCATGCCAACTTCCACCGAAAATTGGTTTGAACGAGATCTAGTAAGTTATTTTTTTTTAATACGTCATAAATCGTAAACCGCAATCTACCTTTAATTCAATCAACTCAAATATAAAAAAAAAAACATTTAATTTCATAAAAATTATTAAACCTTATGCATAAACCGTGAACCATTATTTTCTAATAATAAATCTGTAATAGGTGCCTAAGTAAATAATAATTATAGTTCGCGCGGGGCGTGGCTTGATCGGTAGCGGTTGCGGAGCGCGCGGGGGGCAAGTTCCCGTCTGCGCTTACCCGAGCGGGCAGACACGTGAGAATTGTTGAAACTCGTGCGCAGTGAGCTAATTTTTCGTTACATTTGCGAATGCTAAATATTGTACGTTTACGATTTGATACTGTTTTTGTTAGATATAATTAATTTCAATTACTTACATCTAAATTATTCTTTTAAACTCATTTACAGCCTAGAAATGGGTAAATACTTACTATAAAACGTCTATCTAATAAAACTTTTAAGATTTTCTGTTCATTTCCTGACATCTAAATACATAATATACCTACCTAGGCTACCTATTTCCATAATACCTACTCATATTAGAATAAAACTTAAGTGTTATTTTAAGTATGAATTCCTTGGATGATGATACTTTCTCCTATGTATTAAACCCAAATAACGTTCTGGAAGATGACTTCGTGCGAGCATGTCCGTCTGTCTGTCTGTCACCAGGCTGTATCTCATGATACGTGATAGCTAGATAGTTGAAATTTTCACAGATGATGTATTTCTGTTGCCGCTACAACAAAAAATACTAAAAAGTACGAAACCCTTGGTGCGCGAGTCCGACTCGCACTTGGCCGGTTTTTTTTGTATGGATGTTATTCAAAAGTTCAAAACAGCGGCGCCATGGTTTATCAGTGCTTAAAGAAATACTAACGGTTTTGATATCACTACAGTTTTTTTTTTCTGTTTGAGACATTTTTGTACGAATTAGGAACCCTGCTTTAGGTGGTTTTTAGTAATAAAACTATGGAAACGGATTATATCGCGTCCAACAAATAATTATATATAAAGTTATTATAGTTGGTCAAACCAAATTGTCAGTAAATATATAAGCACAAAAAAAACTATACTCATCCTTTTCTTTTGTCTAGTGTAAGACAAAGATAGTATGATTCTCTCTGTCTATGTTGTAATGATACAGTCCTTTGACAAACTAAATATATAAACTTTGCTGCGCAGATCGCAGGGCTGGCGAGTCAGTCAGAAAATTAAAGCGGGGAGCGCGGGGTTTAGACATTGCCAGCACTCGGGAGCACTGACTTGTACCCGAGTACGTCCTAATAATCGCGCGTGTAAGTGATGCGACTATCGCATGGTCGCGCGATAACAAAAACTCGATCATCGCGCGAGTAACCGATGCGGCCATTGCGCAGCCAAGAAGGCGCGGGCGCGGTCCTGTCGGTGCAGCTGCTCACCCCGCACCCGACGGCGCGACGCGATTATCGCGCGAATATATTATATTAGGACACCTATTCGTCATTAATATTATGTTTGATGGCGCGTTCTTACGAACTAAGTTCGCGCAAACAGATTTTTAAACATTTGAGTCGCGCTAACGCGTCGCGCGAATGTCAATTAGGGCACCTATTTCAATTTCAATATGTTTGATCGCGCGTTCGCGCAAGTAAAATTCGCGCGAACTTGCGATAATCGCGTAGTCGCGTTGTATTAGGACGACACTATACTATGACAACTTTCTAAGCTTGGATCTCTTGCGGATATTCTCATACCTAGTTTGGCATCGCAGAGAAACTGAATAGCTTGCTTCTGTTCCTTTGACAGCATTGATCGACATTCCTTTTCCTGGAAGCTAATAAGTGAATGGAGTTTGCATACTTTCACAACTTGCTGAATTTCGACGAGTTATGAAACTTGTGGATGACTCGAATTAAATTCTCCAGTGCGAGATAGATTTAATTAAATTTCTTCGATCGTTTGCAGTGTTTTCAAGGACATAAATAATGCTTAAATTGCTGGTCTCTTTCTCTTGCGATGTGCGGAAGCTCGTTAGCAGGTGCACATCTCTCGCTTGCCTAGGCAAGTTATTCAATTTAAGCGTTTTAATTTTGGAACGCTTATAACCTACTATCTGGAGTTATAATATCATTGCTTGGTAACACATAGTAATTTGTAATTTTGTAATTTTCATGGGACATTTATGACGCAAGCCGCGTGTGGCACATTTATCTGTTTTTAATCAAACGCAAACAAAGGCAGCGCCGGGGGGACTGATAGTGGGCTCGTGCTGTGAAATTAGGATGGGGCCAATAAGAATTATTTACTAACAACTTTTAATGTACATTAGAAGGTCTTATATCTAGTGATAAGTTGATATGGTTTTATAATTTACGCAAAGGCTCAGAAAACAACAGCAACGGACAACGTTCTTATACTATGTACTACATGGTATGTAGTTCTTCTGAATGTGCTTGCGCTCATGCGACCGATCTGGACTGAGGTACGGAGACCTATTCAAGGTATTTTCATATCTACTACTTTAAAAACTCACGAAAGACATTTACCCAATTGTTAGCAATAAAAGCATATGCATGTCTCATAGTCAACAATAGCTAAAAGGTGAATAGGTACCTACGTCAATCTCGAGGTTAATTAAATTAATGTTTTGTATCCGCTACAACAGTACAGGCCTCTGTCTCACTGTATGGATGCGTGAGCGGATTCTGTACCGCTGGGAGTTTAACGCGCTAATCTCATGGTTTATCTGATGAATGTAATGTATCCGCTACAACAGTGGCCCCAGCCTCACCGTATATATGAAATATATGCATGCGTGAGTTGACTCTGTACCGCTGGGAGTTTAACGCGATAATCTCACAGTTAATCTGCTGGATGCTTGGTTGTTATAACTGTGCCCTCGCCTCACCGCGTGGATATCATCTGCCATGTGTGTGCAAAGTAGCAGAGTTTAGCTTCAGGAAAGATGATTAACTAAACTAGACTAGATTATAAAACAAAGTTTGAGTTCACAAGTCCAAATAAAGTCGCTGTAAATGTTATAGAAAAGTGGTTTCTGGGGTTACCCAGAAACCACTTGAAGACGATGGGATTTAAATGAAAAAAAAAAACGGTGTTCTAAGTAAATAAAAATGGATATGAAAAATATAGGTTGAAATAATACAAAGTAAGTTCAAATTACGCGAAAGCGAAGCGATGGTCTAACAAAATGAAGACTCCTTATAAGTCCTTAAGCAACGTTATCTTAATATGCCGACAAAATTCTGTCGGTTTATGTCCGGTGTCCGGTGGCCAGAGGACAACACGTCCATTGGCGTCGATAGTTTCGATACATTTTTAATGAATCGAATTTTCGATAGTGCACAATTCAAGGATGGTGCAACATTGAAGCGACGAGCGTTTCACAAACCAAGCTTTCAATTAAAAAAATACCGTTATTTACTTCCATTTTGCTTGTGTTTTTACATTCTAAATTAGGCACTCTCTGTAATGAATGTAATGATACTACTTACTTGAGATCATTTTATTATTTAACCAAATAAAATGCTCGATAAATATCCTATTGTACCTCATACTTATACGTAAAACAAAACTCATAATTAAAGCCCCTCTTACATGTATGTACCTACTCGTAGTTTCATACAGTTTACAAATATGTTTTAAAGAACTTACCTTTTGTTACTGTATATTTGAAAATAATTAAATTGATTGATTGATTTGAAAACTACTGTCTTTATAAAAATTAAATGGCGAGTGGACGTTATCATTCATTGCGAGTGTGAATAACTGTGTGCTCATGAAATTAGTACGTGACCGGGGTCCATTTCTCTAACCTGGGGCCTATTATTTACTCGAACGGTATTAGACTAATATTATTAGTCCACGAACTGGGGCCCATTTCTCGAACGATATTAGTCTAATACCGTTCAAGAAATGGGCCCCTGTGAAGTCGTATGGGTTACCATGGCAACACACTAATAATATTAGACTAATACCGTTCCATAAATATTATTAGTGTGTTGGAATGAAAATACATACGATTTGAAAGTCTGTGGACTAAATTTATCGTTCGAGAAATGAGCCCGTGCAACGCGGTCACTGTCAGTATTACAAGGCGGCGATGTAAACCGCCGAACTTTTAATTATGAGTGAGCGCACCAGAGAGCGGACCAGCCACACGCTAATAACGCCAATTAAAAATTGCCTACTCCAGAGCACACAGTCGCTGTAGCCGAAATCGGTCAGGATAGCATCATCATCATCATGAGTGAATGTCAATCGTATGGTACGAGTAAATAATAAATTGTTGACCAACGAATGGAGGGTATCCATTTCTGACGAGATATTATATTTTCAAAATTCCACTCAGAAATGGGTGCTTTCACCCGAGTTAAACAGTCTAATTTTGATTTCGAATATATAACCAAAGCAAAATGCATGTGTAGGTATTTTACAAAATATGATGATCTTAAATTAACTTAATTATTAGGAATTAACTCAAATTAACTTAAGTATCAGGATTTAGTCAGAATGGAAATTATACGACGAATCCATTATGAATGCAATTTTTATTGCTGATAAAAATGTTCGAAATGTGTCACTTCAACCCGCTTCAAAGATAAACAATGAGTCGCTTTCAGAGCACGAGAAATGGAAAAGCCTGTATTGTATACCACACTCGGTACGGCAGCTGACACCGCCTCCCTGGTGCGCCGTTTGCAGCCGCTGACATTTATGGCACTGCCCGTATGCACGTTAATATAATTTACGACCCCCCGGCCTGTTAAAAATTGCACATGCACTGATAAGATACGTTCCGCGTGTCTAAAATGCATGGTTCCATTATTTTTATAGTCCAATATCTCGGTCGTCTGTGATAAGATCAGATTTTTCAAGTAATGTAAATTTTAAAATTTGTAGCCGGCTAACTAGAGCGGTAGAAAATGAAAACTAGTTTCTTAAAGTAAAACAATATAATAGTAAAATATGTACATTAAATTAAACTAATTTCTATCAGTACGCAAGTCAAAACCAATAAAATATCGTCACTGTCGTCGTCGCAATCTTCGTCGAGCCGAACGTTGAATCCCGGCAGCTAGCAGTAGCACCCGCTGCGGGCTACGCGGGCTCACCAGGCGCAATCAGATAAAAACTTCAGGAGCGAATATCCAGAAAATAAGTAGCTTCAATCATGCGTCTTCAGTTTTAAACCAAAAGAAAGGGCTGCAACAATCGTGCGTTCTTAGTTTTCGGGTCGGAACCTAACCCAAGTTTCATTCAGTTACAAGAACCAGTGACGTACAAATATACAAATTTTACCTGCATTAGACGCAGCCCTCGTTAATACTGTTAACACAAGTCATATTAAGCATTGAGTCACATTAAAGAAATAAAATCAAAGTTGTGCTATTTGCAACAAAATTCCAAAAGAAAATTGGTGAGAAAATATTATCCTCGCTTACCGCGATAGTTACTCATGAAATAAAACTATGAAAAACGGATTATATCGCGTATATTGAATTTATATATTTGATGAGAAAAAACAAAAGACGGGCGAATTCCTTAGTTTTTTTTTTATAACAGGCCAGTGCGCGCGGTGGCTGTACTATGCAGGTTTGCCATGTTACAAATTATGTATTCAATGAAAATCACGTTTTAGGTCCTACACTTTTGACTTACATTCGTTTGTAAAAAAAAATGTGATTTACATATTTGTTCAATCAGAGAGCACAATTCGTTTTTGCTTTGAGTGCTATTTTGAATAAGAGAAGGAGTTAGCTCCGGAAAAGCGTAAGTGCCTACACAATTTTGAAAGTAAGGATTTTTTTGAAAACCATCCTTTTCTATTCTATCTTTATTACCAGATCCGAGCGTCTGGCAGCTATGTACGTAGGTACGTCATAAAATATTGTGTGACGGTTACGTAACTCTTGGGACACGTGTCCAACTAACGCTTGGACTTCTGAAACTCATTGGTGAGTGGTAACGTCATTTTATTTTCCTAACGTCCTCTTTTCAGACATCTCTTATGTTCCGCAATCCTAACCCAAGATGTCATGTATCGGCTTTGACAGTCGGAAATTGGTTCTTACGGCGCCCCGCCCTCTTCATATTAACTGTTTGGAGTAAAATAAACTTCAATAAAATGTGTAGATCGTGAGGAAATGCAGGAAAATAAGTAGGTAAAAATATAAAGTAATAACTATTTATTATATGCACAATTAAGTTAAAATACACAGAATATAAAATATCAGTTTAAACCTAGGTAACAAAAAGCGATCTCTAAAATAAATAAACGCATGAGATTATTAGCTGTTGCACGCGACGCATGGATTTGTATTTGTACCTTGTACCTAGTATTACGTTGGTTGTTATAAAGGGTGTTCCTTAAACCAACGCCAAGACTTAAAGATGGGCGAAAAAATTAAGCAAATTTACCATTAATGAAAATCTCATAGTTTTTGAGATATCGGCACTTTTATATACCTTTTATAACCAGGATTCTTATAAAAGTGCCGATATCTCAAAAACTATGAGATTTCAATTAGGTAAGAGTAAATTTGCTTATAAATCTTGTAGCCCATGAGCTCTTCTATAAGCCATTTAAGTCTTGGCGTGGGTTTTAGGGACACCCGATATTATCTACATGAACATAGAACATTGTGCAGCAAATCTTAAGATCGCAGTAGTAGGGTTCATAATTTGTTAATAATTTTACAACCCATGACATTCTTCTGTCACGTACCAAGCTCCTCAATGAAAAAAAAAATGTTCTCATGTACCTAATCCCTCTCAACCCTCCATAGGTGCCCGAAGTTGCTTGATTTTTTTCAATGCCAACAATATGTGTATCATACTAGATAAAACATAATTCGGTCAGACCTGATAATTAGAACCGCCGTTTAGTGGTACCAGGTCTCGAAAACAGTTATTAAATAGCTATGAAAGAGACAACTCTCTGAGTAATGATGTCATCAAACGCCTTACTGAAAATGAAACACTAGATTAAGATATTTGTTTGTATTACTATCACTCTATTGATACATTTGTTTGCCGAAATAAAGAAATGTATTATTATTACTGTTATTACTACAGTAATTACCTTGGATCATTCCATGTCCCTTTCTCAGTGCGCGACGAGAGGAAAATTACCTGTCGGGTGCAATCGTCAACTCATGCCAAGAATTTCTGCATACTCACGCGGCTGTCTCTTTCACGTATACGCATTTGAATAAGCTAGAGTGGGATAGAAGGAGTCTGTGAAGAATTTGGAATTAAAAAAAATGATTTGTATTATATGGATTGCTTTGTAAAAAATTGAAATACTTGAATTTAATATTTTCTCTTCTATTGGAAAATGGTTTTATGAAACTCCGTTGTGTTACTTTTATACTAAGAAGATTGGCTCATACCAATCAGTGTAACTTTGTGGCTTCGAAATCTTACGTTGAGATATCTTAAAAATAATATCCTTTCTCAAACGACCCGATTCCTAATTTGGAAAATGGAACTAAATATATATATTCGAATAAGTGTATGTTGTTATTACCTTCTCTCTCATCTTGATAAGTCCGCCTGTTGTTTCGTACTCATTAAATCCTGTCTTTGTTTGTATTTTGAACTTTTCTTTAGTAGTGCACAATAAAGAACTTTATTATTCTTCTTTTATTTATTTCTCTTCTTAAGTTAGGCAGTTTAAAATATGGATATAAAAGTAAAATAAATAAAAAATACCATAGGGTGCCGCCAGCAGCGGGGCTGGGCCCATGCTACCGGTGGTCAGGGAGGCAGAGAGAGGAATCGCCGGATTCTGCATCGGACCCTTGAGGTAACCATCTAGCGAGTCTCTCAAGATGTTGGTCTACACTCTTCGTTAATTCGCTATCAGACCGTCCCGTCCGCTGCAACGACTATTGGGACAATGATCGTCGAATCAACATCCCACATGGCGGTTATCTTATGAGCTAAGTCTAGGTACTTACTGGACTTGTCCTTGTCGGCTTTCACGAGATTCTCATCATGGGGGATGGTGATGTTGATGACTTGCGATCGATCTGTCAGGCATGTTGGCTACAATAGTCCTGTCAGTGATCGAATAGAGCGAATTAAGGTGTGTCCGAGTCATATAATAGCAATCGGAAATCTCATTATAGTAATTTATGTAACTGCTCTAAATCATTTGTTTTTTTTTACAATGATGTTGAATATAATTCTGAACGCACAAGTTGACTCGATGCAATTTCAAAACGCATCGTCAGAAATGTCAACATTGTCAACAAACATTTTACTTAAAAACTTTTCTCGCCCACTCCGACTCGCGTAAAAATACACAACTTCCAGTGATGAAGATGATCTAACCTGTGGATGTTGCACTTTCCTCGCTATAGTGAGGTGAAAAGTGTTGTGTTACACACGGGTGCAAATGTATTTTACTTCACGTGTGTTGAAACACTCGCTACGCTCAGGTTTCTATTTTAAAACTACTCGCTTCGCTCGTGGTTCAACTATATAACAAATAACTATTGTTGTGTAACAAAACAGTTAATCTTAAAGGTAATGTTGGCCATTATTTACGGATTTTGAAAGCATCATAGAGGGTTTATGATATGTGTGTAGATAAAGTTGTATTTCTACTCGTCGACTGTAATGGTTGTATTAATATTTCGTATTAACTTTTCATGTATGGACTCCCAACTCAACTATAATATTCATTTCGATACGCTGTAGTGAACTATAAAATAATTTGACCAATCACGTGCCGCGGCGCTCCCATAGAAAAGACATAAATGCGCAACTATTTTTGTCTATTGAGATACTTATCAATCTTCATTAATTATTTAGGTTTTATAGAAAAAAAATGACTGACAGTGTGATCGAAATCAACTGCATAAGCGCGGCGCGCGAGGCCCCGATGCGGCCTTCTTCTTAGGATCCTAACAGCAGTGTTCTTAGGGACATTCCTACAATATTATGCAACTGTTGTTTTTTATAATTATGATATCTAGGCAAAGATCTACAAACCAATATTTACTTTGATTTAATTTCTAATTTTAGGTCTAAATCTGTCTCTCTAATAAAATATTGTGTAACGACTTTTAAATTTATTCTAAGCTTAATAGCATCGATCGCAGACGTTTCTGCTTGTTAAAAATTAATATTGTGTAACGGTACATAATGGTCTTAAAATTCGAGGGCCGAAGGTATAAAACGAAACGAAGTTAAGTTTTGTAAAGACAGGCCCGAGAATACTACTATTGTAACTTGGGCCTTGAATTTTAAGAACCCTAATGTACCTGTTGCACAAAATACTATTAACTTACTCGTAATTTCGCGCAAAAACTTCCATATTCAAACTGGTTTTCCAATGGCTGTTAAGCGTTATGCCGATGCGCGAGGGTACTATTAGTCTTGTAGTTAAGGACACCAACTGTACCTTATTCGTTAGGGTTTTATGTAGGTACGGTACAATGAATGGTACTATTAAAACTTATTCTTATGTTATCTGTCTTTGAAATAGATCTACAAGCATGTTTTAAAAGACATCCATTTAGGTTAGGTTTAAAGATATTTATTCTCATAAAAGACATACAGGTCACTTATACGAGAACAGAGTTATAAGTAAAAGTAATCCTATTTACGGTAGCATAAAAGTCGCTCGAGAGGTACACGCTCACACAACAATTTTTTTTTAAGGTGGGTAGTGGTTTAAAATGTATTGCGATAATTTAGTTTTAAACGCATTGAATGAGGCTGTCCCTCTCAGATCAGACGGTAATTTATTATAAAGCTGTGCACCTTCATATGTAAACATTTTTTTTCCTAATTGTGTTCTTATCTTCGGTAGCACAATGAAACTCGCACGACGAGTAGTGCGTTTGGATATTTGCTTCTTCGTCGTAAAGGCTAAGTTAGTATGGAGTGCGCTGTTTAATATTTTCCTAACAAGAATGCTGGTACTATACATATACAATTGTTTGATGTTCATTAGGCCAGTTATTTATTAGTATTTAGTTTAACTAAATTAATAATCGTAGTGCTTATTTACATTCCAGAAGAAAAAATCCATTGTGCGAATAGGTAAAAAAATGCTTAGGGATTCGCGCTAGTTTTAACCATATCGATCGTATGAAGACGTATGTAAATTGGAGGCGGTGTCCGAACGTCGTGGATTCAATTCCCGATAGGGCTCATTGGAGATGAGTGCGCTGTTAGCTAGGGATGCTGCGCGCTGCGGGTAGGCTCGCCAATTGCCAACTCCTACTATTTATTTCAGGGCGCGCGTGCTCTTTTCTTAACAAGCCGTAGTGTAGTTTCCATAAAATAAATGTCTACACCTATGATTAGCTCCTATATTAACTTAACTTCCTTGTATTATGTGGAACGGAATTATAGAATCAGTTTTATCAAAGATAGATATATGTTATAACTCCGTAATAAATGGATACAGTCTAAGGAAGAAACGTGCCTCAAAAATCAAGAAATTTTGATTCTCGATCACATGGCGCCACTACCTTTGTCCTACTCTCGTATAGATGGCGTTGACAGTGTCGTTTGTTATTTAACAATTTTAACGCATATCAGTAAAAGAACATGGGTCAAAATAATAAAAATAATTAATGCAAATATCGCAAATAAAAAAAATCATTCAATCATAAATACATTTTTTATATCTTTATTTTTAGTTTTAATCGTGTGTCGATAGATGGCAGTGAACTTACTGTGGCTACAAAATTTACTATGACAATACCGCTCTATCCTCTTTGGTTTTATATATACCTACCAACTTATAAAATAGTTGTAATAAAGTTGGAACAAGTAAAGTACAAAGTGTTACCTGAGATAATAACAAATACTTATACGAGCAGAGGCTTAAAAAACATCATTCAATCATAAATACATTTTTTTATATTTTTATTTTTAGTTTTAATCGTGTGTCGATAGATGGCAGTGAATTTACTGAGGCTACAAAATTTACTATGACAATACCGCTCTATCCTCTTTGGTTTTATATATACCTACCTACTTATAAAATAGTTGTAATAAAGTTGGAACAAGTAAAGTACAAAGTGTTACCTGAGATAATAACAAATACTTATACGAGCAGAGGCTTAAAAAACCCTTTTTATCATAATCATACTTTAGTGCGCCCATGAAATTAAAGATGTTATACAATATTATAAACAGTTTCACATGGGCCCTGTTTGTAAGCAAGCTTATTGTCATGAGGTGTCAGAAAACAATGTGAGAATGTGACCCTGAAGTGAGTAGAAAAAATATATGTCTTGTGGTAGGGCCGGCGGTAGAAATAAGGAGCCGTTTGGGCTCGATACTGCGGCAAGGAACATTCGCCCTGATTGGCTCGCGGATCACTAGGATTACCCGGAGAATAAAAATTGGTACGCACAGGTGTAGTCTGTGTAATATCAGTGGTAATAGTATCCGAAACAAATGTATCAGTATAGAACGTTTCCGAACGCATCTTTAAAAAAATTGATATGTAATGTTAAAGAGGATATAATAAGATAGAGCGGTACAGTCATAGTAAATTTTGTAACCACTGTAAATTCACTGCCATCTATCGACATACTTTAAAACTAAAAATGAAGATTTATAAAAATACGTTAAAATGGATTTAAATATGGATAAATGTTTTTTTTTATTTGCATTAATTTTTTTATATGATTTTGACCCATGTTCTTTCACTGATATGCGTTAAAATTATAAATAACAAACGAAACCGTCAACGCCCTCTATACGAGAGTAGGCCAAAACTAGTGGTGCCATCTGATCGAGAATCAAATTTTCGTGATTTTCGAGGCACGTTTTTTCCTTAGACTGTGTCCATCTATTACGGAGTTATATCTATCTTTGGTAATGTCAAATGGGTGACCCCGCCCGCTTTCTTAGAAGCTGCCGCAACGTTAAGAACTGTATGTAAGAATAACCTAATATTTTAAATAAAACAAGTGTTCCTCTAAACCGGTGTTTAATTAAAGCTTACACTACTACAGTCTGTATACAGTCTGTCCAGTGTTAAAGGCAAGGATAAGAAGCCCAATGCGTTTAACCAGTTGATTAACGATGATTTAAATTAGATTTAGATTTATTTATTTCAGGATAAAAATTACACTATAAATTTGCATCAATGTCAAAATTATGCTTATCTTCTTATCATGATCATCAAACATACTTAATAATACTTGATGTTAAGGCGGTTTCCTGAGCCAGAAGGCGAAAAATCTCCTTATATGATCCTGTTTTTCTAAATGGCGTTGATATTCTTAGACGTGGAAAAAATATATGTAGTTCTTGACTATATTATCTTTAATATCATAGCTTCCGATACACGAATTATGACACTTCGCTCGATACAATTAATTCCCAAAGTAACCTCTAACTCGGACTTTTAATCCAACTTGGTTATTTATTATGTGATACTATAAACAAAAAAAGAAGAAAAAACAATCTTAACTTAAATCATAATTTCATAGCTTTCGAATTTCGATATTGTAGGGTAACGTTTTTAAAATAGATAAAAATCAACAAAATTGGATCAAAATTGACACTTGGCGCGTATGATCTTTCCCGTTCTTTCTTGCGAAATGTGACAGAGACAGCGGCAAACCGATGGAACGGCCTTAATATTATACTCGATCGAGTAATTGAAACGTGAGCATACAACTCTTTCCATTTTTTTGATGATAGTTTCTATCAAAAGGACAAAAACTCGCATATCAGCGGAGAGATTTAAAGGTGTATGTGATGGTCCCAGTTCGCCCTCGCCAAACCCTTATAGCGTTTTTACATTGTCCGATCCGATATCGGATGTAGGATCCTACATCCGCGTAGTCAGGCCGCGGGGGCGCCGTCTGTAGCGGTCACGCACATTACAACAAATATTATGCCTACACACAAACAAATATTATGGGTCTGACAGCTGATGGGGGACTCCGACATGGCTGAAATTATCGAAGCGTCTTTCCGATATCGGATGTCGGGTGCCTATGAGAAGAACAGCTGATGCAGGAGAGTGTCATGTGGCATCAAGTCCGCCTTTTTTGTAATGAATAAATACAGAAAAACACATATGAGTAAAATGTAAAACATTTTACTTCCATCCGACATCCGATATAGGATCGGGCACGATTCGGAATCGGGAGGCTGGAGATTTAGTAAAGGTGTCGGTTATATAAGCGCCCTTCACATAATATAAATGCAGATCAGAGTAACAATTTTTTTGAGAAGGCTGTCTTATATTTCATTTCCTTTATTTATTGCATTTCATATGTTATTACAGATTTTATCTTAAACTAAATTGTCACAACATGGACCCTAAATAGGGTATAGGAAGTTTACCTTAATAGCTAAATACTTAAAATTACCTTATAAAACATACCTATTGCTTAATATCTAAATTTATCACTTATACTTTCAAAATAATTTAAATATATAGGGCAAGGACACTGTATTTCGCTGTGTGTCAGAAACGAAGAGCTCCATTTCTTTTGTTCTACCGAGCTTGTGTAAGTGGAGTATGTGTATAAACGCAAGAGTTAGAAGCGACGAAAGAGCTTGTAAACGGTGTTCCGCAAATTCGCAAAACCTATTGTCACATAGTAAAATTATGCCTTCTCCACAAATTCCGCATTTACGGTTCACCGTTCTCGGTATCGCAGCTCAAGTGTCGATACTGGAATAGCGAGGCACCTCGTTTACTTTTACGTGCGGCGCGGGCCTGGCCTGGCGTGACATTCAATCCAGTACAATTACATTTTGTAAGCGATAGGCTTTGTCAGGAGGGCGACACTTGAACGATCTGACACAATCGGCTTTTGGGATGCTCAAAGGATCCTGTTGTCATACTTTGCTCCAAATTTGACGCTGCACTGAGTTCGAAAAATGTGACAAGGATATCATGTAATGGCTCTATACGATGGGCCATGATACTGGCCCACTATGATGGGACAGCGTGTAGAGAGGGTAGTGGTGTCGGATGGCTTATGGCGCGGCGGGATGGCGATAGGGTGGCCACAGTGTCGGGTTTTCGTCCGGGCCAGCAATGACAGTCCGAAGGCATGCTCGAACGCGGTTGAGTGTGGACGCATAACGTGGCCTCATCATAAAGTGATTAGAACTATCGCGTAGTTGCGTTTTCAAACATCGCATGGCCATCTCGCTGGTCCAGCGCTGGGCCATCGTATAGAGGAGCCATAATATATTTGTCCACAAGCTGGTTTTGTTAGATTTAAGATGTTCTGTGAGTATATAGGTACATAAGGTAGGTATATTCAAATGGCATGTATTTAACGCGGCGACAAATTAATCTGATTTAGGGATTTATAAAAAATTAAAGGGGGTAGCAAAAATAATAAGTTGGCGACTAATTGCGGAGACTAGTATAAAGTAAAAAGTAGCAGCTAAGTAATCAATTTTCGGATTTGTTTCAATATAAACTAGCATCGTGTTATTGTTTTGGCGACTGAATTAACTAATTAAGCGGAAACATGACAGCGGATAAAAAGTTGAAAATGGCCTACTCTAATTGTTCAATGGAGATTGCATATAAAATAAATCAAGGTCATAAAAAAATACTTTGTGCGACACTTTAAGAGCTTTAATCAAAGCTGAAAATTGCATGTATGAATAATAATTTTGGTCTATAGTTTTATTTAGTGGCCAGCTAACTAGACGGAGCCTCGCTTCGCGGGGCTCCTATTTCTGGGCGGTTTGCCCTTCGGGCATTTAAAGCTACCTAACGAACCTAACCTACCTACTGATTTAGTGTAATTTTAGATTATAATCTGAGGCGTGACTGAAATAGTTTAGCTTTTGTAAATACGCGACCCGCAATCCACTTCAAACCAAAGATAGATATAACTCCGTAATAGATGTTTACAGTCTAAGGAAAAAACGTGCCTCGAAAATCAAGAAAATTTGATTCTCGTTCAGAGGGCGCTACTAGCTTTGGCTTACTGTCGTATAGATGGCGTTGACGGTTTCGTTTGTTATTTAACAATTTTAACGCATATCAGTAAAAGAACATGGGTCAAAATCATACAAATAATTAATGCAAATAAAAAAAATCATTTATCCATATTTAAATACATTTTATCGTATTTTTATAAATATTTATTTTTAGTTTTAAAGTGTGTCGACAGATGGCATTGAATTTACTGGGGTTACAAAATTTACTATGACAGTACCGCTCTAGTATAAGTTACTCTATGTTCAAACGAACGCGCTTGTCGCCGTTTTCATTACATTATGGTATTTGTTAGCGACGCTCTAACACGACAGTAGATGATTCTAAGTTAATTTAAATCGAATAGTTTAAGATTGTATTCTTAATAAAGATTTTATCGTTTAGGTAGGCAAATTCGCTCTAGATTGTTATTAGTTCGTAAGTAACATGTATATACGCGTTATTTTATAGCCTAGGATTAGTTATGTATCTAGGTTTCATTCGATTTCATAAGAAAAGGTCAAATTATTTCCCTTGAATTCCTAATCCCATAGTAAAAAGAGTGAGATAAAGCATTAGAAAGAGATTAA
This sequence comes from Cydia strobilella, assembly GCF_947568885.1. Classification (NCBI taxonomy): domain Eukaryota; kingdom Metazoa; phylum Arthropoda; class Insecta; order Lepidoptera; family Tortricidae; genus Cydia; species Cydia strobilella. The sequence goes on from NC_086045.1 coordinate 6,655,462, forward strand.
AATGTAGATTCGTTAATTGGCTCACGAATTATAGCCAATCATAAGAAAATGTAGACAAGGATAGGTAAGAATGAGCAGGACGCACGATCAACTTCTCATTGGTCACACAAAATCCGCCGAGCATTTCGATATCGCTCAGATTTTACTATGGAGTTAGTACGTTCGATCAAATATCACGTAAATTATAAATATCCGACCATAATAATGTATGTAGAAATCATAGAGAATAATATCGTTTATCGATCAGTGCAGGTACTATTGTCATAGGCCTAGCCAAAGTATTGTATTCGGCCAGCGAAAGGGCAAAAAACCCGCGCTATTGTCCTCGACGCGAGCGGACAATAGCCCGTATTGTGTGAGTATTACCGAGCAGAACAGAAGAGATTCGCTAATCGAGTAGCCTAATGGTTTAGATGTTAGGATACATAAGTTTTAATTCGATAATTACGTGATTAATTAAGTAAACATAATGTAAGCGATAACGAGATAACTAAAATCGAGGCGATGGCGGCCGGATAGCGTCATTAGCCAATCAGAGCCCTTCGAATCGAACGAATGGAAATCGATCTTATCTCCTTATCGTAGGAGCTTTCCTTTTCTTAAATTTTCGTATAAATACAGGGAAGGACGACTGGGTAGGCACAGTATCGGAAAAGCAGCTTCTACTATCAAAAAGTCCTCAAGAAAACCTGAAGAAGTTTAAAGTGCCCAGTCGTTCTACTCTCAGTTACCGTGTTAGGAGTATTTTTATACCTTGTACCGCGATTAATAAAAGTCAGTTTTTACAAGTGTCGTAATTAGTTTAATTCGAATTCGTGGATAGTTATCCTGGTCCTTCGAGGGTGAGTCGGCGTGGGAACGGACACGTCTCGGCAGTACGAGTGGCGGCGGCAGGGCGTGCCAGCGACCAGACTCTACAACTGAGCTCCGGAGGCTATAGTGCGTCGCGGACTGCATTATTTTCTGGTCCTTCGAACCGGATTTCCTGTCAGCCCATCGAGACGTCGTGTTCAAGCCCATGTCTCTCAATATGGTAAAAACGAGGTCGAAGTCAGCGTCGCGGATCGACGAAGACAGGCAGCGCTTCCTAGACGAGGGCGCGGCGGCGGCTCAAGCGCGTGAGCTCGCCCGCGTAGCTGCAGAGAGGGCCGGAGGCGCCGACGCGGAGCGTCTCTCCCCTCCACCTGCCGAGTCGACCGGCGCAGAAAGGACCAATCAGCGCGCTGCGAGTGCCGAGCCGCTCGGCGCAACGGCCGCGCTACCACCGATCGAACCCAGGTTTGGGGACTTACCGAGGCCACCGAGGTCTCCATCGCAAGATACAATGATGCTGTGGAGCAATGATCTCAAGAAGCGCTTACGGCGTCTATCGAGACCGACACCGATACCGTCACGTCATCCGAAGACAGTCACCAGAGACTATACGACGTCACAACCGCAGGTAACTCCTAGGGAGGCAAGCACCCCGTATGCCCCTACCCGCTCTCATTCCGTGCGTTCGTGCGCGAGTACTATCGTCGAAGCCAGAGTCTCCCAGATCGAGTTGGAAGCGGACGAGCGGCTAGCGGCGATCAAGAAAAAGGAGTTACAACTCGAAGCCGACTTAATTCGTAAGCGGCTAGAAACCCAGAAGCTGCAAATACGTGCAGAAGGTAGTACGACCGACGCGGTTTCCGATCCAGACGACGTCGAGCCGCAAAAACAAAGAAGAATCCTTAAGTGGATGGACGAATCGCAGGACAAGACGCGAACCGAGCCCGTCAAGTCCAACAAAAGGTTAGCCAACGAGCCACCGCCAGACTACGACACTCCCAGGCGACCTACGCAGGCGGAGCGGCATATTCGACGTCGCTCACCGAGCCGCGAGGATCGTCGGCGATCGTTATCGCCACCGGACGAGCCCCGTACGCCGCACACGGCACGTACGCAGCTCACGAACGAAGGTACGGTTGCGGAGTCTATGCTGCAGTTATTCGAGAGAATGCAAATGGCGGCTCGTCCGGCACCGAAAGATATATTCGAGTTGCCCCACTTCTACGGCGATGTAAGTGAGTGGCGAAGTTTCTACAATACGTACACCGAGACGTCGAAGAGATACAAGTTTACGGACTACGAAAACGTCGCGAGACTGCGTATGGCGTTACGCGGGGACGCGAAGACGTGCGTGTCACACGTCCTATCGACCGCTACGAAACCAGACATGATAATGCGGATATTGAAGAAGCAGTTTGGCCGAAGCGAAGTGCTTTTGGACAAGGCGATCGAAGATTTGCGAAGACTGCCGCAGTTGGGACCGAGCGCGAACGATCTCAACACTTTCGCAATCAAGATTATGAACATAGTGTCAACAATCATAGACGTCGACCGAAGACACTATGCCGATAATCCGATGCTCATACGAGAAGTCACGGACCGATTATCGCCTCATTTACGCAGCAGATGGTGCGACTATGCAGCCAGGCATCGGGACATCGACGATCCGGAGATTCTACAACTCGCGGATTTCCTGATGGAGGAGAGCGAGCAAGAGATGTCGTTCTGTCACGCTCGCGCGGCCCCGAGGCGCGCGCAGACCCCGTATGCACCGCCGCACGCGCGCGCGACCGGCGCTCGACTGACTGCATCCGCGCCGCGCTACCCCACTCCGGCTACCGCGAACGCGAGCCGCTACGCGATTGGCCCGAAAGTCACGTACGCCGCTCGTCATGTAAACGTCGCGAAGTCAACGTGCCTGTATTGTGGGGGCAATCATTCGACACCGGACTGTCGTAAGCTCGCCACACAGAGCATAGGAGCGAGATGGGAATGGGCGAAGCTGAACAGGATCTGCTACAGATGTATGGACGCGAAACATCTCAAGATTCAATGTAAGGCGAAAGCGTGTGGCGTGGCAGGCTGCCCGCACGTGCATCATCGATTACTCCATGCTGACCCGATGCAGGAGCCAAACGAAGACACTACAATGGCGGTAACTCTGTCTGCGCAACGAGCGGTTGCCCCTCCGAGAGTTACGTCATCGGTCGAGCCAGCGGCGAGAGCGGAGCCGCGGCCCTCAGAACGAGAGGACAACGACCCACGCGTGTACGTGTCATCGACCCCGAACTATAACGTGCTGCTCAAGGTGCTACCTGTTACGGTAACAGGCCCGAAAGGTACAGTTCAAATTTTTGCCTTTTTAGACGACGGATCGACGCTATCAATGATAGATCAAGATGTCGCGGACGAGATAGGAGCAGTGGGCGAGGACGAGCCCCTCTGTATCCGCGGAATACGCAATCTGAAGCATACATCAATCACGCAAACGGTAAAGGCAACAGTGAGATCTGCACGAGGAGGCACCGCACACGGGATCGTCGTAAAAACAGTAGAAGGTTTGGGAATCAGATCGCAGTCGCTCAATAAAGCCGAGTTAATGAAGTACGAGCATCTCGCAGACCTAGGAGACGAGTGCTACACAGGTACGGGAGTACCACAGATGCTGATTGGAGGTGACTTTAGTCATTTAATAACTCCCATGGAGATAAGGCAGGGCGGCGAGGACGAGCCGTGCGCGATGAAGACTCCATTGGGATGGGCATTTTTCGGAAGAATGCCGCGTATAATTCGTACCGTCGAGCAAACAGTCATGCATTGTCGTACCGACGACGAAGACTTGAACGAGCAAGTGAAGAAACATTGGTCGATCGAGGCGCTTGGAGTAACACAGAAAGAAAATGTAAGTCCGAGCGATCAGCGAGCCATCGACATATTCAACGCTACGGTACGCAAAACTACGAGAGGCCGGTACGAGGTAGGACAACTGTGGGCGTCCGACGAAGTGAAGCTACCACCGAGTTATGCAATGGCACGATCGAGATTGCATAATCTGGAATCGCGAATGCGACGCGATAAGGACTTTGCCGCGGACTACGCAGCCCAGATACGGAAGTTACTACAAAAAGGATATGCTGAACGCATAATGGAACCACCACAAACCGATCGAACTTGGTTTTTGCCGCATTTCAGCGTGTTTAACCTCAACAAAGGAAAAGGGAGAGCCGTATTCGACTGCGCAGCAAAAAGCCAAGGAAACAGTCTGAATGATTACATCTTAGCGGGACCGGACTTGCTACAGAGCCTGTTAGGCATACTACTGAGGTTTCGCGAATGGAGCTTCGCAGTAGTAGCGGACATACAGGAGATGTTTCTTCAGATCCAGATACGAGCCGAGGACCAACAGAGCCAGCTCTTCTTGTGGCGAGGTACAAGAAGAGACATGGAGCCGCAGGTTTACAAACTTAATCGAGTTTGTTTTGGGAACGTGTCGTCACCTTTTCTCGCGCATTCCGTGCGCAACCGGAATGCGATCGATAACGCAGATAAGTATCCCGAGGCGGTCTACGATATCCAGAACAACCACTACATGGATGACTACGTGGCGTCATACAAAACCGAAAACGAGCTGTTAAGAACATCATCGCAGGTACGAGACTCTCACGCCGAAGGGAACTTTCACTTGCGAGGCTACGCGAGTAACAGCGAACGATTGCTAGCGAGTATAGAGCCGGAATTGCACGCACAGGAGCCGACGCATCTAGGCGAGAGACAGCAGACCGTTCTAGGTATGACCTGGGACCCTAGCACCGATACGCTAGGCTACAACACGAAGATGCTGCGTGTACCGGAGGCCGTGAAGACTCGCGAGCGACTGCCGACAAAAAGGGAGCTACTTAGCGCGATAATGTCCATTTACGACCCGATGGGACTTATCGCACAATACGTAATAAGCGCGAAGATTATTTTTCAACGAGTATGGGCGAAAGGGACGACATGGGACGCACCGTTACCGAACGAAGAAGCCGAAGACTTTTTTCAGTGGCTGAAAGCACTGAAATTTGTAGCGACTCTACGCATTCCGAGGCAATACGAGTCGCCGAGTAGAGTAACAAGGTACACTCTACACATTTTTACAGACGCATCGACCGAGGCATATTGCGCTGTAGCGTATTGGCGCATAGAGAACGCGGAACACGAAGTGCAGGTCAGCCTGGCGGCGGGTAAGAGTAGGGTTTGTCCCCTGAAAGTACTTTCCGTGCCGAGGCTGGAGCTGACAGCTGCAATTATCGGAGTCCGACTGGCAGACACAATAAAAAACGAACAGAGATACGATATTGAAAAAGTAAGTTATTGGACGGACTCGCAAGTGCTGCTAGGATGGATCAGAGACGACGCACGAAACTACAAGCCGTTCGTGTCACACCGCTTAGCTGAAATAGCTGAAAAATCGGACCGACAAGCGTGGAGGTACGTGCCGACCGACGTGAACCCGGCAGACCACGCTACACGAGGCAAGCCGACGAGGAAAATCGACATCGACGACGATTGGTATAAAGGCCCGCCATTTCTACGCCGACCCGAGGCGGAGTGGCCGAGTCAAACTGAAAAACCGAGTGAAGACCTCCCTGAAAAGAAGTCTAACGTGAAGGCGGAGACCACGCTGACTACGACTATATCGAGACCGGACCCATCGAGCGTGTTACCGGACATACGACGTTTCAGTAACTACGATCGACTAATCAACTCTACAGCCTACGTGTTGCTATTCGTAGAAAAATTGAAAACGAGAAATAGAAGACTACAGCTTCAAGTAAGTCACATTAAGCGAGCCGAGCATATGTGGCTACAAAATAGTCAGCGGAGGAGCTTCCCGGACGAGATACGAACACTGAACGCGGGACGAGAACTGGAGAAGAAATCGAGATTATACACTCTAGCACCCGAGCTGAGCGATGACGGCGTGCTACGTATGAAAACCCGCTTAGGTAGCGCTCCAGTCTTGTACTCATCACTGCATCCTGTTATATTAGACGGAAGGGATCCATTTACCAGATTAATGGTCCTACGAGCTCACAGACGATCAGCGCATATACATAACGAGGCCGTTATAAATCAATTGCGTCAAAATTATTGGATTTTGCAGTTACGACCGACCGTGAAAGCTGTGGCGCGAGATTGCGCGCTGTGCAGGCTACGCCGAGCCTTGCCGCGCGCGCAACCTCTTGGCGACCTACCACCCGAGCGACTACAGGCTTACCAGAGGCCATTCACCTACACCGCGCAAGATTACCTAGGTCCTATGTACGTGACCATAGGCCGACGACGAGAGAAGCGCTGGGTGTGTCTGTACACATGCCTAGCAACACGAGCCATACACTTGGAAAGTGTATACAGCCTGTCAACGGACAGCGCACTCCTCGCGCTACGTCGCTTCGCAGCGAGGCGAGGATGGCCGAGCACCATGTATAGCGACAACGCAACGTGCTTTAAGGCCGCATCGAACGAGCTGCGTGAGGCCTACCGACAATGGCTTCCGCAACTACAAACCTACGGCGTGCAACAGCGAATGAATTGGAAATTCATTCCCCCCGGCAACCCCTCGGCAGGCGGAGCTTGGGAGCGCATGGTGCGCACCGTGAAGACAGCAATGCTCTATACATTCAATACTAGAGCCCCGAAACCCGAAGTTTTCGAAACTATATTGACCGAAATCGAAAATATCGTCAACCGAAGACCGCTTACACACGTCAACGTAGACCCGGACAGCGAAGAAAGTCTCACACCGGCACACTTTCTTTTGCTCCAAAACGCTAACCTACCGATGATTGGAGCCTACGACGAGAACGAGACGAGACAATGGAAAGCTGCCCAGGCGCTAGCTGACCACTTCTGGCGGCGCTGGACGAAGGAATACTTCCCACTTCTGGCACCACGCAAGTCGTCCGATGACGGAGGGCGACAGATCCAGCCGGGAGATGTGGTCATCATATCCGAGCCGAACGGACCACGTAGCGTGTGGCCCAAAGGAGTCGTCGAGATCGTCTACCATGGACCCGACGGACGGGTTCGCTCCGCAGACATCAGGACGAGGCACGGGACGCTACGCAGGCCAACCTGTAGGCTTGCGGTCATCGCGTCGCAACCCAGACACCAGGAGTCTTCGACTGCGGGGACAAAATGTTAGCGACGCTCTAACACGACAGTAGATGATTCTAAGTTAATTTAAATCGAATAGTTTAAGATTGTATTCTTAATAAAGATTTTATCGTTTAGGTAGGCAAATTCGCTCTAGATTGTTATTAGTTCGTAAGTAACATGTATATACGCGTTATTTTATAGCCTAGGATTAGTTATGTATCTAGGTTTCATTCGATTTCATAAGAAAAGGTCAAATTATTTCCCTTGAATTCCTAATCCCATAGTAAAAAGAGTGAGATAAAGCATTAGAAAGAGATTAAAATGTAGATTCGTTAATTGGCTCACGAATTATAGCCAATCATAAGAAAATGTAGACAAGGATAGGTAAGAATGAGCAGGACGCACGATCAACTTCTCATTGGTCACACAAAATCCGCCGAGCATTTCGATATCGCTCAGATTTTACTATGGAGTTAGTACGTTCGATCAAATATCACGTAAATTATAAATATCCGACCATAATAATGTATGTAGAAATCATAGAGAATAATATCGTTTATCGATCAGTGCAGGTACTATTGTCATAGGCCTAGCCAAAGTATTGTATTCGGCCAGCGAAAGGGCAAAAAACCCGCGCTATTGTCCTCGACGCGAGCGGACAATAGCCCGTATTGTGTGAGTATTACCGAGCAGAACAGAAGAGATTCGCTAATCGAGTAGCCTAATGGTTTAGATGTTAGGATACATAAGTTTTAATTCGATAATTACGTGATTAATTAAGTAAACATAATGTAAGCGATAACGAGATAACTAAAATCGAGGCGATGGCGGCCGGATAGCGTCATTAGCCAATCAGAGCCCTTCGAATCGAACGAATGGAAATCGATCTTATCTCCTTATCGTAGGAGCTTTCCTTTTCTTAAATTTTCGTATAAATACAGGGAAGGACGACTGGGTAGGCACAGTATCGGAAAAGCAGCTTCTACTATCAAAAAGTCCTCAAGAAAACCTGAAGAAGTTTAAAGTGCCCAGTCGTTCTACTCTCAGTTACCGTGTTAGGAGTATTTTTATACCTTGTACCGCGATTAATAAAAGTCAGTTTTTACAAGTGTCGTAATTAGTTTAATTCGAATTCGTGGATAGTTATCCTGGTCCTTCGAGGGTGAGTCGGCGTGGGAACGGACACGTCTCGGCAGTACGAGTGGCGGCGGCAGGGCGTGCTAGCGACCAGACTCTACAACTGAGCTCCGGAGGCTATAGTGCGTCGCGGACTGCATTAGTATTGAAAACTAAAAAAATAACTCCCCATTACTTTTATATAGCACCCATTTTAATATTTAAGCTGCCAGCAAATCAAAGCCCAAAATGCTTTTTTAGATGGAGACCTGTAGTTGCCACTAATATAAAGTTTTGTTATCCTTCTGCTAATATTAGTCGCCAAGTCATTATTTATAGTACCTCGCCTATGATTTCAGTAATCTAGTTAAACTAATCAGTAATCTAAAGTGTTTATTATTTCTGCTACCTTAAAGTAGCTGCCTTTATTTGAATTTTAAAATATCCTTAGTTTAAAGCTCATTTAATATAAATGATTGCCAAAATATTTAATCGCTGACAAGTTATTATTTTAGTTGCAAATAGTTTGCTGCTCTTTAATTTTTCTGTCGCCGCGAAAATAATAAGCCTATTCAAATTAAAGTGCATCGGATACAATTACCTACGGATATAGTAGTGACATAGTTGGAGCGACTCTTGAACTTAAAAAAAAAATCATAAAACCGGCCAAGTGCGGGTCGGAACAAGCATAATCCGCACCTTCATACAATACAAAAAGACAACAAAGCAAAAAGCGTATTTTCGCTGCACTTATGTCAGTTATGTCGTTTTAATGAGAAGATTCGTTTTTGTGAAAAAACCAATTAATGGTTTAGCCGATCATATTCAAGATTAATTTCGTGGAATGTATGTATTAAGTTATATTTACAGATGAGGTATTAATTTTAAAAAAATTGCACGCCTGGTACAAAACAGGGACATAATATTTTTGACTTTCTGAGCGATTACTTTCAAAAGTGTTCACTAAATCAACAAACATTCTTAGCAACCTTAATGTCGTGCCGCGTGTATTTTTATACCTGCCTATATTTTAGATTTCATTTAAGGCACATTTTTTATGGTTAAGTACTACCTGTAGTTACTTTTGATTAACGTCATCCATTTGGCGTTTTTTTAAGGTTCCGCAGTCAACTAGGAACCCTTATAGTTTTGCCATGTCTACTTAGTTACTTACTTTTTAGCTTATTATCTCTCATTACAAAGTGAAAGCATTATAAATTGATATTTGAAAAAAAAACTTCAAATGCTTGTTCACAGACTACATTAGGTTTATAAGATTGAATTAATATGAATACGAAAACCAATGGTTTTAATTATTAAATTTTTATTGCAATAACTATCAATATTTTTTACTCTTCATTTTTTTTAGTCTTCATAAATCCGTTAATAGGTATTCAATTCTCCGACATTACGAACAGGTAGCTCGCCTGCATAATTACTCTGAATGAATTTTACGTCCATATGCAAAAATGGAAATTTGAAAGTCAATATCGGTGTACCACTCCCTGTTTGGGGCTGGCAGGGTAAATAATGTGGGAATACATTAGCCTGAATTAAATATTTTTTTATCAAACCTACATTAAATTTTAAGTATATTGCGGAATTTTAGGGATACGAGTGAGCAATGTAAAATTGCAGTTTTGTTTCAACAACTAAAAATCTTCTTATGAAGCGTTACAAAACTAGAATTAGCATCTAAAAATTCATACATCATGTGCATTACAATTTATAATAAGTTACCGGATGAATTTAAAAGGGAAAAGAATACAACATTTAAGAAAATGATGAAAGCTTGGCTGTGTGGGAAATGTTTCTACAGTGTGGGCGAGTTCCTTAATAGTTAGGTTAATATAATATGCATGGACTTAGGCTAGTTTAATCTAATTTGTATGCCAGTTTGTAGGCACAATGTGGAGATCCTATGTAATTACATATTGTAAATAGTTTTAAGACCTCTGTAACCCATATTGACAAATAAATGATCAATCAATCAAAAGCGTTTACGGAGGTCACCACGAATAGGTGCAATGTTTTTTGTAAAAAGTTATGCCGCGAGCAGCACTCATTACCTATTGACTTGCATCAGTTTCATCCTACAAAATGTTATACTCCAACAACCGTGCGTCCGTATAATATATGTAAGTGTGTGTCAACACTATCGCCAACTGCACTATGCAATCTCCACCAGCAGGTTGGTTGCTGAGTAGCGATTCCATGAGCGCTCCTGCGATCCTTAGCTGGTCGTCCAGTGTTCAATCAAAAAAGCGTTATCACATCACCAATTCGAAAAAGGGGTTTTTCTTCCCTGCTAGGAGGGATCAAAGTGACACTTTTCTTCCCTGCTAGGAGGGATCAAAGTAACACTTTTCAGGGGCCCTATTCGAAATGCACAACTGTCAGTTTCGGCTTCAACATCAGTTCAACAGTGGAATGAATCATTTGTTCATCAACTGTGGAAAGTATCATTTGGTACAACCAAAACTCATTCATTGAAAAAATTATGCAACAAAAATCAACTTTGTTTTCTTACTACTATACGGTTTAAAATGGCTCTGAACTCTGCGTGGTTCGGTTTGGTTTCGTTGTCACCTCTGTGGATTGCTAATGTCAAATTTACCTATTCGACAACACACGATTTCTTCCATTCAACTGAAGTTCAACACGAAACGTCACTTAACGCATGTCGAATACCGCTCCTGTTCTAGGACACTATTAAAAAAAATTGCACATTATTTTTTTAGCTTAAATAATATTTTTAAACAATTACTTCATAGGTGACGTGAAAAGCAGTATGTGTCACATTCTACTTTAGAATCCCTCGTTACTCTCGGGATTCTATTAAAGATTCCTTCGCTTCGTTTAGGATTCAATGTACGGCCTCGCCGTAAATATGTCATTTTGCTCCCTTGTAACACAATCTACTATTTCGTCACAGGTGCCATGTACGTACCCCAGTACTCCGAATCGGCTACTACTACGGTTTTTCTGTTGAGCCATCTTTAAGCTGGCGTCCTCCAATCCTTGTTGTAAAATCTACTCATTCTATTATACCCATTAAAGAAGGCTCTGTCTCCATACATATTATTAGCAATTAGTTACTATTATAACTCGATCAGATTATCGTACATTAAAATACAATAATAGTGCTAGAGGAGAGTGTGACTGCTTGGAATTGTTGGCGAAGACAGCTACCTTTTTTGTTCCTGACAACTACTTACGTGGTCGTAGCCATCGCCTCCTAGCGAATGGAACCTTTCACACGATAGAACACCAGTACTCTCCAATCGTCCGCTCCTGGCCACTCCTCCACAATTTTTTATCTTTTGGACCTGACTGCGACTTGTATGCCGACAAAAATCATAAACTTTATAAAGATTTTTTTACGTTTTTGTGAATCAACATAGGTAGCTTATTAATTAATTGTCATATTTATCGTATTATGTTATACCTATAGTTTTAGTTACCTAATTTTACAGCGCATTGGCGCCCTTAGCTGTAATGCTGTAAAATTTTATTTCAATAAATATCATTATCAATATCTATCTATCTATCTGTCTATCAATCTATATATCTATACATATAATAAAGCGGAAGAGGGTCGAAAGTCTGTACATGGAAGATATTCGAAAAAAAATTGGCTAGGGATACTTAGAATCGATAACAGAGCACGTTCGAACAGTTTTTAGAATTTTTGTCTGTTTGTCTGTTTATCTGTTTATCTGTTTATCTGTTTATCTGTTTGTCTGTTTATCTGTTTGTCTGTTTATTTGACCGCGCATCAAATGAAAACGGCTGAACGGATTTCAATTCAAACTTTATTAATCTGTCGAAAAAAACCACGGCCAGGTTATAGGCTATAAAAATTTGAAAATTTTTACCCCTCAGGTGGTTAAAAAAGGGATGAAAGTTTGTATGGGGTTTAAGATTTATTTTAAGCTAGTAATTTGAAACTTCGTAAAAAGATATATTATTGAAATACAAGAAAACTAATTTCAGCGTTTTTGAAAATTCATCCCCTAAGGAGGTGAAAAAGAAGTTGAAAGTTTGTATGGAGATCAAATTTTTTTTCAAGTGCGTTACCTGAAACTTTGTATATGGGCATATTATTATAATACGGGAAAAGTGATTTCAGCTTTATCAAGAATTCGTTCCCTAACGGGGTTAAAAGGGGGTTGAAAGTTTGAATCCATTACAAATGCTTTGAAACTTCTTAGAAAGGTACCGAAGGTTCTTAGACGATTACAAAAAAAGTAATTTCGAAGTTTTTGGAAATTTAACGCTTCAGGGGGTTGAAAAGGGGATGAAAGTTTGTCTTGGGGTGCACATTTTATTTTAAGCTTGGAACTTGAAACTGCAAAAAGGTATTATATTAAGAAGCAAGAAAATTACTTTTAAAGTTGAACAAGTTTGGGAACAAATCAAATTATTTTATTAAATATTTTGATTTGTGTTTTTTTAAGTAGTCACACTACTATAGGTATATAAATTAAAAACTGTAATAGATGTCATATATTAAAGAAAAAGTGACGAAGCCCTTCAGTGGTGAAGGCCGGATTCGAACCGGATTTGATTTGTTCCTAAACTTGTTCATAGATGGCAGCACCAGTCTCTCTCGCTACAACGTAAATCCGTAAGGAGTTCGTTTAGGAGGTGCAAGCGCGCACTGCTTGCCCTTAGAGCTGGTCAAAGACGCCTAGTCTTACTAAGATGGCATATAGTCGAGAAATTCGAACGGGCACCGCCGTGGCGGGGTGGCCTAGGGGTTCATGGCGTTAGCCGCGATAGCTAAAGACGCCGGTTCGAATCCGGCCTTCACCACTGGAGGGCTTCGTCACTTTTTCTTTAATATATGACATCTATTACAGTTTTTTTTTACTTTTAACGTTTTTAAAAATTCATCCCCCATGGTGGTGAAAAAGGGGTTAAAAACTTTATCTTGATAACTATATCATTTAAGCTACTAGGCCAAGTTACGTATCGTTTTTGTATAAATCGGGTATGCCGAATTCATTTATGATATCAAAATGACACCATTCCGGAGTGAAAACACAAAAAATATGAAAAATTAATCCTTTTTTAAATCCTCTTCACGCTTAAACCGCTGAACCAATTTAGTTTAAATTTGGTATAGAGATAGTTTGAGTCTTAGGGAACAGCATAGGAAAGTTTTAATTTCAAACATCATCCCTTAAGGGTGTGTAAAGGGAGGTGGAAATTCGTATGGGATTCAAAAACCGCTAAATCGATTCAGATAAAATTTGGTATAGAGTCCCATAGAAGAACATAGGGTAGTTTTTATCCAAAAAAAACCCTTAAAACTGAAAAGGAAGGTGTAATATTGTAGGGGGAATCAATATCCGCCTAAACTAATTTACATGAAATCTGCGTATACGTCTTTTGATTTAGTTGAAAATGATACTTAACGACTTAGAACCTAATCTTAAACATCCCCACCCCCCTACATCAAAAATCTGGGTAGCTCCACTTCTTAAATACATCTTAGGAACACCAAGATTAATTCTGCCAAATACCTAATCGTATATCGCATCCATATTCATACGTATCGCATCCTTTAAGTACTAAGACGAAAGTGGAGGACCCGCCCGAAATCACCTTTTCGTACAACTGTTAGTCCTCATTTTCCTCTCTTGATATTAACATTATTCTAAATATTTTGACACAATTAGTTGTGTATCAAGTCAAACGTAGGTACTTCAAATTATCTACCTAAAAATATTTTCATAATGATAGAGGAAAATGGAGACTGCGTTTGTATGGAGAAGCGGCCGTGCCCTTTCCTCTTAATAATGGCCACGAAGGTGGGTACTTTAAAAAAAAAAAAACTTTTTCTATGTCGTTTGCGGAGTAATTGTCAAACGATTTGGGTCTTATACGCGTTACCATGCCTTCCCGAAAAAAATCGAATCTTTCGAGAAAGTCTCGCAACGCATTGAGGCTACAAGGGGCATGGTCTCAGGAGTCTGAAAAAAGACCACGGTGAGAGACTCAGTGGCGCTCTAGCCAGGCAGGTCGCTTCGCTTTCGGCGGAAACGGCAAGCCAGCGCGAGTCTCGATTGTGATCCCAAAGACATCGTACGCAATACATATGTAGGCGCAGATTCTGACGGAGTGTGGCGCCGGAGAAGCCGTGTTCATCCCGCGCATCCCCCTCATCCCGAGCAACTTCCCGTTCCGCTTCAAGCGCCTACAGGTCCCCGTGAGCGTCTGCTTCGCCATGACCATCAACAAGTCGTAGGGGCAGACGCTGCGCGCCGCCGGCGTCATGCTTAGACTGATTTGACTGGAGGACCGATTCGGATGATATTTGCCATGGACATGATTTGGATAGGTACAGTCAAGGACGTAAAAATACAAAAATGGTACTGTATCGTTCGATATACACCTACTACTCTATGTCGTTTAAATCACGTCAAAAATTTAAATAAGGGAAGGGAAAAAAATATTGATTTTGGAGTGTAGTTTTATTTAATGGTACCTAATTGTAAAATATTTTGTCTGGACTACAGTCCTCTAGCGTATCCATCTGTCAACTTTACTTCAAGTTCCGCCTTCAGGGGAGAGGGAGATAAATTAGGGGTGAATTAGCCGCTTACTGACACAGACCGAATTCCACGCAGGCGAAGCCGCGGGCACAGCTAGTTATAAATATATGAATAATATTGTGGCGCATCACAAGACCGTCTACGTGTCTACGTCAACATGTCAGTGTCATTCCGCCACAACTAAATTTTCCTCCTAATCACGCATCTACACGGACTGGATCAAGTTCTGATACTGAAATTCTGCTCCCACAACCTTGATGCTGGCAAAATTGTCCCAATGGACAGATGCCATAAGAACCAAGAACTGAACTGAACTGACACGGAAGCGGAAATCGTATTTGTAAATCTAATTAATCATTGTAAATAAATTGTAAATATTCTCTTATTCTCTCATTATAGGTATATATTCATCGCACTCCGCCTAGTCAAGGGCACTAAAATGTAATTAAAAAAGCACACGTGTGTATTATGAGCCTAAAAGTGGTTCAATAAGTTCCACGTTACGAGCAATGTGTTGAAAAAAAGAAGATACATAACTATTACGCTTTACTACCAGAAACCTTTAATATTCCATTCTTAAGATAAAGCATAAAGTAACACGAGTGATCTGACGTGAAACCATAGCTATCGTAAAATTGGATTTCCAGAAGATTCCAGGTTTCAACACCAAATCATGTGTTGTATCTCTTTAACCCTTAAATCTATGACGAGAAGGTTAAATATGGCCTGTTTTACATCCTAGTTTGGTGGCAGAGCTCGACATTCGTATCTGTTCGCATCACGGCTACGCCTACTGAAGTAAGCTTCATTGAATTAGGATCGAACGTCATGTCGAGACTATGACTACAGATGTAGTGCATAATTATTTTCCATCGTATTTTCACGGAAACGTACGAGCGTATCTTGCTATTTCAGTCAGTCTCGGTACAAAAATTACTGAGGTTGACTGAAGTAGCATGACAAATACGAACGTTTCCGAGAAAATACGATGAAATGCAATTATGTACTACATCTGTATTGTGCTGCGCTAAAACATTTAGCTGGTACTTTGACGTGATTCCTCCTGACGTTCGACGCTGTTTGGGACACCCAATATTTCTTTAGTCAATAAATCGTACATTAATTTTTTACCTAAATATAAATAAAATCGATTAATATTCACATTATGTTAATTACAACAAGGTTAAATATCTAGTACTTAGTGGCTCTGTGAACCTGTAGTCCTCCCGAGCATAGCTTAAAACTCAATAAATGTATGACAAAAAAAAACTATTTAATCATCGAACCTGCTCATAAAATTTTACGAAAATCGGTTGAAAATTGCGACCTGTAGAGGAGAACATTAGGACTAGAGTTGTGCCGTTACCGAGAACGATCCCTATTTTGTATGGGGAACATTCCCCGGAATTCCCGGGAACGGCACAACTCTAATCCGGACATAAGAAAGCATTTTTTCCCAAGCTGAAAGAGAGACCTTTGCTAACGCTCGGTCAATTAAATGTATAAAGGGTTATTAACTTATTATTAAAACATATTACTTTGAAACTACTGAGTCAAAATTAAAAATCCAACTACGGAATCCGGCGTAGAAATATATCCGATATAAATGCTCCGCGCAATCTATTCGAGTCGGCCGTGCCGAACTCGATTCAATATTGGTGCCGACTGCCGCATCAAACGTGCAAGGAATACCACCAGTGGTGAGCGCTGATATATCAAAGTCTTGGGACGTTTGAGCGAAGAAATTGATATTTTGACGCGGTATTGCCTACGTGGCTGTGAGCTTTGGCACTGACTTATAATCAGGTTGTGTGATGTAACTTTAAAATGGACCAAGTACTGAAATTGAATGGGACAAACGTTACGATCTCGGGCGCTCCAGATACTCCGTATAAATTGAATGTTTTAAAATAAATACCTTTGCGTTTTAATTTTATTTTTAATGTTTTCCAATATTTTTAAACTCACAAAGTAAAAAGTTATCTTGCCGTTATGCAAATAACAAAGGCTGTGCATTTTAATTTGCTTTATTGGGTGGCTGATTTTTTTAAATTTGCCGCCTTTTCCTACTGACAAAGTGGCTGTGCTAGATCATAACACACCTTTGTTACTACATATAAAAATAACGATGTGTCCAGATATATTTTGCTACTTTGGCCGTCATCGTCACTATCCAAGTTTTCATTTGATACTGACTGGACAAGACGAGGTAGGTAAGTACAGATGTAGTGCATATTATAATTATTTTTCTCCCCAGCAGCTCGAACAAGCCTACTTTCGTCACTCCCTGGAGTGAGGAAAGTACGACTTTCCTCACTCCAGGGAGTGAAACAATGTAGCTTTTTAACCGACTTCAAGATTTCAAAGGAGGAGGTTCTCAATTCGATTATGTTTTTTTTTTTTTTTTTTTTTTTTTTTTTTATATTTGTTACTCCATAACTCCCGATTTTGAAAATTCTTTTTTTGATTGTAAGTATATACATACAAATTGGTCCCGTTTTTGTCAAAAAGCAGTTCTGATGATGGGATCCATGAGGAATCGAGGGAACTCCTCAAATGTTAAAGGCATACATATAGTGATTTTAGTATTTTCATCAACAAATCAAGCGCTTACATTTAAAAAAGTGACATTTGATGAAGTGGAACTGCTGATGATGATCAGAACGGAACTCTTCAATGACGCATAGTTCACGTTTGGCGATTTGTCCTCTTCGTAATGTTTGTTAAGCAAGTTAGGTTTTAAGAAACATTTTTGTGAAGCTCGAGTTCTGATGATGGGATCCATGAGGAATCGAGGGAACTCCTCAAATGTGAAAGGCATACATATAGTGATTTTTGTATTTTTATAAACAAATCCAGCACTTCCATTTTAAAAAGTGACATTTGATGAAGTGGAACTGCTGATGATGATCAGAACGGAACTCTTCAATGACGCATAGTTCACGTTTGGCGATTTGTCCTCTTCGTTATGTTTGTTAAGCAAGTTAGGTTTTCAAGAAACATTTTTGTCAAGCTCGAGTTCTGATGATGGGATCCATGAGGAATCGAGGGAACTCCTCAAATGTGATAGGCATACATATAGTGATTTTTGTATTTTTATAAACAAATCCAGCACTTCTATTTTAAAAAGTGACATTTGATGAAGTGGAACTGCTGATGATGATCAGAACGGAACTTCAATGACGCATAGTTCACGTTTGGCTATTTGTCCTCTTCGTTATGTTTGTTAAGCAAGTTAGGTTTCCAAGAAACATTTTTATCAAGCTCGAGTTCTGATGATGGGATCCATGAGGAATCGAGGGAACTCCTCAAATGTGAAAGGCATACATATAGTGATTTTTGTATTTTTATAAACAAATCCAGCACTTCCATTTTAAAAAGTGACATTTGATGAAGTGGAACTGCTGATGATGATCAGAATGGAACTCTTCAATGACACATAGTTCAAGTTTGGCGATTTGTTCTCTTCTTTATGGACCCAGACCTAAACTTGGACCCGGACTCGGACCCGGACCCGGGTCTGAACGTGGACCCAAACTTGGACCCGGACAGCCGGACACGGACCCGGACTCTGATCCGGACCCAGACCCGGACCCGGAAATGCTACTAGAAAAGTGGGTTAGGTGGGTGGTTGGGTTTGAACTGCGATTCTCACAGAACAGAACTGCTATCAGAAAAGTAGGGTTAGAGCTGTGACCCTTACAGAAACGAAATGCTTTTAGAAAAGTAGGTTAGGTTAGGTTAGAACTGCGACCCTTACAGAAACGAAATGCTACTAGAAAAGTGGGTGGTTTTACCTCCTTTTCTACATTATTAGGCAAAAGATGGTGTCCTTTTCATTTCATTGTCTGGAATCTAAGAGTGCACTATCAACAATAAGTGAACTTTCAGCGGCACCCCCATTGAAGTCGGTTTTTTTTTCTTAGAAATTATTAATTTAGTGAAGGCCATGATCTTCATACTTTTATTAATTTTTTTTATGGTACGGTACGGTACCGTACCGTATAATACTTTTTTTCTGTTTATTCTGTGTAATTCGAAATACATTTTAACCTTTAATATGTTCTC
Organism: Cydia strobilella; assembly: GCF_947568885.1. Taxonomy (NCBI): domain Eukaryota; kingdom Metazoa; phylum Arthropoda; class Insecta; order Lepidoptera; family Tortricidae; genus Cydia; species Cydia strobilella. The sequence goes on from NC_086045.1 coordinate 6,674,163, forward strand.
ACTACTGAGGTGAAAAATTATGTGTGCAACACGAGAGCAAAGTTATTTTACATCTGAGTCATCTTTTTTCACAGAAACGTACGAGCGATACGAACGTTTCCGAGAAAATACGATGGAAAACAATTATGTACTGGTTCAGCAGGTACATTGCAGTTCAGCGGGGAAACGCAGCGGGAATAATGGGGACCTGTGAGCCAGGTACGATCCAGGGCGGATTATTTTAGATAAAAAAAATGCACTACATTTGTACTTAAATTTTCATTGCGCTTTAAAGCTTAGATCCTTTTAACTGAATACGGAAAATGTTATAATTTTAGTAAAATAAGGTTGCGTACAAAAATCCGTGGTCATATATATTTTTATCAACTTACATATTGACTGAGCGTTAGCGAAAGTCTCCGTTACAGCTTGCGCAAAATTCTTTCGTATGTCCGGATGTTCTCCTCTACAGGTCACAATTCTCAACCGAATCTCGTGAAATTTTGTGATCAAGTTTGATGAAAAAATAGTTTTTTGTCGATTCGGTTTCTGTTTTTTTTATTGGTACATTTATTCAGTTTTAAGTTATGTTCGCGAGGTCTACAGCTCACAGAGCCACTAGTTTTTAATCTTACTATAAGAGGAAAACGTGTGTTTATTGTATACGTAGAGATGGTACATACACTAAACACGTACCTTATTCATAAAACTTTACGGGCCTGATTTAGTTAAATTATGTTTTATCCCTTTCTTACATTTTATTTATAACACCATAAATAATTGGGTCGTACACACGTTGAATGCGAGCTTGGCGTACCTATTCAGAGGAGCTTTGACGCGCTACTAAGTATTTGCCACAAATGTAAGCTCAAATGAAACGTTCTTTGGTGGGCGATTATGACGCGTACTACCGTAAAATGGGGTGAGTAGGGTTCGCGGGGAGAGTTGGGTTATGAATGGGGAGAGAAGGGATGAAAGGGGGGTGAAATGGGTTTTTAAGGCTACTGCTACAAAAATAACGTATTCCAATTTAAAATAGAGCTATAGTTATACTCATAATAATAAAAAAACGATCGAACAATCTTCCAAAATCACCTTTGTATAAAATGTATGAAAACCCATCTCACCCCAATTACGAGGGATTATGGGGTGAGGTGGAATTTCCTGTTTATCGGCAAAGTTATGAAATGGAACTACCCAAAATATAATAAAAACTAAAACACAAACGTCCGGAACACTTATTAAATTAATACACCATTCAGTTTGCATATGTAAAAATAAAATGTTATCGAGGTTTGAATGCCCCATACTTACCCCATACTTACCCCATTTTTCGGTACCTATTACAAGTAAAAGCGAAGAGAGGGGCATTTTGAACATATCGAAGATTAGCAGTCTGGAATTCGATAAGAAATTCATTTGGAAAAAATGTTTTAAGAATTTTATGAAACATAATAGAAAATCAAACGAACTTACCTGTAAGTGACGTTCGATGATTATTAAACGAGGTAATTCGCCTGAGAGATTACACATAGTTTACATGTAGTAGCACGAAGATAGTGCTGCCATCGTACACCATTTTAGAGCAACTATTAAAAAAATAGCAAAATTTATTTATACCATGTGCGGGTACTTCATAATCTCATACACTTTTGGTACCCGGAGCCCATCGTTAACTCATACATATATTTCGTGAGGAAAAGGGCAACTACAGAACTCGTTCTGTGTAGGGTCCGGGTGGGTGTGTAATCTCTCAGGCGAATTACCTCGTTTAATAATCATCGAACGTCACTTACAGGTAAGTTCGTTTGATTTTCTATTAAACTCAGTAATTCGCCTTTCGAGATTACACATAGTTTACATGTAGATGTTTAGAGCTTCACGAAATATTTAGGTAATAGGTTCAACTGAAATAAACAAAGTATGAAGACAACATATTACTATATTTCAGTTTCAACAAATCCTTTACATAACGGTTTTCTTAGAGAATAACCATGTTAATTAATGCATAATTAATAATCAACAAGTATAATACCTATTCTATGAAGTATTATTTTTTCATTTTCTGCTCCAACTTCTTTATTTTCCGTGCATAATATTCTTCATCATCACTAAACTTACGTTTTCCCATGATAAAACACGCGAATTATAGCAAATTTTAGAATTAAAGTACTTAGCACGGAAATAACGTATACGATGGCGGCGACACAAAACGTGTATGAGATTATGAAGTACCCGCACAGGGTATAAATAAAATTTGCTATTTTTTTAATAGTTGCTCTAAAATGGTGTACGATGGCAGCACTATCTTCGTGCTACTACATGTAAACTATGTGTAATCTCGAAAGGCGAATTACTGAGTTTAATATAATATCACAGTAAGGTATGGTACAAAAACTCATGCGGTGATCTAACCGTCACAACTGGTGACATATCATTATCCCTCCTACACCATCAGGGGACAAATGCGGTTCTCAAACTTTTTCTCAAAAGTTGTTTCATTATCAAATATTTCGTGTGCCAAGTTCTTATAATTATTATTTTTAGGAAAAGTTACATTACATAAATCTATGTAACTGAGTGCATTGCACAATGTAAATAGTAGGTAGGTTATCTCCGTATAACGCGGCAGAATGAGCTAGACACTACACAACTCGGCCGGCTCTCCAGGCGCTTCACTTTCCAGCGGACACTCGTAACTTCGGCGCCTCTTCAAACTTTCCTCATAATGAGCCGAGCTCTTCAATTACAAGCACTAATTAAAATAATGGCTGGGGTTATTAACTTAGGCATTTTTAATATCAAGCTGGCGGCATGCCATTATAATCAGCAAGCATGAGCATGGACATTAGTAAATTCGTAAGCCATTATTTTTGCGATCTAGATTACAATTTATAGAGTTAGATCAAGAAAAGTGCAATGATTTTGATAGCTTACGCAGTGCAAGCGTTATTTATACGTCATAATTTCAAAGATTTTGATAGCGTGTGCTATCAAAATCGTTGCATACTTCTCTTGGTCTAACTCTGAATTCTCCCGCGAATAAAACGTTCAGTCGGTCACTCTTTTTATCAAGAAGATTGACAGTGACAGAGAATCTTTAGCTTATAGGTACTTTGATTGACACGTATTTTGATGAAGGCATATAGTATGAATTTTCTCAAATGATTTTTTTCGCCTAAGACCCTAATCTGTTAAACAAAAGCCATTGTTTCTTTTGTGCGAGCGGTCGGCTTTCGTGCTGAGCACGTGCCAAAGCAACAGTGTCGTTTAAAAAGTGGCTGTATCGTGGTGGTTTTAAGGCATTTCGTATTCTCTTATTAAATTGGGTAACTTTTTATACAATTTGGGTGCCATGTCATATGTCATAAACACTTTTTGCACGCAAGGCTGTTTTTGATTGCTGATGCTGTTATGAGATTTGAAAGAGATTTTAATAAAATATGGCATGCATTTACTTGCATGAGTCAGGTATCTTTAGTAAACAAGCAGAACGCAGACACTTCTTTTGAGCCTAAAACACCAATTCTCGATCAGTTGACGAATCTATCCCGTGATGGAGGACGTCACCAGTCTCGGCGGCCGCTGATCGTGATCTGATCAGGGCAAGTTAGTGCTAATTGAATTGAGCAAAGCAGCACATGCTGCTGCCCTAACTCCGATAATATGGTTTACGCTCACTGGCTGCTTGGTCCAAGGGGAAAACTGGAAGCAAGAATATTTAGGTGTAACTAATTTAAATTGAAAAAAAAAACCTAAATAAATTAAAAACTAAATAAATAAATTGTAAAATTACTGGAATAGGCCACCCCGCGCAACCCCCGATGCAAATGTCCATCACATTCTCTACGTTGCCGCGGTGAATGCTGTTGTTTTAAAATAAATAAATATTATTTTAAACATAAGACAAACATTTGTGTTCATTGAAAGTAGGATACTTATCATTTGAATTTTACAGAGGTCTTGGGGTCGCTTAAAGGATGACTCACGCTAGAACGGGCCGGGACCGGGCCGGAGCTTCCGGCGCTTCGTTTTCTATGGAGTGCACCACGTGATCATGAAAATGACGTGTCAGACGCCTCGGCCCGGGCCCGGCCCGGTGTAGCGTGAGTCATCCTTATTAACCCCCTCCCTGCGAATATCACCCGCTTATTCTCATACCTTGTAAGACGCAGCAAAGATGTTAAAGTTTCTAGAACCTTGCTCACTTGACCGTGCATTTGCAGCGGCAAAAATTAAATCAACGTATTAACAGCAACTTGCCACAGCACGAATTTTAGCTGCAAGCTATTTCTGCATCTGCATCGATGAATTTGCCGCTTTTTGACAAACTATATTACTTAGCGTAAGCCTGGGAAATGTGGGAACTAACATTATCGCTGGCACATTATACAAACGCGATTGATTTATAAGCTGTTAGTATGTATTTATTACAATTATTACTTAATAAAGAATACACTTAACGTAAAAAAATATAGATACCTACGGTAAAATAACTATGTAATGCTAAAAGTCACTGACAACCTAACGTTATATTATATTTGTATTTTTAACCGACTTCCAAATCTCAAATAAAAATAAAAGTAGGAGGTTATATTTGTTACTCCATATCTCCGTCATTTCTGGACCGATGAAAATTCTGTTTTTAATTGTAAGTATAAATATACATACAGATTGGTCCTGTTTTTGTCAAAATGCATGATGGGATCCATGAGGAATCGAGGGAACTCCTCAAATATTAAAGGCATACATATAGTGATTCTAGCATTTTCATCAACAAATCAAGCATTTACGTTCAAAAATGTGACATTTGATGAAGTGGAACTGCTGATGATGATCAGAATGGAATTCTTCAACGACACATAGTTCACATTTGGCGATATGTCCTCTTCGTTATATTTGTTAAGCAACTTAAGTTTTTAAGACACATTTTTGTCAAGCTCGAGTTCTGATGATGAGATCCATGATAAATCGAGGGAACTTCCTCAGATGTGAAAGGCATATCTACATATAGTGATTTTTGTATTTTCATCAACAAATCCAGCATTTGCATTTAAAAGAGTGACATTTGATGGGGATCCTGCCTTTTCGCCGAAAATTGTATTGCCGAATTTCACTTGCCAACCAACTTTTCGCAGAAGTTCCATTTGGCCGAATAACTATTACCAAATAATTATTTCGCAACCATTTCATTTCCCAATGTGGATGGATGGAAAGCGGTCCACTCCTTCTGCGAGAATGTAATGTCGCAGAAGGAGGCAGCGGAGAGGGAACGGGAGGCCGACCCAGCCTCGCACCCGATCCGCCGCAAGCGCACAGGGGCCCGGAGGGAGGGCGTATGCCCATCTCCTCCCTCTCACCTAGCGAGGTCTGGGCAGCGGCGCGGGGGCGTCCGCGTGGTGTGCCCACGCGCCTTCTGAGGAGGCAGGGGTAGAAGCTCCTCTCTAGCCCCCCCCAGAGAAGGGCCCGCTGCATGTGGTAGTGGCGGGCGGTGCCGGCGTGGTCACGGTTGCGTACTTAAGAGAACCCGTAGCCACGGCCCATTGGCGGCGCGCAGGTATACCGTTGGTTTTTTAGTGGGTAGTGGCGCCATTTGCCGAGTCCCCATAACCCGCACTTTCTCCCCCGAGGAGGGTGTGGTCGAGGTGTGTTTCCAACGAAAAAAAAAAAGGTTAGGTTGGATTATGTACCTAAAGTTGGGAAATGAAATTCGGCCAAATGAGTTTAGTTTTTAGCGTATTAAGCCAATAAAAACTTAAGAATACTGCAATATCAGTCACGTTTTAAAGATTTAATAACTGCATAAGTAAGTTTGTAATCCTATATAAATATATGCGATAACAAAGTTACGTTTGCAGTTCCTACAATTAGTAGGTTAAGTATAAGGTACGTTACGTTGAACGATGAGCGTATGAATGAAGATGTGTATAATTATGATATGTGTATACATAGTATGAGTATGGTATGGGTATGAGTACACGAAAAGAAGGACTGCCTTCAAAAAGAGATGAGATCCCATCAAAAACATTAAATGTAAAAAGATGCAAGTCTCGCAACGCAATTCTGCTACTACAAAAAAGTTTTGAGATGTAATGTGAAACCAAGTCGGTATTTTAGTCAGTGCCAGGGGGTGTTAAAATCGTATCAATATTAGATATCTTTATTTTTTAATACATAATATAATGACTTAGCAATCGCACATACTGCTTTACTCGTACCGTAATTACCGTACTCGTAATAAGTATGTGTAATGCTCAAACTGCATGTGATTAGCGCTAGTTATGTTCAATTAGAATTATTTTTAATAATTGACGATGATCCTTATGTCATTATAAAGATATCTAATATTGATACGATTTTAACACCCCCTGGTAGTCTCGGCACTGACTAAAATACCGACTTGGTTTCACATTACATCTCAAAACTTTTTTGTAGTAGCAGAATTGCGTTGCGAGACTTGCATCTTTTTACATGTAATCTTTTTGATGGAATTTGTATTTACTGTAAACTTTGACCATTTAAATTAAAAACGAGGCAATGTTAATGGATATTAAAATTACTGACGATAGCCGTTTTTTTTTAAAACTGGACACAATTATTTTCGCTACGGGGTACAAAAGGCGGTTCTCAAAATTAAATGTCAACTCAACACAAAAAGCCCATGCTCTCATGCCCACTGGTCGCGTTAAGATAATGTCCTTTTGTGCAATTTAAAGACCAAAAGGCCTCTTTTGAATAGTCACTAGTCAGATAACTCTGTAGACAGTCTGGAAGCACGTCACGTCAACGACATGAAAAGAAGTGACAGGAACAGGAAAAATAAGATTGTTCTTGAACGCTGTTGAAAAAAAAAATGTAAAATGTGCGGGTTTCTTCAGTCAAGAACCGTAAAGAGGATACACCGCGGCCGCGCAAAATCGCCGTTTCATACAAACGTAGTCCTCATTTTCCTCTCTGGATATTAACATTATTAAAAATATTTTAACACAGTTTGTTGTATATCAACCACAGCTCGAATTTTTAATTATTATAAGTTAGGAGCATTTAAAAAATTGGATGAAATCTGTTTTTCACTTCTTATTTTTACACAAATAAAAAAATCCAAAAAAGTCAAACATAGGGGAATAGCTATGGTTGTTATACATCAAAATATGTTAAAATATTTTCCATAATGTCAATATCCAGAGAGGAAAATGAGGACTACGTTTGTCTGGAGAAGCGGCCGCAGTGTACTAGGTATCCTCTTAACGTTATAATAATAAGCGCCACTTGCACCATCCCACTAACCCGGGGTTAACCGGTTAACTCTGGGTTAGTGAATGGTGCAAGTGGCCCTAATTACACCAGTTGTTTTAGTCAGTGCCTGGGGGAGTTAAACCCGTATCGATATTAGATATCTTAAATTTTTCATACATAACAGACTTGGCAATCGTACTTAATGCTTTACTCGTACCGTACTCTTAGGTACTAAATATGTGTAGTAATGCTGAAACTGCATGTGATTAGCGCTAGCGTTATGTATGTTCAATTAGAATTATTTTTAATAGTTTACGATGATCCTTATGTCATTATGCAGCCGTGCGATGGCCAAATCATTACACGTATTAAAAATTTAAGATATCTAGTATCGATACTGACTAAAATAACCGACTTGGTTACACATTACATCTGAAAACTTTTTTGTATTAGAAGAATTGCGTTGCGAGACGCATCTTTTTTCATGTAAAGTTTTTGATGGGATTTTGTTTTCTTTCTTCCTTTATTAACCGACTTCAATTTCATAGAAGGAGGAGGTTCTGTATTCGGTTGTGGCTATTTTTTTTTTTTTTTTTTTTTTATGTATGTTCACCGATTATTCCGAGACCCGTGGTCCGATTTGAGTAATTCTTTTTTTGTTCGAAAGGAGCTACTTCCAAGTTGGTCCCATATTAATCTGGTTCTGATCTGATGATGGGATCCCTGAGGAATTGAGGGAACTCCTCAATTTTTAAAGGCACATGTATGGTAATTTGGGTGTTTTCATAAGCAACTTGAGCATTTTCTCTCGAAAACGACCAATTTGATGAAGTGGACCTGATGATGATGATTGTTTTGAAGATAGTGATGATGATTTTTTTAATGTAGGATGTTCAGCGATTACTCCGAGACCCGTGGTCCGACTTGAACAATTCTTTTTTTGTTTGAAAGGAACTACCACCAAGGTGGTTCCACATTAATCTGGTGCTGTTCTGATGATGGGATCCATGAGGAATTGAGGGAACTCCTCAATTTTTAAAGGCACATGTATGGTGATTTGGTCGTTTTCTTAAGCAACTTGATCATTTTTTCTAGAAAACCACCAATTTGATGAAGTGTAGCTGATGATGATGATTGTTTTGATGATAATGATTTCAGCGATTACTCCGGCACCCATGATCCGATTTGAGTTATTCTTTTTCTGTTTGAAAGAAGTTACTTCTCCAAGGTGTTTTCGTAATATTTTTGGTTTTGATCTGATGATGGAATCCGTGAGGAATTGAGGGAACTCCTCAATTTTTAAAGGCACGTGTATGGTAATTTCGGTGTTTTCTAAAGTAACTCAAGCATTTCCTCACCAATACCACCAATTTGATGTAGTGCAACTGTAGCCTAACCACGAGTTTGGCACTAAATATTCTTCGTAAATTACTTTGTACACTAATACGCCAGTACGAGCGAGATGCATAAACAGTAAGTTACGCACACGATAGCGAATATATCAATGTCAAACTCGTGGTAAGGCTACTGATAACTTCCCTCGTATGTGTATTATGATTTTTGATGTAGGTAGTGTTGGAAACAACCAAAAGAGACTGAGAGGTGAAGGTAGAGGGTATTAGTGTTTGGGGGGTTTGAGGTTGGGGGTTGAGGGGAGGTGAGTTGATGGGTCGGAGACTGAGGGGTTGGGAGTTAAGGGATTGGGGGTTAGGGTTAGGAGTTAAGGGGTCTGGGGTTAGGGGTCGGGGAATGGCGGTTAAAGGGTTGGTGGTTTAGGGTCGAGGGGTTCAGTGATCAGGGGTTGATGTGCTGTGAGGTTGAGTGATCGGGGGGTTTGAGGGATTGGGTCAGTGGCGGGGCGGAGAATGGATTTACTGACAGGAATGATTTCCCAGACGGACTCGAGGAAAATTCTGATTATTTAATAAAGTTTACGAATTTACAGATAAACATGATTATGTTTTTCATTCATGCGTCACGCTCTTAACAATGTCTTAAAACTAAAAATGGAAAAATAAAAACTTTTATAAAAAAAAGATAAACCGACTTCAAAAAGGATGAAATAAAATATTATCCTTTTTAGGGTTCCGTGTTTAAGTATATGCGTTACCAACTGATATGTTTGAAGTCGGTGCCAAGCCAAGTACTCCAAGTAGTAACAATACCAGTCAAAAATAATCAGCTTTATGCCTATAAATCCCATTACAACTGTACAATCGTTATAAACGTGAAAGCAATTATGTCTGCCTCTTTGCTACCTTTTCATGGCTAAACAACTGAACCGCTTTAGCTGAAATTTTGCATGAAGGTTCCTTGAATTGTTTTATATTTTGAAATGTAGTCCTCTGGATAAGCGACAGAAAATAACTCAGTCCCAATCCCACACTTGCGTGCTATGACTGTTTAAGAATTAGTAAGAAATGCTCTTTAAAAAAATACGACGACAAAACGTATTAGATTTACACTAACGTGCCGACAAGCATGGTACGAACTGCGCCAAGAAGGTTCAACCGTGTGTTCTGTTCTGAGGTGTACAGGAAGTTCGTTTATTGTCGTCGTGTAACGCTGCGTCTTACATAGGCGAACACTCGCGAACACGAAGCGAAGCGACGCGGCACGGCGCGGCCGGCCCAATTCGTTCGCGTTCGCAACGAGATCGCCCACGTAGGACACTTCTATATAGGTATCAAAGGATTAATTAAGGCGCCGTGCCGCGCCGCTTCGCATTCGCGTGTTGTTCGCCTACGTAGTACGCTGCATTAGGTAATCCAACGTACATACTTGTATAGCCGCATCTTTATCGAATTGCACCAAAATCCCTATGATTATATGGTTTAAAATTTGGCTTGGCACCGACTTCAAACATATCAGTTGGTAACGCATATACTTAAACACGGAACCCTAAAAAGGATAATATTTTATTTCATCCTTTTTGAAGTCGGTTTATCTTTTTTTTATAAAAGTTTTTATTAATACTAACGTAACGTTTAAATGTGTCATAAGAGCAAATTAGCGAAAAAACTACAGAAGCCCTTAGGGCTTAGCTGGACTGGTGCTAACGTACCTAATATCATTATACCAGTTCCCGTGACAGATCACATGCTAGCCCGCACGTCCCGAGCATGAATCAGTTATCGAACAATTTGGCTTAAAGTAACTTTGATATTGAATTAGACGACCTGTGTGAGGTAAGTTGGAATGTTGCGAAAGGGTATACTGCATTCCAATGCTGGTTATTTTAACCAAATTAACAATATCCCGTAACGATATACTGAATCGCTTAAACTTAGACCTAAATGCTAAGCCAAAAGGTCATTTTTATTATTTTTCGGATTATGTTTACTTATTTATTATTCGAAGAACCAATCAAATAAAAGATATAAAAGTTAATATGTAAATAGGTGGGAACCAGTAGCAGCAAACAATAAACAACAATGTTAGCAATAATAACAATCCAATGCTGCAATAACTGTGTGCTGTGTGGTGATAAAACAGAAGGTACAATTGGTAAACTAAATAAAGTTTGAAGATGTAAATTACCAGTGAAATTTTATTTTAGATTGCACGGGGAATGCAACACTGTTCCATATTCCCAACACAATATCCGATCAGTTACGTATTCTATGTTATTATAAAATATGGCGAAGACACATCGGTTGGCTTAATGAAGGGTTCCGTAGTTTACTAATACTAGTGGCTCTGTGTACAGTAGACCTCACGAACCCCCGAGCCATTAAAAGACACTTATGGTGACGTTCGGATTCTGACTGCACCAGCATTCCTGCTGCAGTATTACAGCGCAGCATTACTGCCGAAAATTACGGGCGGCAACATCGATTTTGACATTAACGGTAGTAATGTCGCACTACAAATACTGCAGCAGTCGACAGCAGCAGTACTGCAGCGCAACATTAATGCAGGTAACGTCAACTTTGATATAAATTTCTCGATTAATTGACATTTTGGCGTTTCCTCCAGTAAAGCAGTCGACTGACAGCAGTATTGCAGAGCGACAAAACTGCCGACTGCATTACCGTTGCAAATGTCAAAATCGATGTCGCCGTCCTAATTTTTGACATTTGCGACAGCAATGCAGTCAGCAGCAGTAATGCTGGTGCAGTCTGAATCCAAACGTCACCTGATTTTTGCATGAGAATTTTATAGGTAAGTAGTGTTTTTTAGTTTGTAACATAAAGTGGGGTATGTTTTTGCTCTGTAACTTTTTGTAGGTACTGATAGAATAACCATTGATCCATCGAACCAGAATCGGTTTCATAGTTTCAAACCGGAATACTGACTCAGAATTCTCACAGGGTAGGGTGGCTGCTATAGTTATTGGCCACTACATAGTAATTGGCCACTCCTAAAAATCAAAAAGTAACGCAGCGTACTACGTGGGCGAACAACACGCGATCGCGAAGCGAAGCAATGCGGCGCGACCGCGAGGTTAATCAATCGTTTCATATTTACCTATGGAAGTGTCCTACGTGGGCGATCTCGTTGCGAACGCGAACGCCGCCGTGGGCCCGCCGCGCCGCGCCGCTTCGTTTCGCGTTCGTGAGTTGTTCGCTTACGTAAGACGCAGCGTAACAAGCCAAAAAAAGTATTGTTAAGAGTGGCCAATTACTATGTAGTGGCCAATAACTACAGCAGTCGCCCTACCTAGTAGTGTTTATTTAGTATTTGTTGTTATAGCGGCAACAGAAATACATCATCTGTGAAAATTTCAAATGTCTACCTATCGTGATAGATGACATTGATGAACCACGAGTCATGAGATACAGCCTGGTGACAACCAGACAGACGAACAGACAGACGGACAGACGGACAGAGGAGTCTTAATAATAGGGTCCCGTTTTTACCCTTTGGGTACGGAACCCTAAAATTTAACTGTCATGGATCGTAATTGGACGCGCGAGGTATATCAAAGCATGCAGTTTATTAAATTATAAACTGAAATAAATGTCATATACTAAGAAAAAGTGACACAAACAAATGAGTGTGTAAAAACAAATTAAAAATGTATTCTAAAAATAATTTATTTATAATCATGATTCATGATATTTTTTGTTTCGGAGATAATATAAGTAGATAACGTATTATTATCTCCGAAACACAAAATATCATGAGTTATTTGCACTAAACGGATGTCATGTGCTTTGCCGAGTTTGTTCGCGTCATTGGTTATTTTGTATGCGGAAAGATAAAGTTTTATGGTTATTCGGGAGTATACGTGCGAATGATAACTAAATGACATCATTTAGATATCAAAATGTATGTTCGAGTTAGAGGCCTATTCGAATGCTGTAATAAAGTGACATTTCATCAACCAGAAATTACTGTTGACAGCTGACAGATCATATCCATAACTGTTTCATAATTATACCAAGATTATAAAGATCGAATCGCGTTAAACAAAAGCCATTGTTTCTTTTATTCGAGCGGTCGGCCATTGTGTGCTATTGTGTCTGAGCGCGTGCCACGGGCATTGCCATTGTGTCTAACAATGGCACACAATGGCCGACCGCTCACATAAAAGAAACAATGGCTTTTGTTTAACAGATTAGGGTCTTAGACGTAAAAATAATTTGAGAAGATGCAGACTATACTAAACCTACTAGCGAGTCGAGCGTTCATTATTTTAGACCCGCCTACACTTTGTCTCCTTTTTTACCCGTTTCTCTTCATTGTTTTTACTTCGTCGCAATACTTACGATATACCAAAACAAAAAGAGCTAACGTAAAAAAAACTAATATCATTACTTACTCTGATTCAAGTAGGTACTTATATTAGTTAGTCTTATGTAATGAATGCCTATAAGTAAATATACCTATATGGAAGCTCGCGTATCTCAATTATATTTTCACAATAGCCCAAGCACAGACTTTATTATTAAATTCCTCTGGTAACTCCTCCTAAAAATGCTCTCATCACCTTAAAATTAATTAATCGGCGAAAATTTTGTTTTTGATATTTCAAAAATTTCTTCGGAAGTTGTGGAAAGTTTGGTCCGCAGCGAGCATATTTTTGTTGGCGTAATTAAAATAATTTTGGTGGCAGGTTATTTTGTCGGGTCTCTTTGAGGTAGACAAGTATATTGTCGATGGAATGTTTGGGGATTGTTCAAATTTGCGGACATGACTGAATAGTTTTTCTAGTTGGCAGTGGAAAAAAACGGGAGTGAGTATCTGGCAGCTCAACAAATTACTGTAGGAATTAACTATTAGATCAAATACTCGTATGCAGTTGAGTTTCGAAAAAGCGGCCAAGTCATTTCATGATCATGTCAGAGTATAAAACCGGTCAAGTGCGACTTACACAGGGTTCCGTAGAAACTTCAATTAACGACTTCAAGCTAACATGGTTATTTACATTATAAATAGGTCGGTACTATAAAAAATGTGTATTTATTTTTGTATATCGGGAACCGTCAAAAACATACACATATACCTACATGGTAAATACCCCTTTTTTCATAGTACCTATAAACTTCAAGTTTCTGCAACTATAACTTCGAAGCACACCTGCCCCGACCCCATTATCTTAACAGCACGAAGTAGAAAATGAGCATCAGTGTACAGCGCCACCTATCGGCAAATTGGCACTAATTTGCGCGTCCAATTTGAATTGGGGGCAAAATTTCAGTCTAGTTACTTACTAAGTTGAGTGGGGTATCATATGAAAGAGCCTGAGTTGTACATTCTAAAACAATGTATTTAGCATGTAGTAGTAATTAGCAATGTTAGTATTCGAGAGATAAATAAAATGAATCATTGAGACTGGCTTGGCGATAAATTTAAAGAAATTAACATAATGAGATAATGACATTGCACTGTTAAAACATTTATAAAAAAGTTGTAAATTAAAACAAAAAAATTGTATTCATTTTATTAATACTAGAAATAAGCTTAAGCTCCCAGTGCCCATAACTCGGCCCTATAATATGTATTTAAAAAAACATTCATATTTGTGAAATTGTTATTATTACGTTTGACATCTCTGTAATAATTTAATATTTTTTTAAGAACAATAATAATTGCATCAATAAATTGCTCTGATATTTAAACTTACAGTGATATTTGTAAAATATGACGATTTAAATGTGCTTGTGGCTAATAGGCATATTTGAATAAAGAATATTTTTGACTTGACTTGACTATGGAACCCTAAATACTCGTAAACATCAGGTGCATATACTTATGATGATATATGATGACATACCTGATGATGATGACACAACACAAGTGCTTGTTTTATCTGGAGACCTAATATTATATAAGATTGCGATTATAGGTAGGGTGACTGCTATAGTTATTGGCACCTCCATAGTAATTGGCCACTCTTAACAATGATACTTATTTTGCCTTTTCTCTTTCTGATTTGTTAAGAGTGGACAATTACTATAGAGTGGCCTGGCCACTCAATAGTAATTGGTCACTCTTAACAATAAAACTTATTTTGCTTTCTCTCTTTCTGATTTGTTAAGAGTGGCCAATTACTATAGAGTGGCCAATAACTATAGCAGTCACCCTATGAGATTTAGGTCGTGTTATGACTTTTGAATTTGTTCCCTCAAGTATCTAATCGTAATCGAAGCCGAATCGAGCGGTTAAAAATGATTTGAAGGCGGATCGTGCAATTCGCCTCTATTCCACGCACGCGTCACATAGTCTAAGAGTCACGGTTTTTCCAGAGTCACTGTTAAAATTTTCTATAGGTATACTTTAGGCAACAAATCTTGTCAGTAACAGTAAAATGAAGCTACTCATAATTCTTCTTGGGACAAGACTGATTAAAAATCATAACCACACGTTGAGCAAGCAGGTTAGATCCGGGAGCCGCCACCGAAGTTACCTTTTCATGTTCCTTGTCGTTCCTTTTGTCTTTGATCTGTCGTCGTCGGACGTCAGATCCACTCGGCCACCACCGCCGATTGAGGTAAATAAGGCCTAAATTTTCCCACCAAAATGTAACAATAGAGATTCAGAAGATACCTAATTTCAGTAGATATTTATCTTAATTCTAGACCTTCAATTTTGTATGAAAATCCCATTACATTACTCGTATTACTGCAATGCGCCCGAAAGGGGCTACTTCGAAGCCTTATTATAAGCATTGATCGGATTTCCCGATGCAACACGACCTCAAACATTATGCTAACATGGAGATGCCCCGGAATTTCGAGACTTATGTCATTGAATATGTTTCTGATTTTATTACATAAAATAAATTTCAGTAACATTTAACTGGTAAAATAGAAATTTATATTCCATAGGTATCCCGCCGTGCTGCACCGTAAACCTAGATCACTGATTTTGAGGAACATTTTAAGGAACATACCGACAAATTGAGAATTGAGAAATGGCTCTTAGACTTTGTCATAGCGCACGGCTGCGGGATTAATATTGCAGCCGCATCCCGCAGGTGGCGCCAAATTGAAAATTGCTCGCACCGACACAGTTCCAATCGGCGCGTTAGCTACGGCCAACGGAACCTTGTCGCAACTGAACGCTTAATTAGTACTGCGCAATTTAAAAAAGTTTTATTGTTCTGTAGTTTGCCAGGAATATCCGTCGTCATGTCCCGCATCTTAGCTTTTAAACCTTTGGCTTATACTTGAGTGAGATGATCCAGTTTCAGGCAGAGAGCCTTACAACTTACAACAGCGGTCTTATCGATTCAACTTTGAGTGGTGGAGATAAGCAAATAACAAAAGCGTGCAGTATTTTCAGTTGCAAAAAAATTACAATATAATGTAATCTTTTGTATATTTTGAAAAAATTGGAAACATATTTACCTATATTTATTTCTCGATTTTTTTATTTAAAAAGATATCGGTGCATTTTTAACCGACTTATTTTACGCTCCTTCAAAAATAGCGCTTTATTTAATTACATCGTTGGTTACACTGTAGAACTCAAACATTAGTTTTATACGGCTGCTTCAACTTATAAAAAAATCTGGACCTCGGCAATGTGTGTTTATTGTCGCGTAATATTTTGAATTCGTTCATTTTTGAATACATTCTTCATTCATAATTCATAATAAAATGTGCATGCCCACTAGCAAGCTGAATCTACTGTGCTGTGGGCTGTTCGTAACCCCAAAATGGTATTTGTTAATATTCCAGTAGGTATCCCTGATTGTGATTACTGAGTATTCCAGCATTTCCAGCAAATAAATTATCTAAATTATATTAATTATATTATATTAATTGTCGTACTGTATCAGGTGAAGTACCTTGACACAATTTTAATGCAACATATGTAATACATACGATGTGGATGTACTTAATAAATAAAAAATAAAAAAATCTAATTTTGAACATCTCCAATCTTCTAGTAAATTCATCTTGTTTTTTATAAAATCTAAAATATTACCATCATTTAACACCTGTTATCCGAAGTTTCCTCTTTGGTGGCCATTATTGATCCCGAAGATAGGATAAGGATCGCATAATAAATGGGGGAAAACGATAATCTCGCGGATTTAAATAATCTACCTCGGGATCACAAGTTCGAGGCGCCGGACAGAATACGTTATGTTCGTCGTTTTACGATATTTACTTTTGGATTTTCTTTCTTAAAGTTTTTAAGCAGAAGCACTAAGCTGTGGGATTCAACCGAAATATTATATTAAGTTGCTTTGAACTTGAAACAAGCAAGTATATTACAATATTATAACATAATTTTATTTTTTATTGCTTCTGACGAACAATACACTTGTCAAAGTAAGAGTTGTTGTAATGTTGCCTACGGACTCTGAAAGCACTTACGATATTTGCATATAGAGAAATATGATTTCATACGTTAAGTCATGAACAATGTTTATTTTATCTGTCAATAGCATGACTTCTCGAACTCGTCTTATTACAAGTAGGTACCTATAATTGTTTGAACTTAAGAATGGCTTAAGGAATTTAATTATACGAGTAAGAATATTTATTTAGGTAACTATTACAATTAAGTTACGCCGGTGATTAGAAAATAAATAAATAATTATTTCACCCGAAAAAGTAACAGGCCGTAATATGGCTAAACAGCTTATAAATTTAAACAAATTGAAGCACATAATGTACTGTAATGTATTTAATTTACTTTATATCATCACAATTAACATAAATAATCACAGTTCTAACTCGTTCTAAACCAGGACTATGACTAATAGAGTATTTTTCTAATCACTAGATAATATATTTCACACAAATATAAAGATGTAAATATTGACAAACGCCTATTAAATTAGATTGATATGTATTTACACGCTCGACCTTTTCGCATGGAAAGGTCTAAAAGTTTGTAAAATCCATATCCCCAATTTTCGGTAAAGTATTTTTGTGGATGTATGTATACCGAGTGACCGAACGGAAGTTGGTTCCCAGCTGGCGGACTCTCCGGATGTATCCGGCGCTTCGCCCGCCCATTGTCACCCTGTTTCGTAGGTATTTTAAAAGGTTTTCGGACATTTTGGGCTGCACAAAGGTTTAGTGTACTGTTGGTATTGATGGATATAATAGAACGAGGTTGAATGGTGTATATTTTGCGTTGGAATTTCACGTATCAATTTGTGTATATATATATATATATAGGGGAGAGTCAGCTATATTTTACCGCCAGTTAAATAGTTCCATCTCTAGATTTCCCCTTAAACGATCTAGTTTATTTATACGTGAGGCATCAAACAATGTTACAATATCATCCTCAATAATCTGACCAGAAATGGCATAGCGATAAAATCTAATTAAAGAGAAAAAATATACGATTTTCGTCGGTCTTGATCTAATTTTTGACGTGGGTTTGTAATAACATACTCGTAACTGTGTCGCTTGTGTCGGAAATATATCTTACCTTTTCTTAAGACGAAAGTGGAGGACCCGCGCAAAATCGCCTTTTAATATAAACGTAGTCTTCATTTTCCTCTCTGGATATTATCATTATTGAAAATATTTTGATACAATTTGTTGTATATCAACCACAGCTATGCCCCTTGATTTTTTGCGAATTTTTAATTATTATAAGAGTTAGGAGCATTTAAAAATTTGTGTGAAATCTGTTTTTCGCTACAAATTTTTACCATAATCAAAAAATAAATAAAAAACAAACGCGCTAGCTATGGTTAATATAACTATGTAGTACATCCAATTATGTAAAAATATTTTCCATAATGACAATATCCAGACAGAAAAATGGGGACTACGTTTGTATGGAGAAACGGCCATCCTCTTTCCTCTTAATACCAAAATCGCTAAATCTGACAGTTGGATTTATCCGAGTTTGAACTTAAGCGACTTAACTCATGATCTACATAAATTAAAATACACAATCAAAAGCTAACACATTAATATAAACGGATTTTTAAAATTTACAATTTTATGCTTCTATTTTCATATCGATTATTTAAAAAAATACATAGTAGTTTAAATCGTACTATGGCTTACTGGCATACGAGTTCATTTCCATTCTACCATATGAGTACGATTTAAACGACCAAGTAATATTGATTGGTATCAGTACAATTTCGGAGCCTGGCAATAAATATTTGATATTTGAACCAACAGTAAACAATAAAAATGCAAAATGTTTTTTGGATATTACCGTTATATTGATAGTAGACTTAACTAACTCGTCTGCTAAATCGTACCGATGACAGCCCCTTCGTAAGTATACATTTGACATGACTAAGTTAATAATTAAATCCCAGAACGCTCATCTTCAAACACATTTCACAGTCGATGTTTAAGTAAAAACTGGTGCAATATACCCGACTCTCTCCTACATACAACATGTATGCTTCCATTAAAAAAATACTAAGAATGATTATTGAGAATCAATAATGTTCTACTCGTTTTAGGGTTCCGTACCCAAAGGGTAAAAACGGAACCCTAAAACGAGTAACGAGAGATAGCTAGACAGTTGAAATGTTCAGAGATGATGTATTTCTGTTGCCGCTATATATATAACAACAAATACTAAAAACCTAATAATATAAATATTTAAGTGGGGCTCCCATACAACACACGTGATATTTTTTCCGTTTTTTGCATAATGGTACCTTTCGTGCGCGAGTCCGACTAGCACTTGGCCGGTTTTTGTCCTTTCTTTTGTCTTGTCTTGACTCAGGTCAAGACCAATACTTTACGAGTTCCATATTCAAACTTTACCCCTAGTGTAAATTTCATTCGATAGCGTGACGTGAGGTACGCGTTGTGTCATTTTGTATAGGATTTTGAGTCTCTTAAACGTCCCGCTTGGCGCGCTGTTCATAATACCATGCAAAAATAGACATTACGCACTCGAACGCACGTCACGCTATCGAATGAAATTTACACTAGCGGTTCTGGTTTTCCAATGACTGTTACGATACTTACAGTCGTTATGCGCGGTGGATTAGATTGTCCTTTATTGTCGCGTAGATCTGTTAGTACAAATTGCATGGGTCGCGTCATTCAGCGAGTCACCTATAACAAAGTTACCTCTTTCGCGTATGGACTGATTGACTCGGTGCAAAATAAATTCGCTGCGATGATGCTGAGGGCGGAATCAGCCGTTTGATCTCCGGTCGGCGCGTGACTGAAATGCAAAGACGAACTCATTTCAGCGCCGTGCTAACGGTTTCCTGTGGATTTACCTGCATGGAATGGATACTGCGTGTCTTGCAGATTTTATACCTACCTAGTTATGTCACGACGATTGTTTCTGGAACGTTACAGCAACGTTCCGTAACGTAATGTTAAAGTGAGCATAATGAGTCAACTGCTTTATTCGTATGTATGCCTCTCCTGCGCCGACCCTCATCGATCCCTCTCTGACGTATAATGATTATTGACTGGCTGAGAAAGTGACTTAACCTAATAAGGTATATACAAGCTCCTTACATCAATTTTGAGAGTAAAAATTTTGGCCTCCGCTCAAAATGGATGTAGGTTGGGTCCCGTGGTACTAAAGAGCTCCTCCTCATAGACATTTGCCAGCAAGTTCGGCAGAGCAAGAGGGCCATCTCGGCTGCTTGGATTGACTATAAGAGGGCCTGTGATTCGGTGCCTCACTCATGTGGCTAAGAAGGGTATTGGAGCTGTTTAAGCTTGAAGCGGCTTTAATATCCTTCTTAGCCGTTTGTATGAGGAAGTGGACCACATTCCTTCATCAACCAGGAGGTAGGGATGACCGCCCTGCCCCGTAAGACTTTATAAGATTTGAGCGAGGAATATTTTAGGGTGGTGAAAATTGTGAAAATTGATACGTGCATTCTAAATTGCAATTTAAACAGATTTGCAATTTTGTATAAGCAATATACCTAATTTAGGTTATATAATTGAGAAATTGTAATTAAATAAGTATAGTGTTGTGATTTTAACCCATTTAAAGCTTATTAAAATTTTACTCTTCCATACAAAACTCCAAATCGTTCATATGTTGCCAACGACGGGGCGGTCTTCTTTTTTTTTGGTAAAGATCTAACACGTGTATTCAGCGAATTACGAGCTGCCCGCCAATTTAGGCTGTATGTATTAGCAAACAGAAGCCTACTATCATGTAAATGTGTGCCAATCATGGTCGATTCAGACACGACAGCCGTGGAGACTGGACTTAATTGCTCCGGCATTCGTTGGTAAGACGATGAAAATACTTTGAATATTTGGCGTACTAGGTAAAAATTTAATATTTGATACGTCATACTCGTCGGATTTTGTTTCAGGTGTGATACTAGAATTTAGTACTGTAGCGACACATTATTATTGTTTTAAATTATTTTATTGTTTTAATATTACAGGCCAATTCGAGTTTTAGTTATTCGATCTTTTTCCAATATGATACTGACACTGACAGAAAAGTGTAGTTTATGGCTGAAAAAATATACATCTTTCTAGTAGGTGCGACAGGGATAGCATCCACGGTTCGAAACTGCTCGCCGTGAGTAGCTTGGCCGTGACGTGAGGCGGTGCACGGTTAGAAGGTACGAACCTTATTGATACTTGTGACACCTACGCTTAATTTGTACATTCATTACATTGTATACCTGGGTCAAAATTATTTTCGTTGTTTGTTTCTTGTCCCCAAAAAATGTGACGGAGTG
The DNA here is from genome assembly GCF_947568885.1 of Cydia strobilella. NCBI lineage: Eukaryota > Metazoa > Arthropoda > Insecta > Lepidoptera > Tortricidae > Cydia > Cydia strobilella. The sequence goes on from NC_086045.1 coordinate 6,695,452, forward strand.
GATCTTTTTTTTTTTCGGAAAATCTAGTTTAAAATTTTTCTCATGTGAATTACAAAATTATAATCTACAGCTAGAAAGACATGCAATAGCACTCGACTTGATTTATTTATTTGATAATAGACAAAAATATAAGCGTGAGTGTAGTCAGAAACAAGAAAACGAAAAGTATTTTGACCCAACTGTAAATATCTGTTTTCAGTGCAAATAGTTCCTTTTTGTAATAAAATACTATAAAATACATTGTGTTATTGCCTTTTGTACGAGAATGTTTTTTTGGGTGGTCGTGTCATCTAAAATATTGAATTTATTAATATTATAACAAAAATTGTGTAACTGTGTCAAGCCTTCATCAGCACTTTTCGATATCTGTGAGTTTTACAAGTTTTGGAATTCAAAGTGTATAATGGGGACAAAATTACGCAAATATGGGTGACACATTTAATAGAAGTTCTAGAACTCCAAGGACTCCTCCTCCCGAAAGAACACCTATGAATACGGACAACCTCTGAAATCCAAGGTTGGTTATTCTCGATAGAACAGTGCCTGAACGTAATATGCACTATTGCAAGTGAAGGAAAACTGAATTCGGACCAGAAACTAAGAATAAATAAAATAAGCAGGAATGTGGCAGGTGGAGTGTCCCAGCTGGCCGGTTAAGCAACAAGTTTTAGTTAACAATGCTCATCTTAAAGCTTTATCTGAGCAGAAAAACATCCGAGAAAAATAAGGAGCTCCAGCATAATTATTTTCCGCATATTTATTAGAAAATACAATTCCCCCAATGAGGGCGCCACTGGGCGGTCGACGCAGTCTTAAGTAAGGGACTTGAAACTTTGTAGACAAACAGTGTGGCAGACGAATCTTTTGTGCTGTCAAATTATTAACCTAACCGGTATGTTTTGCCGCACAATGTTCATGTAGTATTCATCAAAAATATAAAAACCCACGCTAACGAAGTCGCAGGCAATAATTATTTCATACTTCCTAGTATGGATAAATACCTATTATTTTCTGAAATGCCTTCCTTCTGCAAACAATAGGCCCTCAAGTCTCTTCTAAGAGTCATCTGCCGTGCACTGCTGGTTGGTCTCTCATTGTTGGTGCGAGTGAGCGAGACAGGTGCATTGTGCGATTTACCATTCATACGTCTGGATCTCAAATGTCTTTTATGAGATTGTTTTGATGTTGAAATAGTGATCCCAATTTTACATTGCTTATGTATAATTCTTACTTACTTACAAGTGACAACTAATTTGTGTTTGCGAAAAACTTTGGATAATATTTATGCCACTTTATAATAATAATAATTAAATGACTTGCTTGTCTCAAAATTAACTTCGCGGCGGCAAGCAACATTAGTGAAATTTTCAATTGTTTTGAAAGTTTTACAACATAAAGGAGACCGATTCCCATTTATTCTTTTTTTATTGGTGTAAAAAATTACATAACATATAGCCTGAATGAAAACATGCACAAAACGTTTAGCCATTTATTTTACATTGATGTAAAAATCATAGAAAAATAAATAATTATTTGGTTAATTGTTTCTGCATATTTTCATTCGAGGTAGCTATATTTGATATAATGGTTTATTGGTGACTTATTGCGTTTCGTATGCACCAGCGTTAGCGATCTTCAAGGCTGTATCAAAACGAGATCAAAACTGCATCAAATTGTTAAATTAGAAATATCCTCAAACTTACTGCTCGTAGCGCTATGTCGTAGCCGCTAGCATGGTATCCAGGTATGTAGCGAAAATGCCTCTTAGATGTCGTGATTAGCGCTGAATGGGTTAACACTTTCAAGATACAGGTGGTAAGAAGTAACAGGTGGGTAAACGATTACCTACAGATGACCTACATATCCAATCCAACGGCTTTATGAAACCGATTCTTATTTCAGAATTTGTTAAGATTTTGATCTTGTTTTGATACGACTTGGCGATCGCTTATGTACGATTCCTACGGACCGACTGGACTCGGGCCGCGCCGAAGCGCATTTTCAATGTGCCTATACATTGAAAATGTATAAGTTGCCTTAGACAGCCAGCACTGGAAAGAGTTGGAAGAGGCCTATGCCGACAGGCACACCACACTAAGAGACATCCTATAACATAAAGAACTAAATATCTGAATTTGTATTTACAATTGTCTCTTTTATTTAATTTAATACATTATTTATGGCAGACGCGATGGAGTCCGACCGGAGCCGTCTGCGTCCGCGAGTAGCCGACCGGGTTCGGCCGTACAAAATGTGAAATGGGCGCCGACTCCGCCCGTTCAGTGCAATGCAATAGGTATTGCATTTCAAAACCTTATGTAAAGTAAAACACTAAATTATTTTTTTCTATTTGAAGATTAAACAACAGAAAACTAAATGTGTTAAATCAGGAAATTGAAAGAAACGTTTAAAGAAAAATTGGTTGTACTTGGTTGGTAGTTAGTTGGTGGTTGTTGTCTAACCTTATTTTTTTATTTTTTTTTATTTTTTTTGTTAGGAGGGAAAAATGCATTACCCATACCACCCGGGTGCGGGGGGTGACCCGAGTGGTTATGTGGGATTCCCGTCTAGGCTAATGAGGCCAACGGTGTACCCACTAAAAAAACCCCCCATATGCCGCCTCGCCGCCCTATTGGTGGGGTTACAGGAACGCTTGCGCTTGTCATCTGCGACCCCACCGGCGGCAGCCGCCCACGAGCGCGGCTCCTTCGCGGATGCCCGAAGGCCCTTCACGCTAGGCGCGCCAGATGGTAAGACGCGCCTTCCTCCTCGGCATCCATTCTGTATCGTAGCGGACCCCCCCGAGCCCGCCACAAGGAAGCCACGGGCGCCAGGAATTTCCCCGGCGCCCGGCGACAGATCAGGTCTATGGTTCTGCCGCAAAACCACAACTCGGCTGCAGAGGACAGGGAGAACGGCACATCGTAACACCGACACTCCTCTTCCTCTGCAGCCCCACCAACGCTGCTACAGCGGAACGGCCCCGCCAAGTTCGCAGGGGATAGGGAGAGTGGCGCATCGAAATACCATCACTCCTCTTTCCCTGCGATCCCACCTCGGCCGCCGAGGATAGGGGGAACGGCTTACCGCAATACTGTCGGTATCCTCTTCCTCGACGGTCCACCTTCGGCACATCACAAGCGGGCTAAACCAGCCCACTTGGAGCGTCCTCCTCGGGCCAGCCCGCGACCCAAACAGGCCGGCCCTGGTTGCCTCTTCGCTTCACCGTGGGTGACAAAGCCACGGTTAATAAGCCCCTCCACCACGACAAGGTGAGAAACCCGCGGGGGGTTGTTGTCTAACCTAACCTAAACCAAAAGTACTTTTTAGCGTTCCGTACCCAAAGGGTAAAAAGGGGACCCTATTACTAAGACTCCTCAGTCCGTCTGTCCGTCTGTCCGTTTATCTGTCTGTCTGTCTGTCCGTCTGTCTGTCACCAGGCTGTATCTCATCAACCGTGATAGCTAGACAGTTGAAATTTCACAGATGATGAAAATTTCAACTATAACAACAAATACTAAAAAGTACGGAACCCTCGGTGGGCGAGTCCGACTCGCACTTGTCCGGTTTTTTATACTTTGACAAGATTTACTTACGCCACTACGACGCTTACTTAAGGCATCTTGATTACTGTTACTACAGTAGAAAGTGCTTCAAGATTACCACATTTTCAAAGTTATCCCAATGCACCTTACTAATACTTTTAACATAGAGTAACTTATACTAGAGCGGTACTGTCATAGTAAATTTTGTAACCCCAGTAAATTCACTGCCATCTGTCGACACACTTCAAAACTAAAAATGAAGATTTATAAAAATACGATAGAATGTATTTAAATATAGATAAAGGATTTTTTTTATTTGCATTAATTATTTTTATGATTTTGACCCATGTTCTTTCACTGATATGCTTTAAAATTGTTAAATAACAAACGAAACCGTCAACGCCATCTATACGACTGTAGGCCAAAACTAGTAGCGCCCTCTGAACGAAAATCAAATTTTCTTGATTTTCGAGGCACGTTTTTTCCTTAGACTGTATCCATCTATTACGGAGTTATATCTATCTTTGCTTTTAATGAAGTGGTGCGCGTAAGTTGGCGGTCTGCGCCTCTCGGCTATCAACAAGTCAGGGTTGTCCACAAGTCTGACAAAAGCGTTCGTTGCGCTAGTTAACGTCTGCGGGACTTTAATTTGCATCCCTAACGAGCTTCTGAGGATTCTGTGCTCGCTACTTAAGAGGAAACATTGCTGGTAATTTTTCCATACAAACGTTATCGACATTTTCCTCTCTGGATTTTGGTCCTAAATGAATATTTTATAATATGAGTTCAATATTACTGGTACCCGTCTGTACGTTTTGCTTTTTTTGATAGGTATTCTTGTTTTTATAAAAACTAGGTTACTTTTATTTGAAAACATTTATTAAAGCGTCGGTGTTATTTTTCAAAGAAATAATTGGTAATAATTGGTATTGGTAATGAACAAAACAAAACGTAGTTAAGTTAAGCTCGGAAGATAACATTGAAACGTGTTTTTACCAAAGTTTCAAGTTGGTGGATTGTGATCTGATTTAAGACGTTTATGAATGATCTGCTTAAGTGAATAACGGATAAGTATCTCTTAATACATTTATTTTATTTATTCAGGTAAATACACATAATATACAACTTAATTACAAAAGTACCGTTAAACCAGTGAGGTTTGTCTCGGTACACCATCCGCAGTAGATTTGATACAATAATAAAATAGAACAACAACATAAGAAAGTTCAGAACATGCTCAATTTAAGTAATCTGTTATTTAAATTACAACAATCCGACACCGTTGCACTGAGCGCATATTAGCACATTTTTTCCTTATCCTATTGTTCTGCTACATAACTTTATATTGATAAATCAAGGCATTAGTCGTAGTATTATGGTCTAATTTATCTATTGAAAAGTTTTGAGGTTACTTGAAAATATCCGTTGTATAAGCCTTTAAGAGGAAAAGGGAGGGCCCGCTTCTCCATACAAACGTAGTTCCCATTTTTGTCTCTACGACATTATGGAAAATATTTTTACATAATTTTACCATAGCTGCTTTATGCCCCTACGTTTGACTTTATTAGATTTTTTGATTATTATAAAAATTAGGAACGAAAAACAGATTTCAAGCAAATTTTAAAGTGCTAACTTTTATAATAATAATAAAGTCGAAAAAAATCAAATACAACAAATTGTGTCAAAAAATTTCAATAGTTAATTTCCACAGAGGAAAACGTTTGGCGTGAAAAGGCGATTTCGTTAAAACGGTCCGGGTCAGAGCCGAGACATCGGACACACTTTCTATACTTAGTCATTCTTAGCTGATATACATTGTGGTTATATCAGTCAGACAAAAACCAATGTTGCACTCCAGATGTAAGTAAAACTTCCTGGCTTACCTCTCACCCGCCGTGTTTACGTAATATATTTATCAGTACACTAATTCACTGTCACAGACAGACCTTGCATATTAATAAACGTGGTGATGATCGTTCTCATTTACATCGTGGGGCCATTTTAGGCGATATGCTACTTTTGTATTTCCAAGGCTAACCGAACGCAGGCGAATTCAGTTCTTGAGCGGACCAGCATATCGTGATCTCGAGATCTGAGGTTAGGTACTCAAAATCTGGCGCAGATTTGCCACAGTCCATGGACAACGTTGGTCAGCCTTTACAATTTGCAGAAATAACGCGCAAGTTGACTATTTTTTCCAGCGTCAATCAGCTTTTGCGACGGAAAAATGGGTTGTATCAATTTTGCAAGTACATTTCAGAAGGTAAATCACAATTTACGATTCGGACTTCTTTAAATATAGGTACTTAAAGCAAAATGTATTTTCACGATACTATCGACTTCTGGTTTATTTTTAAATTGAAAATGGATGTCAAAATGTTATAAATATAAAAGCCATTCGGTCCCCGCGGCTCGAATTGAAGCATCCTTTAATTTTTAGCTTTCTGGGCTGATGTATTTTTATTTACTATTTCTATAGAATGTAGTTGTAGTTACACTAATAGACCGCAACTTCGTAATTAATTAGCTTCTGTACTCGCTCGTCTAACCATTTGAGTGTTCGCTCGTGTACGCTCGGTAAGTTGTTAATATAACACCACTGTAATTACACCAGTCGTTTACAGTTGTTGATCTCTGCTCGTTTGTGCCGTAAACTTTTTGTAATTGCGCTAATGAAGTGGGAATTTATGCGAATTTATTTGATTTCATTACTCGACCGAAATTAGTAGCGAACAATACTGAAGTTTGAAGCCAAAAAAAAGGAAAACTGAGTAATTTGAGACATGTGCAAAAACTTTCAAGGGTGGGTAAAATATTTAATTTCGCACATTTTGACAGATCTTAAAATACAATTGTGCGTACCCGTTTGTGCTTAAATTAAGAAAAAACGTGTGAATATACCTAGTTCTAGGTGTCAGTAGTTAGTTCGCTAATTAGACACACAAGACGCCGTTGTGTTTCTATTACATTACTGTCATTTTTATACTAGTTTTCTTATTATATTACTTTTGTAACGAAAAGTGACAGATGACAAAATGAAACTAGTTACAATGAGAGCATAAAACAAAATTATTTTGCTTAATGTTTTGTGTTGTTTTAATTGTCAAACTACTATATTATACTTATCTATACACAATAAACTAAAATATACATAATTATGTTGATTGTACAGTCGGTTGATTATATAGAAAATATATTATAACAAAATTGTCATAGCAACGTATTCACAATAATAAACACGAAGTTACCCTATAAACTAATGACTTTTTTTGCCAGATCGAGTCTAAAATACTGAATTTTGAAGCTCTATAGGAATAAGATAAAGCAAATCTGTAATTTTAGACATGTGCAAAACTTTCAAGGGTAGGTTATAGTAGATTCACACAAGGGAGCAAAATGGCATACTTATTTACGGCGAGGGCGTACAATTGAATCCTAAACTAAGCGATGGATTCTATAATTATATAATAGAATCCCGAGAGTAGCGAGGGATTTTAAAGTAGAATCCTGAGCGTAGTGTAGAATTCAATATTGTACGCCCTCGCCGTAAATATCATTTTGCTCCCTTCTCTCACCTATGAGGTAATTATAATGTTTAAAAATATTATTTAAGCTAAAAAATAATTCGCAAAAAAATGTAAAAATAGTGTCCTAGAACAGAAAAGTGTTACTTTGATTCCTCCTAGCAGGGAAGAAAAGTGCCACTTTGATTCCTCCTAGCAGGGAAGAAAAAGCCCTTTTTCGAATTTTACTTCGCTCCATCATTACCTACGTTGAAATCTGCTGGAGAACGCCATTCGCACACGAGGTGCATACGAACGAGCGTAATGGCGTCGCCAATTAGAATCAGAGGCTCATTAGTCTCAAGCCATCAGCAGTCATTAGGGTTAAATGCATTAGCGATCATACGATCTGCGACTAGTCAAATGACAGCTGTATGAGCGAGCAGATTAATTGCAAATCTAAACCCGTTTCTTGGTCTTGTTCCCAGTAAAATTGTTCCCAGCTCATGTTCTAAAGCTGAAAAAAATGGCGAAAACTCAACAAGGTATAAGTATCGCGAAACAGAAAACTTGACTAGTTTGAACTTGTTTGTCACTCATGCCTGGCAAATTCATACAAAATTAATTGTATTTTTCTTCAATACTTTTTGTTGACGACCGGTCTGGCCTAGTGGGTAGCAGCTACCCTGCCTGTGAAGCCGATGGTCCTGGGTTCGAATCCCGGTAAGGGCATTTATTTGTGTGATGAGCTGATGAGCACACATATTTGTTCCGAGTCATGGGTGTTTTCTATGTATTTATATATTATATATATCGTTGTCTGAGTACCCATAACACAAGCCTCCTTGGGCTTACCGCGGGACTTAGTCAATCTGTGTAAGAATGTTCTAGAATATTTATTTATTTATTTAATCTGTCAAAAATTAAATTTGCAATGAATTAACCTTTTATAAGCGATTATTTCGAAAATGCTTCAATTGATCCTGATCTACCATATGCAAGAGTTTTTTAAAGTAATAATTCCATGCTGTATTAACTAGTACCTACTGTAGGATGTTTCAAAATAAGTGATTCCCTTTATTTAATAAGAACGTCTCAATACATTTTTATTATTACTTATCTTCTTTATTTAATTAGTAGTATCTTTTGCTAGGTATTTTTATACTTAGAACACATACCTAGACTATACTATAGAGAAATAAGTAAGCTAAGAGTGCTCACTCCATACATCAGTTTCCTTGCTTATTAATAATAAGTTTTTTTTTAATTATTTATTTAATCACTCGAAATGTGATTTTATTTTTTTATTTTGTGTACCCATCTCATCTTTTAAATACAAAGATGCCTACTTGATACCGGTCCGGAATCCGGACGTTTTGTCAATTGAGACATAAGCCCACTTTATAATACTTAATGCGAATGTCGCTCTTCCGTACTTTATTTTTTGAGTTTGTTATAATTGTCATGCGTTCATTTATCTTTAAAACTATTGCCAATGCCAATTTATTGTCAATTAATTAAGTATGCCAAATCCGTTATGTGCTTGATTTTTAATTCAAAAATAGTTACCTAGCAACAAATTACATAAGGTATTAATTAATTTGTTTAAAATCACGCCACATACCGGATTTGGCATTCTCAACGACATGTCATCTTCACGTAAATGCAAGCGGCACGCCACCCACGCATAGTACTTAGAACATTGGCAGTACTGTGGGTAAACATAGGAAGGTACTAATACTAATAATCGATTAGATACTTTTGTTCAGATTTAGTTAGGTACCTACTTAAATTACGCTGTCCTTGAGGCGAATTCTGATTTTATAATTTGTTATGGTTTTGATCTCGTTTTATTACGACCTTGGTGATCGTCTTGGTAATTGATATCGTAGGCACTGGGTACATAAAATAAAGTAATATATATGTAAGTTTTTTTAATTATAGTATTTATAGTATGTACATGTAAGTTTATTTTCGTTAGTGTATTAATTATCGCTATATTTTTTGTTTTAAGTTACCTATTCTGCTTTTTTCTTGTTCAATGCCTGCACCTATTACTGTTTCTGTTTAGCCTGATGGTTGACTGGTAGAGAATGCCTTTAGGCATTAAGTCCGCCATTTGTACTTTATTTGTATACTTTATATATTGTGCAATAAAGTTTAAAATAAAATAAATACCTATCAATAAATTGATGCGCATCTCACGCACGACTCACTTTAATTTGGATGCAATAATCAGTCCAAACAAGATCAAAACTATAACAAATTGTTAAATCAGAATAGGCCTCCGTGACGCCTTACATTTTTGCTGCGGGAGTTACCTAGTAGATAACTCCTGTCGCAGGCTATGGTGGTAATACCTACCATATGTTTTGTCTAAATGTGATAACATCTCCCCATTTCGCTTTTAACTTGTCCTGCTTCACTGTTCTTTGGTTATTTATTCAAAACGAATACATTTGTATTAAATCGCATTTAAAATAGGGTCTATCGCGAATTTATTTTGTTACCTTTCTTTATCGACGTTTTTGGTCGTGGTCGCGGCTAACTGATGTCCCAGCAAAATGTCAAAACAGAAATTTGGTTGACTACCCGATGAAAATTATATTTAAGTTTGGGGTAGACATAATATTTTCAAACCACCCACTACACATAAATGTTAATTATTGTCAATAGTTCGACACGCAAAACTCACAACATCCGCGCACTCAATGTTCAATTCCGACTTCAAATTCGTGTTAAGGGGCCTCTCGGATCCACAGATATCGATTTTCATCAAGATCGGGTCGAAAATAAAGAAAATCAAGATGGCGACCGTTCCGTTCAATTTCGACTTCAAATTCGTGTTAAGGGGCCTCTCGGATCCTCAGACATCGATTTACATCAAGATCGGGTCTAAAATAAAGAAAATCAAGATGGCGACCGTTCCTATCAATTTCGACTTCAGATTCGTGTTAAGGGACTTCTTCCACAGATATCGATTTACATCAAGATCGGGTCTAAAATAAAGTTCTCGGCCAGTTTTTTCGAAATTGAAATGTTCTACATCGCGCTATCGAAATTTTTCCTGTCACGTACCCCCAGAGTCACTTATAGAGAGGATGGTCAGGGAGGTGGGTACTGGACTCCGGCCGAGTGCCGCTAGCATATATAAATTATTCAAGGAACTTGATTTCTGTACCATTTCGGATCTTTTCACAGTGACCTATTATGATATGAGATCCCTAACAGCTTTTGTATTGAATATCACTGTGACAAGGTACGAAATGGTAACTACTATTCCTAAATGAGTACTGCGGTTTGTGGTTACGCCTCGCCTTGGTTTTCAATGTTTTCATGCATTTTGCACATGTCATTATACTAATGTAGCTAGAATTTGTAAGAGATTTCTGCCCGAGAGCTGTTTATTGTTCCAACGGACGCTTTAAGCTCAACCGTTTTGACTTCGTTTACAGCATGTTGTAGCTTTTTAAGTACCTATATTTGTTTACTTAATACAATGTAAATTGGTTTCCCTAGCAGAAAACTGGAGTGTTTTTCTTACAACTGTAGTAGTTAGAGTTAGAATATTGTTACCTAGATAACGATATTCATAAAAATAATTTAACTTGGTATCTAGTTGCCTTCGTTTTTGTGTGAGTGCTCAACTGAAATTTTATTGGACCATGTTTTAAACTTGGGTCTTAATTATATTCTTCTCCTTCTTCCTCGCGTTTTCCCGGCATTTTGCCATGGCCCATGGGAGCCTGGGGTTCGCTTGACAACTAATCCCGTGAATTGACGTAGGCACTAGTTTTTACGAAAGCGACTACCATCTGACCTTCCAACCCGGAGGGGAAACTAGGCCTTATTGGGATTAGTCCAGTTTCCTCACGATGTTTTCCTTCACCGAAAAGCGACTGGTAAATATCAAATGACATTTCGTACATGAGTTCCGAAAAACTCATTGGTACGAGCCGGGGTTTGAACCCGCGACCTTCGGATTGAAAGTCGCACGCTCTTACCGTTAGGCCACCAGCGCTTCTTGGGTCTTAATTACTTATATTAATTTTTCAAAATGTTTATGCTCTAAATATTCCTTGTTTGTACGCTAACGTAAGTACCTACAAAATTCAGTGCCTTAAAGGCAAGGTGTAGGTGTTTGAATCCTCGTGTCATCTTTAAACTTAATTCTACGTCGGTGGCAAACAAGCAAAAGTAGTCACCGTAGCCTATGTACCCCTGCAACTCCAGAGGTGTTACATGCGCGTCGCCGACCCTAACACAACACTATGCCACCCTAATTTCTGTATAAATTAGTATAGGTATTAATATTGTTGTTCTCATTTCCCAATTTTTGATCTAGGTATGTGATATAGTTTTATATTACTTACCACCACCTAAACCTTACCTTTACCACCTAAATGAAAAAATGTGCCCACAATTTGCCGTTTAGTTTATAAAGCAAAATAAAACTATGTGACAAAGACCAAAAGTTGGGGAATCAGTAGGACAACAATATTAATATACTGATTTATACAGAAATTATTTGGTTTTTTAGAAAACACAATTTCTCTAATGAGGGCGCCACTCGCACCCCGTCCTGAAAGGACTTAGCAGTTTTTTAAATCATCCACTTTTAAATATCCATAGGATGCCATCATAATCATAATCATAATATTTTTATTCAAAATAGATTCATACAGAACACTTTTTGAAAGTCAAAAAATTGTAATTCTATTGTATAATATTAAAGTACAGGTTTTTTAATACGTGACTCATGACAAATTAAGTATATAATATTATAATTTAATACGTTATCACAGATTATTTGTTATGAATAAACATGACATGATGCACCATGGCGGTTTGTTTACTGTTTGTACTAGTAGCGCCCCCTACGTAAAGTTATGCGTAATATTCCCGGGCATTAGCGTATCGATGATTATGACAAATATCTCACAAGCGTTTTGATGTAGCTCGTGGTACACTTAGGGCCACTTGCACCATTCACTAACCCGGGGTTAACCGTTTAAACTGGAGTTACCATGGTTACCAGTACAATTTAACGGTTTAACCGGTTCACCCCGGTAAACCACTACACTCCACCACACGGGTCACTAAAGTGAGATGGTGCAAGTGGTTTACTGATGTTTCGGCAAAAATTACATGACAAACTTTCAGTTCCCAAACTAATTATCCCATATTTTTAGTTGGGCGAAATTTCATACATAATCCAACCTAACCTAACGCAACCTAGTACATCATTTTCATTTCGCAAGTATGGGATTGGGAAATGAAATGGTTGCGAAGTAAGGTTATGCCAACGATTGGTTTGTGGGTTTGCCAAATTAAACTTTGGCGAAAAGTTGGTTGTCAAGTGAAATTTGGCGAAATAAATTACGCCAAAAAGGAAGTACACCGGTGAAAGTGGCGCTTAGCGCATGTAGGTCAGAGTTAGCACGTGTTGCATTAACGCTTATATGCGTTTAGTTATGATATCATTTTTAGTCCACGTCCAATCACTCGGTAAGTACGTACATCTCAGTTACAAACTACTTGAAGCGTGAAAACTTTAATTTAAATACATAAATGGAAATGGAATTCCATTGTATAAATTTAACTATTCAAATTTAATTTTTGGCAGCCAATCGTGATTTTAAACTAAAGTGCAACGTCCCTATCATTGGAGGGAATTTGCATGAATAATTCCAGGGTGGACACGCAGCCTGTTTCAAGGAACAGACTAATATCAACAGTTCAAATAGACAAATACTAACCTTTTTGCCAAAATGCCGAAAGAGGATCTTTTCAAGTGGTTGGCATAAAAGTAGGGAAACTATGACTTACACAGAAGTCCGCCGAGAAGTTCCGAGTCGCGCAGAAAGGCATGTAGAGAGCGATGCCCGGGATCGCCCTACGAGACCGGAAACGTGACGATTGGATCCGCCGCAAGACCAATGTTAAAGACGTCATGGCCGTCATAGCGCAGAGAAAGTGGACATGGGCGGGGCACATTGGGAGAATGCACCCGAGGGAGCGGTAGACCACCGCAGCGCTGGGTGGACGACATCCGACGACACGGAAGTCGGGACTGGATGAATCGGACACAAGATCGACGGGAGTGGAAAAAGAGGGAAGAGGCCTACATCCAAGATTGGATCACCAAAAGGCCAGCATGATGATGTTGACGATTACTTCGTAAAGTCTGGCCTTGCGGGCGCTACTAAGTGGGTAGGTATTGTTTATAATGATATAGGAGGCAACTGAGCAGACGAATCGCCTGATGCCCTGATGGTAAGCAATTACCGTCGCCCATGGACACCCGCAACAATAGAGGGGTTTTAAGCACGTTGCCGGTTTTTAAAATGGGGGTTGTAGCGTTAATTTAACGACAGTCCGTTCCACAGTTTAAGGCCCTTCGCTCACGGAGCTACTTAAAAATGACGGAACTAATTAGTAATTACAATTACAAACCATTTAGAAACCGTACCTCGCACACGACGCTACTCAAGTTCCAAGGTTTCAGTCAGTTCTTCACAAAAGCACACGAGACGGATAGACGGACAGACAGACGGACGGAGAGACAGACGGACAGACAGACAGACGGACGGAGAGACAGACAGACGGACAGACAGACAGACAGACGGACAGACAGACAGACAGACAGACAGACAGACGGACAGACAGACACGGTTTGCTCGCGTTTGCTGCACAAAAAGGTTTGCTCGCTCATTTTTTCCAAAATCACAGAAAACTCTGGTGACCAGTAGCGCGGAGACCGGCACGACGCGTCACGCACGATCAGTTGCTGACGCGTTACTAACCGGTTTGTGACTAGTCGCGTCGTGTGCGAACCTCAATGAGAATGTATGGGCGGTGACGCTCAAGCAACTCGTTAGTAATTTACGTTTGTAACTAGTTATTTTTGAGTAAATGAGCAAGGCAGGAAGTTTCTGTAGAAACGTACAGTTGAGAACTGCCAACAAACTTTAAAGGTGACGTTCGGATTCAGACTGCACAAGCATTACTGCTAATTCCGTCGGCAGTATTGTCGCGCTGCAATACTGCTGCAGTCGACTGCATTACTTCAAGAAATGACAAAAAATTATCATTTTATCTAGAAATTTCCTACAACCTACAAAATAACCTACAACATAGGCAGGCGTTCATAGGCTACGAGACTGCTTAACATCAAACGGGCTGTATGTTTGTTTACAACCTACGTAGTATAAAAAAAACATAGTTTTTCACAGCAGTAATTGGCACTTTAGTTATTTTCTATTTGTAAAATCACAACGAATATATATTATATGTTTATCCTATTAATTTTGTATGTATTTATATCCTTTATCTTTCTGGTACCTTGTTGTACATTTTGCTACATTTGTCACCCTCTTTTCACTTTCTCCTCTCATCTACTCAAAGGTTAACTGGAAGAGATCCCTCATAGGGATAAGTTCGCCTTTGTACATCTTATTATTTGTACCATGTAATTTTTAATGTGTATATTTGTACAATAAAGAGTTTACTACTACTACTACTACTACGAATCAATCAGAACAGTAGTGTAGATCTGTTTCCGTTTACCTGTGAAGCCTCGCCGTCCAGCCATTCTCGCAAATTGTCTACCAATGTGGGTGCGATAAAGGGCCATCAGGATTCGGGATTCGCGGGATTTTTCTGGGCTTTAGTCCATTTAGCTAATTGCGCTCACTGCTCATTCTCACTTCATTTTATTGGCAGAGATCCTCGACTGGTGCTTAATGATTTTAAAGATTGAAACGATAATGAAATGCGATTACGAGCACATTATACGAATAGGTGGGAATTGCTACAATTTAAGGGATTTTATTGTAACTGGGATTAAGTCCCCGGCAAGCTCGGCCAAATTGCACCTTTTCATACAAACGTAATTCCGCTCTCATTTTAAAACTACGTGTTGGATTGTAATGAAACTGCACAAACAATATGTATGGCAATGGAGTGCTTGTACTTAGTAGCTGCTTAAGTATGCTAAGCTGCCAATCATTACTACGTATAGATCATGTGTGACCTAAGCCCCTAAACGCCTTTCAGATTTCTTGAATCTACTTTCAGATTATAAAAATTAAGCTGCTAAAATGATTATCTATTATGTAACTGCCCTTCGTAGACGGCAAATCAGCAATATCACCTTGTCGAGATATCGTGTCATGGGTAACTAATATCACCGCCTACCTACACAGTTGATAGGTATTTATTTTAAAAACAAATAAAATTACTTTTTGAAAATATGTAGTTTAATTTGTGTTATTTCAAGTAGACACACTACTATATAAATTACAAATTGAAATAAATATCATATACTTACGAAGGAAAATTGACTAAGGCCTCCAGTGCCCAGGGCTGGAAACGCCTCTCGGCCACCGGGGTCACAGCGGCATGGGTAGATTTTTTTTTTGGGCGAAATTGGTCACTTATTCTTGGTATATGACATTTATTTCAGTAGGTAGGTATTTATTTTATACAAGTTAAGCTGGTAACATAATTATACTGAAGATATAAGTAGTTATGCAGTTTAAACACAAATAAAACTCATTTAAACATATAAACATTTTAAAAACAGGCAAGCTTAATCGTAAATGTAAAGCGCAAATACAAATTAGCATAGGACAAACACAAAGAACAAAATATAAAGCAAAGATAATTGAATTCGAGATCTTTATTTGGCACTGAAGCGCGCCAACTTTCTAAGGTTGTACAAATTCATCACAGTGTTGCTAATTTTTCTTTTCTCTATGAAATATATTTCTGCGGAAAGTAGGTAGGTAGGTAGGTGCGGGAAGTGGTGCATGGTGGCTAGTTAATGTATTATTTTATGTACCTAAGGATATATTGATTTCTCGTATTCATTTAATATTAGCAAAGACATATAATTAATTACGTAACTCCGTATATGAGTAAAGTCTAAGGTAAAAACGTCCCTCGGAAAATCAAGAAAAAAATATGCTCGAATAGATGGTGCCACACCTTTGGCCTATACTCGGGTAGATGGCGACACCGTTCGATATTTAGCAATTTCACCACATACAAGTCATATGGCGTTCTAAAAATAAAAATAAATAGAAATAAAAAAATATTTATCCATATATGTATATATATATTATATACATTTTTTGATATTTTTATTCATTTTTTTTTAGTTTTAATCCTGTGTCGAAATATGGCAGTAAATTTACTGTGACTACAAAATTTACTATAACAATAACCCTCTATACACTCTATTCTCTCTGATATTAGGAAGAGCTAAGATCTTTACAAAATTAATATAATTTTTATTCAAACTACCCATTTAGCAGCGCATAGCGAGCGCATATCATTTGCTCATTATATTATGAGTAAGAGCGTCATTATATACTTGAGAGTACTGATAGTACAAGAAAGAGATGACCGGTTTTACTCTTCCCACTTGCACCATCACACTAACCCGAGGTTAACCGGTTAAACCGTTAACCCAGTGTCAAATTGTACTGGTAACCATGGTAACTCCAGAATTAACCGGTTAACCCCAGGTAAGTGAATGGTGCAAGTGGGCCTTAATGTCACCCAAGGTCAGAACAAAATGCAAACTTTTAGGATATTTTGACTTAAAATTTCGAATGGTCTTCCCCACAGATTATTTATTATTACATTGGGTTGGAATACTTGAAATCTTAGAATTATAGGTAAGTTGGGTTAGCATTGTCATCTGTAACCAGTAACCATAATGTCTTAAAAATATACCTCTTCTTAAGATATCAGTTTCCCTAAAGTATTTTTCTCACTACGCCCGATCAATAGTGCCGAATAACCATTTTTTTCATTATTTTTTGAGCGCGGAAACATGAAATTTGTTAGATACAAGGCGATGAACAACGGCAGTCGTTTGGTCACAGCGCGTAAATCGCTTAAAGTGGCCATTAGTATTTGCAATCTCCATGTTCTCGACTCAAAAACACGCCCGTATAGTCAGCGCCAAACACTGACGTAAATCTGTTAGTCCTAATTTCGAATTGACCATTCCATGCTCCACGCAATCAAATATAGCAACGAGGTTTAAAATCCGCAGATTGTAACGGTACCAAAGTCTTAAAAAGTCTGTATTTTATTTATGATTATATTTCGCTCCGCTTCTTGTTCGAGAGAGGTCACCCTCGTACCGGGTTACTCCTGGTGCAGAGGCTGCTGCCTATCGCGACCCAGCGTAGTAACGCGGCGAGCGCGATGGGCATCTTTGCGTCTGGAAGGGCGCGGGACGAGTTGTTTCACTTTTAGTTGTGTCTTTGTTTAGTTTTGTTTATAGATAATTTTAAGGTAATCTATTATGTATTGATTGATTCTAGTTAGGTTAGGTTTTAATTTGTAAAATGTGTATAACTGTAAATGTAAATTGTATCTTGAAAATTCTCAATTGGTGATGCAAACATATTGAACTGAACTACTTAGTTGTACCTACTTGTTATATTTTATGTAGTTACCAACCATATGTAATTAATTAAAAAATTTAAGGACTATTTCTGTAAAATATAGTCCCGCATGCACTATTACCGAAACCAACAAAAGCTACTGCAACTAATTAATTACAAGAGGTCCTTACTTTTTTGCCACCTGTGTCCACGGTTTAATTAAAACTAATTATCTTCCGGTACGCGGACCGGCGCACTCCTGTTGTTGTTTACTTTTCTTTCGGCTAAAAGAAACTGCTATCTAGTTACTTTAGGGTTTTACAGAAAGTCTTTAACGTTTAATGTGCACATTTTAATGAGGTTGCAAATAATACAAAACAGAGATATAGACGCCGGCGACGCGGAAACAATATTTTTAATTATTATTTACTAGCTGTGCCCGCGGCTTCGCCTGCGTGGAATTCAGTCTGTGCCAGTAAGCGGCTAATTGACCCCTAATTTATCTCCCTGTCCCCTGGAGACAGAACTTAAAGTAAAGTTGACAGATGGATACGCTAGAGGACTGTAGTCCAGATAAAATATTTTACAATTAGGTACCTACCACCAAAGATAGATATAACTTCGTAATAGATGGATACAGTCTAAGGAAAAAACGTGCCTCGAAAATCACGAAAATTTGATTCTCGATCAGATGTTACTACTACCTTTTGCCTACTCTCGTATAGAGGGCGTTGACGGTTTCGTTTGTTATTATTAAACAATTTTAACGCATATCAGTGAAAGAACATGGGTCAAAATAATAAAAATAATTAATGCAAATAAAAAAGATCATTTATCCATTATTAAATACATTTTATCGTATTTTAATAAAATCTTCATTTTTAGTTTTAAAGTGTGTCGATAGATGGCAGTAAATTTACTGTGGTTACAAAATTTACTATGACAGTACCGCTCTAAAATATTATATCCTCTTTGCTACCACTAAATAAAATTTCACTCCAAAATTAATATTTTTTTTGCCCTTATTCAAATTTTTGACGTGATTTAAACGGCATAGAGTAGTAGGTGTATATCGAACGATACAGTACCATTTTTGTATTTTTACGTCCTTGACTGTACCTATGCAAATCGGGTACACTACATAATTCCGAAATTTTTTATTCCGAATTTTAGAATGTCGAATTTCATCATTCCGATTTTTAAATGCTCGGCCCATCAAAATTTCGACTGTCATAATACGAATGATGAAAATCACGAAGATTTATATTTCCGAAAACCCAAAAAGCCGAATATTGTAAATTCCGAACTACATAATTCCGACTATAACAATTCCGATGGTGGCAAACACCGAATTTAACATTTACGATTTTCAAAATCACGAATTCGGAATTGCCCTTATTCCGAATTAACGTGATTCCTATTTTAAATATCCCAATTTTTAAATTTCCACTTTTCTGGCAACAGTTCGTTTTCTTGGGGGTCGCAGTTCTAACCTAACCTAACCCACTTTTCTGGCAACAGTTTGTTTTCTTGGGGGTCGCAATTCTAACCTAACCTAACCCACTTCTGGCAACAGTTCGTTTTCTTGGGGGTCGCAGTTCTAACCTAACCTAACCCACTTCTAGCAACAGTTCGGGTTCGCAGGTTCGCAGTTCTGTCTAATTTCTTTATGACGAATTTTTATGCCAAAAATATTTTATGCCGAATTTAACATGATGCGGCACGACAGGTACCCGTAATAATTACTAAAACATGAGTCTTCATTTGAATATCACGGATTTAATTTTTCCGATCTTGTAAAAAACCGACTTTCTGAATACCGAATTATTTTATTTCCGATCGGACAATGATTTTTCGGAATTTAGGAATTCGGAAAAAAAAATATTTTCGGAAAAGTGTAAAATCGGAACTTTAAGCTTTCTGTCAAGTGACAATCGGATTTAAAGTTTTCGGAAATAGCACATTCGTGATTTTATTCCATCGTGTTTTTAAAAATCGTAATTTTGATATTTCGGACTTATAAATAATCGGGACTATGAAAGTCGTGGTTATAAAATTCGGAAAAACGTATTTCGGAATATTTGGGTGTGCCCATCAAAATCATGTCATCCAAATCGGTCCTCCAGTCAAATCAGTCTAAGCATGACACCGGCGGCGGGCAACGTCATGCCCTTTTTTTTAGTTTTCGGAGTGGGAAATGCATCTGCCCCTACGACTTGTTGATGGTCATAGCGAAGCAGACGCTCACGGGGACCTGTAGGCGCTTGAAGCAGAACGGGAAGTTGCTCGGAATGAGGGGGATACGCGGGATAAACACGGCTTCTCCGGCGCCACACTCCGTCAGGATCTGCGCCTACATATGTATTACGTACGATGTATTTGGGATCACAATCGAACTCGCGCTGGCTTGCCGTTCCAGCCGAAAGCGAAGCGACCTGCCTGGCTAGAGCGCCACTGAGTCTCTCACCGTGGTTTTTCAGATTCCTGAGACCATGCCCCTTGTGGCCGCAATGCATTGCGAGACTTTCGCGAAAGATTCGATTTTTTTCGGGAAGGCATGGTAACGCGTTTAAGTCCCAAATCGTTTGACATTTACTGAAAAATGTTTTTTTTTAAAGTACCCACCTTCGTGACCATTATTAAGAGGAAAGGGCACGGCCGCTTCTCCATGCAAACGCAGTCTCCATTTTTTTGGTTAAAAACTACCCTATGTTCTTCCACGGGACTCAAACTATCTCTATACCAAATTTTATCTAAATCTGTTTAGCGGTTTAAGCGTAAAGAGAAATTAAAAAAAGTTTTTTCATATTTTTTGTGTTTTCACTCGGGAATGGTGTCATTTTGATATCATAAATGAATTCGGCATACCCGATTTATACAAAAACGATACCTAACTTGGCCTAGTAGCTAAAATGATATAGTTATCAAGATAAAGTTTTTAACCTCTTTTTCACCACCATGGGGGATGAATTTTTAAAAACGCTGAAAGTAATTTTCTTGCTTTTTAATATAATAACGTTTTGCAAAGTTTTAAGTTCCTAGCTTAAAATAAAATTTGCACCCCAAGACAAACTTTCATCCCCTTTTCAACCCCCTGAGGGGTTAAATTTCCAAAAACGTCACAATTAGTTTTTCTGTAATCGTCTATCATACCTTTCTAAGAAGTTTCAAAGCATTTGTAATGGATTCAAACTTTCAACCCCCTTTTAACCCTGTTAGGGGACGAATTCTTGGAAACGCTTAAATCACTTTTCCTGTATTAGAATAATATGCCCATTATACAAAGTTTCAAGTAATGCACTCAAAAAAAAATTGATCTCCATACAAACTTTCAACCTCTATTTCACCTCCTTAGGGGATGAATTTTCAAAAACGCTGAAATTAGTTTTCTTGTATTTCAATAATATATCTTCTTACGAAGTTTCAAATTG
This sequence comes from Cydia strobilella, assembly GCF_947568885.1. NCBI lineage: Eukaryota > Metazoa > Arthropoda > Insecta > Lepidoptera > Tortricidae > Cydia > Cydia strobilella. Next base: position 6,716,337 of record NC_086045.1, read on the forward strand.
CTAGCTTAAAATATATCTTGAACCCCATACAAACTTTCATCCCCTTTTTAACCCCCTTAGGGGTAAAATTTCTCAATTTTTTATAGCCTATAACCTGGCCGTGGATTTTTTCGACAGATTAGTAAAGTTTGCATCAAAATCCGTTCAGCCGTTTTCATTAGTTGCGCGGTCAAATAAACAGACAAACAGATAAACAGACAAACAGATAAACAGATAAACAGACAAAAATTCTAAAAACTGTTGGAATGTGTTCTGTTATCGATTCTAAGTATCCCCAGCCAATTTTTTTTCGAATATCTTCCATGTACAGACTTTCGACCGTCTTCCGCTTTATTATATGTATAGATTATGTTTTCATTCACATAAAGATACACTATCGGTTAATTACCTACGAATAGCAACATACAAGCGATCTTGAAAACTTGGAATATATAATATCCTCTTGGTTACCAACTAAAAAAAAATATTCATTTATTCAGTTTATGAATAGAAAAAATAAATAATTAATGCAAAAAAGTAAAACTAAATTATAACAAATACAATATTACCCCCCACTCTGATTATCCCCCGGACCAAATGTGCCAAAAATACTGGCGGCATTACCTCGCTGAATGGCCAGGGATATCTTTTGGACGAGGAAAGAACCAGAGCGAGGGTCGCCGCCCCTTTCTCTTAAGTGTCGCCCTATATCCTTAATAAAGGCTTTGGCCTCGGCACACCAAGGTCCAGCCGTCTCGACGGCAACCGGGACAAAATCATACACCTGTTCAAGGTTCGCGTACTTGCTATGCTTGAACCTAGCAGCACTTTCAGCCGCTGCACCTGCCTTGGTTGAAAACAACACATTTATCTTCACTAGACTATCATTAAGTACGGTCACATACTAATTGTTGATCCATCTAAGGTTCAAGCTAATTTGGTTGTCAATACTAACGGTATGAAATGTCTAAACCTAAATATGAAATGATTCACCCTAAATGGCTCAACAATTAAAGTCCGTGACTGTACCTACACCGAATAATAAAATTAAGATAGCAAAAAAAGTTCTATCACTCAGATAAAAACGATCTTTAAAATAAACCTCAACAAAAACGTGACCCTCGAAGAAATAAAACGTCCCCAATACAATATAAAATATATTTGTCCTGTACCTATCTCTTGTAACTTTTTTTATGTACACTTTGATTTGGCGAAGGGTTCAGATTGCGCTCTGTTATCGGACTGAGTTTTCATATTTTTCCGAAAGTTTTTTCCCTAAAGTTTAGCCTTATCCGATTATTCCGATATCGTATATTCCAATATTGTACCTACGATATTTCGTCGATCTGATTGCATTGTATTCAATTTTTATCTCGAAAATGTATTCCTTTGCGTTAGTTTTTAGTGGTGTAATGTTAGGGTAGGGTAGGTAGTTGAGCTAGTGTCTTATTATACATAACAAATTATAAATCATACGATTGCTGGTTAGAATCAAATTAAACCTGAAATAAATTAAATCTTCGAAATACATTTAATCTTCGTGTAAATTTGATTGTTAGTTTCTTACACTACGAATTAAAATTAAAAGTACCGACTAACGGAGCAGTCTCATGAACTGGGTTACCTTATAAAAAAAACAACCAAGTTCATTTTGGACCACGCATAATGGAGGTTCCGTTACAACACAAAAAGCCATAATATAAGCAACAGGGCGTATCTTCGCGACACTTGCGTCATTTTGATATTCATTGAATCAAAAATGCTCTTGTTGTTGTTGTGCAAAGAGCCTTCACAAACTCGCGCCACGTCTACCTATCTCCAGCGACCCCTCTAATCTCGCTCCAGCTCAACCCAACCGCTCATAAGCTCACTCATGACGGACCGCTGCCAAGAGTGTACAGGGCGCCCGGAGCCACGACTTCCGTCCGCCGGTTTCCAACCGAAAGCGATGCTTGCGTTATTCGTTTCCCCTCTTCGAACAGTATGTCCTATCTATCTCCATTTCCGTGTCGCGATTTCTTCGTCAATAATGGGTGTTTGCCGGCATATACTCCATAGGTCTTCATTTCGACTAGTTTTTGGCCAGAAAACGCGAAAGATCGACCTGAGGGACTTGTTGACGAAGACTTGCAGTTTATTCGTTAGGTCCTTAGTCACTCTCCACGTTTTGCAGCCAAACAGCAACACTGATTTCACAATTGATCGATTGATTGAAAAATGCTCTTAGCAACCTTAATATTAATTTTAAAGAACTATTGAATGATATGCCACATTTAACCGATTTGTTTTTCATCTTTAGTTATATGTATGGCGTGCACCCCCTAAAATTAACTATAAGGGTTCCGTTTTTGCAATTTAGCTACAGAATCCTAAAAACATATTCAATATTTGAAGTTTTATATACGATCAACATCTCTGTAGACTTTGCTCAAACAGTAATTGAGCTGGCCTGCCTCCAGACCAGACTCAAGAGAGCTACGCGCCGTCTCTCGATTCAGTTATCTCTGAGATCAGCACTCGGACTTCGCCAAGTAAATACTCTTAGACCTCTGGTTTTGGGTTGGTTTAGGTTTTAAGTTGTTGTTGAGTGTGGGTAAGTTAAGCTATTTTGTAGCAGGTCTCAGTTACATCCATTTTGTTCGGCGCTTAGATCTCTGGTCAAAATAACTCGACTTCCGTTTAATAGATGGCACTGAATATTAGAGGAATGCAACGTTGTACCTATAGACAATGCAAGTCTTCTTGTTTTATTCGTCTAAGATGTTATAAACCTAAGTGCAGTAAGTAAGTCACGTCAAGAAATATGGACCGTGGCTTACTCATCCGCCATTCCAGACCAGAAGTTGAACTGAAACAAAAACCCGGCAAGTTTTCTAACTTTTTTTTGCAACAACAAAGTGGAAGGTTCCGAACAACGCAGATGCATTAAAATTCACTTTGGAGTTACTCGCCTAATGAAACGTTGCCAGATTAAAAAATGGCGTCTATGCATTAAGAGGCAGCTTTAAAAATCCTCGAAAATGCGTACGTTTAATCGCGTTTTGTCAAAGGACTATCTCATTTCAAACATAGACAAAGATAAATACTATCTTTCCTTATAGTGTACGAGTAAGTGTACTAGCAAAAGAAAAGGATGAGTAGTTTTTTTTGTTCCTATTTACTGACAATTTAGTTTGACATTTGTGTGTTTGGTGTAACATGTTCTGTAAATAAGTAAGTAGGATGCCTGTATACAAATATATACATACATAATTTTTTTGAAATATTTTATTTTATTTATAATAGGTTCTAAATGCACTTGTAAGTATTTTTTCAATAACATCCAAAAATGAATGAATAAATGAATTATTTTTTTTATTTGCTAGGGACATGGTTATATACAGGTGTTAACATAGTTTACAATAAGTAGAGGTGCGCTCATATCTCGCCAACACTGGCATGCAAACAATATTACTTAATACTAAAATTTACAACATGCAAGTTATATTAAACAAAATCGAAATATGAAACATTATTTAAATTAAAACTACAAATTGAATATATCAATTGTTAAAATATTCTTGGGTCGAATAGAAAGAATTCTGCACTAGCCATTGCTGTAGTTTCTTTAAAAACATCGTTAATGGTAATTCCTTAAAGTTTAAAAAGTTGTTGGAAATTTCTGAAAACTTTTCAAGATTAAATGTAGGAATTTTTTTCTTCCTATTTACAGTCATGTGGATAATTTTGAATTATGGAAATCAGTACATCGGTACAAATTTGACTGTTAATAAATTGTTTATTTTGCCAATGGGCCCTCTCGCCCTCTGCTGCTGTAGCAAAAAGCTGCAACATCGCCCTGGCGGCTTGCCGAGTCGAATGAAATTAGTCAAATCCGGAGAGTTGGCTCCGATGGTAATGAGCACCTAGATAATTCTTCGATCCCAGTATAAAATGGGTTAATTACTTTAAGATGAAAGTATCCACTTTCCTTTTTTCTCTCGTACTACAGTTAAGTCCTAACTTTATAAGCTCTAACTGTATAAAACCAACATCTTGGAGAAACAGTACGGCTTGGCCGTGTCGTTGCAGTCACATAAACACTCCGTCGGTGGACTTGTTGTACAAAGTAGTAACACAAGTCTTTCAAATTCTGAAAGTGTCATTAAGGGATTGTCCAATTTGTCCATAATGACATTAATGACAGCAACGAAACGGCCAAGCCGTACTGTTTCTCCAAGATGTTGGCTTTATACAGTTAGAGTTTATAAAGTTAGGACTTACAGAGTAAAAGTCTTGGTGCCTACTACGGGATCTGATAGCTTTTTAGTGTAAAAGCTTTATGCGCCGTCTTGGCAACACTTTACATGAAATGTTTTTGGTGGGATTAGTATTACTGGCAGCGTCAATTTTATGTGTTCTTGATTTTCATTTAAATTTCAATGCTTAAAAATGACATTTTCGTCAATTTATAAACTATTAACATGCAAAACTATTCCAATTTTATGACAAATACGGAAAATGGCTGGCGCGTTATTTTTTTTTACGCACGATTCCAATGCGCGCGCAAGGCAAAGGCGCGAATGAAATCGACAAACAGCCAATTAAAAAAATGTAAAAAAGCTAATATTTTCGTATTTCTAACCGACGGATGGAGATCAAGTCGATAAATAGTTATGTTTATTCATTCATGTAATTTACGAGATATTTTAATCTATAAATTATGTTTGGTGAGATAAAACCTCTTTGAACTAACATTTGAAACCTAATAGTTAGTTTAAAAAATGTATTACTCAACCAAATTAAGAAGGCTCCGTTTCCATGCATATTATTAGCAATCAGTTACCTTCTTAACTCAGTCGGATAATATAATGAAAAAGCACGAGTGTTATAATATACTGAAAATATTTCAACACACTTGCTCAAAAGGACGTTTTTATTCCACCGATATTTGGCTCATAATCCTTTATATTAACCACGCGTGCTTTTTCAGTATATTATAACACTCGTGCTTTTTCATTATATTATCCGACTGAGTTAAGAAGGTAACTGATTGCTAATAATATGCATGGAAACGGAGCCTTCTTTAATTGGTCGGACTGGCGGGCACCGCCGGCGCGCCCGACCGCCTGCCGCGCGGCGCCCGGCCGGCCCGCCGGGCAACACTTAAACAATTAGCTCCATGCATGAATTTATTTTTATTTTTGGATTCATAATTTATATCGTTGGAACACCGGAAATGATAAAAATACTTTTGTAAACCTTAACATTATTTTATTAAAAAATATTTAAAAATGTTGAAAATTTTTGAGCGGTTGAAACGCTCATAAGTTTTGGCGCGAATTCGACAGAGCGTGATGACGTCACACGTTGGGCGGCCCAACTGACGTTTGCTACAATGACACTAATCTGTCGAACGCGTGACGTCACGTGGCGTTTCGAGCGTTTCGCTCACTAGCTTTTCGCGGGCAAATTTTTGTACTTTTTATTTATAATCAAGTAATTAAATGGTAATTTAAAAACGGAAATGCATTTGTAACATGATATAACGGTAACAAACATCCGAATAAAACATATTTCGTTCAAATATAAACTTCATGCATGAGGCTAATTAAAATTTGATTAATATGAAAGTTTCTGTTTTTGTGTGCAAGTGTGTTGAAAAACGTCGTATGGAACGCATGTGCATTGGTCATTACACACATCGGCTATATATATATATCTAGTATAACGTGATCACCGATCACCTGTCATAGAAAATGAAGTATCAGAAGTCTCGTCCCGGGCCCGAACCGTTCTAGTGTGAGTTATCCTTTATTCATAAATTCATAAAACTTAGCAAACGTCTGTTAAATGTTGTTCCTTTCTAACAAACACAAATATCAAAATGACCGATAAGGACAAACGATTATCAACGGCTTGTTAGACTTGACGAGCTTTTATGAATAACGCCAACACATTAAACAGTTGTAGTTAAGTTTTCCTTAAAACGTCTCATAAAATGTATGAAGTACTTAATCTTGTATCAGGTTGCTTGTTAGCCGCATACGATGATAAAAATCCAACAGTTCCCGAGGAGTGTCGAGTTCAGTTCTCCGGAGAGATATCTACATTCTTACTAGTTAGGTGTTAAGTACCTAAAAGAGTTTAAAAAGAATATACTTGACCAAAATGAAAACCACGAACCACGTTTTTTTATACTACGTCGGTGCCAAACAAGCATACGGCCCGCCTGATGTTAAGCAGCCTCCGTAGCCTATGTAGGCCTGCAACTCCAGAGGAGTTACATGCGCGTTGCCGACCCCAACACTCCGCACCCGCCCTCCCCGTCAACGTACGGAACAAGTGCGACAGAGAGGCAATACTTCAAACGAAGTTGCAACGCAACGATATCGTTTGCCACAGGCGGGGTACAGTATAGGGTATTTTCCACATGTTAAATTTTATAAATAAATCTTGCTAAATAGATAGAAAATGAGCAATTTATCACAATAAATTGGAAACTTAAAAAATGTATGGGTTTAATAAATAAATAAAAGACATCAAAGTTTAAAAAACATTTTTTTTAAACTTCCAAATAGGGAAAAAAGAATTGTACCATTCGATTTCTTACATTTTATTAAAAAAAATTGTACGGCAACAATAAATGAATGCAATATTTCACCGACAAAATCGCAATTTCCTTGTTTTCCACGACGGCTTCTCTCTTCTAAGCGATAGCGACGTTACATGCTGTCGTCACGATATAATGTAATTTTGTATGAAGCGTTTTGTCAGTAAAGTGCTGGTGCTGGTGGACTTTGACCATCATTTGTGACTTTTGTTTTAAGACAATGGGTTCCCATACAGACATTTGATTCTCAAAACAAATTCATAAAAAAATGTAGAATACCCTATTGTTAAACTTAGTACAAAATAAATACTTATAAGTGTGATTTTATACATTTGTTTTTCCACCCCGATTTTTTTTACAATAAAGTAAACAAATCAAGTGTAACTGACAATAACAAACAACCATAGACATAGTATATACAAGTAGTTATAGACATGAAACCGAGCGACGATTGTAAGAGAAAGACATATTCATGTATTGACAGTGTTGACAGTTTTATGTATGGCAGCATAATCGTTTTTCTCTTTCTCTCTTATAAAGTTTGGTATTTCGCCATAGCCTCCTTGCTATGATGCCATAACCCGACCATGAAAAATTGCCCGGTCGGTGATAAAGACAAAGCATGGCACTATTTTCTCTTCCTTCTTATAGGAATCGCAATAAGACTATCTTTCTCTATCAAAGAGTGTCAGGCCCTTGCAAACAACAGGTTACACTTGTCAACTGGCAAGGCAGCAACTTGCGCTGTGTAAGCCACCCTTAACACTGATATACCTAAGTGCACATATACGTATTTACTTTGGTCCAATTCATTAACGGCGCCCAAGGGATGCCGGTATCCGTATATTTTTTTGTAATTCACACCTGTCTGCGATCCAGCTTATTTACGATGCGGTAGTTAACTAGTTACTGATATTGGACCTTTGTTTACCTACCTTCTTTTTAGTGTTCTGTGCAAAACTATGTTTTAAAAAACGGAACACTTATGGGATCACTTCGGTCTTGAAATTCGGTCTCCGGATTTGAAAATATCTATCAAAAGATCTTTTTTGCTTTTCTCTATAAATCTTGTCTATTGCATTTTTTTTATTTTTTTATGAAATAGGAGGCAAACGAGCAGACGGATCACCTGATGGTAAGCGATTACCGCCGCCCAGGGACACCCGCAACACCAGAGGGGTTGTAAGTGCGTTGCCGGCCTTTAAGTATATTCTAGCCGCCTTTTTCATAACACTTTACGGGCCTGATTTAGTTAAATTATGTTTTATCCCTTTCTTACAAATACATAAGTCAAAATGACAGATAAAGGCAAACGATTTATAGCTAATTCAGGCCAGTAACGCGTTTATGAATAATAGGTAATTACCTACAATTAAATAATAGTCCTTTATGTTGCGAAAATACCATTTAGTTGAGGTTATACCGTGCTTGCAGTTGCAGGCAGTTTTAGTTTCGCCACTTTCGCCAGTAGCCGCTGGCGCTAGCAGCTGCAAGCTGGTTTTTTGACACATGGTATGGTCGCATTCATAATTATTAATTGTCTATGGATTTGTTTGTTTCTTAAATGTTTTTCTTTTTTTCTTGTATACTTGTTTTTTATTTTTGTTTGTGCTCTTAATGTATTTTTTGGTTTGGTTAATAATATGTTTGTAATTATTCCTTTATTGTGTGTATTTTTGATATGTTTTAATATGTATCTTTGTGTATTATCTGTCGTGGCATCACCGAATGGGCCCTACGGAAGACCAGCGCTGGCTTTATAGCTGCTAGCATTATGCTGAGTTGGGTCCATTTCGTGATGCACACTTGATGATTTCTTCTTTTCTTGCTGTTGTTGTCTGTACATGTTAGTACTTGTGTTGTGATCGTCACGAATAAATATCTTTTATCTTTATCTATCTTTACATAGACTACCCGTCCCTCTTTAATTCATACAGTTAGTAAAAGACGGGTAGTCTATCTCGCGGCGAGATACTGTCGCGCCAATCATGTGCTCGGCCTACAGGGCCTTATAGTGCGACATAAAATAGTAGAAATTAAATAAAATGGAACTAAAAATTCCATACTAAATTGTTGCCATGTTTGCATTTTACGTCAAAAATGTGACAGTTACGTAGAAAGTGGCGCCCTCATTTCATTTCTACTATTTTATGTCGCACTGTAGGTAACACAAAGAGTAGTATAATATGAGGTAACATCAGTTATTAAACACTGGTAACGTTATACCACAAACAAGTCACAGAGTTGCTTAAAAAGTGTGACGTTTCATCAATTTCAGTCTATTTTAAAATAAACTGGTGCCATACTGTTCATAGTACATACATACATTTTCTTGCAACTGTATTTATTCTTTTCCACATGCATCAATGTGGAAAATAACTATTGTACCTGTGTAAGTAGGTAAGTTTTGAGGCATAGCAGCTGCTTCACAATATTTGCCATGTCACTAGCAGAGCTTCATATAATAAACTTACCTAATAGAGCAGCGCCGCAAGGACGCTCCCTGAAGTATTAACGACTAAAGCTAACCACAAAGCCTATTATTGAGAAAAAAATTACTTCACTCGAATTTCCTATTACCCAAAATTAGGTTAAGTAGGTATGCTTTCAAAAACCTCTGTACTCGTATTCCACATGTTATGAGCACAATAGGTACGCATTAAAGAAATGAAGGACGGAAATTAAAGGATAATAGAGTGGCCCTTAATTATTAATTAATTATCGGGATAAGTACTGGACAGGGCGGGACAATGGTCCACGATAATGAGTGGTCATTGTATCCCGGTTCAAAAGATTCGGGGACTATTAATTAAGATGGCTGTGGAGCGAAAAACGGAATTCAACTTAATTAATTTCGGCACTTTCCTGTAGGATTTTTACATCGCAGATGATAATTATATACTCATGGACAAATTTAGAGGAACGCAAAAAAGGGTTTAATTACTGGATTACAGTACCTAAATAAATAAAAATTTAATATTTAAATAAATATTTGTTTAGTGACATTCTTACACAAATTGACTAAGTTCCACGGTAAGACTGAAATAAATGTCATATACGAAGGAAAAAATTACCAAAGCAGTGTCCAGAGCTGGAATCGAACCAGCGTACCCCGTTTACCGGACAGGTGCCTGAACCGCTCGGCTATCCGGTCACGGTGGCATGGGTCGAAATTTCCAAGTATATGACCATTTTCCGAAGGCTTGTGGCGCCCCCTGGCCATCCCGGAGGTAAAACATGGTTCGACCTTCTAACTGAATCTACTCGGGTGATTACGGGCTAGCGAAGAGAGAGACTGGAGGCTTTGGTCATTTTTTCCTTCGTATATGACATTTATTTCAGTTTATAGTTTAAATAATACTACTTGAAAAACACTTTCACACACAATTTTCATAGAAAATAATTTTATTTGTTCTTAGAGTTCCACGGTATGCTCAATAAGGCCTGTGGTGTACACCACCTAAGCCAACACCTAAACTATTCTATTCTATTCTATTCTATTCTAATACAGCTAAGCTTGTATTTTTGATACAACCATGGGCCTATACTACTTACCTACCCTTAGAATACTAAGGGTAGGTAAGTAGTATAGGCCGATATGAATTAACTTTCATGTTTTATAAAAAAATACTACATTTCTTTTCTAATATTGGAATAGTAACACACGTTTCGTAAGTAGTTTTTTTTTTTCAAATACCAAAGAGGATATAATAAGATAGAGCGGTACTGTCATATTAAATTTTGTAACCACTGTAAATTCACTGCCATCTATCGACATACTTTAAAACTAAAAATAAAGATTTATTAAAATACGTTAAAATGTATTTAAATATGGATAAAAAAAAATTTTATTTGCATTAATTATTTTAGTATGATTTTGACCCATGTTCTTTCACTGATATGCGTTAAAATTATAAATAACAAACGAAACCGTCAACGCCCTCTATACGAGAGTAAGCCAAAACTAGTGGCGCCATCTGATCGAGACTCAAATTTTCGTGATCATCGAGGCACGTTTTTTCCTTAGACTGTATCCATCTATTACGGAGTTATATCTATCTTTGCTAATACTTTATCTTCACACATACACTAGATAAAAAACTGTTCGATAAGCATACCAAGCCATAAAATTGAGCATATTGATATCGAAAATTGAAAATAACGCTTTGCGGAAGGCATAAAACGCGAAAGTTACTCGCTTGACTAGTCCTTCTCAAAATTATAACGTAATACGAAATTATGAACTTCATTGATCCTTACTGCATTTTTCTTCAGGCTACCAAGAAGCAATATTCAGCTACCACCAAAGACGAGTAAATATTTAGACAGTTAATATCCATAAAAAATTTAGGTTCCTTATCGTTGCAGGTAATCGCTTAGCGGGTCGCTTTGACACTGAGTTTGATACGCAAAATTCGCAGTGTGTTTCTAGGATAGACCCAATGATTTGTGAAACAAGATTTGACAAACACTACAGAAATGGCTTTACAACGATGAAGAACGGGGCTTGCAAAGAGGTTACCAGTCTTTGTTAATTAATTGTCTTTATTTCTATGCAGTCTAGTTCACAAAAGTATTGGGAATTCTTTGCCCAGTTTTACGCGCGGTTATATGCCTTCCGTTCCGTGAGTGCCATGTATTGTGAGATAGTAGAAAAGTTTGCGACCATTTCTATTTCACGTTTACTAATGCTAGCCCTGTGTGAACTAACAGAGTAATAAAGTACATGCAGAACTACAGACGTTTACTATAATATGATCATCAACATTTTTGACAACATCCTCGTATGTTGACAAGGGCCTGACACTCTTTGATAGAGAAAGATAGTCTTATTGCGATTCCTATAAGAGGAAAGAGAAAATAGTGCCATGCTTTTGTCTTTATCACCGACCGGGCATTTTTTCATGGTCGGGTTATGGCATCATAGCAAGGAGGCGATGGCGAAATACCGAAATTTATAAGTGAAAGAGAAAAAGGATTATGCTGCCATACATGAAACTGTCAATACATGAATAATGTCTTTCTCTTACCCCTGGTCGCTCGGTTTCATGTCTATAACTACTTGTATATACTATGTCTATGTATGTTGACGACTATTGAGACGAGAGATTAGCACAGTAAACTCGGGATACTTTGGGTGGGTATGTATGTTCGCGATAAACTTGAAAACTACTGAACGGATTTTCATGCGGTTTTCACATATCAATAGAGTGATTTTTGAAGCCGGGACTGGTCACTAGCCTTTTGATATAAATTAATATTCCTGTGAATCGAATCTTATGGAATTGGTTAAGACCGAGCGAGTGAGGGAATAAAGCTTCTCCGTTTCAGTTTGGGTAAAAATGCATTCGTATGTCCGGCTTTTTCGCCTATAGGTTGCATTTCTCAATAGATTCTTGTGAAAGTCCGATGTTTTATGAAAGTTCGAAGAAAGTTTTATCTAAGTTCTTCGAATTTTTTATTCGTAATGACAGAGCCATGGGGGTGAGGTCTACAGCTCACAGAGTCACTAGTACTGTTTATGTGCAGTATAGTAGTGGGGTAGGCAAACCCCACCAAGTACCTAACTCACAATTTTATCAACGCAGTCGCGCCGGCGTAGATAAGCCTTAAAATTTCCGTTTAAACACGATTTTCAATATGCCAGCAATATGCAGTCTTTTTTAGCTCATCCATAGTTCCATTATCCTGCCGCACGTCTCGCGCTACGCCAATCGGGGCATATTCAATAAGCTCTCGGTAATCAATTCTTCCGTAGGGGAGACCTAGGAGAGTTGAAACAAATTTTACTTTTTCGGTGTTGGATAAGAAGCTAGATTTACGAATACCGAGGTAACTTGAAACAGGTGCTGAGTAAATTGACACACATTTATAATTAGACTTGCCTCTTAATGTGTGGTACCTCGACGATGGTACCATTGGTGGATCGCCTGATGCGGTAATCGAGGACCTAAAGAAGCTTATACCAGCTTTGAGGGAGATTGGTTTGGATGTGAACCCAACAAAATGTGAGCTCTACGCTTGTGGTTTCGTACCGGATGCCTCGTCAAGGTCTCTGGAAGAGTTGCTACCAGGTATTAAGAAGGTCAACAAAGCTTCTCTTTCTTTATTGGAGGCGCCAATGTTTCCTGAAAGGGTCAATGCGGCTCTGCAGACAAAAAAAGCAGTGCAGGCAGTGCGGGGTCACTTGGGGAATCTGTCGTCCCATGTCGCTTTGACATTGTTGCGAAATTGTTTTGCCACTTCGCGGATGACTTATATTTTACGGACGTCGCCAACGTGGTTTTTTATCCACGACGCGAGGGAGTTAGACGGACAGCTGAAGTTGACCTTGGAGCTAGTTCTGAACGTAGAGCTCACTAAGGCACAGTGGGTTCAGGCTGCACTCTCTGTTCGGTACGGTGGTTTGGGGATTCGTCGCGTGGAGGATGTAGGACTAGTGGCGTTTCTTGCGTCTTCGTATGGAGCTAAGGGTCTTGTCACTCGCATTTTTTGTTTGAATGGTGGCAATTCCCCGGTCCCATTCGTTGCCGAAGCGCAGGCAAGATGGTCGGTCACAGTCCCGGGCGATTTGCGGCCTCACAACTCTGCCGTACAGCGGGAATGGGACGACGTGTGGAGCAAACAGGTATACAGGCTCATTAAGTGAATTAACTCGTAGTTAATCATCAGACATAGGCTATATAGATAGGTACTTAAAATGTTATCATAACTGTTATGACTTTTTGTCACTACCACATTTGAGATTAACTTGACAACATCTCTTGTGGTTTTACTCAGAGATTTAGAATCAGTGATAAAAATATATACAGACACTTAAATACTTGTTTTTGACGTCAGTTTTGGCAAATCGACCTGGTGCGTTTTGCACCACTTCATCTCTCCCCAATTTTCAGTCTGCCGCCGGCCAGAAAGAACGATTGACGCGAAAAAGAAAAGGTTGCCTACGCAGATCGTCCATTGGGCCGACGTTTGGACAGGCCCCTGATTGGGTTCCGCAGCTCTGCAAGCCAGACAAAGGCGGCAAGAAAACTGGAACATTTGCTGAATGGAAAATGTGTTTCCATTTTCCAGTAGATGTGTGCTAATTTCTATGGCTCCCACTACCTGTTTCGACTGTTAGAACGACAGTATTTCCAATTTTTACGACCAATTTCAGATTCAATTTTGAATTTTACTTAGAACACATAGCGACATGTACTCGTATTACTAATACTACCATGTTTTATGCAGTAAAGGACGTAGCGAATACAGTTTGGACCAAAAATACGATGACAAATATTTTTTAGGAATATTTTTCTTATTCACAAATAATTTACATAATAAATAAATAAATAGGTATAGGACATTCTTACACTAAACGTGTTTTTGGACCACTCTGTAGTTCCCTACAAGTTTATGAGAATCTTAAATTATTATTTACGAAAACGGGACTTAATCGTGCATAGTAAAAACAAGTTTTAAAATTACCTTCGACATTTCGAGGACGGCATTGGCCCCGTGGTCTCGGAGACCATCGCGGCGTCGTGGTCTATTTTCGTAAATAATAATGCGTCAAAATCGTGAAAATTTAAATCAGTATAATCCTAGATTACTTACCAGGTAATTGTTGAAAATTTTAGGGTTTCGCACCTCAAAAGGAAAAAACCGGAACCCTTAAGCTTATAGGATCACCGTGTTGTCCGTCCTTCCGGCCGTCCGTCTGTGTCAAGACCCTTTATATCGGGAACGCGTAAAGGTATCGAGTTGAAATTAAAACCATATACTGTCTGCAGTCCTTTTAAGCTGTGAAAAATTAAACTTCTAAGCTGACGTAAACAAAAGATATGGATGGATAATACACGTTTCTTGCGGCATAAACGGCCGTATCTTTTTTTAGGTTTAATACGTTACATTTTTAGTTTAAACAGAATACAAACTTAATCAGCTTCATGCAGCCAAGCCTTCAATAGCCGACCATTCTTACTTCTTACCTACTGCCTCAATTAAACATTTGATCTATTATATGATGTTCAGCGGCGGTATCATGGTCGCATTTTTATCACTTGTCATGTCGTGCGTCACTTTCGCACTTACATATACACTTGTTAGAACGTAACAAGCATGATAAAAAACTGACCATCTTAGCCCTACAGAATGGTATTCTTGTCATACAGCGATTTAATGCGTTCTGTAACAGCTATGTTATCTCTATCTCATAAAATCTTACAATATTCTGAGATTTCTCAGATATTCGATTTACCTCAAATATGTTTTTTTATAAGGTTTTATAAGGGCGTGTCGATATCGGGACTCCTTAAATTCGTTTTATTTGTCGAAGGAACCTCGTAATAAGTCCCTGCAGACCACCTAATGTTACTCACATTGACGTGAGCTGGAAAAGACGGATGGAGGCTATCCTCAAATATGTTTTTTTATAGTTGTTAATTTAATGGTATTTTTTTTTTGTATTTGTTATGTAAAGTACCTAATCATTAAACTAATTTAACTTACGTATTTTTAGTCATTCGCGGGACTTGTTTTGGAGAGCCTACGTCTCCATTTTTAAGCACTAACAGTGCCAAGCAGCGGTCGAGATGCGGCGCTCGCTCAAAGCAAAATGGAAGGCAAATGGAAGTATGCCATTTTTATATTTTATAATAGTACACTGTGCAACATGGGGCGTAAGTTAAATATTGCAAACGAGAGTATAGTTAAAATAATATGGCTTTGCCTTATTGAAATCTGACAAAACGCTGTTGCTACTCGCAGTCGTTTCGAGAACGCCGAATAAACTAATCAGCCAGTATTAAAATGTAATGGCTGGACAAGTGGACACCTTTATGTACTTGTGTCCCGTACTTCAGGACAGTTATAGCCCGCTTACTTCAGGTTAGTTATAAACGCTGCTGCAGACGCAATCCGAATGTAACTTTAACTACGCGTAACTACCGAATGTAACTTTAAAAATGCGTTTAAATAAGACGTACTATTTATTATTTGTCCCTCTATGTAATTAAATCATCGCAACAAGGCACTTACCTCTTATCGATAAAAAAAGTCGCTTAACCGCCATTACAAATATTAACCTACTAGATAATTCATAAATCGACTATATCGTAAATTGTCGCAGTATCCTTAATAGCCCCCTATGTATTTTGTGCTTAAGATTTGTGTAATAACTACATGGGAAGAAACATTCAATTGTATACCTTATTATAGTAGCATAAAACTCATTAAGAACGTTTTTTACGTGACGATATTGAAGATATGGCAGGCGCGGAACATTATCCTGACATAAGTACATAAGGATGTAAACAACCCTGATTTAGCCACAACCTTAGGCTTTTTTGGTGTCTGGCCGCGGAGCTCGCGGAGGGGAAACATCTGTAGGGTTGTCACACGAGTTTGACATCTCGTGTCGTGTTACTTCTTTTATTGCGATTTTGTCAAGGGATGTCAAAGAGTGATAGCTTGATAGGTAATGTCATTCACGAAAGCACTTTGTGTTACTGAATTTTTGTTTATTTTGATTGTGTTCATAGGTGATTGAGTTATGATGAGTGTTAAAATGTCGAGATATTTTACGGATGAATACGGGAGGGATGTTTTATCAAATGTGAGTAATATCACCCATACAACGATTATTTTTATATTATTGTTTCTTTTACCACACTCAAAAGTAATCAAAACGGGTTTCTTTGTATGGAAGTTCTGCATACGCCTAAATAAAATTGATGTTACCTAAAGGATACACGGAATGTGTAGTCACTTTTTTCGGAAAATGAGATTTTCATTTCAAAATGTAGAGCTCTTAAAGAACTATTATCTTTTGCTACCACTGTATAATATATATAACACAACTTTTTTTTAGTTGAAAAAGACCTGGTCACGGAATTACCACACATGTTTACATGGTTCAAAATTTTAAAACTGCGATTACTCAAAATGTTACTCAAGGGACTAGACATGTTCTTTCCGTGTACCCTTCACCTGGTATTCACTCTCTGATAATTGAAGTGGGCAAATAATCAAATACCAAGGACCTGTCCGCCACAAACAAATAAACGGAAGCAGCGCTGCCACTCGAATGCACAATATCTAATTGAAGGAAGATAGCACAACCACTACCATGATCAAAACACAATATAAGATTAAACAGCAGTATAATTTCTTGTTGCACTGTATCGTAACGTTCTTCTCTTGGTGAGTATAATTTTATTTGTGCATGATGCTCTCGCATAAACTTGCTTCATGTGCAAATTGTGACATCAGCATGAGTGTCAGGGGGAGGGGGGACACTAGGAATATAGTTATCGCCAGTAAAGATTGAGGATGATGGCGGCAATTTGAAGAAAGAAAGAAAAATTTCGTAAAGGAGACTTCCGATTATGGAAACTACGCCAACACTATAAAATTGATACAATTTTAAGGCATGAATACAACATTGAGAAAAATGCTACGTACCACGTAAAATACGTGAAGCGATCGAGATTGGGCGGCGCCCTAATTTCAATCGGGATAGCGGTTGGGCTGTGCCGCCAGCATGGAAGCCTGTGATTCCTCAGCAGAATGCCGGTGAGTGTTGTGACAGTGTAGTGGACATAGTGAGTTCGTGCTGTGTGGCGCTACAAGTGTTAGGTGACCCAAACCCAAACACACCACTGTGCCCGCCTACAACGATAGCGCAAGACCTCCCCCAACCGGTTTTCTCGGCGCGCGGCAGCGGCAGTACGCAATACACGGTCGTCATGAACGCTGCTCGCACTATTAGTGCTCGAGAAAGGAGACCTAGGCTCTCCGAAACATGTCGCGCGAGTGAATAAAACAAGTGAGTCTAAACCGTAAAATGATTTAATGTTAGTATGTCTCACAACAGTTTAAATTCGAACATTGAGAAGGTTGCATAATATACCAAGTTGTCAAGACCTTTCTTTATTTAAGTATAGTGTTGTGACCTAGCAACTGTTGTTTACTGTCAGACAAAAATAAATATCGTAAACAGACATAAAGCTTATTATTTCTCTAAATATTAATTTTAAAGTGTCTTCATCACATCATCTTCCTCGCGTAATCCCGGCATTTTTAGCCACGGCTCATGGGAGCCTGGGGTCCGATTGACAACTCATCCCAAGAACTGACGTAGGCACTAGTTCTAACGAAAGCGACTGCCATCTGACCTTCCAACCCAGAGGGGAAATTAGGCCTTAATAGGATGTCCGGTTTCCTCACGATGTTTTCGTTCATCGTACATAATTATTAATTTCGTACATAATTTCCGAGAAACTCATTGAGTACGAGTATTAATTTTAAAGTGTAACCGAGTAAAATGGACCAAGCAAGTATTAAATAAGGGAAATTATTAGCATCCCAATATTACAACACGTGAAGGCTTGAAATTTTAATAGTGCTTAGTTTTTGTTAAATTAATCCCACTCTTTATAACCTTTTCTGCATAATATTAGGTCTACTTGGACGGTTTACGAGTTATTCTTTTTGTTTGATATCTTGTAATCAAAAATCTTATATAAGTTACAAGAAATCTAACAAAAAATTTACTTGTAAACCGCCAAAGTAGACCTAATATTATGTAGAACGAAAGAACACGTACGGATGCATATGTGCACGCACACATACATAGTTTCGGGAGAAAATCAGAGATGGTGCTTTCAAATGAGTTCCCATAAAATGCTTCAAGAAGGCTCTCATTACCTATTATACTTACTTTACTCTTTGATGTGTGATATTTCTTTGACAGTTGACATAAAAATGTCAAAGTCATTATGTCATATTTCCTAACCTAAACATGCGCTTTAAATATATAAAAAAAAGTTATATAATACATAATGCCGGATTCTGAATCAAATCATCTGGACCTAATGGGGAGGTCATTGCCCAACAGTAGAATACTTTTACATGCTAATAAAAAAACGTTTTGCTTTTATTTCGTACCTTTGAATTCTAATACTGTGTGTTATTTTATTTCCTATTATGACTACGATTTAAGTGTGTGCACTTACGTTACATACCTCCTAGCTTCTACGCCGCTATTCACGAATCACTACGCAACAACCTGACCAATAAAGCTTAACCTTCAATTAAGGACACTAATTATTAATCTTGAGTTCAAATTAGAGGTACTTAAGAAGGCCACAGTATAAAAAGTTTTCTAAATAACCACCTTAAATTTCATCATTCCATAGGCTGAGGAGAAGCGAAAAATGCAATCATCGTTTTCAGATGGAAACCGCCCGAGAGAAGGCGTGGCTCCCAGCCTTTGTGATTTAAGAAATGTTCACCGTTGACAGATGACAGATCATACATTTATAACAGTTTGATAACAAGAAATTCCAAGGATCTCCACAACGAACGGTCATTCGCTGCCCTCAACTAACGGTTTCCCGCGACAGAACAAGAAATTACTATCCGAATAAACCTGTTTTGAGTATGTGTGCAAACAGTTGGCCAGAGCTGGAGCGTGGCCAAAGATGTTGCCAGATATAGGAAGCGATAGGCCCGGCCCTCTGCACCTGCCTTATAACAACAACAAAGTATCTTAATAGTTAGATAACAGTGTGCTTATATCTATCTAAACTACTTTCTGCTACGCCTTCGTCTACATAGAATGATGATTATCTTGACAACAAACAAATATCCTATTTCATTCCTCGGGATTCAAACTATCTCCGTGTCAAATGACATCTAAACCACTTCAGCTGTTTTAACGTGAAGAAGTAACAGATAGTTTCTTTCGCATTTATATTTACTATATAGTAAGTAAGCACAGACTTAAAATAAAGGTCCCCTGTTACACTTACCCGTTATTATAAAGTCAAGTTATATTGGTCATAGATAAGACTGTGATTTGTGAATTAGGTATCTGGTAAGTGATTCTAAGGCTGATACGAGCCATCACCCATGGATTCAATTATTTGCAGTGGTGTGATAGAGAGAATGGAGGGGCTAACTAAATTATTGAACCCACTGTTCCTGAATGTTATCGAGTCGAAAATTCAGGCGCGCTGTAGGTCTACCATTTAACATTATGGTCAGCTACGGACTGTTTGAAACTTTTGCGGCATGAAGCTGAATGTATTATGTTGTTGTAAGTAAAGATGTTATATATAAGTTTTAGTCTCAGAACTAAGTCACCTTCTACTGGGATATCACTGCGCAACATATTTACTAACCGCCAGAGATAAATGGTAGACTTGGACCTGGACCGAGTTGGTAGAATGGTAGAATGGTTGCTTTATGTTTAAGGCGGTTCCCTGAGCCAGAAGGCGAAAAATCTTCTTATATGATCATGTTTTTCTAAGAGGCTTTGATATTCGTAGACGTGGAAAAAATATACGTAGTTCTTGACTATATTATCTTTAACAACATAGCTTCCGATACACGAATTATGACACTTCGCTCGATACAATTAATTCCCAAAGTAACCTCTAACTCGGACTTTTAATCCTACTTTACTCGGTTACTTATTATGTGATGCTATAAACAAAAAAAGAAGAAAAAACAATCTTAACATAAATAGTAATTTCATAGCTTTAGATTTTCGTTATTGTAAGGTAACGTTTTTAAAATAAATAAAAACCGACAAAATTCGATCAAAATTGACACTTGGCGCGTATGTTCTTTCCCGTTCTTTCTTGCGAAATGTGACAAAGACAGCGCCAAACCGATGGAACAGCCTTAATGGTTGCTTTATGTAATGAGAAATTCAAAGATGGATAAGGACAAATGAATTTGAACAGCGAGCTCTGCTCTATTGACTATGTGCAAAGGGATTGGTGGGGCAATCAAAAGAAATATCGTATACCTACATTACTATGTGATATGTATGTTAACTGTCAGATAACTAAAATGGTTTACAGCCACCAGATGGGCGCCGCAGCACAAGAACCAATATACATTATCAATAAACATGGACTAGAGGGCCTAGCCGAGATGCCAATCGTTAGCTCCGTAGCGAACGAAACGGTAATGTCTCTCTATTACTCTAAGTGCCACAGAACCACAGAGGGACATTTGCGTTTCGTTCGCTACGGAGTAAACGACTGACATCTTGGCTAGGCCTCCAGGATCACATTTGCATTGTTTTGACTTCAACTGGCCTCTGCAAGCAATTAGAATAGGGAACCCTAGGTGTAAATTGATTTTAGATGCCATTATCTATAGGACAATGAACGGTGAACGAAATTTTAATAGATCTCTACTAAAATCTATTTCACGCCACTGTTCGGAAATGTGGCAATAGATGGTCTAAAACCAAGCTGGAAAGTAGGCAATAGCTGTAACATTAGCATCTGAACCACCACTACTACAATGTTTCATTGTTATCGTCATCTGTCATTGGTGATCAAGGGACTGACACTCTTTGATAGAGAAAGATAGTTTTATTGAGGTTCCTATAAGAGGCAAGAGAAAATAGTGCCATGCTTTGTCCTTATCACCGACCGGGTGGTTTTATACCACGTCGGTGGCAAACAAGCATACGGGCCGCCTTGTTTTTGTTGTGTTTGTGGTGGAAAACAAACAAAAAAACCTGACTTTTTACATATATATTATTGAAATGGTCTTTTCACTAGCTTTCATTCGGTACCCGTATTGCTATAGTAAGAAAAAAAAACAAACCCCCCTCCCTTTTTCTTTAGTGAGCGCCATTTTCAAAAGTTAAAGTAAAAAAAGTGGGAATAAATTAAAAGGATTCGACATAATTCACAATAGAATCTACTAAAGTTCACAGACTAAGCGTGGTTTTGCCAAGTTGTGGTGGTGGACCAAAGGTGTAATATTTTCGACGGTGAATGTAGCAGAATTGTAAGGGGTAAATTCAAGGAGCTAATGCAGAAACGTGCTGTAATGACACCACTTTTCAGCCTGGCAACATCGGGTTTCTTGAAGCCTAAGAACAGCACTACAAGGATCAGAAGTCAAACTGCGTTCTAATAGTTATGCATATACGACAGTGTTCTAGAGAACCTAGTGTAACTTTGGCTGCTGCTCTATTACAACTATAGCTGCTTCATCTCGAAATGTCCATACATCAGTGTGCCACGTTTCATGCGCTTCAAAACACTTCACTGCAAATACTGCAATGATCCTCACGCTAATGTTATGGGCTAATGCGCTACCTCGCGTGAGTCGCCTGAGACAAGGACCCGCCGAGAGCATGGGTCATGCTCAGTGTAGGGTCGTCCGTCACAATATATCATATGGACAATTACCAAAGGTAGTAGTAGTAGTGGTAGTACCTTCGCAGAACTTAAGTCCATTGACGAAGAAGAGATAACTTTTGGGGAAAACTTAAAAATGGGTTAAACGACTATTTAGTAGGAAACTCTTACTTTCATGTTTTTTTTTTCAAATTTTTGTAAAAAAAAACGGACATACGATTCAAATATTAGGACATATCTTTTATGCTTTCGGAGCGATTTTTATTCGATAATATTAAGTTTATATCGAAAAAAGGTAATCAAGACCCTATATTCGTTTTTAAAGACCTATCGAAAGACTATATTTATCCTACTTTACGTGTAGGTAGGTACGTCAATTTCCTTGAAAATTATTTTAATTACTACAAGACGGATATGGCGAAACTA
The DNA here is from genome assembly GCF_947568885.1 of Cydia strobilella. NCBI lineage: Eukaryota > Metazoa > Arthropoda > Insecta > Lepidoptera > Tortricidae > Cydia > Cydia strobilella. The sequence continues at coordinate 6,738,492 of NC_086045.1, forward strand.
AAAGTTGAATACGGAACCCCAAAAAATGGCAGATATGCTATGCTTACAGATTGTGACTAGCGTTACTATCTGCGTGATTACTTAGATATTACTTCCAAGTTCCAACTTCCAAGGCTGTGCGTGCGCGCAGTTCTTTTGTCAGATAGTTTTACTATTCAACATTTTTTCCTTAATACATAATTATCTGATTAAACTAATTTATAATTTTCTCCGCCTTAAATAATTTAAGTTCAACGTGAAAAATGAAAGCTAATCGTGAGAGATAAGATGTATTATGGTTCTTAGCTTATATGTAGGGTACATGTATATAAGTAATATCAGACGCCATTTACCTTAGGGTTGGCTTTAATTCGGGACCTTTTTTTTTTGATATTTTACAAAACGGTGAATTCCCATTTCGAAGAAATCCAGCGAAACATTGAGTTATTTCCACAACAGAGTTTAATAGAACTCCCTACTGAAGCATACTCTTACAAGCCCAGATGCATATGTTTTCGTCTAGTCAGACCATTTTTTGAGGGTCTCGCGTTTGTACAAAAATAATATTTAAGTTTAAAAATCACTGACATTTAATGCTAATGCTAATGTAGATTAATTTTATATGGTAATAATAAATAAAAACGTCATTTATTTAGGTATCAACCCATTACATTAAATTTATACATGCTAATCTATATTAAATTTAACTATTCTAAGACTAAACTAAAATTAAATAATCTAACACTAATTAAATACCTTAATAATATTTGCCAATAACTGAATCCAAATATAAGAAATACCGTTTGTACTGAAAGAAAAAAAAACCGATTTTTTATTTTTTATTTAACGGGTTGAATATAACAGATGTCAAAAGGGCTATTACTAGGGAAAGCAATACGGCTCTACCAATTTACTGACAATTTTGTTTCGAGTCCATGCATGCAGCAGTGCTATAGGAGAGGACAATATGATTTGGAGAACGTTTTTGAAAAGTAATTTTTTTTAACAATAAGTCTCATGCAATTTTATTATACGATCAAAATAAACTAGATTAAACATTACTATTACGGTTCCCATTACTGGGTCATTTTATCTTCATGTGTTAAATTTATTAGAATAAACATAATTGTTGTGTGGAACTAGACGAACTAATTTGCATCGGGGCTCGTATATCGGATATGGAGCGAATTAATGCGTCTCATAACCATAGCCCGGTTTTTCGAGGACAAAAACGTGCCAGTGCTAATTAATTAAATATCGACTCAAGTGTTATCGATATCATATAATATATATCGATATATATCTGTTATCTGATGTACTATAATTACCAGAGTCCACAATACATATAATCCGTGTGTGCTGGAGCCACCGGGTCATAGCAGATCAAATGGAAATAGGCCCGACGTGTTGACCTTGGTCCCGTGGGAGAGGGGCAAATGTCTGTTGTGGGACGCCACGTGCGTCAACACTTTTGCTGCTTCGCATATTAGCCGCACCGTGCGTTCGGCGGGGGCAGCCGCTGAGCTAGCGGCGGCTCGGAAGCGGGAAAAGTATGCGGTGTTGACGCACTACCTATTTGTCCCTCTTGCCGTGGAAACCACTGGCTGTTGGTGTGCTGAGGCCAAGACTTTTATTGGGGAAGTGGGCAGACGGTTGCAGGAGAGTGGTCATGACCCTCGCTCCGGGTCGTTCCTTTTGCAAAGGTTGTCCATCGCTGTTCAACGTGGCAACGCGGCGAGCGTGATGGGCTCCTTTGCATCTGGAGGGGCGCGGGGCGCATTTTGTGAATAGTTTTTGTGGTTGTTAGGTTCTAGTTTAGGTTAAGATTTTTGTAATGTTTTATTTTGTATGACATGTATGTATGTATTGTGGACTCTGGTAATTATAGTACATCATCGATATATATCGATGTAATTTAAACTTACTACTGTTTTTTTTATAATATACTGCGACAATAAATGACTTTTTTTTTTTTTTATATATATATCGATAGCAAGCAATTTGCTTAATCATAATAACAAATGTAACTCGTCCTTGAAATTAACATGTTAGTTTTAAGTGTTGTGTACAAAACTTTGTTCACAAAGCACATATGGGATCACTTTCGTCTTGCAAATAGGTTAAATGCGTTTTTCTCTGAGACTGTTTAACGTAGATAGCTAAAAGGAACAGTAATATAAACTATAAAGCGGTGGTGGCCGAGTGGATTTAACGTCCGACATTCAATCCGGAGGTCGCGGGTTACTAAACTGACTCTAAAATATTGTATGGAAAACTGGGATACTTATTTTTCTTCTTTTAAATCAATAATGATTAAAGTAAATATGTAAGTTTTTCAAAATATAATAATTTTCTGGAAAGTCTCATATAATTATAACGAGGTTATAATATTTGAGCATGTCAATATTACTCGTACCTATACAGGTCGTTCACTGCAGTCAGTCCATCTGTTGTTAATAGACTCTCGTCGAGCTACGCTTCAGACTAGAGTGCTCCCCCATATTCCAACGGCTACGGAACGCAGGCGAGCGTTCGACTCAGTCAAACGTGAAACCAGTCATCACTTCCTGGCGCTGAACTGGCATACCTATGTGTCACGAACTCACAACTCACTTAGGCAACTTGAGGTCAAACCTATATCCAAGAATTGGCACAGACAGGTAATATGTTACTTTAATAATAATGCTAAGTATCATGTCGTTTAAAAAACCGGCCAAGTGCGAGTCGGTCTCGCGCACCGAGGGTTCCGTACTTTATAGTATTTGTTGTTATAGCGGCAACAGGAATACATCATCTGTGAAAATTTCAATTGTCTAGCTATCACGCTTCGTGAGATACAGCCTGGTGACAGACAGACGGATAGACGGACAGCGAAGTCTTAGTAATAGGGTCCCGTTTTTACCCTTTGGGTACGGAACCCTAAAAATGAGAGCGCAGGTTTGATTGTACGCTTCTAGCGCAAGTTCTTCCGACTCTTATATAACTGTAGCTACATACTTAAGCAACACATTTTCACATTAGTAGAGACAGTCATGAGGCGGCTACATAAGTATTAATAGAGCAAGTATGAACTGTAGGAGAGCACAGAAGTACCGTTTATAAGAATTGAAAGATTCACTATCAAGTATAATTCATAATGAATATCATTCATATTCATAAATCTTTCACAGTCTGTTTTTAGAAAATCTGTATGGCGTATACCCTAAACAAGAAGGAACATCAATTCTTCGCCCGGATTTCCTTGATAAAATGAGTGACGGATTGAAGTCAAAGGTTGTTGCCAAAGTGGCTCCTCTGATGTTGCTTATGTCCATGGGCGGCGATGACTGCTTCCCACCAGGCGGCTCGTCTGCTCGTTTGCTTCCTATTACATAAAAAAAGTCATAATATCAAGGAAATCGACAGATACAGAGGCGACATCAACACCGCCGCAGTAATGTCGCAATAGTAATGCAACTGCAGTTGATATTCGAATATCACCTTTAATCTACTGAGACGAACGCTCGCTTACATATGGCAAGAATAACATCCCTGCAAATTATAACCTGCGAGTGAAACCGTTGCATTTAATGAGGCATTAGTTTACGTGGGCGCTGACTGAATGTAGTAAGCCGTTAGTATTGAAATAATTGGAGATCGGTGCTTGTACAAATAAATTGAACACGATATCGATCCAGGTATATTCAGTAGTCAGCGATGGGCGAGTTTATTTTTCGCGCTTGTTCTGCGCTATTTATTTTTGTTTAAATCAATTGTACGAAATCAAGCAAATCTACTATCCGGTATCCGACCAGATATTAATATAAGGGCCGGATAGGTCGTATACCGGATAGTAATCGAATATCCGGTACATCTCTAATTTAAATGTCAATTCTACCAGCAAACTTTGCATTTCATTACTTTGCCTCAAATGTAAATAAAATGCAACTTTCTTATCAGTTTTCGAATGAAGAGTGACTTTACAAGCTGGTGTGGTGAAATTTTTTATCTTACAGCTTTATGACTTTGGTTATCAGTTGGAACGCTTTAAATTTTACTAAAATACTCGTAGTTATTTGTTTTACAAGGGCAAACTTGTTGTTTAACTTCTCGTGCTAATATTGATATCCGAACAACAGAAAGATTCCAAAATTCGAAAACTTGTGAAGTTGTCTTGAACGTTGTGAGGATTTCAAAGCACGAGAGTTAAACAAAAAGTTTGCTCCCGAGTGAAACACTAAATGTTTCACCACACAAACGCGAGTATATTATACTCACTGTAAAACATTACAAATCAAATCGAAATGAACGCTATTAAATCTTTATCTTACCGTCCAACACGAGGAAACAACTCAAAATTTGCATTTAGTCACTTTGCCACTCTCTTATGCATAAAATACAACTTTCTCATCAGTGTTTGAAAAATAAACAGAGGGGCCATAACTTTAAGGACCCGTATCCAAGATGCACTTAAATGTAAAATAATTGCAAATCATTTCAATTACAAAGGAATGTTTCTATTTTTAACCAACTTTGAAAAGGAGGAGGTTCTCAATTCGACGGGATCTTTTTATTTGCGATTATTATATGCACGATCACGAGTAAGTATTCTTGCAGCATATCTACATAAAAGAGGGTTTGTGGTAAAGTTCCCACGCTAACGACGATTAGGGACTTTACACACTACATTTTTTCTCAGAACTCATGGTAGGTATTTTTCGTCACCAAAAAGCAAGCGATTTAATATTTTTTCTACTAATGGCAGTTACAGGGTTAAAATGAAATAATCATTTTGTTTGCATAACAGAAACTAATAATAAATTAATATAAATACACAAGTTTACCGCTGTCAGGAAGAGCGTTTCAGTTCGTTCTCCTCAAACTTGCCGATTTTCTCTGCTTGGTGTACGGTGTCAGGCAATGCGTTCTCTGCGGTGTCGGGCACCAACAGTGTGAGTAGCCCTGCTGTCAGAGAAACGAGGCCGAAGATGACTGATGGAAGGCCGGACCAGTACACCATCTGTAAAGGCAATAGGGCGTATTACTGCAATCTCTGCCGCCAGAGAGCAGCACTGGCACATATTGTAAACCATAGAGTAACTTATACATACTATGCCTTAAACAGTTTTATGAGGTTTTTACTATGACATTGATGCATCAAGGCGGGTTGCTTACAGAGGCCTACGACCTATCGCGAAAAGCAAAAATCGAAATTTCGTTACCTGCCTCTTTATCGCTCGAATATGCAAGAGTGATAGAGACAGAATTGATAACGAAATTTCGATTTCGTGTTTCGCGGTAGGCCCTCAGTATGTGCTTAGTGGCACACCCTACGCAGAGTTTGCGTAATATCCCCTATTGGTTAGTTGTCAGATCTAAAAATAAGTAAAGTAGGTAAGTACTGTAAGTAGTGTGTCCAATGGAATTTATCTCGTTTATTGCCCGACTGAAGTGAGGTCATAGGGTCAAAATATAACCAAGCTACCGGTTGGAGACAACCCTTTAAATTTTAAATAAAACTTAGCAAAATTCTGTCTAACCAAGGGCCTGACACTCTTTAATAGAGAAAGATACGAGTAGTCGTATTGCGATTCCTATAAGAGGAAAGAGAAAATAGGGCCATGCTTTTTCTTTATTACCGACCGGGCATTTTTTCATGGTCGGGTTATGGCATCATTTGGGCATCATAGCAAGGGAGCTAGCTAGCTGAAAGAGAAAAGACATTGGACATGCAAACCGGATAAATTGCGTAGTATACATTTTATATAAATATTCTTTCTCTTACACCCGGTCGCTCGGTAGCGCATCTATAACTACTTGTATACACTCTATATGTCTATGTGTCTAACAAACGGTTATCAATCGCTCCCTAGATTTGACAGACGTCACATAAATAACGCTGGTATTCATTTCATGATTTGACTTTGAACATTTTAACCTCTTACTCACGCACGCCGCTCCGGTAGGGGTGTGAGTGAGACAGCGATATGCACTTATGTATAGTGATGTCCTGCTCGCACACCGGAGCAGCGTGCGGATTCACACCTAATGAGAAGGCCACTTTAGAGCCTCGTGCAAAGCCTTATCGGATATAATGTAATATAATACAGATTAATCACGTTATTCACGTTATAGACATGGCTATTGTGTTTCTCACGTGTCTAACTAAATTAGCTATCTTACAGTTTTATGACTTTGGTTATCAGTTGGGAGCGCTTTGAATTTTACAACAGACTTTTTGTACGCCCAAGTATTGGACAATAGCGTATTCTCTTGCTAGGTTAGGGGCCGTAAGCTTAAGGGCTATCCAAGACGCACCTAAAATGTATATACCTACCCAGCCTGTATCCAAGACGCACCTAAAATGTATATACCCAAAGGAATATCTATTTTTAACCAACTTTATAAATAATAAATCATTTATTTCGTCATAAACTTACATACATACAAAAAGTAACATTACAAGGAAAATTAAATTAAAACATATTTGCATTGTTTACCACGAAAATGGGCTCGCCTCAGCATAATGCCGACCCAAGTGTCAGCGCTGATCTTCCGGCGAGTCCATTTGTGGGCCACGATAAAAAGGAGGAGGTTCTCAATTCGACGGGATCTTTTTTTGTGAACTGGAAATAAGTTGAATAATAAAATTATTAAATATACTTTAGGTTTTTTTACTTGTATGTGTGTATGTATGTATATTAAATTTTTCAGTTTATTACATAAACACGTTAATAAAAAAAACATGTGCAATAAAGAGTATTTATACCACGAGCGTAGCGAGTGGTTTGATAAATGGAATTTTGAGCGATGCGAGGGTTTCAAGGCACGAGGGTTAAGGCGCTTCGCGCAGTATTTGGCCAAAAACTGTTACTTTTTAGAGCTTATAACTTCTAAATGAGTCAACCAAAAATTATCAAAAAAATATATATACATCTTCACTCTATGGACAATAATCGCAACATTTGACTTTTTTCTTGAAATTTGTAGTTTCACCGAAAAAAAAATAACACGACAGGCCGTTTTGCGGCTAACTTTGCTTATAACTTCTAAACGGCTTAATCGATTAAAATTATTTTTAAACTAACAAAAATGTTTTAACAGGTTCTACAAATGCAACATAGCTTTTCTTAATCAAAAAATATTTTCTTAAGAAATCGAACGTTTTTCCACATTTCATGCGTATGCAGCCTGAAAATGGCGTGGCCGGCAGTCGTGTGCCAGCTTTGAGACGAGGAGGCTGTGTCGCTCGTCGCTCCGTGCCTTCCTTGCACTATGTTCGCTTATGCACAAGCAAAGTGCTATAATATCGGAGTTATTGTGGCCAAAGAATAAATAACTGCAGAGCGCTGATTTGGTTGCGACGCGCATTAGCGAGCGCAACACGGTATTTTGCGGTCTATTACAATGAATGTAATGATAATATCCGTATATATTATACTATAATATACGTATGTTTGAGAAAACTTCATTTGAAATAAATAAATAAATGTTTTCTAACCGACATATTATAATGTTAACCACTAAAAAAATAAATGACTGCAAAGCGCTGATTTGGTTGTGGCGCGCTTGTAATAAAAACCGGCCAAGTGCGAGTCGGAGTCGCGTTCCAAGGGTTCCGTACATTACTCAAATTAAACAATTAATTTTTTATGTGAAACTTGCGTGAAATGTCTTTAATAAACCCGTAGGGGTTGGACCAAAAAGTAAATTATTAAGTCCGACTCACGCTTGACTGCTCATTTCTAATAAGTTTTCCTGTGATCTATAGGTAAAGATCTATTATGTGGATTTTTTTCAAAATTTTATACCCAGTAGTTTCGGAGATAAAGGGAGATAAAATGCTCATTTTTTGCCTATTTTCGTGAATAACTTCTAAACAATTTAAAAGTGCTTGTTGCTAGGCCTATTTGAATAAAGAATATATTTAATTGAATTGAATTGACTGTTTATCCTAAAATTATAAAAAATATACATTTGAGATTCTCACAATGAGCTCTTTCATTTGATATGTAACACGATATAGTTTGAAAAACTTTTTTTTTTATTTTCTCTTTTACCCCCCAAAAGTGGCCCCCGTGTTTAAAATTAATTTGTTTACGTTACATGTCCGTCTTTGGGTCACAAACTTACATATATACACCAAATTTCAACTTAATTGGTTCAGTCGTTTCCGAGAAAATAGGCTGTGACAGACGGACAGACAGACAGACAGACAGACGCACGAGTGATCCTATAAGGGTTCCGTTTTTTCCTTTTGAGGTACGGAACCCTAATAATGATGATATTCCCACGTAATGATTGAGAAAACTTCGAACTTCGAAAAATAACAAATTTGTAGTAGTATATGAAGCTAGTAGGTACTTTAATTTTATAAGTTAACTATTAATGGCATTATTTATATTTATTTATTACGGATAAAAAAAAACTGTATAAAATAAACGCACTGTACGCCTCAATTTAGTACATATCAAGCTTTAGCTATAAATCTTAATCCGTCGATTTGACTTAGGTATTTATTTGTAAGAAACAGATAAAACACAAATTAACTAACTGAGGCTTGTAAAGTATAATGCATAAGGGAATATATTTTTATTATAATTTACGACCTCCCACTACACGCATGATCTACTCATACTCAAACAACAAAATATCTGCAAAAGATACACAAATACGAGGTATAGCGCCAAATGCCGCGCGCCTCTGGGCTGTAGGTTATTCTTTGAACCTCATTCCGCCGCAGTCGCCGCACCGAGACGAAATTCACGTACGATCGCAGTTAGCGGGGTGCGGGTACAGAGACGCTGAGACGCTCAAGGCCAAATCAGCGAGAATCGTCTTAATCAAATTTTGCCACCGAGTGAAACAAAACTTTCACCACACCGACACAAGGAAAATACTAACTGTAAAATATGAAACGAAATCAAAGCAAATCGATTCAAAATCACGTTATTCAATATTTATTATTCATAATCATCATTTAAAAGTCAATTATATCAGCAAACTTAAGAAAACAACTCAAAATTTGCAAGACTTTGCCTCACATGTGAATAAAATGCAACTTTCGTGTCAGCTGGTGTGGTGAAAAAAATATTTTGTGGATTATAATCGCTTAACCATATTTCATACATACCAGCAGAGGCATTTGCGGAGCAACTATCGAGCCTATCCTACCCACAGAGGAGCACAGAGCGTGCATAGAGTTCCTGGTGTTCGTGGGGAACAGCTCCGATGTGAAGATGTACGTGATGGAGAAGTAGAACGAAGACATGAACTTGCCCGACATGTACAAAGTTATGGAGAGCCAGGGTAGTCCTGTTAAAAGAGATGTCGTTAAAAAAAACGGCCAAGTGCGAGTCGGATTCGCGCACGAAGGGTTCCGTACCATAACGCAAAAAACGGCAAAGAAACACGTTGTATGGGAGGCCCACTTAAATATTTATTTTATTCTGTTTTTAGTATTTGTTGTTATAGTGGCAACAGAAATACATTATTTGTGAAAATTTTAACTGTCTAGCTATCACACGGTTCATGAGATACAGCCTGGTGACAGACAGACAGACAGACAGACGGACAGACAGACGGACAGAGGAGTCGTATTTAGTAATGGGCTCCCGTTTTAACCCTTCGGGTACGGAACCCTAAAAATACATTCTGTAAGAGTGCTGCGGTCGTGTACAAAGAAGACAAAATGTCTTCATGGTTTCCTAATATTAGTATCTACATTATATTCTATATTTATGTTTCTGGAGACTAAGTAAAGTTTAATGACAAGAAGAAAAATTCTTACCGCTCGGAACAAATGGTTGAGCAACACACAGAACGGCGCATGCCAAGAAAGTGAATATCAAAGGAATCTTTCTCTTGAACTTATTCAGTATGTACACCACAACGAATCGTCCAGGAACATCTACTATGGACGTCAGTGCATAGTTCACATACTTGTTTCCTTGCAGAGAGATAGAGTTAATTGTTAGTCCATGGTTGACAAACGTAGAAGCTATCCACCACACCGAGCAAACGAAAAATCTCTTTAACATTGACTTGGATTTGAATGTTTCTAGTAGAGCTCTCGAAAATTTTTCTTCTTTTTCTTCTTGGTAAGAAATCTGATTTATATCCATTTCTAACTGCAAGTTGTTCTTTTTAGCAGCTGCATCTATGATGATCACTGCTTCGTTTTTCTTCCCTTTAGTTAGGAGCCATCGGGGGCTCTCATCAATCAGGTATATGTAGAAAATGAACAGCAGACCAGGCGCGTAGACTGCCTGAAGAAAGTGTCTCCAATAAGGAACGAGCCAGTACAATAGAGGGTATAGAATGCCCCCAATTGTGTAGCCAAAACCGCTGATCGTGGTGTACAAGACACGCTTGTCCGTGGCGACCATTTCTATAGCTGAAATAAACAAAATGTACGATTTAGGATTTGATATTTTAGGTACCTAACTAGTTGATTTATAGATAGTAGGTAGTCACATGTCTCAAAGAAATATTTTAGAGTTAAAATGATGGCATAGATGAGGAATTTATAAAAATGTCGTGTCGTCTCTTGGGACGCTCTTAAATAAATGTGATAAATTCAAATATATATATGAACTTAAACATCATAAAGTTACAATACAGTGAAGTTAAAATTGTATACATCATCATCATCATCATTGGCCACTTCATCTGTTGTAGATGCTTGTTGCGGCGCTTGTGGGTTTATGGCGTCCCACATCGCCGTTGATGGCCATAAAGTCCTATTATTGCAGCGCGGCATTTCTTGCCACATCGATCGCACACAAAACGCGAGTCCGCAGGAGGTGGTAGAGCACGACGAAGACTTTCCTGCTTAAGGTTCTCCAGCCAGTCATCGTCGCTTTGATGTTCCGACTTTAATGTCGTGACGCCATTCCGGTCTCATTTCGGCACGTTTCTCCCAACCGTCGGTCCGAATGCCAAAACTGTTCATGTCCCCCTTACAGCAGTCCTTAAACCGTAGAGTTGGACGCATGGGTCGACGTAAACTAGTTTTAGCATTAAGACTACGTTCCGGACACATCCCATTAAATAAAAAAGGTGCCGTCGCCAAACTGTGACGAATGTGACATTTTGGAGGATGCATGTCAGTGTGTCCGAAACGAAAGTAGAAAGTAGTTATTACAGTCTCCTCTATCTCCTGTATACACATCATAAAGTTACAATACAGTGAAGTTATAATTGTATACATACACATCATAAAGGAGGAAGAGCAAGGATCTCCAACCACAGCCTCCAGAAACTCGAGAGTCACATACAGCCAGTAGTTTGTTGTGAAGCTCCGCAACAGCCCGAGTGAACTCCCTAGTATACATGTCACGACTGTAAGAGTTTTCCTTCCTAACCTGGAATTACATCAATAAAAAATTCAGTGACGACCATACCAGAAGGCATGGAAAACCTCAATAAGATGGTGGGATTTATTGGTTAAATTCGAAAATACAAGTGTATTATTGGTCTATAATGAAAGGTAATTCGAGGATTTACTGTTTAACAGCAGCCATAATATTTTCACATATGTATTATGAAATATCTTAAGACCACCCATCTTTGAAAGTAACTGGGAGTAATATTACTGTCATTAACTGAGTTTTTTTTCTGTCAGGCATTATGGCACGTACCGTGACGCAACGAACATATCTGAATAATAATTATTGAATTACCTACCAATAGAGAGCTACGTGACAAGCCAAGCGTGGTGACCTTGCTTAGATACTGTAAACTGCATACGTGTGTTGAAATCTCGTCTAGAGTTCCATAAGGTTGGAATAGGCAGTGAAAAATTACAACTTCTAAAAAAAGTTAACACAAAATTGTCCATTTCACTTGTCGACATTAATTTAGTAAAATTGTATCATGGCCGACTGTGCCCGTTAGGTACTGTCGGTAAGTATATTACTTATGGCTTTTTTTTCAATTGTTCGTTTATTTCTAAAATTAAAGTTAATAATAAATTAACTTTAATTTATAATTAATTATCTAGAATTCGACAATACACCAAAAAACGAAAAAAAAAACACCTATAAATTAGCAAAATAAACTTAAATAGAACAGTTGTGACAAGCTCTCACAGAGAAGTGTAAGAGCTTAAGAAATACATTATTTGAAAACTATAGCGAACATGATCAGTTCAGCCGTTTTTGAGTTATCGCATAAAGTCTCCCCTTCATAGTAAAAAGACATACAGCCACAGTTACAGTACATTATTACAACATTAAATGGGTTGTTAAGTCATGTAGATAAAGTAAAGTGTAAGATAAAAATTGCTTATTTTACTTATTCAATTGTTATTAAATATTTATTTTCTCTAGTTTCATTGGCTGAATGAGTAATGCCGTTGACAATTGGCAGTTATAGAACGAAAAAGTAAAATAATCAAAAGTAAGAGGCAATCCCGGTGATTTTCCCGGTGGGTTTTTACTTTAATTAACAAATCATTTTGAAATTACTGCAGTTTCCTAAAATATGTGTTTTTTCATAAATATTGCAATTTAATGTTTTTCGATATGGATTATTTAGATTATTATGACCAGACATTCAGTCTCCGATTAAAAGTAAGTTCTAAGGAAATAATCATGACCATACGTCTATTAGGTACTTTAATTAAGTACTGATTATGCAAAATTGCGTTGTCTTTTTGGTTTCCTCGTATTCGATATGAAAAGTAGATTGTTTAACTCGCATAACTCATGTGCCAAAATTGCTTTATGTGCCGTATACTTACCCCCACCTGTTGTGAAAACTACCTTAGATTATTTCCTCTCAAACTGTAATGAGGTCATGGAGTCAATTGATAGCTCGACAATTCTTATAGGAGACTTTAATCTGGGACGCATAAACTGGGCACAACCGAATAATCAGCAATCACTTAACGTTAAATTGTCGCTGACAGAAGAGATGCTAATTGATTTTGCGAATTTAAATAACCTTGTTCAGCGTAATGGCATTCTTAATAATCTCGGCAGAACACTCGATCTAGTTTTGACAGATATTATATCTACATCTGTTTCCAATGCTTGTGAGATTCTTTCTAACCCAGGCTCTCATCATCCGCCCATTGTTATCACTATTCCTTTAATCGAGACCAATAGTTTAAAGAGCAACAACCTTCCCTTGATCCCAAACTTTCGTAAAGCTGATTATGACAGCATAAATAAACACTTAGATCGTCAAAACTGGGATGAATTATTTGGAAACTGTGACGATGTTAATGAAATGGTATCAACGTTCTATGAGGTTCTTATGGATGCAATTATGTTACTGGTCCCTTTTTATAAAAAAACCCATTCGAACACATATCCAATTTGGTTTAATCGTACTCTTATAAAACTATTAAAAGAAAAAAATAATGCAAGAAAACGGTACAAAAAGTTTAAAAATCCGCGAGACCTAATTGAATTAAAATTACTAAGAAAAAGATGTGACGCATACGCAATCTCTTGCTATAACTCCTATATTTCTCACGTTGAAAATAATATACATAATAATCCAAAATATTTCTGGTCCTTCATAAAAGCAAAACGAGGAGGTGCGAGTAGCTTTCCTGCTTCGATGACAGACGGGGTTACTGTAAGCTCGGAAGGATTAGAGATTTGTAATTTATTTGCTCAATATTTTTCATCAGTTTACAGGGAGGATGACACCAATAACTTTAATATGGCCAGTGTCATAAAATCATCTGAATGTCTTAATAACGTAACATTAAACCTTGACTCGATTAATAAAAAACTGAAACACCTTGATGCTGCTAAAGGAGCTGGCCCTGACGGTATCCCCCCATTTTTTATATCTAATTGTTCAAAAACATTATCTTATCCGCTACATATTATTTACCGTGAATCGCTTGAAACTGGTATTTTTCCAGATGTATGGAAAAGAGCTAAAGTTGTTCCAATACACAAGGCCGATGATATTAGCGTAGTGAAGAACTATAGACCGATATCTATACTTTGCACTTTTGCCAAGATATTCGAATCCCTTATCTGTCCTTTTATTCAATGTCACTTCAAACAGTATATAACCGATCATCAACATGGTTTCGTTCCTGCACGGTCAACTTCTACCAATCTTGCCTCCTTCTCTGAGCTTGTCACTACGGCTGTTGATATTAATAAACAGATCGACGTTATCTACACCGACTTTAGTAAGGCATTTGACCGAGTTTCTCATATGGTCTTGATTCAGAAGCTTTCTTCCTACGGCGTCATGGATCCCCTACTAAAATGGATTGAGTCATATCTCCATAACCGTTCATTTTATGTAGTTATTAATGGTTTTTCTTCTCAGACTTATAATATCCCTTCAGGTGTTCCACAAGGCTCCCACCTTGGTCCAATATTATTCAATATATTTATAAACGATTTGCCCGCCCAACTTCATCACTCTATCCCGTTCATGTATGCAGATGACCTCAAATTCGCTAGAATGATAACTTGTCCTTCCGATATCGCTCTCCTCCAGGATGACATTGACAGACTTAATAAATGGTGTTCAGAAAACGGTATGTCTCTCAATGCCAAAAAATGCTCCTCTATTAGTTTTACACGTAAGATCAATGCAGTTTCTTCATCCTATCATATTGCTGGCGAATGTCTTCCTAAAGTGCAGACTATACGCGATCTAGGAATTATCTTTGACACAAAACTTACATTCGTTCCTCACATCGATGCAATAGTAAAAAAAGCTTCAAGTATGTTAGGATTTGTCATAAGAAACGGAAAGGTATTTCGTAGGACACAAACCAAAAAACTTCTCTATTACAGTCTAGTACGCAGTCACTTAGAGTATGGTAGTATCGTCTGGCGACCACATTATGCAACTCATTGTCTTCGGATTGAAAGATTGCAAAAAAGATTTATGTGGCACTTGGCTCGATCGGTAGGTCTTGCTAAAAGATCTTTCTCTTACAAGGATAGGTTAAAACGTTTTAAAATGATATCTCTTGAGAATCGTAGAGATCTACTCGATCTCAAATTTCTCACTAAGCTTATAAGAAATAGTATAGATTGTCCACAACTCCTGAGTAGCTTTCGATTCTCAGTGCCTAGAAGAACACCGCGTTTTGCTATCAAGCCACTGTCTCGCCCCCAGCGCCGAACTGTTTTAGGGTCAAACTCCCCGGTACCACGCTTGAGCATTTTAATAAATAAATATAGTGACAAGTTCGACATTCACTTTGACTCCTTGTCCAAAATTAGAAATTTATTCACTAGTAGTTAGTATATTTAGTTTTAATTCCATATTTAATAATACAACTTAAACAGTCGACATCATGGTTGCGCTTTGCTCCTTATTCTACAATAATAAGGTGTTCAAATGTGTCGGCTTTGTCGTTGACTTTGCTTTTAAATTATTCGCATGTGGTGTTTACCAGTAATTAGTTATACATTTAGCATGTAATTAATGTTTGAATAGATGTAAGCCTCAATGTAATAACTGTCGGTGAACCTTAAAATAAAATAAAATAAAATAAAAAATAAAACTCGGGTGAAAGATCATTTCATCCCTTTGTTAACAATCTTCTATACTAATAGCTCCAGTTTAGCCTATTGTGACGGAAGGGTAACTACGGAACCCTATACTGAGCATGGCCCGACATGCTCTTAGCCTGTTTTTATAGCATCAAATTGACGGCTCTTTTATTTTAGACACGAACTTTGTGATACAGTTCAAATTTGCGGGATTTCTGTCTGAAATATAATTTTGCTGTTTTTTTTAATAATAAATAAATAATAGTACTTTCTAGGGTTCCGTACAGGAAACGGAACCCTTATGGGATCATTTTGTTCTTCGTCCGTCTGTTAAGGCCCTTTATGTTGAAATTAAAACCATATACTCAGTACGGCTACCATCAGTTTGGCACTGACATAAACGCCATCGAGAACGTAATTTACTTTCTATGCATCTCGCTCGTACTCACATATTGGTGCGAGCGAGATGCATATAAAGTAAATTACGTTGTCGATGGCGTTTATGTCAGTGCCAAACTGATGGTAGCCGTATAGGTCTGCAGTCCCTTTATGTGCAAAACTGAAATTTCAAAGTTAACGTAAAAAAAGATACGGCCGTTTATGCCGCGAAAAACCTGTATTTCGACACTCTCAAGGGAATCAAAATTGATACGGTATTTCCCGTTAACCTAGAACTATGAAATGTGGCAAGTAATATCGTCTTACAATACAAGTACCTAAAGGATAAAATAATAAACTATAATAAAAATATATATATGTTAAATTTGTACGGAACCCTCGGTGGGCAAGTCCGATTCGCACGTCCGATTTTTCTTCTAACTAAAAACTGCCGACAACACAAAAAAGTTGATCCACCCAAATGACAATAATCTAAACCAGTTATAAGTAGCAATGCATGGGCCATACTTATAAGTAATGGGCGTCGTCAGTCGTCACAAATACGGAGCTCATTCAGTATTATTTATATTCAAACGATCTACTAACAAAGAGATTTTAGGTACCTTTCAGAATGTGTCATTACACAAATAAAAATATCACTGTCTATAAAGTTTTTGTAAATTGTAAAAACTGTGAAATCCAAAGTACATTGTTCTTTTTTGTATGCATTATCGCTTTGATGTTTTATTCAGTCACGGTCATAATCATAAACATGGTTGAACAGTTTTCATTTCAATTTTCAGCAAAAAAATGTTAACTACCATAAATGATACGCTCGTTAACACACAACAAGTAACCTGTACCCCAAAGAGTAAAGTAAGAATATCTGTAACCGTACAGCGGGGCAGGGCTCAAGCTGCCGGTGGTCAGGGCCGCAGAGAGAGGAACCGGCGGACTATCCGCGCCGTGTCCAAGATCACCGCCTTGTGCATCTGACCCTTGATCCAACCACCTAGCGAGTCTCTCTAGATGTTGACATGGCGGTTATCTCGTGAGCCAAGTCTAGGTACTTACTAGGTCTAGATAGTCACTGACAGTGTCAACACTACGTAATTTACGTAACATACGCCAACGTCTACGTAATTACATACGTACTAGTATGTCAGTACGAGCGAGATGCATAGAGTCAGTTATGTTCTCGCTAGCGTTTATGTCAGTACCAAACTGATGGTAGCCACACTGAATTAAATATATTCCTAATTTCAAGTATTTAGGGTTCTATATTCCTAATCTTAATAGGTATTCAGGGTTCTTGAAATAATTAAGATTTTTAATACTAATAATTTAATTCGTTTCTTCACTTTAAAGTTTTGTTTGTTACTCTCTTAAGCCCACTTGCACTATTCCACTAACCCGGGGTTAACCGGTTAGAGCCACCCCACACTAGCGTCTCCCGAGCGTCGGCATCTAGTAAGCGCTATGGAAAATGGCGTCGCTGCGGAGTTGCGCCAACGTTGCGTAGAGCAGTTACATAGACATAGTATAGTAGTTATAGACATGAAACCGAGCGACCAGGGGTAAGAGAAAGACATATTCATGTATTGACAGTTTCATGTATGGCAGCATAATCCTTTTTCTCTTTCGGTATTTCGCCATCGCCTCCTACCTATGCTGCCATAACCCGACCATGAAAAAAAAACCCGGTCGGTGATAAGGACAAAGCATGGCACTATTTTCTCTTTCCTCTTATAGGAATCGCAATAAGACTATCTTTCTCTATCAAAGAGTGTCAGGCCCTTGAGCAGTTACCATAGAGTTGACTAGACGCCGACGCTCGGGAGACGGTAGTGTGTGGCTCTTAAACCTGGAGTTATCATGGTTGCCAGTACAACCTGACACTGGGTTAACGGTTTAACCGCTTAAACGGATTAGTGGAATGGTGTAAGTGGGTCTTAATCTGTAAAATAATTATATAATGACCTACCTATCCGAAAGAGGTCCCACGATGAGCAATCCCACCATGTATCCAAAGCTGTGCATGGTGCCTACTAGAGTCCGTTTCCATTCTTGACACGCCAAGTCGAACTAACAAACAAAATAGGTAATAATACAAAATTAAAGTAGAACGATTTTAAGGAAAGGGGACGACGTCACGTGACGGCTTTTCCATACAAACGTAGTCCCCTTTGCTTCTCTAGATATTAGCGTTACAGAAAATATTTGATGTTTATTAAATTCTGTAATATATGTTTGATGTATACGATTCAAACATTTTTATGGGACTTGTTTTTGCGCTCCTAATTATGATAATAACAAAAAACACAAAAAATTAGCTATCGTTAATATACTATAAATTGAGTAAAATTATTTTTCATTATATCAATATCCAGGAAGGAAAATGGGAAGTAGGTTTGTGTGGAAAAAAAGTGCTCATCCACTATCGTCTTAAATAATGAAATTTGCTTAGTTATAATACTCGTAATATTATTATGCGCATAGGTATATATTGGTGAAAGCGGTGGTGGCCAAATGGATCTGATGTCCGCCTTACAATCCGGATTTTTTCGAAACTTATGTACGGAATATCATTTGACATTTACCATAATAATAATAATAAACGTCGTGAGGAAACCTGCATATATATTCTAAGAAATTCAAAGGTGTACCTACATTCGCGACATAAAATAGTAGAATGGAAATTAAATAAAATAAAATGCATCTAAAAAAAATCCTTAAAAATTCAAAAAATGTGACAGTTACGTAGGAAGTGGCGTCCTCATTTATTTTGTACAATTTCTTGTCGGACTTATGTGTAGTCTCCAACTCGCTTTGAGCCAGCATGGGCACTATAACCCCCTCTCGCGCCTAAGAGGGGGCCTATACTGCCTATACTAGCAGTGGGACGCATACTGGGTGAAATTGTTATCAGACTCTCTGATTATACTCTGAGGGGTGGATATGTATGTCATACGGAACAAGTTTTACAATGGAACCAACCCCGAAATCGCGAAAAAAACGCTGTTCCATAGAAAACATTGACTGTTTCACAGAAATGTATGAAATGTATGATGTTATTCCAGTTTAGTCAAATTGATATTTTAACTTAAAACTTACCTCTGCCACAAAGCTTCGCGGGTCTTCATAGACCCACTCGGTGCAAAATGAATCGACTCGGCAATCTCCAAACTCAGATGTGTTGAGTTGACTTATGTTCATCCCATCATCAGAATAATGTTTGCATCTGCAATGTAAAGACAAATGTCTACAGGTAAAAAGATAGATTATAAACCCGGAAAGACGTTTTAAATTTTAAACACAACCAAACCTTTATAATGAATTTCAAATATATTTGAAATTCATTACACGCGATATAATCCGTTCAAATAGCTTTATTTCATGAATAACTAACGTAACCGGAGAGCATCGTCATTCGACTTACATATGTATGCAAATTTTCAGCTTCATTGGAAGTCGAGAAGTGGGTAAAATATAACTTGCAAGATTTTACCCGTACATACATACATAATGTACATACACAGTACATAGACACTGCAAGTTAATAAAAAGCTTGTAAAAAGTATGAAACTACAAGCTGAGCACTCTGAGCAGGGATCCACATTGAATTTTTTTTTCTTGTTTGCGGGACATAAATAAAGATAAAACTCGACAAGTGCAAATCAATAGTGCTCTCCGAGGGTTCGGTTCGGAACCATCGACTGAATTGCCTATTTTACACAATTAAGGACCAGTAATTAGTCTTAAGTTAATTGATTCCATTGTGTTACGACAATTAAGCTGTTTATATTTAAGTTATTTCGTTACGATACTTACGATTCATTTACGCTTGTTTTCTTTATTATAAGCTTTAAGATATATTTTATATGTATGTATGTGTAATGTGTAACATTCTATATGACGAGTTTGAGGAAGTAACAACACTTCATTTAGCCGACCGGTCTGGCCTAGAGGGTAGTGACCTTGCCTGTGAAGCCGATGGTCCTGGGTTCGAATCCCGGTAAGGGCATTTATTTGTGTGATGAGCACAGATATTTGTTCCTGAGTCTTGGGTGTTTTATATGTATTTATGTATTTGTATATTATATATATCGTTGTCTAATTACCCACAACACAAGCCTTCTTGAGCTTACTGTGGGACTTAGTCAATCTGTGTAAGAATGTCCTATAATATTTATTTATTAAAAAAAAAAAAAACAACAAGTGACACGATTGACTTTTTTAGGCCGATGGACAGTCGAAGGCAAAAATATCGATCCAGACAAATGGCTCAAAAATATGTGAACACGACTTTATTGTCCAAGGTGTAAGAGCGTACACATATTTTTGAAACTTTGGGAATGTATATATATTTATGCCCTTGACTGGACACATCATGTGCAATGCAGCACGGCACGGCAGCCGACTTCTTTCGCAGCAGATAGTTTTAATTTATTGTTGCATATTTTATTATGACCTGATACTGATACTGATTTATGACCTGTACTACTAATGTCTCTCAGTGTGACTTGGCCTTTAGCTGCCGGGTAGTTAGTACAAGTAAAATAAGACAATGTTTACCTGTATTTGACCTCCTCGGTGATAAACACATAATTGGTGTACGCTATGGAGTTAAACACGTTTATCAGCGTCAACCATACCGTCGCTGCAGTGTGGTATCGGTCCCATACGCCGAATTTCTCCAAAATATCGTCTAAATGTACCTTGTTAGATATTATTGTCATCTTTGATTCTTTAGTAGCATTGGTTGATTATATTAATGGTAATACATATTTTCGCAAAATTAGTTTCACTTATACACTTTAATCATGATCCATGTTCACTGTAACAGCACAAATTTAATGCGTACTTATATGATTTAAAAACGAATTATTTATTTTATATTACCGCTTGATTTACTTTTTATGTTTGCACGGCTGTCTGACTCCAGCCATTGCCACTCACTGCATAAAAATAAACAAGTGACAGATGGATCTCATGATTCCATTGACAAACCATCAACCTTTGCTAGTTCGTGTATCACTCAACCGCGAAGTTGCAATAGCAACCTAATGTCGGTATAAATTAAGTTTAAATTCGAACTGTGTCGTATACGATGATTGCAAGAGCTCTGCCATTGTTTTCTTAAGGCTAGGTTTTTTAAATAGTTTAAAATTTAGAGATATCAATACATAATCATTAATCACATCAGTTAACTTGGTTTGTTGCCCGCTGAGTCAAAGAATTCCATAAGAATATAAATTGTGTTAAAACCAAAAATTATGTTGAATAATTGGTACATAATTATACTAGGCGTTGTTAATATTTTTTTAAATTTTCATGATCCATTTTGCTTACGTGAACAATAAAAAATCTTTTTAATACAGTTGCTCAAAAAGTGCTACTTTTCGTGGCTGTTTAGCTTGCGGAAAGTTGGTTTCCGCGAATTTTTTTAAATTTATACTTGTTCCAATTCATGACTACTTATTGATGAGTGTTAATATTAGTTTCCTTTAAACGTCGTAATCAACATAAAAACCTACTGTTAATGTAAGAATACGAAAAATATGCACATTTCCTATTTTATTACTTACCTCTTCATCATTATAAGTATTATAACACGTTTATTTTTTAATGTTGAAAAACCGTTTTTAATAAGTTGTCTGAATGGAACGGAACACCTGTCAAAGAAGAGGCGTATTTTCTTACTGCAAGAATGTTTTCCAAAGGCAACATTCGATATTGTTTATAAAAACAATATACGATACCTACTTAAATAATCGTAAATAACGATATTTAGGTAATAATAGTACAATGTTTTAATATTTACAATTGTTTCTGTCTTATAGAACATATTCCTGTTTTTCATGCTACATGATCAAAGACTATTTTTCATCATTGAAATAATTTGAACTTAACCTACTTAGATTAATTAATTTTATCTCATTGAAATTGAAAATGGTTAAGGATCTGGGTGTATGTATTAGAAGTACCTAAAGCTTCTGAATAAACATCATCATAAACGTCAACGTCAATAAAATAATTTTCATTATTTTGATTTGATTATATACGTATTTTTTGATAAATATTTTTAAATTTACAGAAATACCATTCGACAATGCCTAAATCGTGTAGTAAATGTAGCACAGTGACCCACAAAAATTTTTTGGATTGTTGTTCCTGCCACTCCAGGTACTGCCTAAATTGTTTTGAAGAAATGGGCGTAAGTTTTAAACGGTTTACTCTTATGACCATACAAAATAAAAGTAACTGGAAATGCCGTCAATGTAACCAAACTTCTGTAAAGACGAATATCGTAAATAAAACAAAGAAGTCGATTACTCCTTTACCCAAACCCAGTACTTCCAACGCTCCTTCTGTTCCTATCGACGTAGCAGATAGTTCTGGAAACATAACAAGACGACGAGAGCGGTCCCCAAATGTACTAAATACTAGTGTGCAGTATTGCAATGAGACTTTCCGCGACGATATTCTCTACTTTGAAAGTATTCGATCAATTGTACGCCAGGAGATTAAAGAATCATTCAGTGAACGCCTAGTCGATAAAATTTGCAAGAGGGTGTCAGAAGAATTAATCCCGACACTTATTAATAAGATTACTGCCTTACTGCATAATAATGTTACAGGAATAAGTGAGCACAATGGTCCCATTGCAGCTACCGGTCCCGTCGCTAAACCTGTCCCTGCCTTCACCTTCTCCCCCGCTGCTCCCGTAGCAGCTTCTGCTACCACCACCGCCACTACCAATACTTATCCATCGTACGCCGCTGCTGCCGCCGCTATGACCACCACCACCACGCCAGCTTCTCCTGTCCTACTACCAGTCCAGCCCATTATTATTCGCTCCAGTCCTAAGGCAAGAACAACCAACAATTCCAAACCTAACAAAAATAAAGACAAACAAGTGTCTACCACTCCTGCCGCACCGCTTAAGGTACCGCCATCAACATCTAGCAAAACAAATCCAACCCAAAATGGCCTGTCAGAAATTAACGACCATAGAAAGTCACTAAAGGGAATCACACGGGGCTGTGCTACCACTTGCATTTCTCAACTCCAAGCGTCTGAATGGATGAGACAAATTCACCTATATTATGTAAAGTTGGGAACCCCTGAAGATGTAGTTAAAGATCACTTAAAAGTTATCACAGGTTATGATTGTGACACATTCAAAGTTGAGTGTCTTAAATCCCGCGGTCAATATGCTTCATTTAAGCTCACTGTGCCATCGAGTATGGTTGATAGAATTATGATCCCTGATAACTGGCCAAAAGACGTATGTGTAAAACCTTGGAATCAGCCCTTTCGACAAAATTACGCAGACCAAAACAATACATAGCAATAGCCGCTTTACAAGAATACAATTAATATACCAAAATGTTAGGGGACTACGTAGCCGAACCTCGCTCTTTTATAGAAATGCCCTCGCAAGTGCCTGTGACATTTTTGCGCTCACGGAAACATTTCTAACGAGCTCGATACAAGATGCTGAGCTCTTCCCACCAGGCTACACCGTGTTCCGTAAGGATAGGTCAGGTGACGCGGGGTGGGGAGGAGTACTTCTAGCAGCGAAAGATAAATACAAACCTCAGTTAGTAACGCAAATTGATGGCTGGTCATCAGACATGGAACTATTATTTGTTACACTTCATATTAAAAATAATAAAATACTTATATGTGTGGCATACATACCGCCAAATTATAATAGTAATCAATTTCTTGCAGTACTGACTTGTATCGAAAATGCAATTTGCACTTTTTCTGCTATAAAATCCATAATTATTGGTGACTTCAACCTCTCATCCTGCACAAAAACTGTAGTTGACCAATTTAATTGTTTCACTGAATTTTGCAAACTTAGGCAATTAAACAAAATTTGTAACGAATATGGTGGCATTTTGGATTTAGTTTTAACTAGTCTCAGTGATGTGTGCGTGGGTAGTGATGTAGAGCCGTTGATACCTATAGATCCATATCATCCACCTTTAGGAGTGACTGTCACCCTGCCAAGAGGACAGGCAAGGCGGGCCCTACCTTTACCGCGTAGTGTTGAACATAGTGATGCTCCGACCGGATGGAATTTTTTTAAAGCTGATTTCCCTGTCTTGTATACAGAGCTAGAGTCTATTGACTGGTCTGATGTTCTTAATACAGACAACATTGATTCTGCAGTGGACGTTTTTTACAAAAAACTCTACGGCGTTTTCAATGTTACTGTGCCCAAACGTCTACCCAAAACTAAAGTATATACATATCCATCGTGGTACACTCCGGAAATGAAAAAATATATCGAACTAAAATACTATCACTTAAAAAAATTTAAATCATTAGGCCTACAATTTAACCTCGAAATGTTTAAATATTACAGGTCTCAAGTAAAGGAGCTAATTAACAAATATTATAAAAAATATCTTCACGATATTGAATGTAATATAAGTAAAAACCCTCAAGAATTTTGGAAATACGTCAAAAGTAAACAACAGAATAGAAATCAAATATCTGAATACATATAAAGGTAAAACAGTCGTTGATCAAGAAGCAGTCGATGCTTTTGCGTCCTTCTTCAGCTCAGTATTCCAACCTGAAGCTCCACAACTAGATCCCAAAAAGGCGGAACGGGAGGCTGGTAATAACAATGAATCTATAATTGCTATCCCAACGATCAGTATTTCAGAAATTAGAGCCGCTATTCGGAAACTCAAACCTAAGTCGTCAGCTGGGCCTGATGGTATACCCCCGTTTCTAGTCAAGGACTGTGTATATGTGTTAGAACACTCGCTACTTCACATATACAACCTATCGCTTAAGCTGGGCGTATACCCATCCCAATGGAAGGTCTCAAGAGTGACCCCAATTCCTAAGATAAGCAAGTCTTCTGATATCACAAACTTCAGGCCCATTGCTGTATTGTCCGTGTTTGGTAAAATGTTTGAGACCATTCTAAACCACTGTTTACTCAATCAGATAAATCGTAAATTAGTAGATTGTCAACATGGATCGCGCTTCCCGATCAACTACCACCAACCACATCTGCTTCTTCGATAGCGTTTTACGCGAAATGGATACTGCACGACAAGTTGATGTTGTTTATTTTGACTTTAAGAAAGCCTTCGACTTAGTTGACAATGATACTCTCCTATGCAAACTATCAGCTTTAGGTTTCACCCCTCAACTTCTTATTTTCTTCTCTGACTACCTCAGGAACCGCAAACAATATGTCCAATTAAACTGTTACCAATCTGAAAGGTATTACACACGTTCCGGGGTTAGTCAAGGTAGCACTCTGGGGCCTACTCTTTTCTTAATAATGGTTAATGATCTACCAAGTAATATATCAGGTGTGGAATCACTATTCTATGCGGATGATCTTAAAATAATTCAACCGGTCGTAAATGCATCCGACTGTACGGTACTACAGCAAACAATCAACGAGGTCGACAGCTGGAGTAAAACAAACCGCTTGTACCTAAATGAATCTAAGTGCAAAGTAATAAGTTTTAGCCGGTCTCTAGATCCTATCCTCCAGACATATACTCTTACAAACATTCCCCTTGACCGAGTAACAGAAATAAAAGATCTAGGGTTAACACTCGACACTAAGCTAAACATGCACTCTCACATTATAAATATCTGCAAAAGTGCCTACAAAATTTTAGGGTTCATTATAAGAACGACTTCAGAGTTTTGTGACCCAAAAATTGCAATAATTCTATATAATGCCTATGTCCGTAGCAAGCTTGAGTACAGTTCCATCGCATGGGACCCTCGGGAAGCAAAGTATAACATCATGGTCGAGCGCGTCCAACGTAAATTTACTAGACATCTTTACAAAAGGTATTATGGATACTACCCGTACTTATTTCCGTCATCCTTTGTACTGGGAATGGTAGGGTTGGAGTCTCTCGAGCTAAGGCGTAAGCAAACGCTTGCCTTACACTACTGTCTACTTCTAAGAAATCAAATTGACAACCCATCTGTTCTGGAGCGTATGCGTATTTTTACCCCAGACAACTACATAGCTGCAGTAGGGCGTAGCGCACGTAGAGCCAGAAACCTTTTCGCATATCCAAATGTCCGCACCTATCACGGTTCAAACGCACCCACGTACCGAGCAATAGAATTACTAAATAACTTCTTAGCTTCAATCCAAAACGCAGACATATTCGCAGACAAGTGGCCGTCCTTACAAAGTAGTGTCAGGATTTTTTTAAACTCTACCTATGTAACTTTGTAGTATGTATGTTTAATTTAAGTTCCTAGAGATACTCGTAGTTCGAAAAATGTATACATGTTTATGATACTGACTATGTATTAACAGTATAAGTGTCTTGGCGTAGGTCGCTGTAAACTTATACTTGTGTTTGTTTGAATAAAGAATAAAGAATAAAGAATCATTTCATCATCGATCATTCGATCATTTTAGATTAAGTAACCATGCCTTAAGCCATGCGTCAATGCACCAGTTACATCAAGGTGCATTTTTATTTGTACATAATTATGTCAAGTACAACCAATTGTTAAATAATATTAAAATTTAACAATGTGACACCGATACATATACCATGCGATTTTGCCTTCTAAATAAAATACTCTAAAATAACCGTTTTTAGGGTTCCGTACCCAAAGGGTAAAAACGGGACCCTATTACTAAGACTCCTCTGTCCGTCTGTCTGTCTGTCTTTCACCAGGATGTATCGCATGAAGCGTGATAGCTAGACAGTTTAAATTTTCACAGATGATTTATTTCTGTTGCCGCTATAACAACAAATACTAAAAAGCACAGAACCCTCGGTGGGCGAGTCCGACTCGCACCTCAGCAACTCGAACAGGGGTAGTTTGCAGATTAAAAACAGTAAGCAAAATTTGATTTTGCTATGAGACCGAGACAAAATGACCATAAGAATATAATGTAATGTAAACAAGCCGGGTTAATACTAATTTTTTATTCAATTCGATCTTTCCCTTTCCCGTAAAAAGAGAGAAGGGTTCTTAATAAACTCCCGAAAAAAATCAGTACTAATCGTTCAGAAACTCGTACGAGGGTCATTCTCTGAGAATATGTCTGCGGTTGCGTCTAATTGCCACGACTCTATTCTTTTCATACCTACATTTTGTATGGGTCGCGGCAATTAGACCGCAAATATTTTTGAAAATAACCCACGAATAGGAGAAGTCGTAGGTATTATTTGTTTTAAAATTTTAATTTGATTTTTAATACTTTAACTTTACACATTCCAGTACTTACAACCGAGCGTTTCCTTAACGGGAATGTGAAGGTGTCTGAGGTGTCTATTATACAATTCCCTGCGTTTAAAATATTGTAATGGCGCGCCTAGCCCGTCACAACGCCCGTCTCGCCATCCCCCTTCACTCTTAGGGGATACCGTTCCCAAATCCGCGAGTAGCTTAGGGTCCGCGCCGTACCGTTGCGATAATTAGAAGCCACCCCGCGTCGTACCTAGTTTAGGATACCTAGACCTAAGGAATCTTAATTTATAATAAACCGGCATAAAAGCCCGCCGATTTGTATTACAGCATTAAACCTGTGTTTCCTTGTCTCACTCTGCACCCTCTCTCTCCTCTGAGCTAACTAGGAAACCCTTGCTCCCGTCTGGAACAAGGGAGGTGTATGAGGCCACGCCCGCCCCGGCGAACGTGATCCCATCACAATATATAAGATCTTAAGTAACTTACATTCCCTAGTAAAATAAATCCTTTTTAAATTAACAATGCAATCATAAAAGGCCTAAGCACCATTATACTTCTATGCAGTGATACCCATTTGGTTGTCACTACAGAGTACAATGGACGAACGAACTTACAAAAGAAAATAAAATATACACAGCTATATAGGTGGTACATAATATTTTGGTTTAGCGCTGATAACGATATGCTCGTAGTAGGGATATGTGAAAACATTATCATTAGTATCATTGCTACGTACCTACTCATAGTGTTGTGTTCCTGCCGGTGAGTAAGGTTGCCAGAGCTCAGCGAGGGTGCGGAGTGTTAGGGTCAGCAACGCGCATGTAACACCTCTGGAGTTGCAGGCGTCCATAGGCTACGGAGACGGCTTGCCATCGGACGGGACGTATGCTGGTTTGACACCGACGTAGTATTAAAATAAAATTAATCGCTATGCCATGTTCAGGGCCAGGAGCTGTAGCGGAACCAGTTTCAGAGGTTTCCCCAGCTTGCTCACCTCCGAATGAGAGTGGCATAGCAACAGCTACACCTATGACACTGCGAAATAACCTTACCTTAAGACTCTTCAACTAATTAATGAAATGGAGGTTTGAATATTTTATGGCGGACGAATGTTAGGTACAACCTCATTTTATACCACATATCTTATCAACGTCTTTCATATGTCATGTCATGTCTATCATTTTACTTTGATGGGGTTGGCAATTGTTAAAGGTTTCTATAGATGGCGCCAGCATAGGTTTCCCATTTTATAGTTTTCTTCTGTTGGGATTTGGCTTAAAGGGCATCTAACATCCAGGCTATATAAATCCAAAAATACCGTAAACCTTTGATGAATTTTAAAGATTGGCACTATTTTTTGACGATCCTAATATACGTAAAATGTATGAAAATAATTTTGAAGAAAAAAAAACCGACTTTAATGGGGGATGCCGTTGAAAGGTTACTTATTGTTGATGGTAAACTCGAGACAATAAAATGAAAAAGACAGCATTTTTTGCCTAACTAAAAGGAGGTAAAACCACCCACTTTTCTAATGGCATTTCATTTCTGTAAGGGTCACAGTTCTAACCTAACCCAATGTTCTGATAGCAGTTCGGTTCTTTAAGGGTCACAGTTCTAACCTAACCTAACCCACTTTTCTGATAGCAGTTCGGTTCTGTGAGGATCGCAGTTCAAAAAAAAGTCCAGATCCAAGTTTGGGTCAGGGTCCATAACGAAAAGAATAAATCGCCAAACGTGAACTATGTGTCGTTGAAGAGTTCCATTCTGATCATCATCAGCAGCTCCACTTCATCAAATGTCACTTTTTTAAATGGAAATGCTGGATTCGTTGATGAAAAAAAAAACACTATATGTATGCCTTTCACGTTTGAGGAGTTCCCTCGATTCCTCATGGATCCCATCATCAGAACTCGAGCTTGACAAAAATGTGTCTTGAAAACCTAACTTGCTTAACAAACATAACGAAGAGGACAAATTGCCAAACGTGAATTATGCGTCATTGAAGAGTTCCGTTCTGATCATCATCAGCAGTTCCACTTCATCAAATGCCACTTTTTTAAATGTAAATGCTTGATTTGTTGATGAAAATACTAAAATCACTATATGTATGCCTTTAATATTCGAGGAGATCCCTCGATTCCTCATGGATCCCATCATCAGAACTGCGTTTTGACAAAAACGGGACCAATCTGTATGTACCTATATATACTTAAAAGAATTTTCTAAATCGGTCCAGAAATGACGGAGCTATGGAGTAACAAACATTTAAAAAAAACAACCGAATTGAGAACCTCCTCCTTTTGAAATCTTGAAGTCGTTTAATAAAATAATATAATAATCGGTTTTTTTCTCTTCTTTTAGCCTGCTAATATAAAAAAATTAGGACATATTTTTTTCAAAAATAAATAAAAACAACGCGATCAAAGTTATATTAAGTTATATTAGTTACTTTGAAACCATTACTTATTTTACTGACAATTTAAAGTAAACCCGCTAAAAGCCCGTAAAATCTAAAATCGTTTCAGTACTTTTTAAGTTATATATCTTTTTAACCTCGTAAGGCCCAATGGGCATCACAATGTACACTCTGTTTCAATCTAATTTGAACCTTACACTAACTGAATTAAGTAGCAATTCTTTTGTTTCATTGTTTTCTAAAACAAACTAAAGTCACCCTAATACAACAAGGTTCAAATTAAAAATAGGGAAATTTTTATGGTGGGCCTTACGAGATTAAGGTGTAGGTACTTTGATAACATACCAAATGATAAAAAATAAATAAGAGTAAGCGCTTTATTAGATTATTCACTAAAAATAACGTTTTACTTATCATCTCACTTATAAATCTTATTGAATATGTAATTTTTATTAACGGACACCTTTGTATTACCTATCAAAGTCAGCATTAGTTCTTGTAAAAAGACTTAACGGGCCAGTACGGCTACCATTAGTTTGGCACTGACATAAATGCCAGCGTGAACGTAACTTACTTTCTATGCATCTCGCTCGTACTGACATATTAGTGTGAGCGAGATGTATAGAAAGTAAATTACGTAGACGTTAGAGTATATGTCAGTTTTGACACTTTTGACACTGTCAGTGACTCATGGTACGGGTACAGGCCTTCATTTAACAGGGTAGGGAAGTAAGTACACGTACTAGTATTTTATTTTATAGATCTGTTTTGTTTATGCAAATCACCCCCTTCCGCTACATATCTTCCTCTTTATGTATTTAAACTTTATTGCACAAAATATAAAAATAATGTTTAAGTGGAGGACTTGATCTAATGACATTCTCTATCAGTCAACCACCCAACTACCGGTTTACTGCACTGATGGCATGTCAAACTCTATCGCCCTTCATCAGGCCATGCGCCTTTTTTTTCTTGATATGATACTTTTTTGCTTTGATGCGTCTTTATTACTATTTGGTCAAATAAAATCTAATACACAGTTGTTAGTGTTACCAAGTGTTACACAGGTGATCACATAAAACCTTTACACATTAAAACACAGTACAAAATTAACCGCCTTTCATATATTAACACTACTTCTTTACTTCTAGACCAGTTTCCAAAAAAACACTGAACCAGTAAACGCTTTCAGGAACAAAGGGAGCACGATCTAGAGATTCTAGATACGTCTAAACACAGGTTTAAAAAAAAACTGGCCATTGTGTATAATGTGTACACGTATTGGGACCAAAAATCTACAACAAAATTGCAGCATTTAAAAAAAAACACCCCTAGCTGTCTCGAATTTGTCTCAAAATTTAAATCTTTCCTAATCCAGAAGGCCTATATTTCGTAAATGAATTCCTGACTGAATAGCTTTAAAAAACAATCTAATGAATTTTTATATTATTTATAAATCGATATTTTATTTCATATTTCTACAGATGTTTTATTCTTTACCCCTATCCTAATGTGTAATTAATTATATGACTATTTATTGTTTTTAACTCGTTTTTAACTGTGAATATTTTTCAAATCTGTGCCTACGTTGTATTAATCTAGTGTAATGATTATTATATAAATAGCTGTAATATTTTTGATAATGTATGCTTAATACTAATAAATTAATATGAATATTTACAAGTCCTTTTATCACTTTCTTAAAAATACATAAGTCAAAATGACAGATTAAGACAAACAATGCGCATTTATGAATAACGCCATAAATCATTACATTTATTAAAATTATTAAGCAAGTCAACAGTGACTAAATCAATAAACATATTATCACTCCCCCAAAACGTAAACATAGCGCACATTTATTAAAAAAAACTTCTTTCTGCACCATTGCATCGAAAGAGGTCGAACTCGAACTCGCGATAGCGCGACCTGGCACGTTGGAACGCCGCGATTTCAAGCCCGACGGCGTTCAGTGCAACCACGACTTTTGACAAACATGGCTCGTCCTGTTGACAGATCGAAATGGCGGCGAAGAAAATTTATAAAACCACCTCCAGACGACGACAATGATTGCGCCAGTCTTGCGTGGCTTCTTAACTTTAGACTAGATGAGTTTGTGAACGTAAAAGTGCCTGATGATGAGCCTGATGTGGATCCTGAACCAACGGTGGTGAGGAAGCCTCCCTATACGTACCCGGAGCTGATTGAACGGGCGTTAAGAGAGAAAGGAGAGTTGACGGTGTCTGCTATATACCAATGGATCTCGTAAGTGTTTTATAGAAACTACCTAATACTTTCTTTGCTTATTTGCAAACATTGTATTGTATGCCAACAAGCTATCTACTAGGTGTAATTACTAATAGGTACTGGGAAAAGGAAACCATTATTATAAGTGAGATATAGACAGCTGTTTGGTAAAAAACCACTCCTTTCTCAAGTCAAGTCATGTGTGGCATGCTGGCATGTATGCAATGTGGAGGAAGTTAATAGTGTAATGGCATACCAGCACTTTTAGATACTCATACATAATAAACCTCCCACTTTTTATTAGGTAGTTGATGAAAATCAGAAAAATATAAGTTACTTACTGTTTTTTTCTGCCGTGTAACTATTGTATAAGATATACACACGATGAATGCGAAAGTTTGTATTTTTTAAATATTACGTATTCAAACAAGTTTATACGGCTTAACGGATTTGAATGGAATACAGAACACAGGTTGTTAACCGAGTTAAAATATACCTACGTGCTACACGGGAAATGATTCCATCCCAAAAAGCGGATAAAAAAGTTGGTAGAAGTTTGAATAGAGCTTAAATAGAGTGTCAATGAGGAATTGAATGAATTCCACACAGGTGAAATTATAGGTAAAAAAATACCTAGTGCCCTCTTTCATGTAGGACTACATTGAGATTCACAACGATACCTGCTCATAATGCTCATATAATATAATTTTTTTTTTTTTACTTTATATTGGAAATAGAATCAGTGTCAATCCTTCTGCCACTCATGATACATTCATCCAGAAAAAATTGAAATATTTTGGTATTCCCAAGTAACCAAATAAAGTAGGTTGGAATGGCATTTGTCACGATCTGTCTAGACATACAATATTATTATTAGGTCTAGAACCAACGGGTCTCCTTTAAATTAAATTTTCTCGTCGTCTATTATTATTAGAAAGGAATAGAGCGTGACCTACATGTTTAATAGTTTAACAACCTCCGTCAACTATATGGCCGTGGTTATCCAAATGGATTGAATAAATTAAAGTACTTACCTATTTGACCTACAACTGAGATGACTGTTTGGTAATATTGTGTTAACAAACTTGATGTTTGTAAACCGAAATAGGGTCAATGCGCTCGTTTCCGTCCATGCTCTAATTTTCGTCCACTTGATGGAGTAGCAAATAATATATTCAACTTTTAATTTGCTACTTGCGAAATATATTTTTTATGTAGATAGATATATTGTTTAGATATTAAGGATTGCAATAAGTCTAAATTGTTCTTGTATGTAATATTATTATATTATAATTATAGTCATGTTCAAAGTGGAGAAAAGGCAAGTAGGAAAGCGGACCTTGGCAAAGGCCGGGATAACGCTAGGTAGAAGAAGAAGTCATGTTCCAACATTTAACTTCTTAAAACCTGTATGATTAAAGTCTCATTAAAATTGACCCAAATCGTTAACTTTCGTATTGTCTACAGGTAAGACGCCAGTTTTCCTAAAAGCTTTTTACTCAACCAGGAAAGCACTAAGATATATATGCTAGCCTAATAGTGTGCCGACCCTAGGCTTAATAGGTAGGTAGGCTTAGACTTAATAGGTAATCTTAGCGAAGAGGCTCCAGCGACCACCGACACTAATTGTTCTCCTTCTTGACATCAAAAGATACAAAATACACCAATAATACGAATCCCCAATAAACACTTTCGATGTGGACAGTATGATATCCAATCTCCTTCACACATATTCGTCATCGGCACGGTGATTACGTGAAATTAGAATTGTAATCACGGTATAGGTCGATAAGCTTCATATCAGGCTGATTCGATACTTGGATTCAGAAGCTACCGAGCCGTGAAAAAGGGGACTTTTATTAATATCGACGGGTGCGATATATATTTATAACTATTAATAGTCACCTGCAGTAAAATTTTACTTAATGATGCGTACAGTCAAGATATTATATCGACATGGACAAAGCGCGAAAATATTATACGATGTGTTATTGTTTCGATATTTCAATACTTCATACCTTGACTGTATTAATGAGCATTAATGAGCGAAATATTGTTGAAGCTGTAGGGTGTCCGTGCCTGTAAATTAATTGGTGTACAGTGCAGCAGTGCAATTAGTAGCTTTCCCGAATACTGCTGTGAAAATTTGATATTGAAGGAATTGGATGCCTAGCCAGAATGACTGAAATAGTTCATCGACAAATGCCTATCGAAAAGTGAAACATATTTACACACCTTAGAAAATATAATATAACTACACGTCTCTGATTTCATAATTATTAAACAGTATTCTCACGATCTTACTCAACGGTATTTAATTGCAAAAACGAGACAAATAAGGTAATTTATTTGTCTCTCTATCTCGCTCTATGCTATAGTTGAAATGACAGCTGTACAGGGCCGTGTGGATGCGGCTTTAGTAGTTAGTAGACTGTTTGCATTGATATTTCATATAGGCCAGGAAATGAATGCTCAAAAAAAGTCATGAAATGCTTAGAACACAATTTTTTACTTCGTAGCTTTGTTTGGATTGGACTATGTTAGGAGAGGTGAACATATCAAAAGTCCCCGCCCGTAACCCTGGTGCCGAGGGAGAGAGGGGGGTTTGAAGGTTCCATTTTTCGGTTTTTCGTTTATATTTCGGAAACTAATATGGCGCTCTAAATATTTCTACAATTGATTTTCGGACTGTACAGGTTTAGTCATTGTAGATCTTGAAATAAACAGGTCAGAATTTGGATTTTACATTTCCGGAAGAATATCGAGGATCGAGGACTAGATAAACCGTTTTATAAACAAAGAAATTAGACTTGAAGCCACGTCACAATACCGGGAATGACAACATGACGTGCAATACCTCCCGTGCCAGGTACGGCATCGATTCGCCGGCACGTATCGGAGCGTGCCACGCTCGCACCAGATACAAGATAGGACAAACAACAAGCGGGTTCATTCTCATTGAGATTTTGTAAATGTTTACTCAACCTCTGTTGAGTACCTACTTAGAGCGGCACATACTGCAGCAAGTGCAACATACCCCGTTTTGACCCGGTGCAATTTGGTATGACGATTGAAAAGTGCGAGGACAAGTGAAATTTATAAGTCGTTATCTATAAAATTATGACGTCAGACAGTACAGTTATGTAATTTTCAGGGTTCCGAACCCAAAGTGTAAAAACGGGACCCTATTACTAAGACTCCGCTGTCTGTCTGTCTGTCTGTCCGTCTGTCACCAGGCTGTATCTCATAAACCGTGATAGCTAGACAGTTGAAATTATCACAGATGATGTATTTCTGGTGCCGCTATAACAACAAATACTAAAAACAGAACAAAATAAATATTTAAGTGGGGCTCCCATACAACAAACGCGATTGTTTTTAGGAGTGAGTAAATATACGGTTTTAATTAAAATATTTCTTTTTAAGTTTGTATACTTGTATATTTGCAGTGCTAGTTACAGTGCCGCAATTAGTAAGCACGAAGAATATTATACAATGTACGCGCTTGCGATAGAGATTGGAAATGGCGGGTCAATGTACTACAATCATGTTTGGTGTCCTTTCCTTAGTTTTACTTATAATTTTTCGGCGAAGCAAAGTGTCGTAAGGGAAGGGAACCGGACTGATCCCAATAATGTCTACTTGTGTACTGTTTTTAACTTTTTATATCCCAAATACAAAAATGACATGTTGCCAAATTCCTACCTAATGTACCCATCTGGATTTATAATAAAATGACTGTTGTACTGAGCAGATTAGGTAGTTAGATCATGATAAGTCTGCAACAATTTTGATAGCATATAAGCACACGCAGTGCAAGTGTTATTTTAACGTCAAACTTCTATCAAATCAAGACTTCTATTCAATAACACTTGCACTGCGTGTGCTATCAAAACTGTTGCAGACTTATTTATTTATTTATTTAAACTTTATTGCACAAATTTACACAAAAAGAGTACAAATGGCGGACTTAACGCCTTGAGGCATTCTCTACCAGTCAACCATTGGGCTAAACAGAGACAGTTAGTTTGGTGCAGGATTGTAAAGAGTAAATATGAAAAAGATCCAAGTCAGACTACTATGATACTATATTTACACAAATATCCATAAAGAAAATAATAATATACCTACATATATACAAATTTAATATATATATAGTACCTAGTGTAAGACATCATGTAGACATTTAGTCGCGAATGTTCTCAAATAAATGCTTACGCAACTTGCTTTTGAATGTAAGCTTGCTCTGAGCTTGTCTGATAGACTTATCTTGGTGTAACTCCTGCCGGCTTAGCACGGTAGCATTTTTATCGCCTGTCACCATGCCTGTCACGTTCTAACAAGTATGTAAGTGCGAAAGTGACAGGCATAGTGACAGGTCATAAAAATGCAACCATGCTGACACCGCAGTGTAACTTATCTGGTTGTACCTAAATTAGATTATTTGGTTTTGTACTACAATGACAGTTAGATTACGCAAATTATTAACTTCCGTGAGAATTAGTACCTGTGATAATTAATAGGATTTGGTTGCCTATCCAACAGCGGCCGTGCCAATAACGTCGGGACAACGCAATTCAAGTATCAAGATGATAAGTGTCGTACTATTTACGTAACACACCTAACAATTAGAGTTTTGAATGATTCACGGTTAGTTTCACTAGACTTATATTGACCGGGATATAGACCGTGATTACCTTTTGTATTATTTGTGAGCTCCCGATATTTCGACGCAATTACATGCATCATGTTCACGGGTGACTGAAGATAGCGGGTGGGTGTCAAAGTTGTGTAGACAGCGCTCTGTCTACCCTCATTCTTGCGCGTCGGCTGCGTTCACTTTCAACGTTACCAACGGTCGCATTCACACTTGTTGGTCCGGTCGCGTTCACACTCGTTGGTCTGTCCAAACACACTACACTCACGGTGTCACTACGCGTGTTTGATTCGGATATCACTGGTTTTTTACACAAACAAATCACAGGATTCCACACATTTGACAGTTTAAACCCATCTTCACGATTAAAATTTTTGTATTTGTGAATTTCAACGGCTTCTCTTACCAATCTTGGTATATAGTGGCGTTCTGTCGAAATGACCTTGGGACTATGCAACTCGATCCAGTGATTTGTACCCGACTCAAGGAGATGCTGAGCAATAGCTGACTTGCGAACGTCATTGTTCTTGACCGCAGCAATGTGTTCTTTAATTCTGCAGGCAATAGTGCGTTTGGTCTGCCCAATGTACGAACTACCGCAGCTGCACTCAACTTTGTATACACCAGGTTTTTCCAGGGGAACATTGTCTTTGGGCGACCGCAGAAATTGTGCAATTTTCCTGTGCGGGGTGAAGATAGTTTTTACAGAGTAGTTATTTAGTATTTTTGATATCTTGTCTGTCACACCCTTGACGTACGGCATAAACGCTGGCTGTCTCTCAACGCGATGAGTAAGGCGCTTGGTTTTTGTGTCCCGCTTGTCCATGTTAACTCTGTAGCCATTCATCCTCAGGACACTCTGAACATGGTTCAGCTCCTGGTTTAGATGTAGCGAGTCACACAGAGCGTGTGCTCGATTAGTCAGTGATGCCACAACCGAGTTTAACTGTCTGGGATGATGGTGCGAGCTCGCGTGTAAATAGCGGTCCGTGTGAGTCGGTTTCCTATAGACTGAGTGTCCCAGCATGCCACAACCTGTAACATTCAGTCTCACATCCAGAAACGCAATACTCCTTTCTTGTTCCATTTCCAATGTAAACGACATAGATCGGTGCATGCTATTAAGGTGTCCTAGCATCAGTTCAGCTTCCTGTTTACCACCCTTAATTATGCAGAACACATCATCCACGTACCTCTTCCAAATTTTAACGGGAACTGGGGGCGCAGAAAGGGCTAGGTGCTCAAAGTGTTCCATCCAAATGTTAGCCACCACTGGAGCCACCGGACTGCCCATCGCTACTCCCTCTGCCTGTATATAATATTGCCCGCGAAACAGAAAGTAATTTGTAGTGAGGCAGTGTTCGGGAGCTCACAAATAATACAAAAGGTAATCACGGTCTATATCCCGGTCAATATAAGTCACACCTAACAAAGTTGTCAGCATAGCAAAAACCACAAAATAGCACCGGAACGCCCTCAAATCCCACGACGCTTCACTTTCCGAACAGACTACCTTGAATGCTGCAAAAGTTTTTTGTCACCGGCCAGACTTTTGCTTACATTAATTGCGTGTGTTAAACATTCCAGTTTAGTTAGTAAGACCAGCTGGTCCGCGTGATCGGTGAGAGGGGACAAACGATGGTAAATTGGGGCGATTAGTAAGCTCGCGCAGGTGTATGTGCCACCGACGCGTAAAGGGTCCGTGATACGTAAGGTACTGACGTCGACACATTTCACTGACTGTTGGTAGTCCGTATCTCGTTGTAATAAGATCTCCAAACGAAGGGTTAGTTAACCGTGTTAACGATGGGACGTTATATAATAACATTTTGGGTAAACGCGAAAGGAGATTGCGTTTTTAGCATTAGACACTTAGTCATTTGACAGTTTGTTTTTATGGGGATAGTGCGCCAACAATAAGCAGCGGGTCAATCGGCAATCTTTTTACGGTTCCGTAAGTACCAAAAAGGTACAAAATGAACCCTTATGGTGCGACTCTGTCCGTCCGTCCGTCTGTCTGTCTCACATCGCTAAATATCTCGAGAACTACTAAAACTATCGATTTGGGAATAGTCATTAAACAACGCTAACCCAACATATTGAAAGTGTTATTTATTACTTTTTAAATATTATAATGCCGCATATAAAGAGGGTTTCCCCCTCTTTATATGGGCTTTTTAAAGTTTAGTTACTAGGTCAAGTGGGGTATTGTTTGAAAGAGCTCAAATTGTACATTACAAAA
Organism: Cydia strobilella; assembly: GCF_947568885.1. Taxonomy (NCBI): domain Eukaryota; kingdom Metazoa; phylum Arthropoda; class Insecta; order Lepidoptera; family Tortricidae; genus Cydia; species Cydia strobilella. The sequence continues at coordinate 6,777,107 of NC_086045.1, forward strand.
GAAAATGTTTTTTTATTGTAATTTTTTTTTTACATATTATTTACATTATCATAACCCTTACAGGAAAAATATAATCACGTCTAATTGAATTTGCAATTTTGCCACCATTTCGAGTGTTTATTAATAATTTATTAATTTTTATCATACACACTTGAAATTTCTATGAGATTACAATTAAAACACCTTCTTATAAATAAAACTAGCTTTTGCCCGCGACTTCGTCTGCGTGGAATTAGTAATTTGGGTACCTTAATTCTTAAACAAATCTGCTTTTTTTTAATCCATCCTTTTTCACACTATACATTTCCACCCCATTTTTTACACCCTTAAGGGATGATTTCGGGGATAAAGGTTATTCTATATCATTTCCCACAGCTCAAACTATCCCCATACCAAGTTTCATCTAAATCGGTTCAGCGGTTATTGATTCCCCATACAAATTTCCACCCCCATTTTCACCCCCTTGAGGGGTGAGTTCTGGGATAAAAAGTATCCTATGTCCTTCCCCGGGACTCAAACTACGAGTATCTGTATACCAAATTTCAACTAAATTGGTTCAGCGGTTTAAACGTGAAGAGGTAACACACAGACAGACAGACAGACATTCGCATTTATAATATTAGTATGGATAGGTTGAGAACCGGCTGCAGTCGCTCACGAGCATTCCTGCACAAATGTGGATGGATAGAGTCTCCAAAGTGCGATTGCGGGGCTCCTGTGCAGGACATCAAGCACATCATTCAGTACTGTCCACTTAGCAAATGCGACGGAAACCCTGCAGACTTGTTTACCCTTGACAGTGACGTAATACAATGGATACAGAACCTTAGAATATCTTTATAAACGTCTGAACAATAATTATTATGCCATACGAATAAATAATAAATGAATAAAATAGAAATAGTTGAAATCGATTATTATCGATTTATTCCTGAAAAACCAACATACATAACAGTCTCGCAATTAGGTATCCAATTTGCCAATATATGGCGCTGTACAATATTACGCTGAGTATACTTCTGGTCAAAAGTCTTTTGTGTTTATAGTTACACAAGATAATTGAAAGTTTGTACGGAACCCTCGGTGCGCGAGTTAAACGAACTCGTACTTGACCGGTTTATTTATTTATTGTATGTACAAATCCTTTATCCTTCCTCAGGGTTTTCTATACAGCACAGAACTTGGCACCCATATAAGATCTCAATTCTTTTGTTGGCGAGTCAACAACGTTGGCTAACATTTCACATTTTTTGTTTTTATTGGAATAATATTGACTCCCTTTTCCGCAGCGATCGCTTCCCCTACTACAAGACGAACGACGAGCGTTGGAAGAACTCAGTGCGCCACAACCTGTCCATCAACCCCCACTTCAGGAAGGGAGCGCGAGCTCCCCACGGCGCGGGGCACCTCTGGTCCCTCGCCGCCAACGCCATTGACCTCCTACCTTTAAGAAACCAGCGGGTGGACGAGGAAGTCCATGAAGCGCACATAATTGAATGCCCCAAGGTTGGTATAGGTACTTATTATAAAACCCCAAACGGCGTCTCTGCTATCTGCAATTTTTTTAAATATATTTATTAATGTTCGATAGCCAACTGGTATTTATATTCCACTAGCGACCCGCCCCGGCTTCGCACGCGTGCAATGCTGATGTATTATACATATAAACCTTCCTCTTAAATCACTCTATCTATTAAAAACAACCGCATCAAAATCCGTTGCGTACTTTTAAAGATCTAAGCATACATAGGGTAGGGACAGACAGGCAGCAGGAGGCGACTTTGTTTTATACTGTGTAGTGATGTAGTGATGATAATATTGATAATAACATCGCCATATGAAATTATTAAATACCATTGTTTCTTTGTGGCTATGTAGAAAAAAAACTAAGGTTCTACGTGGCCGCTATGCTTTGCTTTTAAATTGATAATAATTAACAAATAATATATTATATACCTAATATTGTCTTCGGTTACCGCGATAGTTACTCATGAAATAATAAAACTATGAAAACGGATTATATCGCGTATATTGAATTTATAACACATCGGGTTTAGGTATTATATACCTACTTATTATAGCAAATTTTAGAAGCATTTTAAACTGATTTGAATCTATTATAATTCCGGCAATCCGGCATAGGGCACTTATTTACTGTTCTTTGTAACTGCTCTTTGCAAACCAAATAACCATTTTATCTGCTTCTATTTATTTACCAAATACGTTCGATTCCGAACCTTTTAAAGTTAAACGATTAGGTAAACCGACGTCCTCTGTAAATAGCGCTATGACAATCGTACATTTTTAAACGCTATTCGATGAAAAAATAGACTGCCTCCCACTAGATTCTACATTACCAGGAATATTATTATTAGCAGCCGTTGGTAAATATTAAGCAGGCAATACAGCTGATATGAACGCTTATTATTCTTCTTCTCTTCTTAAATCTGGCATTTTCCTACTCAATCATGTTTGTGTAATTTTAAATAAAAAATGTTATACAAAAAAACGGTACAGTCCTTAGGGTAGACATAGATGTAATAAATTACTGTATAAAATGGTCTGTAGAGTTGAGTTGTTCCAATCGCAGCAATATATAAGTAAAATTGTACACCTACGTGTGCTGACCTCGTACTCTTTGTAAAGGTTTCATAATGCGGTGTATCTGTAGTCTGTGAAATAAATAAATCAAATCTTGGTAATATGAACCATCTAGTGGATGTAAACTGAATGGAAATTAGAATAAAGTTTTTATTTTTCAGGTTATCGTCCTGGACGAGGCGGCGATAGCAGCGGCCAGCATTATTGCTGATCAAGATTTATTCTCAGGCAGTACGAGTGAGTTATTTTTAAGGCTTATTTATTGGCCCCATCAATATCCAGTCTCGTCGCGGCAGATGTACCTGGCCGGCATATTTAATTTAAAAATTGCGAGCGTAATTGGGCGGTTTCAAGATGGAGGAAATAGATGTTTATTTACGTTTTCATGTTTTCCGTATCTATAGAGCGTAAACTCGACAGTCAAAAATTGCTACAGTCCCCGACAGCTAAGAAATCCTGTGGCCTGTATTTGGCATTTTAATAAATCTTTTAACCCAAAAGGCAACTTGTCGTTCACTGACTGTTGTCACGCATTTGCGGCGGCAAGGGACATTATTGAAAATGAGTTTTATGAGAATTTGATCAAAAAATCAAAATTTTAATGCCTATACTTGAAATTTCGAATTTGCTTTGGCGCAAATGGACAAGTTCATGTTCATGTTAAAATGCATGTTCCTTATATCTCCCCAGTTACCAAAAATTAATAGAAAATCTATAGCAAATTTCCGAATTAAAGACTATCTAAGAATCATCGCCAATGCATTAGAAATCCTATGCAGTAAACGCAACTAAAATCCGCTTTGAACATAACAGTTTGAATGAAGTAATTTTCTTACTCAATACGTTTAACTACTGCTGCAATATTATTTAATAAGAAACATGTTGTACCTATTTTTTTTCTTAGCCTACTTGAGTGTCCCACTGCTGGGCAAAGGCCCCTGGTTCTCCATAACTCCCGATTAAGCGCTTCTTCAGGGCAGTTGTTAAGGAAGGCGTCAAAGTCGTCCCGCCATCTCCGCCTAGGCCTGCCCCCCGCCCCCCACCCCTCCCACGCTTCTTCGTCGGCATCCACTTGGTGGCTACCACCTATCCGGATGCATACGATAGACGTGGCCGGCCCAGTTCCATTTGAGCCTGGCGATGTTTTCGCCAAAGTCAGCAATACGAGTTTTAGAGCGCAGCGTGGTGTTCCGGACGCGATCGGTCCTTTTAACTTTTAACACCTAAAATGCTGCGCTCTATATAGCACGTTGGCAAACCTTCAGTTTGGACTTCTGACTCTCTGTGAGTGACCAAGTTTGGGCACCGTAGGTTAGGACGGGCAGTATACACATGTCAACGAGTTTTCGCTTAAGTGACAGTGGAAGATTTCCCTTCATTAGCTCTTTCATGAACCAGTAGCTCTTCCAGGCGTTATCGACCCGGCGTTCGACCTCTTGGCCTGTTGCTGAAAGAGCTGGCTAGCTGGCCCAAATAAATATACTCGTCAACATAATGCATAATAATCAGCCCGTCTACCTCGAATTTTATTATATTATACGTAATTTTATTATGATGTAGACCTATATCAAGATTTTACCTCTTCCAGTCATCCTAAGAAAGGTTCTTTTTGCAAAACAAACTATAGGTTGTAGGTAGGTGCATCAATATTTTAAATATTAAAAAAGGTGAGCGATTTAGTATAAAGGTAATTTCTTTTTTTTTTCAGTGTTTCTGAACCCAGTGTCGACGGAACAGGTAGTTCGCGAGTGTGGACTCATCACTGTAGACTAATGGATTCAATCCTGCGTAAACCACAACTGAACGCCACAGTAAAACTCCAGTGTCGTATAATGGTACTCGTAGGTATTTATTAAACCAAATAGAACAACATACCTAATGCCTGCGAGTTTTATACGATAAAAGTGACAAAAGCTAAATTAATGTTTTTCAAAAATACCGACGCAGCCACATAAAGTAATGACATTAGGTACCTATGTATCTGCCTGTTGTATGTCAGACGTCGTTGGTCGCAGGTGGCGTCTGGACAAGCAGACCGCAGCCTAAGAACCGTGAAATCGAAGACCTAGTGGCCGAACCTAATATCATAGGGGAGATTAATTTAAAGTTTACAGACTTCATTGGCTTGTTGGCCATATTAAAAGAATGGAAGAAGATCGAAAAGTGAAAAGAGCATACCTACATGGGCCGCAGAGCTATCGTTGGAGCGACATGGTGAAAAGTAGCTCAGAACCCAGAACAGTGGCGTAGTCTTATGTCGGACGCTAAGTCTCATTTTGCGTCGTTGAGCCATCAAGGTATGAAAGAAAATAAGAATCAAATAATTTATGCAGGACATATAAACGAAACTATATCTGAAGTTTTTACAACTGTGTCAATTTAGGATAGTATCATACGTATGAAAAATAATGTTTTTTTTTTTATATAAATTAGGAGGCCTATTGGAACTTTAAAAGAATTCTTCTATTCTGTTATACTATGCATTGGAATTTAAAATCGAGATGCACAGATATCAATAACATGTATCAATAATGGATAAAGTTGGATTTTCACTTGGCCTCTAAGAGTAGTAGATATAATAATTGTTTAATATTACGCCAACTCTTATAGAAAATATACAACAAAGTTTGTATGTTACAAAGTCAAATTTTCTGAAACATTCTATAATTCTAGTCCATTGAAACTAGTCCTATGGTTAAGAAAACATAGTTTAAGTAACTAATATATAAGGGGTTATTATTATTAGATCTATCTGATCGCTGGAAACTTTCTGCTAAAAGGATAGAGAAAGCTGTATGTTATTTCCCTGTCGCTTTAAGCAACAGGATAGCAGAAAGTTATAAGGGGACCGGACAGAATCCAATAACCCCTTTACACGTTCACGGGCACAGCGCCATTCTCGAAACTGCGTGATGTGGCACAGGAGAGCCTTGTGCTGTACCTAAAATGTCGACTTCATTATAATCCTATGAAAACTCGACGTCTGTGGGCGGGATGGCGGTTTTGTCAAAGTCAAAATCATCTGCTTCAGCCGTGGTGCCATATCACGAGGGTGTCCTTTTACGTCTCTCGACGGACTGTCCGTGAACGTGTAAGCACTTTGGCAAGTAAAAGGGTGAACTGCCAACTACTAAATATTTAGATTATTGCAAACCTAATTTAGAATTAGTATATCAACATTTTTTAATGGCAGTACAACAAACAAACAACAAAACACAAAGGATTGTAAGTTCTTGACGTACTTCGCAGGTCCATTTACCCGCTTATACGGCTTAAGAAATACTGTTCTGTTTACTGTCGTTCATTTTTGTACTGTAGTTGTATAGTCAGCATCAAATAGATAGTGATCACATCGGTACACACCCTTATTATTTCTATGGTAACAACCCTTGTTACGATGTATTTGGCCACTTTGGCCGTCACTATCCATTTGATTCTGACTGTACACAGAATTGTGATTTGCGTTCAAACCAAAAAAAAAGATGATATTTTGTCGTCTCTAATGGTTCCTCTACATGATGGCCCAGCGCTGGACCAGCGAGATGTTGATGCGATGGTTATGGCTCCTCTACACGATGGCCCAGCGCTGGACCAACGAGGTGGCCATGCGATGGTTGAGAGCACGCACTATGGAATGGGCTCCGTGTAGATGCGTATGCACCATCGCTGGCCCACTACCTTTGATGTGCGGACGAAAAACCGACACCGTGGCCATGCCATCCCCATCCCGCCGCGCCATTAAGAGGCCGGTGTCGATTTTAGTCGCAAAAATGTAAAATTGATAGATTTAGTCCGTGAAATTTTACACCTTTTGTTACCTAATTCAAATAACAAGTACTGGTTTCTATTAGCACGTCTTCTTATCTTACCTTTTATCAGATCAATTTTTTGAAAACAGACTCACTAAATTAGTAATGTTTGCTTTTCTGATGGACGTTTAGGTAAACGCGCGTAAAGCACTGATTTTGTCGCTCTTATTTGTAAATTTCGTAATGTTTGAACTGCTAACCATGGTAATTTTGTATTACACATATCCTGTACTTGACGGTTATCAGACTACATTTTTATTATTATGACTTTGAAGTAGTGTAAATGAAAGTTAGACGAAATCAATTTTCTCCAGAAATTACTTCAAAACAAGTGACAATTTCTCTAAAAATCGAATTAATTTCAACGTAATTTTGATACTTAAAACAATCTACAACATTTGCTGAAACTATTCTTATACATCAATTTGTATAATTTACCACCATGATTTTTTGATGAATTTTTAAAAACTGCCCCTTCTCTTCATGCATTACCGGTGACGCACGCTCGCGACCTCATTATTAAAAGGCAAGATGAGAAGACGTGCTAATAGAAATCAATACTTGTTATTTAGATATTACGTAACAAAACGTGTATAATTTCAACGACTAAATCTATCAATTTTACATTTTTGCTCCAAAATCGACTACGGCCTCTTAAGCCATCCGACACCACTACCCTCTCTACACACTGACCCATCTTAGTGGGCCAGTAAAATAGCACATCTTAGTGGGCCAGTATGATGGCACATCGTGTAGAGGAGCCATAAGGCCGCGGACTCGACGGCGCCGGGAGGCCCGAGCGGTGGTTCGCGCAGCACGATCAAAATGTATAGTATAATAGACTTGAGTGAATCTGTTTTGGACAACAACGGCAGCGGCGGTGGTCACGCCTGCCGCCCCGTTTGCCGCGCCGCCGGTCGCGTACGTCCAGTCCTTATTATACAACTATTGGCTGTACTAGAGGAGAGGAAGAATTGGCTCTGGTTCTGGGGCCAAGTGCTACCTTGAACTGATAGGGCCGACAATAATTTTAATTAAAGTAGTAGCACAATCGAAATAGGTCGAAATCTCTATAACAGTCCTGAAAATTGGTACTTATTTTAATAAAAGGTCATGTTTTCATGCCCAGACCAGACCACCTTACGTTTGGGGACCTCGAGAAACCACCCCATTTTGGAAAAACGAGTAGGTATAGAAATTTAATTAGCCATTGGTCATGAAAACAAGACCTTTAATTCGACATACATACCAAAAGGACTATTCTAGAGATTTCGACCTTCATCCCATTTGAGTTATAATGTCAGCCATAACACGTTGGCTGCCCACCATAATTCACCAAAGGTCCACGCCCACGCCCCATACAAATTTAGTGATCTCACCGGTGATGCTGATGCTCGCATCGGACTATTACTGAGGTTAATAAAGAGGTAATGAGCTTTTGATCTCACCGGTGATGCTCATGGCAACACAGAGAAGATTACGTGATCCCACTGGTGATGCTCATGGTCACACAGAGAAGATTACGTGAACCCATCGGTGATACTCATGACAGCCAACGTGTTAATTATTCAGCAATCTCGCAACATTTAAGAACAAGCATTATAATATATATCTTTATATATCTTTCAGGTTTAAGTACAAACAAACATACCTTCTTAAGTAAAGGTTCATATTTATTTACAATAAGTATTTAAAATTTCTGTCGGTTCTAATCATATATGGGATTGTGATTGTATTTTGTACAATAAACTTACAACAAGTAGATAATTGTTTTATTAAAAGGTTACCAAATATTTATAGAGGAACGTTGGTTCATAAGTAAATAATACTAAAATCAGCAACAATCAGAAATTACCCTTTTCTGTCGCATACTCTACCACAAATGCCACAAGCTGACAATGATGATTATAATATTGTAAACCTCGTGGTAATGTCACCGTTATTAATTTAATGACATGATTATAGAGCAGAGTTGGGCGTTATCTAGATAATTTCTTATCTAGATAATTATTTCAAATAAAATCATTTCAAATAAATAATTTCGAAATTAGTAATTCAACTTTTTTTGTGTTCCTCTACAATTGTTCATGAGTGTATTTTAGACTAAGAAAAGATTTTTCGAAATTTAACACCTAATGGTGAACATCGATTTTAAGGTTAAAAAAAACAATCTACTTCAATTTTTTTTTGGAAATTACCAGTACTCGGAAAAATACCGTAAAACGAACGAACCTTTTGTAGTATGAGAATGGGTCGGCAGCGGCACTAAGTTTCACATCTCCTATGGATACACCCAAAGTTTTCATTACGGACTTTTTCTTCAACAGGATTGATAACTTTCCAATGATAATTTGTGTCGAAGTCTAAAGGTCCCTCTTTGTTGCTTACCATAAGGACGAGACTTGCTTGTATCTTAAAAACGAATAACCTGTCAGAGCGTCCTTATGGCAAGCGACAAAGTGGGACTTTTTGCTTGGAAACGACAAATTTGTGGATAAGTTCCGTAAAACTCCTAAGAGCTAGGAGTGTCCTCCGGTTTGAAAGTTACTTAGCGCGCCTTCCAGCAGTTCCATCTAGGATGTTTTTTTATTTGTCGCAATAAAAATCTGCGGAAAAAAGAAATGGTAAATCTTCCGTGACTTTTGGATAACCAGCACCTCACCCCTACCTTATTGGCAGGTCATAGTCGTCAACTTTGGAGTTTTTCGAACTCCTATTTTTCTCTCCCTTTAACCTCTCAATATTGAGATAGATAAATCCTAACTCATAAGAGAGTTCCAGATCTCACTAAAACCTTCCAAAAACATTTTCAAACTTGGAATCCCACGTGTTTTATGACCGTTAACGCCATTGTCTTAGGGGCGTGGCGCCATCTATTACGCGGGTCGGTAATTTACAGCATAAGTCGTAATGTACCACAGGCTTATGGGTCCGGGTCCCTAAGAGAATTCCATTGTAAGGTGTTATGTGCGGGCAAATTGGGAAGGTATTTGTTGTTAATACTGAAGGTGTAATGGCTGAATTTCAGGGCTGGTTTTGCCTAAATATATAGGAATTATGAGATTATTAAAAAAACAAAAGGCAAGAAACATCTATGGTATTTTTCAATCTGGAAGTGTACTGGAACCTAAAAATGCCAAATGACGCAAATTGTATTGAATTTATATCTATCATCGTACCCTTCCAGTTTGAAAAATGCTATAGGCTAAAATTACAGAATTGCAATGACAATGCATAAATACTCAATAAAATTTTCATCACATTTGCTCATAACGGGTGATATTACATGCAGGTTTAGCGGAAGTAAAAGCAAAATAACAATAGGTAAAAGATTATTTTTTTCATTATGACACTAATCATTAAGCCTATTTGCTTATAATATATCCCATCAAAAACATTACATTAACACTTAAGGGCCCCACTGACTATCAGTTCGCCAGACGATATCGGCCTGTCAGTTAGAACAAAAATTTGACAGTTCCGAACAACTGACAGGCCGATATCGTCCGGCGGACTGATAGTCTGTGGGCCTCTTTACGTCTAAAATAACCGACTCGGTTACGTATTATATCTTAAAACTTTTTTGGAGTAGAAGACACGTTGCGAGACTCCTAAGAGAAATCCAAGGCAGCTGAAATTTGGTATATAAGATAGTCGTAGTACACAAACAACAGAAATATTCAAAAACTTTAAAAAATTTGCCCCTAATTGGAATTTTGCTGAAACCGATTTAGTTCAAATTTGGTATGTAGATAGTTTTTGTTATGGGAAAGGATATAGAATCGTTTTCAACTCGAAAATCACCCCGTAAGGGGGTGGAAAAGAGCGTTAGGTGGAAAAAGGGGGTTGAAGTTCGTATGTGGAATCAGTACAAAGCAGATTATGTAAAAGATGCCTCCAGATACGTATTTCAGGATTTTTAATAGTAAATTACCCCCAACCCTTTAAATTAGGGGATGGATGATTGTCATAAACAACTTACAAAAAATAAATAAATTAAAAAATTAAAAACACGACTGCGTAATTTTAAGCGAACTGAAAAGCTAAAAATAATTTTGATGTTACTTACATAACTTTATAAATTTAAATTGGAATATAAATGTACACTTACGGTCATTTATAGTTAATACAAAGGTTTATGCACATTTATGACGTGACTGTCCCTGTGTATTTTATTTCGATTGCACTCGGGGGACCTTTTGAATGGGAAAATGCACTACATCAAGGTCCCCCGACTGCAATCGAAATAAAATACACAGGGACAGTCACGTCATAAATGTGCATAAACCTTTGTATTAACTATAAATGACCGTAAGTGTACATTTATATTCCAATTTAAATTTATAAAGTTATGTAAGTAACATCAAAATTATTTTTAGCTTTTCAGTTCGCTTAAAATTACGCAGTCGTGTTTTTAATTTTTTAATTAATTTATTTTATTTTATTAATTTTAGTGACAAAACGAACTAAAACTATGATTTATAAAAATTTCCAGGCAATTTTTAAATGTGGATATAAAATTTGACCTTTTAATTAGCTTAACGTTCCGGAATCGAAATATATACGGTCATCTTTTCTGTGGGCAATATGTTCACGGTTTGAGACATTTCACGTCTTTATCTTTACATAAGTACAGCTTTTAAGAAGTAGTAGTAGTTTTGAATGTTAGAGGCTCAGGATCAGGAAAGACTCATAGTCTCATAAATTTAATTTTTACTTAAAAAAGATTTTTATTAAATTATCTTTGACCGCTTTGACGCGACTTTGGTACGGCCCACGCATGGCCTTCGGCAAAATATATATAGAATAGGTTGATAGAGTTAGACAAAGATAAGTATGCAGCGATTTTGATTGTCCAGACTGTGCAAGTATTATTTTAAATGGGAAATTTCTATGAAATTATGACGTATAATTAACACTTGCACATTTGCACAAGCCAGAAGCTCAGCGTAGTGCCGAAGGCCCAAAACTTCCAAGAGAGACGCGCTTCTATGAAAAGCCTAAGGCCAAGCTGCAGGAGGTTAGTGCTGAAACACAAAACCATTGTACAAGTATCGAAATGCGTAAGATTTATAACTATGCAAAGGCCGAAGGCCGAGCTCCACGAGTCCCGCAGCTCGGTCTTTAAGCGCGCCTTCGTTATTAAGATACTAGGGGAAATTGCAGGAAGCGTGTACCTCTTGGACACTCCGGGCCTTCGGCCCTAGGTGGAGCGCGGCCTACGGCCCTCGCATTTAGACACTTGTAACATTGTTCTGTGTTTGAATACTAAAAGTGCGCTACTCTCGAACACGAACGCTTCGGGCCTGCGGCCTTCGCATTTAGATACTTGTACTATAATAATGTTCTATGTCTGAATACTAAATAAAAGAAAGGCGCGTCTTTCTCAGACTCTTCGGGCGTTCGGCTATGTGCGTAGGATAAATTACAGGAAGCTCGCATAGTCAAGTGGGTTAACTGGGGACAGGTGGGATAACATTACTAACTTACTTACTACTTGCTTGGTTGGCGCGATGACCCAAAATGAGTCTTGGCCTCCGACACAAGAGCAAGCTATTTTTGCCCTGTCCTGTGCGGATTCACGCCAGCTTTCACTGACGCCGAGCTATAACATTAGAGAAAGGAAATATGTCCCAATTATAGTTTACTCTTACATTCTTTGAGTCATGTTTTAACAGTCTCAGGGTAGATTTTTTTATCTAATTCAATTAGAACATATTCATATTGTCTTCGGTTACCGCGATGGTTACTCATGAAATAAAATTATGAAAACGGATTATATCATATATAAAAAAAAACTACAATAGTTACCCCATCTGTCCTCAGTTACCCTACTTGACGGTACCTGTCGGACGCTCCAGGCTTTCGGCTCTACGTGGAGCTCGGCTTTCGCATTTAGACAATTTTACTATTGTTGTGTTTGAGCACTACACTTGGTCTTCGGCCTTTGCAATTCAGATACTAGTATCTGCCCCCTAGGGGCAAGTTGCTACGGGGAATTCAAACTTCGGCCTTTGAATTTAAACATTTGTACTTAATATCGTTCTGTGTCTGAACATCAAATTATTAAAGGCGCACCTCTCTCGGACGCTTCGGGCCTTCTTTTATTAAGTCCTTAGATTATTACACAGTCGACTTCATATCGCGAGCTTTCTAAAATACATGTTAAATCAACATACACATAGTATAAACATTGTGACTTAAACACTTTTCACAATCATGAAAATTCGGTTAGTACTAAAGCTAATATGAAATGGATACAAAATCTGTTTTTTTTTTCCTTTACAACCGGGTTAAATCAGTAGACAAGTACAAATTTATAAGCAATACGAATATCATTGTTTAAATCGAAGTTCACACAAATTTTAGATTTTAAATATTTCAATAGCGCGATTTTAAAATCTTAGTGTTTAGTTTCAAAATTTACATTATACCATATTATCTTTTTATGTACGTATATTTTTATGATCAGCGGTAGAATTCTTTTAAATTTAAGACGTCACTAAATAAGGATTTAATTTCTTAACATATTTTAAAAATCCTTATTGTACTAAAGTAAGAATCAAACGCATATGTTGCATATATATTTCGAATCGTCTCTCAAAGCTCTTCATTTTGATACCCCACTCGATAAGTTTGCAAGATTTTTTTTTTCAAATGTCGCGCGTTATTGTGTATTACGTCCGCCATGTTGTTTTTATAATGACGTCACACAGCCTATGTCACCCGGAATGACGTAAGGATTCTAATGATATATCATACATCTAAATCGGTTAAGGCATTCAGAAGTTATGGTGGAATAAAGAAACTCACATACATACAAACATGAACGCTGAAAACAATACACTCCTTTTTTTGGGCAGTCGTGTAAAAAGAAGTGAAATCCCGCAAAAACATTTTCGTGTAAAATGTTGCCAAGACGAAACCATAAGGCTCGCACTGTCAAAAAGTTATCAGATCTCTTGTAGAGCCAAGCTTCTAACTCTACAAGCCCTAACTTCACATACTCTGGCCATAATTACGTTACTATAAGAACTATTGTATAATAAAATACAATAAATAGTGAATACATTTCACCTTACGTCCATGTGACGGTAGAGAAACGGCCAAGCCACATAATTTGACTAAGATGTCGAGTTTGTGAAGTTAGGGCCTATAGAGTTAGAAGTTAGAAGCTTGGCTCTACAAGAGATCTGATAACTTTTTGACCGTGCGAGCCTTATGGTTTCGTCTTGGCAACATTTTGCATGAAAAAATGGTTTTGGTGGGATAATACTATTACCACAGATTATATAATAGTTCTTATTACTTATTGTGTGGTATTACAGTACATATATGACACTTTAAGTGTATCGTACATCGCCACTCGTTTCTAATTGCCTACTTTTCGCTCTAATATCGTAATGTACTATTTATTTAAGTAGGAAACCTTGACGCAAATATGCCCTAAGCACATTTTCATTATTCACTATAAACAATTTTAACTATTAAACAAACTCCCGTGAGACTCAAACATATTAAAATTATTTTAAAACGGGTCACTCACGTACAGTACCGGCCAATAATATGTTTTTACAGTAAAACTTTTTATTTTTATTTGTGAGTAACTTCTACCTCACTGCTTTAGGTAGTCTAGTAGTATTCCTTTGTACGGGCGATGAGAAAAGTTGGTTTCATGTAATGGTTTTGTTCATAGAGGTTTTTTTTAAATGTATTGTTAACTTCATTTTTTTACTAGAGGTTTTTTAGTAATATGCTGAGTATCCTATTGTAATTAAAAGTATTTCATTGCAATTTTTATCATATATTTGTATAAAATGACTAGCAAAATATGCAATCTACAAACTAACCTATATTGTTTGTACTCTATAGTCTATACAAGCTCATACAAGAATATAATTGGCCGGTACTGTATTATTAAGTCGAATAGCTCGACATGTTTCGATCCAATTTACGAGGATCCTCTTCACGGAGCAACGACACGTCTTCACTGGTCGAGGGCGCGCTGTGTGTGTGTGCGTGTGTGTGTGCTGTGTGTGTCGAGCTATTCGACTTAATAATACGTGAGTGACCCGTTTTAAAATAATTTTAATACCTATATAAACAATTTTGTTCCTAAACAATGTTGGTAAACAAAGTTTCTTAGAAAATGTGTGGTACTCATTACGAAACATTGTTTATAAACCGGGTTTATATACAAAAATGTTTTTAGTGAATACTTGGCTTTACCTGTTTGGAAAGTAATAAAAGTATATGTAATCATAAGGCAAGAGTAATTTTCAGTCGATTTGGGTCTGCAGTGGCCCGAAATTACTGCCAGAGATGTCTAACCGCTCCCCTGGTTACAAAAGTATTATTTCACGATCCACTTAACCCGCTAATAGGCTTTTCTCGTGCTGGCTTCAATAAAGACTGGCAATTAATAAGTGCTGCTAAATGGTATGAGAACCTTACCCATAATGAATCACGTTTACGACATATTTTGGATTACAATCACAATTAGACATTTTAGTTAATGTAATTAACCTTTTCGCCGCCATTTACTTGATATACAGTTAGAAGGTACATTTCGAGCCCCACACGCCACGACTTCATAATATCTAGTCGTGGTTTTGGCACAGAATAAGTAATAGTATTATCATACAGAACGGCCACGCACCGCCCCGCCCCGACTCTAATTACCTCGCCCCGCGACAGAAATCTGGCGGACTTCTGGCGTGCTCTCAGTACTATTTTTAAGCAACTTACTCACACTATGACGCATGACGCGTCAGAAACGCGAGTGATTTTCTATGTATAGCGTGTCCGCCCTGTGGTTTTGGAGAGGTTTGTATGTGCAACAATGCAACATAGAAAAAAATATGATTTATAATTGATCGAATTTAAACTATTGTGAGTCATAGGTACTAACTTAGCTAATTTTGCGGTTTCACTCACGTATTTTTAGTCACTCGCGCGACATGTTTTGTGTGTGTGTTTTGATTTATAATTTACTATAAAAAATTAAATTCAGTTAGTTTTTAACAATATATGGTTTTATTTTTAACAAAGTAAGTACTTAATTTAAATAATTTCGTCTTGATCTTGAAATACTTAGGGCCACTTACACCAATCCACTAACCCGGGATTAACCGGTTAAACCTGGAGTTACCATGGCTACCAGTACAATTTGACCTATGGCCCTTATGAGGGATAACAGGATACCATCATCAGCATCAACAAATACCTATATATGTACTAAGGAAATTATGTGCTCATTTTTGTAATTGATTTGCATTTGCATGACACTTCTCGGTAATTTAGAGCAAGTAGAAGCTTTTATTTATTAATCTATGACTGTATCGATAACAAATTTATCTGTTTCATTTCCTTCAATTTTGCCAAGAAAAATTATGTCTGCTTTATAAACATTTGAATAGCATTACATTCAGCATTAAAGTTTGTAGAATTTCTTATTATTGCCAAACTTGGCCAAACTTGTGAAAGCCAACAAGAAAAAAAACCGCGATTAGTATGGTTAATCTCATCTAATCGCGGTTTTTTAACATATTCCTCACTACGCACGCACCCTTGAGAAAATAATTAAATATCTGCTATGTAACTGCAAATGCGTCAAGATTATGGACGCAATATACTTACAAAAAAAAAGTCTTTGGTACCTACCTACCCTCTTGATCCAGCTTATTTCAAAGTGGATGGCAGCTCCCGGTTCTTTGTCTCAGGTAAGAAAATAGTTAAGAGGCCGCCTATTAGAGCCAGGACGGCAAACACATAACCCGCTACAATCGGATTCAGGATATTGATCTGCGGAGCAATCATCATACCTGCCCTGGACAATAGAGACAAAACACCCAGCGCCGAATTGCGTATCTGAGTCGGGAATAGTTCCACCCCATAAAGGAAGACCACAATAAAGGACATGAAAAAGAAACAATTTGAAATGCATGCAAAGAGCACTCTTAGCCAAGTTGGATCGAAGTTACTAGGCACTATAACAGTAATTAACATAAATGCGCCAGCCAATAAATTAGTCGAAAAAAGAAAAGGTTTCCTACCAATTTTGTTGAGCAGGTATACGCTCAAAAAAGAACCTGGCATCACTAGGGCAGCAGAAATTGCTATATTAGCATGGATTTTACCACTCATCTTGGATATATACTGTGAAACGCCGTAGTATCCCATGCCGCAAACGAGGTACATGTAAGCCATACAAAACAGGTTAATGGTAGGTCTTCTATATTTGAATATGTGGTAGAGTTGAATTTTTTCTTGCTGAGTGCCTTGGGTACTGTAATAGTATGCATCGATATCTGCGCTGATACTTCTATCTGGCTTCTTATTGCTGAAAAAAAATGGGTTGAATTAAGTTAAGGCAACATTACAGTGTCAATTAATTATATACAGTTATTTGAAGTTATTTTTGTAATCTAAATTTAAATATTACTGAACGAATACGATATCTTAAGATGCACTTGGTCTAGAAAACGAAGTTTTTAAAAAGCCGCAGCGTTTTTTGAATCACAATACGGCTGCTATAAGTTTAATTAGCAATCTTGAAGCCTTTCTCGAAGGACCACTGTATCAATTCGAATACTGAGTTTTTGACTTTGGCTCGATAGAAAAAAAATCACGAACATAGGACATACAGTAACTAAAATGCACTTATAAAATATTTGTACTAAATTATGCACAAAAGCTAAAAATAATTATGAAAATTGCTGTATTGGACTGTAATGAAACTTTGCACATACAATTACATGAGGTATATCTAGGTCTGTAATTAGTTTATATAGCTCCAGTTTATAAAACAAATCAAATAGAGTTTTGTATAAAATATTAATTATTTGTAAATAACTGAAAAATTTACCTTTTTGTTTATACGTGTGAATTTATATTAGGTGCAGTATTCCATAAAATGAGCTTTATGAGCTTTGCTTATTTACAGATTATATTATTTTTGTATATTTATCTTACAAATACCTATAGCAATTACGACTTGGTGGGAAGTCGACGCGGCTCTGCTTCGCGGGGCTTCTATTTTTCGCTCTGAGGGGCAAAAGGTAACTAAATAACCTATCCAACTTTAAATAGCGGTTGAACTTGCTCTTTGTTGCAATGTGAGCCCCCTGAGCGCCCTTTACATTCAGATATTGTTATACCTGTGTGTATTTTGTCTTCACTATACCATACTTGTTGCGACGATAAAATATCAAAAAATATGTCTAAATAGCCAGTGAATGTTAAATGGAAAATTATTATAAATTATATACAATTAAATGCACTAATTTTACGTGTGTACATATTTACTTACTATAGAGAGCGTTTGGAATAGGTTTTAACTGAGACGGTTGTTTTATCTGACTCACATTTTGTAAGACATTTTCTCGTGTAGTGGATAAATGCCTTAGTATGACTTAGTAAGTAGTGTCAAATTTGCTGGTGTGGTTGATGATAATGAAATATCACATAAATGAATACTCACAACTTCGCAATCGACTGCATCGCCTTCACAGTTCTTTCTTTGTACTTTCTAGTTAGCAGCCACAACGGAGATTCGTTTAAAAAGAAAACAGCAAACCCGAACAAGAACATGGGAATAGAAATGACTAGCTGAAATTTAAAAGCGTCTCTCAGTCCATACGAAACTCCAGCTATTAATAGGTGACCTAAATTAATAGGTAAGTGGTACACCGCTGTGATAGTTTCCCGATATTTCAAACCAGTGTATTCGATTAAGAGTACGAAGCTGGTGACGATGTTACCACCGGCACCGAGGCCTTCGAAGAATCTGAAGGCAAAGAATGCTATCATGTTTGGTGACTGGCTGACAGCAACTCCAGCAATTCCGGTGAGAACGAAGCTTATGCTGAACATCATTAGACGCCCAAATCTGAAAAGAATTTATCGGTTAAGTCAAGGGACTTGTGCCATACGTGTTTTTATTATTATTTCGCTGGAATATTTGACTTCAGAGGTTCGTTTTGTTTTTAGCATTAGAAAGAAGCTAAGACTTGTCTGACATACAGCACTAAAAGTATGTAGTTATACCTTCAGTGTACCTTGTAAACCTTTATTTTTTATTTTTTCATGTTTACATTAACTTTTTCCTGTTTTGGTTCCCAAAACAAGAAAAGCTGTATTTTAATAGTTATTATTATTTTAACTTTATGCTTAGGAAATCGATTTAACATACCTATTTTAGTGATTCAATTTTGGTGAGAGATATCACTCAAATACAAATAACTCAAATGAGTCGTTAAATTCTGAGCATCTATCTTAAATTACTCTAGCGGCCCTCCGTACAAGAAAACTTGACAGACACATTTGTATCAATGGTATTAGAAAATATAATTGAATTTGATTCGTTTTAAAAGCGAACGAAACAAAAAAAGCAACTGTTTCACTCAATAATAATAATAATAATGATTTTCAATTGCGTATTAGGACCGTGGGAAGTAGCCTCTAGCGCGAGGATAAAGCTTCAAATCAAAAGAAACGAACACCTAAATTAAAAAAATATAGATACATCTGAAAACTATGAAGCACATAATTTTAAACTATGTCACAGTCCCATTCCCAAGGGTTTCCATAATACTGGTCACATTTCTCCATCGAATGGCGATCCTTAATCATATTCGAGAAATTTATTAAATTTAATAGGGGGTATTACTGCAATGTTCTGCCACCAGAGTGCAGCACTAGCGCCTATCTTAAACCATAGAGTAACTTATACATACTGTGCCTTAAACTGTTTTTAGGGTTCCGTACCCAAAGGTAAAAACGGGACCCATTACTAAGACTCGCGGTCCGTCTGTCCGTTTGTCTGTCTGTATGTCTGTCTGTCAGCAGGCTGTATCTCATGAACCGTGATAGCTAGACAGTGGAATTTTTACAGATGATGTATTTCTGTTGCCGCTATACCAACAAATACTAAAAAGTACGGAACCCTCGGTGCGCGAGTCCGACTCGCACTTGGCCGGTTGTTTTTTGTTTCGCGGTAGACCCTGTGATGGATTGTTGTAGTGGCGCCCCCTACGCAGAGTTTTGCGTAATATTCCCTTTCAGTTACCTGTCAGATAATAGTCCGAACAAGAAAGCTCCGACTAACATTCCACCATATGCACATGTTTCCGATAAGCTGATTTCTTTTTTCCTTTCACAAATCAACCCAAATTTAGTCTGTACGGTCTCCGTGAACACGCTTTTGTCCCATGTAGGGTTACTGCATGGACACACTTCCGCGTCCACCAGCCGTACTCGGTCTCCACCACCAGTACCACCACATGTGTACGTCATAGCAGGATTTAAAATCATCAGGTTGAGTATGTGCCATATTGCTGGAACTTTGCTTATAAATACTACAAAGTAAACCAGCCAATGGTATTTGGTGATAACATTGAATCGTGCCTCGATCGGATTCGAAGCTGCAGTTCTAAAAATATAGCTGAAGATCGACATCGCTGCTATTCAAATGAATGCTGATATATATATTAAATTTTTTTTACTAAATTGAAACTAAAATGTCCCGCCAAGAAAGCGATACAGCGATGTGAATAGAAAATGACGTTCCAGTAATTGTCAATGTCTTGTTATTTTATGTGATGTCAATTTAATAAAAAGTTGTACATTTCAAAACGGTTTGTAGGTACTAGAAAAAAAACGAGTAAGGCCTAATAACATTAAAATTTTGTGAGAGTAATGTAACATGAATGTAACTATACAGGGTGACATTAAATTGGTGATACAAAATCAATGTTTTACATACATCTTCCCTAAACTAAGCCCCTCAATTAAGTCTGATGCTTTAAAAATAATCAATAGTAATTTGTTTAAATTTTTTATTTTATCCCGTTTTTTTAGGCTTCACATGGTTATCCTAACATAATGATAAACAAAGAAAAGGTTAAATGATTTCAAATGAACATTTTCCTCTTTGGTTATCAATCACCTGCCACAGTTTATGATGTAAACGTGTTTTGATTAGTACTTGTCACTTGTCAAAGAAAATAAGATTTTATGCAAGATTTCGGTTTTACAATAAAATTTAAGAAAATTATTCTCGAGAAACGTGTTGACGATTTTGCTACAAGAAGTGTCGGAGCAAAATTTGGAGAATCCTCATTTCCGGCAAGATGGTGCACCAGCGCAGTTTGCTCTAAGTGTGCGAAATCATTTGGAGCAAGAGTTCCCTGACAGATGGATTGGACGAAACGGCCCAGTCGCAAAGCCGTCTCGAACTCCCAATCTTCGCATGGCCGACTCGACATCCTTTGCGGGGCGAAATTAAAAGGAGAGTGTACGCACGGGAATCAAATACCGTCTATGAACTTCGCCAAAAGATAATTGAGGTGTTCAATTCTGTGAAAGCCAATGCAGACTCAAAATCAATCATATGAATTAGACTTCGTGTCCAGGAAGGCGGTGGGCATTTTGCACACATCTTAAAATACGTTTAGGTAAAGTAGGTGCACACTACTTATTGAAACGTTGGTATTTTAAGATTCTGTTACATTCGGTAGTATACGTACAATTAATAAATAATTTAATTTAAATTGATTCGCTTATTATTACCATAAATGTATCAGGGTACATAAGACTACACAGCTTAAGGCCAGTCCAGACGGGAACAGTTTTGTGCTAATCTGATTAAATTGTCTGATCAAATCAGGTGGTGTGGATGCAAACGCCAATTTGGCCCGCCGATTCCCCTTTTCTTCGATTGTAAGATTATGACCGATACAATGGAGATTGGCTTTAGTTACACGAATGTCACTAATGGTGATATCGATAATTACTAACTTACATTGAAAACATCGAGTGACAGGTATGACAGTTAGGTATTTAACGTGGGGTAACCACACTTCGGGACTTTAATTATTTGTTTTATTAGAAAATTAGCGATAATTAAATACAGCTAATTTTAACAACGGAGTTACTGTAGTATACTATTGGGCATTAACTGAGCCACAATCAAGTGTTTTGTATCACCAATTTAATGTCACCCTGTTATATGGCTGCCATTTTGACTTATGTATTTGTAAGAAAGGGATAAAACATAATTTAAATAAATCAGGCCCGTAAAGTTTTATGAATAAGGGGGATAGTATTTTATAATATTTGTAGATAGAACTATAAAGAAAGGACGTTCGTGTTCGCACGCGCGTATTTATATTGTTGTCCCGCTCGCTCAGTGTCTTTGATGGCCGGCGGGACAGCTATTTTATAATTATGCGTGTGCGATAGAGAAAGGAAGTCCTCGTATTAAGCTTCCCAAGCTTCCTTTTTCTTGAACGGAGAGCTGTTCGTTTTTAAGGTTCCGTACCCAAAGGGTAAAAACGGGACCCTATTACTAAGACTCCGCTGTCCGTCTGTCCGTCTGTCTGTCCGTCTGTCACCAGGCTGTATCTCATGAACCGTGATAGCTACACAGTTGAAATTTTCAAAGATGATGTATTTCTGTTGCCGCTATAACAACAAATACTAAAAACAGAATAAAATTAATATTTAAGGGGGGCTGCCATACAACAAACGTGATTTTTTTGCCGTTTTTTTGCGTAATGGTACGGAACCCTTCGTGCGCGAGTCTGACTCGCACTTAGCCGGTTTTTTTAGCACTAGAAAAAAGTAAACAACTTTTGATGTGTCTTTTTATTGAAAAATATTGAATAACGCTTTTCAAAAATTAGCTTTTATATTACTTATGATAGTATGTATATGATTGATTTATAATTGTAACATATTTGCTGTGACTAATTTTTCAGAAGTTATTTTTAATAAAAAGACACGTCAAGATCGCCTATCTTCTTTCTAATGCAAAAAAACGAACTATAGCCCGGGAAATGGTATATGATAATGATAACAACATGACTAGGTAGTTTACTATTTTATCCTTACTACTGGATCCAGGCATCCAGGCGTCTAGCAGCTGTTCATCTGGAAGGTTTTACTTCTGGTTGTGATGATGTGAGTATTAAGGGTAATTACATATTTAATTCCAACATAATATGGCCAAGCATTTCTTTTGGGGGAAACAAGGCCCAGGTGATAAAACATCTAACTTTATTCATATTTTTCGCCTGCGGTTTTTGTTTCTGCAATAACGCGCAATGTCGAATCGAATAATAAAATAAAGGACTTGCCCTCCATAGACCTTCTTCAGTTTTCACGTCTCTCTCGCAACGAATGGTGGTCCCTGGTTCATTTTTGTATAGAGTAGCTGTCACGTAAATTGTAGCCATTTTCTTGAAAGTTTAGCACAGTCATTTATTTAGAAATGTAACATTTAAGTATTTAAGTGATACAAAAAGCGGTAAAAAGTATTCCTTTAATTATTTTTTAAAATATGGCCAACCAAAATAGATTCGAAGGACATTCGACGTGAGAGGTAGGATATATAAATAATATACTTTACTCTTTGGGTAGGATCATTGATATTTTTCATGTACGACGTATCCTAGCCAGTGCAGGCTAATTGATCAACTTTTTTAATAAATTCAAATATCATAAGAAAAAAATAGTTCATAAATGATTTTGTACTTTTAGTTGTACTGTTTTGCGAACAGATTTGGTAAACTAAGATTAAAATAAGATTATCAGCTACATAAAAAATACAGGGTTATGAAACAATATTTATTGTAAGATCTTCCTGAGTGCTGCTAAAATAGTCCTCTTAAAAATACCTACATGTAAATATAAAATTTTATGAATGTTTGAATGCATAACTAATTTCCATGGTTTTGATATTATTACTTGCATTATTACATTTACGCATTAACATGTTCACTGTACCAAATATGTACCATATGCCAAGTCACACGTCCAAGTGTGCTTTCACTTTGAAGTTGTGAACCTATAGTGGAAGCACGGACTTCTGAAAATAAGCTTCATGACCCCACATTGTGGGCACCTGAGGGCATACCGCGAACCACGTTCGACGTGTAAATTCGTACGTAAGTGTGACAGGGAGGCAACACGTCGAACGTGGTTCGCGGTATGCCCTATGGACAGGGAACGTGTTAATTTCGAGTGTTGCTAGGTTTTGACTGATGACGATGACTTCGATGGTTGCGTGTCGTCAGCTGTCGAAATGGCGCTAACTCGATCGAGAAATCTAACATGATGACTATCTTCTAAGCTAGAAGGTAGTGCGACTCCTCTTGTCTCAGGTAACAAAAAAGTTAGAAGAGCTCCAATAAGAGCTGAAATTCCAAACGTACAAGCCGCCGCAGTATTCGATAAAGCATTTATTTGAGGACTTATAACCTGCCCAAATCTGGACACAAGTGATAAAACACCTAACGTAGAACTACGTATATTTGTAGGAAATAATTCTACACCGTAAAGAAAAATAACAATAAAAGACATATAATAGCAAGAACTAGATAAACCGGCAAACATTGTTCTTATCCAAGAAGGATTGAAAGTCACCGGCACACAAACTACGATTAACATGAACACACCAGCTAAAAACATAGTTGTTCTAAGGAATGGTCTTCTCCCGAACCTATTTACTACAAACATGCTAACAATGGTCCCTAACATTAATAAGGCCCCATTAATCACTGTATTTTTATGAACTTGTGGGCTCATTTTCCCTATGAACTGTGAAACTCCGTAGTAGCACAAGCCACAAACGAAATATAGATACGCCATAAGAAAAAAATTCTTAGTGTGGCTTCTATATTTAAAGATGTGGTAAAATTTCATGTTCTCTGTTTTTATATCACTTTGCGATGAAAGGTATGTTTCAATCTCAGCTCTGACCGTATCGTAGGGTGTTTTATTGCTGAAACAATGGACTTAATTTTATTCACAAGTGAGTAAAAGCTTAGAGATCACGCAAAGTTTTCATGCCAAATGCTACGTCAAGTATGGACCTTATAGGACAGGTATATGTGTAGCCAAGTTTTTGCAAAATTTGTGTATTCACAGTCCAGTCCTCATTATAATACAAAGATTTCCAACAAATTTTAAATGTCTAAAAATATTAAAATAAATTGAATACCAATTGTAGATGGCGCTTTTAATAGACTAAGATTTATTTATACAGGAAATTCCACAATGTATAGGTATTTCATCCTTTACTCATAGATGAATTCCCTCTTACTTCGCGGCATCTGCGTCCTTTTAATACAAAGGGAAGTTTTTTTCCAAAAAAACCTCTTTGTATTAAAAGGACGGACCGTAGCGCCACTAATATTTAATTCAACTCCAGCTCGACCGTTTTAACACCAGAAAGATATAAAGTAGGCTAGCTTATGCTGTCATTGCCGTCAATC
Source organism: Cydia strobilella (assembly GCF_947568885.1). Lineage (NCBI taxonomy): Eukaryota > Metazoa > Arthropoda > Insecta > Lepidoptera > Tortricidae > Cydia > Cydia strobilella. The sequence goes on from NC_086045.1 coordinate 6,801,795, forward strand.
ATTTGTATGGGCCCGTAAAAAAGGAGACAAGTTAACTACCCTGAGATTAATGTGCCACTGTAATGGGTTCGAGCAAAAATGACATATGGTATGTATTATAAAATATTACATTATATACTCACAAGCGACAAAACTTTTCCATGACTTTAATCGCCTCCTCTTTCTTGTTTTTGTCCATTAACCATTTCGGCGACTCTAAGAGCAAGAATTTTATGGTGGCACAGAACATGACAGGCACAGAGACCGCTAGTTGGAATTGATCGCAATCCCTTAGTAGGTAAGATATGCCAGCCAGACAGATGAGTCCCAAGTTAGAGGCGATGTGAATGAATGTAGATACGGTCGGGCGGTAGTCAGTTCCACAGAACTCCACGCACAGTACGTAGCCGGCGACGATTGCGCCGCCAGAGCCAGCGCCTTCGAAGAATCTCGTAAAGCAGAATAGCAAAAACGTGGGAGTGACGGTCACTAAACAACCTGCCAAGCTGATGATTAACTGGCATACGGCATATATCATTAGGCGTCCATATCTAAAAACAAAAAAAATATATATTACATAAAAAAATTGTGCTAGATGGATAGTTTTAATCCATGTGATTTGCTTTGAGTTGGGGGCAGACGGAGAAGCTGGCAAAATATCGACAAAGCTCCGCTTCCTTAGAATTAGAGCGTTTTAAATCTCACAGTTTTTCCGGGGGAAGAAAAACTTGGCATTTATACACGATTTTGCGTTCAGTTGCAAAAGTAGGTCAATGATAGAGAACCTGGCTCGGGAATTCAACGTGACTCCTAATAAACATTAAAATAGGTTTTTACTCAAATCTGTTAATATTTTCAATTATATGCTGTTAACACACATGCGACTTGCACTCTTACTTTTTGAAACAATCAAGTTACTTACTAAAGTTAAGTTAGTGCATGCTGGTTCACTGAGAACACCAAAAGCAATGATTTCTCCGAAACCATGAAATCTGGCTCTTTGGGTTCTGTATGCCTATGTAATGTAAGCCTTTGTGTACTGAAAGCGACTTCGTGTATTATGCGACCTTGCTGCATGAAACATAATTATAATAAACATGAGTATAAGACTGCGTACCCACCCTATACATTGGACAAAACGACATAGATTCTTAAATCACGCGGGCGAAGCCGCGGGCAAAAGCTAGTGTTATGTAAATTAGGATGTTCAAAGCATCTTACCTACATACTGTAAGTTAAGTTTACCTGTCAGACAAAACTCCAAAAACTAAGGCTCCTACTAGCAAACCGAAGAAAGAAATGCTTTCACTCAAACTAATGAGCCACTTTTTGTCGCATATAATCCCAAATTTCGTCTGCACTGTTTTCGTGAACATGCTGTGATCCCAGACTGGATTATCACAGGGACACACGTTTTCTTTTGCCATTTCATTGCCGCCACAAGTATACTGCATCGGCGGCGACAGAAAAATCATGTTAAGGGTATGCCAAACAGTCATAAATTTGGTAGCGAAAAAAATGATTATAAAGTAAAGGTGGTAATGTGTAAATTTCTTAAAATATACCTCTACTGGATTTATTACTACCATGGTACAAAAAATTCAAAAGATAAATGTTTTGTTTACTGATTTACAGAAAAAAAATTGGCATGATTTTGGCAGCATGTATGATATACGTTCACAAACGTTTTGTTAGACATGAGGTTTGACACATTAAAAATAGGTTTTTGTCTATTATAGTCTGGCAAACCAATTTTGTCTATAGAAAGATGCGACTTTAGAAAATGTAGGCGCGTGAATGGTCGATTTCCTATACAAAATTGAATTACGCGCTAAAAGCCAGCACAGTTGTTGCTATACACGCCTGGGCCGGTGAACGGCAGAACATACGAAATGTGACGAAATTACACACGATTTAACATTGCTGATGACATACCGAAAATAACCTACACAATAGATTTTTAGATTTAGATATTTATTCTCATAATATAAAATTACAATATAAATTATCTTAGACTAATCTACACGAATTTATATTATGATCGTCAGTACATACAATTTACATTATTTGATAAATTCAAAAATACAATTTTATTACATAATATACATTACATTATCAAATAAATTCAAAATTACAATTTAAAAATGTCTGAGTAAGTAATCATAATTTTATCCACTTATGTCAAAAATAGCGGGTATTACTGCAACTCTCTGCCGCCAGAAGGAAGCTCTAGCAGGAATTGTAAACCACCATCACCAGCATTAAGCGCATCACACATCTTACTTAATTCAATATCCTAAAGTAAAAGTCTGACTGCACTAATAAGCAATATTTTTTTAGGGTCCTAGTTAGAGCGTTTTCACATTGTCCGATCCGATATCGAACGTCGGAAGGAAGTAAAATGTAAGATATATGTTTCTCTGTACTTATTTATTAATGCATTTAATAAATCATTATTACAAAAAAAAGGAAAAATAACGCAAAAAAGGCGGACTTAATGCCAATGGCACTCTCCTGCAACCGTTTTTGTCATAGGCGCCTTCCGATATCCGAGTTAGAACAAAAATTTGACAGTTCCGAACAACTGACAGGCCGATATCGTCCGGCGGACTGGTAATTGGTAATTGGTGGGCCCCTTTATAGCTGTCTACATTCAAAGGTCGATGCCCATACAACATATAGAGGGTTGTAATAGTTTTAAAATGTTCCGTTTAGAAAACATCTTAATAGACGCATATTTAACCCAAGTGACGCATTTATCCCGGTTGATCTTAATAATTATTTGCATTGTTTTTTAAAAACTGTAATAGATGTCATAAGTGCATTGATTTTTATTAACAAAAGGTAAACCAATTTCAGAGGCCGATAATAAATGTCACATTTCAATCGCACGCAGCCGACATACCGTGAAATTAATTTCATTGCAGGCGATCACAGTTTTAAAATTTTCACATAATAATTTACAATGGCACTGAGGCCAAATTTGAACTTACATTTTGACTTCAAAATGATCCGATTTTCTTGTAATTCGCCTGTGCGTCTCGTTCACGCAAATACATCACGCTCCGCGATTGTTGAGCCATTTAGGGTCCTAGGTAAATTGGCTGTTCAACTTGTTCAATACTTCCGCTATGGAATGTCCAATTTAGCTAGAACCCTAAATGGCATAACAATCACGGAGCGTGGCTGTACTGTAGTAGCGACATGGACGCGCGAATGATAATAAAATCACATCATTTTGAAGTTGGAATGTAACTTCGAGTTGGCTTCACTGGCACTGCGCGCAATGGGAGCGAATATGCCGAGAGGCGTAAATGGATTCGGTTGCATTCTGAGGCCGAAGATCTGTTGATGAGGGAAGTGTCGGTTTATGACTAGCTGTTGTCGACGACAAAAAATTTTTTTTTTAAATAAATAAGTTCAATCTTGTATAAAACTTTTTAATATTGCAGAATACAACAAAATGCGTATGACCTAACTATAATTACTGTGGTATTATTTTGACCTCTATAGTTGATTTAAGTCAAGTTTTGATGCAATAATCAATCAATTTTAAATACCTTAAAGGGCTTAAAGTATAGCACTTCTGAAATTAGTAAGTGGATTTAGTGGATATTGGTAAGACAATCAAATAATATATGTTCTTCATTCTAACAGCCTGGATTTAATTGACAATACCATTAAAATTTTCTTGATGCGAACAAATACCTCACGTACTTTAACCCTTGAATAAATTTATAATAATAAGTTTACCGTAAATTTATCTGCACAGCGGACGGCAGATGGTGCTTACATCCAGTTTCTTTAATTCCTTGTCTGCATCGCGCTGTGCTTAATTTATTACCACTCATAATAGCTGTATTAAAAGGTAGAAGCCATTAATTCCATATAATTTACAATAGGCTGTAGAACAATGGTTACTTATATAATGAAAGGTAGATATTTTACGTGTACCTATTGAGAGCTTTGTTTTGTATCGATTTGTACTAATTATTACATTTATAAATGGTTTTGCCCAATAATACAGTTACGATATTTGATTTTGGTGGTTCTGGCATTTGGTGGTTTGTCTGGATCGTTAAATTCTGGTGTCCGATAACGATAGATTTGTTAATAAGGAGTGCTTCAATATAACATTATGCCATCAAGTTACTTCTACAAAAGTCAGTGCCATGGCTTGCATTGTGAAGGAAATAGACTTATAATTCATAATATGAATTCTTTATATTATACCATTATAGTTGAACAAAAATATAGCAGGTACATTTATATGGCCCGCAAAACCTTTTGTTTCGGTGCAGTGCACGAGTTTTAATAAAACCAAGACCGATCCATAAAACACTAAAAATACACAAGACTTTGTGAAAGTTGAACTTCGATTGCGCTCTGAAGTTTTGCGCGCAGTTTAAAGTGAAAACAAGTGGAGCTTCAGTGGGTTAAATGCGAACTAACATAAATATTGGTAAGTATTGCGGGCTTGGCTCCGCTTTGATAACTTGTGTTGAGTGCCGTTAACTGTTTTTACTTCGCTTATAGCATTTACGAGCATATGGAGCTTGCATGAACAGGAGCCCTTGTTTATTAGCGCGAAGTGGCAATGTCAAGTTAGAGTTCTCAAGCCGCATATGTCAACTGTAAAGGGGTAGCATCTTCTTATCGACATGAAGTCAATTAGGTCACGTGGTGGCAGGCCCTTCAACGCGCACGGTCCCTCTCAAAATTCAAAATTGTAGGTATCTGCTGCTTTGCCCCAGACCAGTATGACATACAACATAGAGTAAATGAAAATATCGCCTTTGTGACTCTGCATTATGACGCAATAACTGGCAGCCACTTCAACATATAATCCATACGTTGTTAGGTACAAACGGAAATATAAAATTAACTTAAAAAAACCGGCCGAGTGCGAGTCGGACTCGCCCACCGAGGGCTCCGTACAAATTTAACTTTTTAAAAAAATTTAAACGGCCATGTTTTTTTGCGTTAACATAGAAGTTAAATTTGTTCACAGATTCAAGGGGCTGTAGACCTAAGTATATGTTTTTATTTCAACTCGATACCTTTACGCATTCCGGAGATAGAGGTTCTTGACAGACAGACCGACGGACGGACGGACGGACAACAAAGTTATCTTATAAGGGTTCCGTTTTTTCCTATTGAGGTACGGGACCCTAAAAGTACGACCGACTTTAAAAAGGATAAAATAAAATATCATCCCTTCTATATGCAACAGATATGTTTGAAGTCGGTGCAAACAAACAATAAATGGACAGCTTTCTTTCCTTCTTATCGAGCCGCACCAGGGTCGGCATTTGGTTCGACAGTGTGTTGACGCTTTTTAAGATTTGGCTTGGCACCGAGTTCAACTAGTTTATTTTCATATCCATTTTCAAGTACAGAGATATATATGCGAGTACCAGCTGTTAGGAACACGAAGGCTTAACTAAAACAGTTGGTGTAAGCGCGCATGTACGGCAGCAAAAGTGGTCGCCGCGGAAAGCCCGGAATGGTCCTACTTTTTTCATTACGCAACCTTCAGTGTGGGGACATAAAGTTAGCGGGTTTTGTCACGTATTTTTCCACTTTTTCTGCTTGTAGCAAAAACCGCCTACTATTGCTTAGAAGCCGTTTCGATGTACGGAAAACAAGGAAATAAAATTGCGAATTTGTCGGTGAAATATTGCGTTAATGTATATTGTTGGTATACATTTTTTTTAATTAAATGTAAGGAATCGAATGGTACCATTATTTTTTTCCTATTTAAAAGTGAAAAAAATTGAAACGTCTTGTATTTTTTTATTTTTCCCATATATATTTTTGAGTTTCCAATTTATTGTGATAAAATTTCCATTTTCTATCTAGTGATTTAGTCATAAAATTCAACATGTGTCAATAACCATATTCTGATTCCTAATCCTCAGATCAAGAATTCGATCTGTCAATAACTCCCGGCCTCCGGACAGAAAAACAAAGCATTTTTCCCAAGCTAAAAATGGAGAAGTTTCGCTTGACTGTGCTTCGCGCTCGCTCTGTCAATTATTATTCTTTTCAATTGAAAAAAGTGATTATTTGTCAATACTTTTACCGGGAGGAACGTTTTATTTAGGGTCCATGAATACATTCTCTATGAGTATGAGAGGTATCTCATAATTTCTTTTTGCGTTTAAGTAAGTATTGTAATATGCCGTTAACTAAAGCCGATAAGGATCATAAACGTTCTCGTGACATTTACGAGTAGAACGCAATAATTGGAACGTACTTTCCTTTTGTTATGACTCGCCCGTGCGAAATCAGCTGTTTTTCTTCGTAGTAGCTTCTCTTATGGCCCAGCGCTAAGTGCTAAACTGTCACGCCTGTTTTATTGTGGCGCCGCGGCTTAACACTTGTTATTACCATTGCCACTGCTCAGCAGTTTTTGCCACGATTTGTGGACTTTGTTTCGAGTCGTTACCGTAATTTGGGGTCTTGCTTAATGGAACTTTTCTAATCTAATCTTGTATGGTTTATTGGCACGCCTGTTTTACTTTTAAATATTATGAAGCTATTTAGTAATCAGCGGTAAAGAAATAAACAATTTCGGCACATTATTTATGTATCATCATCGTTCTTAATAAATGCTGCCAGCCTCAGTCGTGGAGCGGTATTAGAATCGAATTTTACATTCTCAGTTTAATGTATTTTGTCGCGCATCTTGGCTGTACTTTAATTTTGGTGGCTGACCAGGAATATATGATCACGCGCCATGTTGCGGAATTTCACTGGAACTAATATTTTCATACTATACTGAACTGTTACCCTATAGATGAAAATAACAGCGCACTCTTGACAATGATCATATATTCCTGGTCAGACTTTACAATAGAGTCCGCTTATAATGACATCGAAGGAAAGTGACAAACATGTTATACTTACTAAGCGGATGTCATTATAAAGCATAGTTGATTAACTTCTTATTTTTGTAATTTTTTCCAAATTAATCTCTAATTCCTTTGTGACAGATGAGTTTTATTAACCTTAACCTTAAAAAACTAAAACAAAAGCCACGCGCGCACTAAACGTGCTCACAGGGAAAGACGTGGGGACGGCCACGAAAACCAGCGAATGAGTCAGTATAACCGAACATAATTTCATACGAAATCTAATTTCATTTACCCAAGTTAACCAAGGCATTTTGTAAAAACTAGTTCTGACTAAAAAATCCCAGTTAAAACTAGTTTTCACCGAGTGTTGCGAAAAACTATTTTTAACTAGTGAAAACGCGTTTTCACTTAAAACGCGTTTTTACTGTAACATATACATATATTTATGTGATTCATGTGCATTTTTAACACTTAGGTATATATTACTAAATTATTTTTATAGGTATATATTGACATGTATTATAACCTGACATGTATTATGTGCCTCAATGCGCGCGAGTTTCATATAATCGTGTCACTACTAGCAGTGTCAAAGTCATATCATAACACGATTAAACTATAACAACTTGTGAAATTAGAATCAGCCTCCTTTGTCAGGTAATCGGTGACATCCTATTCCGACCTTAGTACCAATTATTGTAGCGTTGTATTGTGATAAATAAAATGTAAGTGTAGTGCCATATTTATATTTCATCCTGTTTTAGAGGAAACATGGAAAATGTCAACATTTTCCCGGAACAGGAGATGAAAGTACTACATATTGTTATGAGTTTCTAGAAAGGTATATAGGTCCGTGATTGTTGGTGTTAGAAAGCTGCAATTTGGATGGATACATAAATCATGCATTGCGACAGAACGGTAAAATAAAACTTAAAATTTTTTTTTTTGGGGTTTCATACAAAATGATTTTATTTATTTCTGCTTTGACCCAATAGTGTGCGATATCGTTAGACAGGTCTTTCTAAACGAATAAGGGTCTCCAAAAAACATTTTTTGACAAAGTTAATGTTTTCGGAAATAATCGCTCCGAAAGAAAAAAATGTGTACACTCAAACAACCCCCCCTCAAACTTTTGAACCATGGGTCCAAAAAATATGAAAAAATCGTAAAACAAAAGCTTAATAAATACTTTCAATGAAAGCTATAGCGAACGTGATCGGTCCAGTAAAAAAAATATTCTGTGCAACTGTTAATATACCTTAGGTACCTAAGACTCCTGGCTCTGTGAGCTGTAGACCTCGTGAACCCTCATTAAGAACCTTATTTTTTCTTTTTATATGTAAACCAGTGACATGTACATATGCCATACGATAAATAATAACCCTCACTCCATCATTATGAAGAAAATTGTAAATAAATGCTGTGCTCACCAAATTTAATGGGAATCGGTTGAGAAATGCCACCTGTGCTGTGCCTACTTAGAGAAGAATATCCGGACAGTCGGATGTACGAAAGCATTTTGGCCCAAGCTGAAACGGAGACCTTCGCTCAAGCTCATAAAAAATAGCAATAAAATCATCTGAAATGGAAAATTATCTTCTTCGTTTGAAGTTGGTTATAGACAGCCAAGGGTAACCTATCCTGACCTAACCTAATCTAGATGAACACATAAACTAAGTAGCATTGACGGGTTGTAATTAAACTGGCCACACAGTTACATTTAATCTCAGTCTACAACTTAACTGTAATATCAATATTATGAGCCTCCAACAATGGGCTCTCAATCTCTGGCGGGTATTAAGTTTCCGCAGATATGACAATGAAATGTTAGTGCGAGCGTACGGTGGCGAGAGAAGCGTATGAAGTTTCTATAACCTTTAAGAGTCACACCGGGGCAGCTTCTTTAGCTTTACGTAGCTCAAGTCCGGCCGTGTATGGAGTACTGTAGTCACCTTTGGGATGGATCCGCCAAATATCAGTTAGCCGCCTTAGATGATTCCATAGACAAACGCGCGTGGAATTCACTTCCTGCAAATCTATTAGCAGTCCATTTTTTTTTCAAATCGAGAGTGAATAGATATCTTTTAGGTAAGCATGTTCCATCCTAGACTGCATCGGCACTTGGCACAGGTGAGATTGCGGTCAAATGCTTGCCTTTTTGTAACACTTTTGTAACAAAAAAAAGAACCTACCGCCAAAAAGACGCAGCGCCACCATAATCGAAGTTACGCTCACGTTTCAAAATGACATGTTGAAGTTACATGAACGTTCTTGTAACTCTTCACTAATAAGGCTTGGGCAAATTGGGGGCTAAGATATTGATATGCGTGCCGAGCTGATGTGCTAGAATGAATGGAAGAACCATTATGATTCTCTTGTGTATCTCAGCATTGAAACATTGGTATAAGCGGTTCATATTCTTAGATATACCGTATAAAATCACGAACATAAGTCAAAAACGCACCATTAAAGATTTGCAACTATTTTTGCACAAAAGCTAGTAACATGAAAATGGGTTCTAAAATGCGAATTTTAGTTTTGATCAAATTTATCGATTATTATTATTTTTGTTAAGACTTTGTTAAGACTAAAAATAACAATTTAATAACAACATCCGCAATCCTGTGCATGCACGGCAGTCTTAATAGAATTTAAAAATCAATGGTAATATTTCGTTAGTACACTGATGCGGAACCGCAAGCCACTCCGTGAGAGGGAGATAGTGCTATGCAGGTATATAGAAATTAGAAATGTATGCACGCGGTTCCCTGAGCCAGAAATCTCCTTATATGATCATATTTTTCTAAGAGACGTTGATATTCGTAGACGTGGAAAAATTATATGTAGTTCTTGATTATTATTATCTTTAATTTATAAGCTTCCGATACACGAATTATGGCACTTCGCTCGATACAATTAATTCCCAAAGTAACCTCTAGTCCTAACTTTTAATCGAACTTTAGTCAGTATTTGTTATGTGACACTATAAACAAAAAAAAAATAAGAAAAAACAACCTTAACTTAAATAGTAATCTGACCGCTTTCGAATTTCGATATTGTAAGGCAACGTTTTTAAAATAAATAAAAAATCGACAAAATTCGATCAAAATTGACATTTGGCGCGCATGGTCTTTCCCGTTCTTTCTTGCGAAATGTAACAGTGATAGCGGCAAACCGATGGAACGGCCTTAACACACTCACTGTCAGCGACCCGCTAGGCGGGTTCTCAGTTTTCGTATAGGCGCTTTTTGCTACAAAGCGGACGAGACATTACGTACGCTTTTAGCGCGAAGCGCTTGCTGGCAGTAAATGCGTCAAGTTAAAAGTTCTTGTATGTCGCTAACCGCTCCGTTCATTGCTAAGGCTGTGGTGTCGCGTCTATGGTCTATGGTGCGGTCGGAAATCGTTCCTCACGGAGGTTGATCGTGCGACGCGTGATTGCACCCCGAGACTGTTTGTACAGAGATTGTGTGGGATTATTAAATGCCATTGTAGGCAGCTGAACTGTTAAGCCCTATTGTAATGTTGGACCTAGTAAGGGTATTCAGTATTCACTATACGATGATGTGACGATACCTATTTAAATGCAGTAAGTGATTGGTGATAGCGTTTAGTTAAGTGTAAAGTGTCGGTTTTGGGGCTTAATGTAATCTCAAGATGACCTTTTTGTTTATATTTCAAGCCCTTTCTGATGAGTCCAATATCTATATTTCCGTTGTATTTATCGCCGTGGAGTCTTTGTAAACTTCATTTGATCAGTTCCATGTTAGCATAAGTAATTATTATGACATTGAAATATTGGAAGTGATTTAAATACTTACAAGATTTGAATTAAATAAATAGTTATTTACTTGTACCGAGTAAAGCTAAGTCATCATGATCTTTCTGGTACTGTCCCGGCTTATGGGAGCCTGAAGTCCGCTTTGCAACTATTGTAATCCCAAGTATTGGCGTAGGCACTAGTTTCTTGCGAAAACGACTGTCATCTGACCTTCCAACACAGCGGGGAAACTATTAGGCGTTATTGGAATAGTCCTGTTTCCTTTACGATATTTTCCTTCACCGTAAAGCGACTGGTAAATATCAAATAATATTTCGTATATAAGTACCGAAAAACTCGTAGGTACGAGTCGAGGGATTGAAACCGCGACTTCAGGACTGCAATTAGCAGGCTCGTACTGCAAAGCATAGCTACAAGAAAAAACATAAAAACCTTACACGGTTACAAAGCGAAAGAGAGGGAAATCAAAACAGAGAATGTAGATTGTTTCGCCGCCAGGCTTAGGAATTATTTGACAGAAAAAAATATATAAGCGAGATATAGTAGATACACAGATGTGTGCAACAGATCAGGCAGTCAGATGTGTCTGGCGGGAATCAGGCACATAATGTGTGCGTGTCAGACAAAGATGCTAAGCGGATAAATGCTGACTGCTACATTTTTTGCCGGTAAAACTTAAAACGATAAATTATATCTATAATATTTAAGGTACGTGCACCAAAGAAGGCCAATTGTTATTTTTTGAACACTCGCGAACGCGAAGCGAAGCGGCACGGCGCGGCGCGGCGGGCCCAAGGCGTTGGCGTTCGCAACGAGATCGCCCACGTAGGACACTTCTATAGGTATCAAAGGATTGATTCACCCCGCGCCGCTTCTCGTTCATGTGTTGTTCGCCTACGTAGTATGCTGCGTTATTTTACGATATATACATAGGTATATAAAATAAAACTAGCGGAAATAAAGCATGGAACCTAATTCTAGACTAGCATAATGCAATAAAGTTCTCAGGGCGTGCCTGCGCTAAACTTTAACTTTTGGCTCCAATAGGATAAATAAGTTATCAACTACGATAGTCACTTTAGACCTAACTGAAAAGGGGAATATAAGAGAGTAACGGGAGTAACTGGCGCCTATTTTACAAACTTGACAATTGACATCTGACAATAAGTCGGAACCTAAGAAATAAGCGCTTTTGGCTTACTTTCACTGTTATTATTGGTAGTTGGTAGTGGTTATAACTGTTTTAGATTATCTATCTACGTCAAACGGTCACTGCAAGACCGAAGTGATCCCATATAGTGAAGTGATATCATCCGCATAGGGGTAATATAGCTAGCTAGGGGTAAAGTCAATTATTTGCAGACTGCAGTATCATCTAATTTCTTTGTACTTTTTTTCGTCGTCTATAGAAAAATAGCATGCTATCCTGCAGCATTTAATGAAAAAATAAATTTTTACAATTGTTCCATCAGTCCGGTTACCAAAAAATATAAGATACCTATACTAATTTCTCTTTTCTCAAACGAAAAATTACAGAGATAAAGAGTGTCAAAGTTGGGGAGTGGGAGCTCGCACAACGACATTATAGCTGTTAAATAAAATAAGTAATTACATTTACCTGTCTGCACACTCCACTATTAACAATAAAATTGATTAATTGTATTTATTAATAAACGGCATAATATACCAGCTCAACCCCATTTTTAATCGCGTTTTGATGATACCTACGATCTGAAACTTCGCCATGCGCGAATTTTATTCTTACAGTTTTAGTATGTATAAGCGTTATGCATCTTTCCTGTCTAAACTAACTTACTTTGCCCACAGGAATGACGCCCGTTTGCCGGAACGTTTTTGTCTCATCTTACCTTAAGTTTTAATCTATGAAGCCCTGAGCCCTTCCAGTAAATGGCAATGATAAACTACTATCGACTCACGGAAGGAAGGAGCGGAAATACCTGCAACTATTGAACCACGATGTAAACAAGATACTTCCTGCAATTTGCAGCGGATATAAGACAATAAGTATGTTACGTGTTTCTCGGCAGACGATGATGCAGGCAGAAGCTAATAATAACTTAACTAACTTATGCCTACGTCAATATTATTGAACTAAAGTGCAGAACTACGATCGATTTAATTGCAAAACATTGTATTTACAGCTGTGTGTCCAGTTTCTATTACATACTATTTCACAAGGAGATGTGCAGTTATCGCCATGTGAGATCCCTGTGGACGTCGTTTAGCTATCTCAAGAGCATTCCGACTTTACAAAGGACTTAAAACGCCATTATTTTCACTCCACTGCGACAGTGGAGGTCCTGATAATGTTAGTTTTATGGTAGTTTCCGTGCCAATAATTGGATAGTTGTCAATTCGAGCACGATAAACTTAAGAGTCCTCGGCAAGCTCGGCCGAATTTCACCTTCCCATGCAAACGGAGTTTCGTTCTCGTTTTAGTACCAAGCAGTTTGGAATCCGCTAATAATCTTTAAGGTGCAGTCAAGGAATTTGAATGCTGTGCCACTTTGTACCATTTTTTTTAGTACTAGGTCGGTGGTAAACAAGCATACGGCCCGCCTGATGGTAAGCAGTCTCCGTAGCCTATGGACGCCTGCAACTCCAGAGGTATTACATGCGCGTTGCTGATTCTAACACTCCGCACCCTCGTTGAGCTCTGGCAACCTTACTCACCGATAGGAATACAACACTATGAGTAGGGTCTAGTGTTATTTGGCTGTGGTTTTCTGTAAGGTAGAGGTACTTCCCCAGTTGGGCTCTGCTCTACATCTGGAATGACATCTCATCTCGCTTTGTGTGGTAGGGCACAGCGGACTGTACTTGAAGTGGCTGAATGCCATGATGCTGTGTCATAAATATATTATGTGAAATGGAAATTAAAAAGAGCACTGCCGGCCTGGGCCTGCAATTTTGTATGAAATTTCATTAAAGACCTCTACCTAGCCGTGCCTAAAACCGTACTTCGCACTTCGCAGCCTATTATAAGGAACATTATATCGATATTTCATTGCAATGTTTGAGAAAAACTTATTATTGCTAATTAAAACTTTTACTGAAATTTCCATTGTTTAAAAGTTGTTAACACTACACCGCCTTTTCTGGGGTTGGAAAATTTAAATACCCTGATTTAACTCGGAAAGTTCGTATTACGTGAGACAACATAGTGTAACTATACCTACTTAACAGTACTTCTATTTTAGTATTTTTCAAAGTGGAAGGGGGTACCTACGCTGATAGATTTCAATTCGATACAAATTTGCGACATTTATCATTTTTTAGGTTAAATACTTATATTTGTATGGAAATGACACAGGCATAAAGTTAAATTTGCTTGTAGAGTTTTATTACTACAACGACTCATACCATGACAAAAGTCCTGCTTATTATAGAACATGGAGGAGTTCAGCTAACATCGTAAACTCTAAAGTGGAACCTCTGTAAACCGTATGCTGCGGTACTTATTACAAACTAAGGGCAAAGTTTGAGCTTAAACGCGCCTGATTCGCTCACAAGCCTGGTAAGTCTTCATAAAATTACAACTAATATTCAGTGTATGCAGCTCTCTAACTTCACCTTCCCTAATAAACTTCAAGGCTTAGATGTTCTACAAGCAGCAGGTGGTGGTGATACCTAAAAGGAAAGTTGACGACCGCTTTTCCATACCAATGTAATCCCCATTATATGACGTAAAACCACCAAACTATAATCCAAAAGCTCGTAACTATGATCCAAAATGAACCCGAATGACTTCGTTCAGATCAGATGTGACTATTATTTGAATGTCGTAGTTCTATGGTAAAATCCATACTTCCATCCATACTTCCATACTTAATATTATAAATGCGAAAGTCTCTGTGTCTGTCTGTCTGTCTGTCTGTGTGTTCCCTCTTCACGCTTAAACCGCTCAATCGATTTAGATGAAATTTGGCATAGAGATAGGTTGAGTCCCTGAGAAGGACATAGGATAGTTTTTATCCCGAAAATCATCCCTTAAGAAAGTAAAAAGCGGGGTGGAATTGAATTAATTAATGAAGTGTCTGCTAATTTGTGTGCATAATATGCTCAAATTGAATAATTGCTATAAGACTTTCTCCAGGTGCTATTCTTACTCTAGCTGGGGTTACTAAGTCCATGCAGACGAAGTCGCGGGCAAAAGCTAGTACTTAATAATATAAATGCGGAAGTCTGGTCTGTCTGTATGTTACCTCTTTACGCTTAAACCGCTGAACCGATTTAATTGAAGTTTGGCATAGAGATAGTTGAGTCCCGGGGAAGGACATAGGATAGTTTTTATGTCGGAAATCATCCCTAAAGAGGGTGAAACGATGGGTTGGAATTGAGATAGTTAATGAAATGCCTGTTAATTGAATTAAGCATATGCTCAAATTTAATGATTGCCATTAGACTTCATCCAGGCGCTATACTTACTTTAGCTGCTGTCACTAATTCCACGCAGACGAAGTCGCGGGCAAAAGCTAGTATATGTTTATAAATGGAAGAAAAATCTCAGACAAAACCAAACTTGTTGACCATAGTTAAAGTACAAATAGTACAATAGTTGTTATGGGTAGTTTTACGGTACCATAACTATGCCCCCTCGTTTGATTTTTTTTCGATTTCTGTGCCTCAGTCATGTATCAAAGTAACAAGCTATAATGTATAAATAAACAAGATGCTCTCAAGAGTCTTGAATCTGGCAACATTTTGATGATTGATTGGCGGTATCCATCAACTCGCTTTAAGTATGGTAATATGTACTCTCAAATTGAAATGTGTTTACCAAACTCCGGCCTAAAATTCTCAGTAGATTCTTCAAGTAATTATAGGTAAGTAGCAGAATCTGTTAAATAGTCTTGTAGCGTGTATGCAAAAATAAGTTTTTTATAATTTAGGTATTACCTATATCTACTTAATCAGTGCGTGGTTGTTAAGTGTGATAAGAGATAATATTTAAATTTTCTACGACATCTACAGTAAAAAATAATTTTAATTTGTTTAATTTCACTATTGAATTTTTTTTTATTTGCTGACATGTCCCATAATTACTTAGTTAATTAAATTATAAGCATGTAATTAGTTCGTAAGTTTTCTAACACAATGTATTATTGTTGTAGAAATAAATAAATGAAAATGAATAATAAGTAACTGTATTTAAAATAAATTATTTAACACTATGAACGAAACAAAGCACTAGAAAATCATTGAAAAAGCGAAGACTGCAGTTATAATCGGATAAGATTTATATTTAAAAATTGGAAAAACTAAAAAAAAGTAGATAACCTGATCGTGACTTTACGTGTCTTGCATACAGGCTGATTCATGATACGTGAGAAGGACTATTTTAGTGTTGTTTATTTTATTATTTTATCTACACACATATCATAAACCCTCTATGATGCCTTCAAAATCCGTAAATAATGGCCAACATTAAGATAAACTGTTTTGTTACAGCAAATTTTTTATCTGTAAAAATGTTATTATTTACGAAAACATTATTTTATTCAAATTTCGAACATCTCTGAAAAAACAAAGAAATTTGATTTGACCTGTATTCTAATATCAGTCGAGATGACGTTTTATTCGAAATGTATGTCAATTGCATACAAATTTGACAAATCTCGCTTGTTAGTTGGTAATGTTGGTATCGAACGATATGGCAATCGACCCCCACTCTAGTTTATCTCTGATAAAAAAAAACTACGGATGCGTGACATGCGTGAAAAAAGTTTTCTTTGCCGCCATTTGACGTGCAGTTTATCTTTTAATTAGTTTGTAAGTAAAAAATAATTTGTTTTGTTGTTTTTAAAGTAACTCTTGTGAAGTTTCGTGTAAAGTCTGCGATAAAGATATTTCGAAGACGCCACCACATATCCGCGAATTCCGCCAGAGAGCAACTATGCCCCAATGTCGGCTGTAATATGAGATTAGTGAATATATCATAAAAAGTTAATAATATGTGTGTAGATAAAGCAGTGTATGTAACTGTACATTATTAGGCATTAAAACACTCGTGTGATTCTATTATGAAACTCACTACGTTCGTTCCATAAACCCACACTCAAGTTTTAATACCTTTCATTATGTAGCAGTCACATAAACTACTATTATGATTAGTTAACAAAAATAGATATTGATATTGACAAAAGTCAGTAGATGTTGTTAAATAAAATTAAGTCTAACCGTTTGAGCTCTAGGGCTAAAGAAAAAGATACACACAATAAACATAAAAAGGTATCATCGACATGGAAATTATAAGACCTTCCTTTTAAACGGTTCTTACACTTCTTACTAAACTAAGCAACTTTCAGTAGTTTCAGGTATACGTGAGAATTGATAGATTCGCATTTACGCTGTTAGTCTCATCGCTTGCCAACCATAGGTTGGCGTAACGTACAAGCATTCGGCTAGTAACTGGTAGGTAAAAATATTTTTCATCACATGATCGAAAAAGATTTTATTTCACACAGGTGTACTAATGGACAAAGGCCAATATTATTTCCGCGGGAGTTATGGATTTTGGAAAAAACTCCCAAGGGAGTTATCGATGTCTAACCTGTCAAACAATTACAATATGGCGGACGAATGTTTGAAATGTCACCGTATTTAAGAGTTATTTAGCTTAAAATTTAGTTCTTTCTTCGTAGGTGTAATGAAAAACATTGTGTTGAACTTCGGGGGTAAGAATATTGCAAACTCGGGTCTTTAATTTACTCCAGCCGAATTTACGACAACCGCAGTTGTCGTGAATTAACACCGTCGTTTCCAATATTTCACTTACCCCCTCGTTGCACAATGTACCTACTATACTTCCCGGCTGGCCGTGGACATGCATTTTACGCTTAAAAGATGGGATTTGTAAAAAAAATGCTACTAGTTTATCTATTATGCCCACGACTCCTTTTGCATACATTTCTTTTTTTTATTGTGTTTTAGATAAACGTAATATTACTACTTTTCATTAACACTTAAGTTTACTTACTTCTTTCCAATGTAAATTATGCTTATCGTGTAAATAACCCAAATTCGCTAACGAAATGAACTGAGGCTAATATAAAAACTAGAATACTGTTGCCGATTGTATTTTTCTGTCAATAGCGTGTGCGTGTCATTAATAATTGATCAATTAGCAGCGCCATCTATTTTACCTTTAATGAATTCGACGGCTTGATTGGCGTAGTCAATCAAGTATCCCGGATAACGAGGTATGGTATCCAATTAAGTAGATCTCAGTGCACCCGATATGGACCGTATAATAAACAGGTATTCTGTTGCACTAGATTTATTTATTAGTTTTTATTATATACATGGAAACCAACAGCTTTAAGCATTTCTACTTTTATTTCTACAAACTATAATAGAATTACAGAGCCAATTACAGGTTCACATTTACAAAACTTGAACAGATTATCTCATAAAGATCAAATACATGGTGAAATTGTTATGTTTGACCATACGCTGAGGGGTGAATATTGTTAAAATATTTATCTTAATAACCTGTTACCTTATTTAATAACTACTAGCGCCACCTGTTGTACACTGAGTGTAAACTATTATATACCTATATTATTGTCTGTGACAGATTAGAAAAAAAATCATTCTCGTTGCAACGGCTATTCTTTTCATTTTAGGTTACGGGCAGTCCATGCTTCAAAGTAGTTTTTTAAAATATTTCGTGTGTGATTAGAAAAATATCGACATCAAATTACATAGTGAATGTTCCTAAACTAAAAGGACGTGAAAACTATGATGATTAGGCGTTCGCGGTAAAAAAAAATCTGCTGTCGGAGGGCATAGACATTGACGCCATAAGTGAGAATATGAGTGATCAAGATCAGAAGAAAGCTACCAAGCTAGTGATGACAATAGATCCTTCCTTATATGTGCATATCACGAACGAGAACACTATAAGTGCTTTGTGGCATAAGTTGTCGCCTTAGCCTTAGCCGAAGCCCGTCGCGCAATGTCGTGGCCAGGACGTTCAGTATCAGTTCGGGAGTTTCTCGAAGATACAATCTCTTAAAGAGATGTAAACTTGCAGTTCACTGGATACCGGATGGCACTTCAACAGTCAAGATCGGTTTATCTTTTTGACTATAATTCTTGGTCCCGTTTTATTAGTAGGTAGTTAAACGTCTTATGTAGACGACTGTGTTAGCTGGAAATAAAATAGAGAAATCTTATTCTTGACCTTTCGCACTTGCTCGGGCAGCGTTTAGAATGATGTCCCTAAGCGCTCTCACTCGTATCTACGGCAGTGACTAATGTTGCTGAGTGCTGCAAAAAATATGTTTATCGCTTCCTGACACGTGGTAAAAAATCAGGGAGTGTACATAAATGAGTGATGTTAGTGCTGAGTTCGTAAGTGTTGATGGCTATGACGTTTATGATCCTTTTGACAAGTTTACTTAGACTTAGGATCGTATGATTCTTTTGACAAGTTTACTTAGGAAAGGCATCGGATTGATCAAAAGCAAAGGATAAGATAATAGACATTTAGATACTTAAGCTACCTCAACCCACGACGGTAGTTCGACTGAAACTTGACCGAATTTTCACTATCACGGAAGATTCAATATACCGTGTAATATGACATGTCATGTATGACAGCTTGTCAATTTCAGTATATACCAAAATGTTTTTTTTTCTTTTATCAAGTTGTCATGGTTACGCTAAAACTACTAAAATTTACTACGGATTGAAATTCGCGCACTAGAACTTCAAACATTTATTCAGCAAATAGGTCACAATGGCACTTTTACACGTCAACATTGAATTTACATACAAGCAACAAACGGCTTTTTAACACTATATCTATTTTTACATAGGTACATGATACGTTTTGCTTCTGGGATGTTGCAATAAACAACATACTATGAAACCCTCTCTCGATGCACGAACTCCCGAAGCCTATTTGCACAATTTCATTTTCAAACAACAGCTAACTTATTTCAAATATTTACAATCGATCGTAAGGGCATACAAAGAGTTCTCTTTATCTCAATACCTGAACTCGGCTTGTAAGTTCTGAGAAATAATAGGTACTTCACTCAATTGCGAATTTTGTAGGTATTGGAAAGTAAATAGCATCGTAGGTATTGGGAATTTTATACTTAAATAGCTAAGTAGGTATTGGAGCTAAATCTCGTTTAAGTTTGATTACACCACTGTTTTAAAAAAAAGGAGTGTAGGTATTATTTCTTTATGCCAAGGTATGAGCCTTAAGTTCATTTTGCTTAAAGGAAACATTATTTTATATTGGCGTATTAACAATTCAGCAGGCTAATTTTATTCTTATTAAACAATTTGTTATAGTTTTGATCTTGACACAGGTCGCAGTGTATCCCACGCGTATGTGCGAGGGAAATACCTAAAGACATGACTTTATGAAAAAACAAATTGTATACAATACATTTAGTAACAGAACTATAATAATGACATATTTTTAGTGTGCTTAAGACATTAAGTAAAGTATTAAAGGGGCCCACTGACTATCAGTTCGCCGGACGATATCAATCAATCAATCAATCAAATATATTTATTTGTATAAATAAGGGTACAAAACAGGTGGTATACAAAGTTTTCATTATCATTCCTTATTTTACCATAGTCGGGCGTACAAATATTCAATACCTAAATTTAACTTAACTATTACCCATAGAGCTATATGTACATACATGCAATGTTATAATCTATATGGCACAATTTTAAACACTCAAAAAATTATTGAAAATGAAATTGATAATTAATGTCCTATCGACCTGCCAGTTGCCAGATATCGGCCTGTCAGTTAGAACAAAAATTTGACAGTTCGGAACAACTGACAGGCCGATATCGTCCGGCGGACTGATAGTCTGTGGGCCCCTTAACACTAACAGTGTATGGACCAAGGTCTGAAATAAATGTTTTTTTTATGACGTGCGCGCGTTTCAGCGTGTGTTCAACCTTAACAAATTTCGAAATAAGAATCGGCATTCAGGCGACACGATTATGTACATAGGTTAATTAAGCTTTCAGACTCCTGCAATATCGTCGTCGCATTGACACAGTGATGTGGTGAAACGCTAATAATTATGGATGGTGAATGTTTGACTTGACACAGAGTGCTCTACTGAGAAGATTACAAGTTATGCCTTGATCACACGTACCGAGTAAACGGGCGAGACAGTGCTCTCGGTCGAGTACTCGGTGCGTATAAACATAAGCGGCGAAATAGGTTTAGGAATGAAGCGATACGTAGAACACTAATCCTTCTACGTACGTACGTAAACATTTGTTTATTTAGAAACATACTTTAAGGGCCACTTGTACCAACCCACTAACCCGGGGTTAAGCGGTTAAACCGTTAACCCAGTGTCAAATTGTACTGGTAACCATGGTAACTCCAGGTTTAACCGGTTAACCCTGGCATAGTGGAATGGTACAAGTGGCGCTAAGAGTTGTAGACACAGTTTCCTCAATAAGATTATGTATCATATATTGATTTAAACTAACACGATTTTCACTCATACGTTTCAAACTAACACGGGACTTAATTTTGCCTACAACCCCATATTAGAGTTATCTATAGATCAAGAAGTACCCGTACTAATAATAAAGGTGCATTTTTCAACCCCCCTTCCTCATCACCTTTTTGATCTGTAAGTACACTTTTCCAAAGTTCCAGACCCAGTATTTTATTATCCCTTCCAAAATTACGATTTCTCAAACTCTTCGAAATACGCTTCTGTCTCGGACATGACCTTTTCGATTCAGCTGAATTTCTTTCCTCCGAGTTGTTTCATGTTACAAAACAGGAAAAAGTCACAGGAAGCCAGATCAGGTGAATACGGTGGGTGCGGCAACAATTCGTAGAAATAGAAAACATTTATTTGGTCTATATCTATATCTATTGAAATAAGAAACATAAGAGTAATTAATTATAGATACACCAATTAGGATGCCGCTCGCCATAGACACGACACTGCTTTATAGGAAAACCTAAAATAGAAAAAATATATGTAATTTGACTTCTAAGAAAGAGAGATAGAGAGAGAGAGTTCACTGACATTAAACATTTAGTTGAATAGGTAGCGAAGTTCTTCATTTGGCAGCGACAATTCTGGGTGAATGGGTACGTTATCTGCATATTTTTATCCGTGAGCACAGTAGGTCCCATCGAGCCTCCAACTTTTCCAAGTGTAACTTATTATGCAATATACTCGTATTGTTTATCTTTCCGTACTACACGCCTAGATCCTCTGCTAATTCGCGGACTCTAATCTGTCAATTAGCGGACTCTAATCAATCAATAAAAAAAATGTAAACAAACGAGCCCCTACGAATTCCGGCGATAAAGTGAAGACAAATAAAACGCCTTAAGGGGATAGCAAACAGTTTCAGTACAAAAGCAAGATAAATAGAAAACTATACGGTCCTGAAAATGTAGAATTTCGAGAGCGCGAAGACGGCTAAAACAGAGGAAAATTAGATGTAAACGTAGCGCCCGCATGGTGCTACCTTCGAATCTGTCTCGAAAGAAAACAGGCAAGTAAGTAAGTAATTTATTTATTGTAAACTGTGTATGCATGTGCATAACAGTGATTAAATATAAATCATCTATCAACAGTTGCTGATTTTACAGCATAATACAGTTTTTAGCATTAAAATGTTAATTATATTTAGTTAAATACTATTTATAATTTTATAGCTTCAAGTAAAGTGCTGTTTAGATTATTTAAGACAGTTTAAAGAAATTTTGTTATAATGCAATAAGTTTTTTAAGAAATATACTTAGGATATTTACATTTTTTTAATGACAAACTGCTCATTATTGCGCCAATAAAATATATAATATCCAAATAAGTATGTAAGATAAGAATATGCATCGTAAAAGTAAACCGATACAAGGTGGGACAAAATACCTATATAAAAACTACACCGCAATGAAGTTAGTTTCAGCTACCGCGTAAAATCTTTTTCGGCACAAACCTTTTTGTCAATTAAAAGCATTCATTTTATTATTTACGTTTCATAAAGCCCGCCCCTCCACTTATTAACCAAATATTAACTAAAGTCGACACAAATATGAATAAAAAAAAATATTTATTTCAGACTTTAAAAAAAAACATATTTTGTTAGTAATACTTTATATATGAACGCCAATCAATTTACGAGTATAATAGACGAGTTTCGATTTTGTCGGACGACGCGAAGCATATATGTATAGTGCTTTTCTCCGAATATGTAAGGAAACGAGGTAAAGTAATCATCACTCAAATCGAACCTTCACATCTGTTCACATCTATCTTCACATCAAAAACGTCAATAGTTATTTGTGCAACAAGAGAGGAAAGTTGGTTTTTCTTGCGAGTGTTTATTTTGAGTCCCGAGACAGCGAAAGATTCTATAATTGAATCACGAGCGAAGCGAGTGATTCTAAGGTAGAATCTTGAGCGTAGCGAGGGACTCAAAAACACGAGATGTAAAATAACTTTGCTCTCGTGTTGCACACATAATTTTTCACTTCAGTAGTGAGAACATATTAAAGGTTAAAATGTATTTCGAATTACACAGAATAAACAGAAAAAAAGTATTATAATATGTACGATACGATAAGATACGATACGATACGAGACCGGACCGGACCGGACCGGACCGGACCGGACCGTACCGTACCGTACCGTACCGTACCGTACCGTACCATAAAAAAAATGTTTGCGTTTTTCTTAGTGGATATATATTTTTTAAAAGTAAAAAACAATACAGTAATAAGTTATTACTGTATTGTTTTTTACTTCCCGTCCGGTAGAACAGGACAGAATGATTTGATTTTTTTTAAATTTGAGTTTGACAATAATGAAGAACTTACCGTACTATTTTTGCTACAATAAGGTGAACATCTCCGAGCGTATTGGAGAAAATAGTATTTACTACATAATAGTAAGCGAATAGGAATCGAGTTGAACGGGCCCTGCCACTACGACTGCCGCACACTCGCCGGGTTAAGTCCACTTGCATTTTCAAACGAGTGTTCAAGAAAAAGGAAACACTAAGGGAAACTGTACCGCATCACAAAAGTGGGCAACTTATAATGGCTGCTAACACTACTTTATATGGTGATCCTTCTGTCTCCAGCACTATGTTAACACAGACCCGGAATTTATTAACTTTGTATAATGATTGAGGTAGTATATACCTAACTAAAAATGTACCCTTGTGGCAATCATTTAATTAATGAATTAAGAATGTATCGTTAAGAAAACCTTAAAGGCGAAATTAGCTATTTATGCAACAAGTGCGGAAAGTGTATGATTTCCGAGGAGTGGAATTTTATTCACGAGCGAGCAAAGCGAGCGAGTGTATAAAGGAATACGAGTCGGAAATCATCTTTACGCACGTGTATCATACAATGTTTTACTATGCATTGTGCGAGTAAATAAAAAACATATCATAGCAAATTAGTTTAATTATTAAAAAATTGAAAACAAAAAGCACTAGAAAAGTAGTACTTTGCGCATGATATGGCACATGCATTGTAAAATAAACTTATGATTTGCTTACTGCAATGGTTTGTGAAAAATTTTAACTTTCTTGGGACGACATCTTCATACTATTTGAAAGCTGTCAGATAACCTATATGTCCCATCCCATGCCCGCCAGGGAAGCGCCACAGTCATGCACAGAGCAAATATATGTGAACCATGTGAAACATAGACATAGTATATACAAGTAGTTATAGACATGAAACTGAGCGACCAGGGGTAAGAGAAAGACATATTCATGTATTGACAGTTACATGTATGGCAGCATAATCCTTTTTTTCTTTCCCCTTTTATAAATTTCGGTATTTCGCCATCGCCTCCTTGCTATGATAAAAATGCTCGGTCGGTGATAAAGACAAAGCATGGCACTATTTTCTCTTTCCTCTTATAGGAATCGCAATAAAACCATCTTTCTAAATCAAAGAGTGTCAGGCCCTTGATGTGACCACATGTCAAATATCGAAAGTCCAACTAAGCTTACTGTGAACCGTGGAAGTGTCACAGTAAACGCCATATCTTCATAGAAATCTGACGTTGGTTGTGACACTCCCACACTTTGTCATTGCAAAGTCTGTCCAAGTGGAGAGTTATGGATATGCAATCAAAATTCGTTTTATGCAAAGCTTGAAAAGTTCAACCAATTGTCCACTGCGATTAACGATTTCAAAAATACATCGTTTATGAGTAAAACAAACAAGTAGACATGACTATAGTTGGTCACACCAAATTGTCAGCAAATAAGAACAAAAAAAAACTATACTCATCCTTTTCTTTTGGGTGCTAGTACTAGTGTAAGACAAAGATAGTATGATTCTCTGTGTCTGTTTGAAATGAGACAGTCCTTTGTCATTTGACAAACTATATATATTATTTCGTGACAATAAACAAATAACACATTTTAATTCTAAAAATTTGCACACTGTCACTCACTCATAAAATCAACCTACGATATCAGGAATCTCTCGCAAAACCAGATATTATGTAACTATTGTACAACTAGTAGAACAATTCTACATTTTGCTTACCTCCAGAACATGCGTTTAATTCTACCAAACGTGAGTGCAGTTAAAGCTCACATTTAAATAATGTAGTAGAGTTCTATATGTAGAGGCATCCAAACAGTCGGAGGTCGAATGTCAGTTTGAGTTTGTAGTATGCGTCGTACCTACATACTTTTATTTCAACAGTTAGAGAAGTACCCGAAAACCGAGTTAACTTTTTGTCGTGAGAAGTAAGTTTTGGTTGTAAAGCTGATGTAACACGAAATGTTAAAGGCACAGACGTTTCCCACTAGATGAGACCGCAGACTGAACGGATATCGCAATAAATACAATAGCATTAATGAAGAGCGCGAGGTCACCACACTTACGTAAGTGTAATAAATGTCAAGGGATGCCAAGTTCGTTAACGGTTTCGCAAATAAAAGAAGTGAGATTTATCTGGAAACCAAGTTATTTCAAAGCCCCTTAGACCACAGCTTCTGTCATGCATACCGTTTTTAGGGTTCCGTAGTCCTCTAGTAAGAGTAATGTCATGTTCGCCATGTCCGTCCGTCTATCTGTCCGCGGCTTTGCTCCGTGATCGTTAGTGCTAGAAATCTGCAATTTGGCATGGATACATAAATCATGTATTGCGACAGAACGGTAAAATAAAAACTACAAAAAAGTTTTTTTTTAGGGTACATGGAATGTATAAATGTTTTTTTTATGAAAATACAAAATGTTTCTTATAAAAAAAAAATCGCTTTGACCCAATGGTGTGGGATATAGTTGGATATGTCTTTCAAAACGAATAAAGGATGACTCACGTTAGACCGGGCCGTGACCGGGACGGAGCTTCCGGCGCTTCGTTTTCTATGGAAAGCATCACATGATCACCTGTCACGTCATAGAAAAGTAAGCGCCGGAAGCTCCGGCCCGGTCACGGCCCGGTCTAACGTGAGTCATCCTTAAGGGTCTCCAACAACCGGTTTTTGATAAAACAAATATTTACGGAAATAATCGCTACAAAAGAAAAAAAATATGTGTTTCCTCCCCCCCTCTAAGTTTTGAACCATGGATCCAAAAAATATGAATACTTTCAATGAAAACTATAGCGAACATGATAAGTCTAGCCGTTTTTGATTTGTTGCAAAAAGTCTTCTCTTCTTAGTAAAAAGACGTACAAAGCGCTGTTCCCTTACGCTTGTAATGTACATGATACTTACTAATGGCCCCGTTTGGCCTATTCTGACAGAATGGTAACTACGGAACCCTACACTGAGCATGGCCCGACATGCTCTTGGCCGATTTTTCAATCTCTTAAAATGATGTGTTATGTTATTTGCTACTCAATATTGCTACTCAAAGTTTGAAAGAACTTGGTTTCCAGTTAGATCTCACTTCTTTTAGCAAAACCGTTAAAGAACTTGGCATTCTTTCACATTTTAAGTTTTGCAAGCCTATTATTACAATAAACAATACGCTTGTAATAGGCAATTTACTTAATGTTATGTGACACCAATCGACGATTATCCCTGTATGCACTATTATAGTGCACCCAAGGATAATTAAGCCCTCGTGTGTAGGATTACAGGGAATGGAAACAAAAGAACTGGGCTATTTGTGTTGAAGTGCTAGTGGACTGGATAATCAAGACTATTGAAAAGACTATGGCATCTGCCCTTATGTTGACCACACGAAAAACTGGACAAGCAATCGGCGGTTTTTTTAAACAAAAATTATATCTTTAAAGGATATTCGTAGCGAGCTCAAGTTGCAAGATGGCAAACGAAGACAAACAACAGGTGCAAAGAACGTATCCGTTACCTTAAGACCGGCCTTTTTTGTTTCCAAATAAATATTGCTACAGTTCAGTTCCATCATACTGCCTCGGCCACGGAACACACGCCCCGAGCGTCACGAGCGTGCGTTTCGTGGTCCACGGGTAATATTTTTTTTTAATTGCGGAGTCTATAGTGGAAATCTTTGGAGAACAGGCTTGTCTTTGAGCGCTACGGCGCTCCGAGTGCTACGCTTTTTATACTGAGGTGAACTATGTAAGTTCAGAAAGGAGACTAAATTTTTAAGCTTATGGCGAGGTCATTAAAGTAAGTATAATACTTACTTTAAATTGACCTCGCGATAAGCTTAAAAATTTAAAAAAATATACTTACTTAGTTGAGTCATTATTACAGCAAAATCACAATGACTTAAGCGACATCTTATATCCTAATGGAGCTTGCCAATTTCCAACAGTTAGAATTTTTTTTTTAACCCGAAAGAACAAGAAAAATCTATGTACCTATCTTTCGAACCTGCTACAAAATTTCACGAGAATCGCTTGAGAAATACGACCTGTCTGAGAGAATAGTGAAATCATTTACGCCCAAGCTGAAACTGAGACCATTGCTTTCGCTCGGTCAGTTATTTACTTAAGCGTCAAGATTTTTGCATTTGTTGTAGTAAATTTAGGTATGTACCGACTTCATTTTATTAAGTAAGTGAACATTTAAAAAAATATATTAAATATTTCTCTTTCAAGTGACGTAAATAGACGTAAAAAAAATCTCATATGCATCATAATTACTCAGCTATAGGAAATACTTTAGGGAACTTTGTTAATTTAACTTAAACTTTATAACTGCACGTCGCGCGACTCATCTTGTATTTCATCTCCTTTTGTTAAATATTACAAAGAAATAATTATAATACTTACTTAATAGTACTTGCTTTAGGACTTAAGTGATGCAACGCAACGCATATTTTTTGCGTATTTATTGTGGATTTCTCGAAATAGCTTTTGATTCGAAGTCAAATAAAAAATATAAAATGTTGCCAATCGCTGTGTAATGTGTATCCTTTACATATTGTAATTTTAATAGTAATAGTTTTCGCAAATTTTTAATCGAGAGGCAATGACTGAGCAATTCGTCCCTGGTCCGTGACTGACATAATTATGATACCTATATAGTCCATCTACTACAAGTCTGCACTAGATTCGTCGTTAGGGCAAGAAAACCTCTGAAAAAATTTGGCTTTCCATCAAAGTAGGGTCCTTATATCATTCTTCATGTCCAAG
Source organism: Cydia strobilella (assembly GCF_947568885.1). NCBI lineage: Eukaryota > Metazoa > Arthropoda > Insecta > Lepidoptera > Tortricidae > Cydia > Cydia strobilella. Next base: position 6,830,015 of record NC_086045.1, read on the forward strand.
AAGGACCTTTCTATCAGAATTTCTGTTGGAATTTCAGATAAAAAAGACCTTATTGCACTTGAAGCATAAGGTCCCTTCTGTAATGGAAAGCCACAAATGTTCTTCCTAGTTGTTGCTATACAAATCCTAAGTCCGCCCTAGAGTTGTGTCGTTCTCGAGAACGTTCTCCCGTTTGTATGGGAAAATTTCTCCCTCGAGAATGTTCTTCATTGTAAATTGAGAACATTCTCGAGAACGCACAACTATAAATTGTCCGCCCCTACCTAGAATTTGCATCCGAAATTTCTCATGAGATACATAACTTCTCTAAGTAGCTTCACTTAACTTTGTCAAGTTGTTCTCGCATACACATTGTTTCATCTCACACATTTTGGCCCAATTAATACTTAGTCCCATATTAATTAGTATACTTACACTTGTAACTCCTTATCTCGTCTCTGATTTGTTATGTGATTCCTACTTGTGCTTATTAATATTATTATCGTCAATATAATTTAGTTTAATTTCTATAACATTGTATTTTATACCTCAACCCGACGACAAAGATAATTAATTAGATATTCTTTGTTTATACATCTTAGTAGGAATTAAGGATCTAGGACGTAGGTTGCACTTAATAATGTGAAAACTTCTATCGCTCCGCATGAAAACCCGTTCAGTAGTTTTTTTTAATTTATCGCGAACATACAAACAGACAGACGCAGCGGCGGACTTTGTTTTATAATGTAGTGATGAAAATTAAAAACAATACAAGACAATAATAACAAACAAAAATAGCTAAATGTAAACTAAACTAGCATTAAATAAAACTGCAATACGTATATGCTTTAGAAGTAATAGGAAAAATACTCCTTCTAACAGATACACAGATACTTAATTTAGTTTTTAACCTGGAATGTCATGTGAGCTACCTACAATACTTACTTTTATCACGGAATTTATTCGCTACAGGTTAAAAAGAGGTTGCCAGTATGATTAACACGTTCTCTGCTCTATTATACGGTTCGGGCGGAGTACGTCACTTTCTGAGTATGTCACTTTCTGAGTGCGTCACTTTCTGAATACGTCACTTGCTGAGTACGACACTTTCTGAGTACGTTGTACGAGTACGTTGTGTTGCGGGTACTCAGACAACCATATATATATTTAAAACATACAAATACATAAATACATAGAAAACACCCACGACTCAGGAACAAATATCTGTACTCATCATACAAATAAAAATAAATATAAATGTATAAATGTTTTAATAGCATTACCTAGCGCTGTCGTGCTTTTAGTAACCTATCATAGGTTTATAAGATGTCACTTTATTCCCACTACAAAATGACAATGGTAAGGGCAAGGGGTACGAAGCGCGGAAAACATTCCGGTAGGTACCAGCAGTAGAAAGAAGGGCACATTTATTTTTAATAAAAACGCGGCCGTCTGTAAACCGTGTTTAGGCAAGATTGATATTGCGTATCACGAGTCGGGAGACACGGAATCATTTGATATTCATGTCGGGACAATGCCGGAAGATGTTTTTACTAGTCTTTTTTTTTCGAGTTGTTAGGTACCTACATATTTCACGGGAGTATGACTTTGTGGAATAATCAGTTTATTACGAGTACAATACGAAAATGTTTATTATTATAGGGTACAAGTCCAACGCTGAGGTGATAGAAGTATACATTATGAAATGTTATCTTTGATCATAATATGTGTCTTTCCATCACGGGGTCCTTATGCTTCAAGTGCAATAAGGTTCTTTCCATCTGAAATTCCAACAGAAATTCGGTTAAAAAATCCTTATTGCACATGAAGCATAAGAACCGTTCTCTGATGGAAAGCCACATATATAAGCCGAACTGGAGAATTATAATACTTTCAGCAACGCAGCCATAATAAAGCTTTTACTATGTAAGTTTATAGTATTAAGAGTAAGCCTAGCTCATTTACCTCTTCTTGATGTTTTTTTGTATTGTTTGTATCGTTTTCTGTATTAAGGTGTGCAACTGTGCAATAAAGAGTATTATGTATTGTGTGCGATGAGAGACCTGCATTTTATGCATTTGTCCGCTTATCTTTCAACACTAAATTGAGAGATAGCTAGATAGCGCTGTTGCCATTAGCTCGGAGAAGAACACAAACATGCTCCCGATAGGTATCTCTGGAGATTTCTGTTTTAACCAGAGTCAAACACGAATTGAAGTGAGTAGTCGGCAATAATAGCTTGTACAGGAAACGAAACATTTTTTTATATCACGTCGGTGGCAAATAAGCATTGCTACGCTTATGTTTTCTGGAAACATGATTAAAAGAACGCAACGATTAAAAGAACGCAATGACTCCCGCCTCGTTGCGAATATTGCATTTTGCACCCAAACTATGCATTGCACATACACGTGTGGGGTATTAAACGAAAGACAATAAAATATGATATATTTCACTAATACACTATGTACCAATATATACAATAGTTTAAGAGAAATTTAAAAATAAATAAAAATGATGAAAAAATAAATTAGATTATTTGGGTTTTTCAACCAAACCAAAAGTCGGACGTTAAAGCAATGTACTACAAAATTAAAGCTGATGTCTCAATCCATACACTAATATGAAAATAATCAAAATCAGACCAAAAATGTGAAAATTATACATCAAAATGTAGATATTTGCTAGAACAAATGCATTAAAGTTAAAAAAATCGAAATTGGTCATTTTCAGGATAATTCGCATAAGCTTCTAGTATGTTATTAGGAATATAAAAAGGATCATAAAACTGCTGGGAGACAATCTCTATAGTGCCTGGGTAACACTAACAAATAATGGCGTCATACATGTGACCGCTGAATATTAGTGCGACAGAGACAGTTACATTTCGTTTGCTACGGAGCGTAAACGGTTGGCATCTTGGCCAGGCACCCTGGTCATTTGGAAAGCGAAAGACATACGGATCTCGTTTCTATTACCCATTTCAGAGGCCAGCTGCAGATTTGGTTTTAATGTAAACTATAAGTACCTAAACGGTTGGCATCTTGGCTAGGCACCCTGGTCATATCTGGGTACAAGTATGTATACTTTCTTAACATAATAAACTAAAATTACTACTACCATGCATATAAAATAAAATAAAAGAGTGGCTATAACAATAAAAATAATGTTACTTGCTATTGAAATCGACAACGATCAAGATTATTCTTCACTGCGTTCAAAACGCGTTATAGTTGCCGGCGCTCGCGTACCGCGCGTCAACGCCATCTATTGAGTGTTATTTCGTGAAATCGATGAACGCTCCAGGGAATAAGGGCTCTTAATGTATACGCGCCTTAAAAAAGTGAATAAATGAATGTAATGTAATCTAATAATAATATTTTAAACATTCATCGTCATTTATAGCTATTGACATAATAATATTTACGAGTAAGCCAGTAGCACCTGAGCATGGCGAGAGGTATAATGTATTAGGGAGCTAAGAAGGTTTAGCTCGCCTGACCCACTTTAGGATCAATCATGGAAAACGCCCTTGCCATCACAATTGAGGAGTCCATTAAGGATTTATCCCCAAATCGCTCCTGCGACTGGGACTGTAGGTAGCCAGTACATGAAAGTAGGTAAGCTGTGAGTAGCGGTGCATCTAGGGTGATCCGCGAGCTGGTTGAAGCGTTTTAGAAATTTGAATACATTGCCGACTGCAGTTGGAGTTTTGCAAAACTAACCTTTGATATGAATAAACTTAACGAGTCCACAATACATAACGACATAACTTATCGAGCCCAAAGTACGCCATTATTTTATGGTTTTCGTTAGAAGGTTTCATTTTATCAAATAAATGTCGCATTCAGAGGGAAAATATTTCACTCAGGCGGTTGGTGAAGTAATTGCGCAGAATTTAAACGTATTTTCTAGAGCAGATCCTTTTGTTCCGACTGACTTTAGGTGTGTATCATATTCTCCTAAATTATTTCTCAATAATTCCATACCATACTCCAATAATGAAAAGTGACAATATCTTTGGTCTGTCATATTGTATTTTTTCCCGCATCTCGGTTACGCTTGACCTCCCCGAATGAATAAAACATCTCAGATATCATCGGAAGTTCTTGTAGAATATTGAAAACGGAAAAGTGATCAGAAAAAAATGTGATATAATAAAATAGTAAGCTTCCCTGAATTCAATCGAGACGTGAGTTGATGGATGAAAATATACCTAATATTAAATAATATTGACGTTGAAAACATTATGGTTAATCAAGCATTACCTTTGTAAAAAAAATATTTCGCTAGCTCCAAATAAAATATTATAACGGACAATTGCTTAAAATTGCGTGCAACAATTTATTTTGTAGGTACTTGTTAGAATAATATACAAATGAAACAAGACAATATTTCATAAGGCGCTCCTGTCCCAGACATAATTCTTACGGTATTATGAAATATATGGGAAACAATTTCTAAAGTATTCTAATTTTCATTTTTAAAGCAACAGATGCGGACACGGACGCTAAGCGATTAGTTTTACATAATGTTAAGCATCCTTGATTTACCCATTACTCTTCTTTAACTTGTCGAACGTGTTAGTTTTGGCTCAGCGCACGTCTACAAAATGTCTAGGACATCATTGTCAAGCATAGAAGAAAGTGACTTAGGATGACACGCTAGAATGATGGTCCGGGTCCGGGTCGAAGAGTCCGGCACTTTGTTTTCTATGACGGGTGATCAGTGATCACGTCGCATTTGGTTTTTATAAAAAACGAAGTCTCGGATGTTTGACCCGTACCCGGATTGTTTTAGCGTGCTTAAAGCTAGCTGAGATATAAAAAAAACCATTTAAACAACAACATACTATCTAGTACATAGTAGTAGTAATAGTAGTAGTAGTAGTAGTAGTAACTTTTATTTATATTTTTTTATACTTTATACGAGTAAATGACTGAAATTTTCCATTCACATTAATTGAAGTTGGTTTTCTTTTTTGTAAAAAGTTGTTATACGCTATTCTAGCTAGCGCAATAGCGCATAAAATTTTTTACAAAAAAAGAAAACCGACTTCAATTGATGTAAATGTAAAATTTCATAGTTAAAAAAAATCGGGATAATCTTACACAGATCGACCTAGCCCCAAACTATGCAAAGCTTGTACCATGGGTACCTACTAAACGACGATATACATACATACGTATATAGATAAATACATACTTATATACACAGAAAACAGCCATGACTCAGGAACAAATATCTGTGTTCATCACACAAATGAATGCCCTCACCGGGATTCGAACCCGGGACCATCGGCTTCACAAGAAGATCTGTTTAAATTAACACCTGACGTAATCTCGTGGCTCGGGACCCTGGAAGTTCTAAAGTCCTCCTTCCCGATCAAAAGTTATGCAATTGCCACGTTCATCAGCTGACTGGCTACAACTAAGAATAAAACAAGTTTTCCAGGCGCTTGCAACCTTAATAAAGATCAATTTTCTGTGGGGCTGCGCTGCTAGTTTCCTTTTAAAAGGTAAATGGCTTTAGCTGAAGGTTAACTTTATGGCTGCGGCAGTATTGTTTTCTTTTTACGGACTTATCCGATTCAAAGCAATATTTTCGTTCTGGAAGTACCAGTTAGTATCAGTTAACATTTTTCGCGGTCAAGAAACTTGTTGATTTTACAAGTATTCATATTGCATACCTACAGGATATCAATAAATCGTAGAATTTTTACCAAATCTCTTAGAAATTATACTCTCGATTTCGATCCACGAAGGATGACTCATTTAATTAAGATCATGGTTTTCTCATCATCGAACATATTTTCAAGCATGCAGCTCAAGTTATGTTTAAATACACGAGGTTTTGCCAGTTCCTGCTGAGGATTGCTACTTAATCGACATGGGTGAAACTATTTCCTTTTTAATCAGATCAACATTATTGCTTTAGCTGAAAAAAAAAAGTCAGCTTTTCGTGAACTAAATACTTGATAATAATAATATATCAGGATTCGATATCTTTAGAGTTTTTTCTTTTTTAATATTATGCTGGAGATACGCTGAAGGGTAACGGTCTAGAAGTGTAGATTTTTTGTTGGCTGCTTTAAGCGATATTAAGGTATTTTAGGGTAGTAGGACCTTGAAATTTAAAAATATATTTTTAAAATATTGTAGAGTTCAGATGGAAGATTTGTTCGAAAGGGGGTCAACGTGGCGTTGAATGTTTTTTGCGGCTTTACGCAAAATTTACGGAGTCGCGGGTTAAAGCAAGTTTTTGTTATCACTCTTAAGCGCCACTTGCACCATTCCACTAACCGGTGGTTAAACCGTTAACACAGTGTTAAATTGTACTAATAACCATGGTAACTCCAGGTTTAACCGGTTAACCCCGGGTTAATGAAGGGTGCAAGTGGCACTAAGACATCCCCTTCGATTAAGCATTTACTCGTACATGATTAGTCAGTCGTACAACAACCTAATGTTGGCCTTAGGGCCCAGTAGGTTCGTGTTCTTCTCTCACTCTCACTGAGCGTAAGCGTGAGCGAGATGGATAATATGCTCGGGCAAGCAGATTTCATGTTTCTGAATTTTAATTTTTTGTGTGTTTTAATAATAAAAAAGTAATAACTAAATTCCCTCAAGCATAATATTGTTCATTTTTATTAGAAATAATTTTAATATTTTTAGTTTTTGTGCATAATTTATTAGAATTTTTTAAGGTGCATTTTAGAGATCTATGTTCGTGATTTTTTTCCATCGAGCGAAAGTCAAAAAAATCAGGATTCGAATCGCCGAAGACCGTAACGAAAGGCCTCAAGATTGCTAATTAAATTTTTACCATGTGATCTAAAAAAGCGCTACGACTAAAAAAAAACAAATCAAAAAAGCATTTATTTCGTTCAATAGTACATCATAACACTCTCATGGTTGGGACTTCCTAGTAAGTATGTATAATACCTGTGACAGGAAGCCCCGCTCTTCCACATTTATCTAGTACATTTGTACACAGTTAACCATAAAATGTAACATTGTGCAAACGGCTATTATTTTAACAAAATAACAATTTACCTAATATTATTATTACTATTTCAAAATTTGTATATTAACATTTTAGAATTTTACCTTATATTTTACGACTATTCAAAAACTCCGTTCTCTCAGTAGTAGTATCGTTGTAGCGACAAGCCCCTCGTATTTCTGAATAAATTTGTCGCCGGGCCGGGCCGGCTAAGCAATCAATTTATAAATTAATATCCGCTACTTAACCAAATGACATATTATTTGACGACTTTTAAAGCACGCCGTCAATTGAGGCTATTTTAGGCTTCCGGAAAAGGATAGACGGTATTGAATAAATTACTTAGTAACATAATGGTTTACTATAATTTTACCATGCGATAAAAATTCCGATGCCTATAAGTAACACTTTAAACTCTCGCGTTTTGTACATATAATTAATGTCATTACCGGGTCTAACGCGACCCGAAATCCGCGGTGAAATTTAATCGCGTTAGACCCGGTAATGACATTAATTATGCCTATAAGTAAATTACGTACGATCAGCAGAGACGTCTGCAAGCGATATAAACAAGCTTCGGTAGCTCAGTTGGGTATAGCGATCGGACATCAGAAAGTGACGTCATCAGAAAGTGACATACTCAGAATGTGACGAACTCAGAAAGTGACAAACTCAGAATGTGACGTACTCAGAAAGTGACGTCCTCAGAACGTGACCTAACTCGAAAGCGAGCTCCTAAGGGCCACTTGCACCATCCCACTAACCCGGATTTAAGCTGTTAAACAACTCCAGATTTAATCGGTTAACCCCTGGTTAGTGAATGGTGCTGGTGGCCCTAAGAATGTAACATACTCCGCCTATATCAAAAAAAGGGTCCTACAATTTCCTATAAGTCGTGTCATCGTGTCGTTCAAACTATATCTAATGACACCAATTTCTATTCGCCTTTACCATAAAATATCTATTTAATTCTGAAATCCATCTTTGTCATTATAGTGTCTAGGCGTATAGTGTCTGTAAAATGTATTGCTACCGCGCATTTACAATATCGTATCAAGTAGCCTTACCACGACTGCCTTAGCAGTGTCATACTGACATATTCGATAGCGTCTGCGTAACGTACTAATATGCCAGTACGAGCGAGATACATAAAATCTAAGTTACGCTCACGCTAGTAAATATGTCAGTATCAAATTCGTGTTAGCCGTACAGGAGTAAATAATAATAGACGATCTAAAAATTGGTTTACTGTCATTAGGTACAAATGGAAAATCGACCACTTGAAATGACCATTCTGAAGTTGGATCAAAAGTAATGGCAAAGAGGATATAATAAGATAGAGCGGTACTGTCATAGTAAATTTTGTGACCACAGTAAATTCACTGCCATCTATCGACACACTTCAAAACTAAAAAAGAAGATTTATAAAAATACGATAAAATGTATTTAAATATGATGTGATTTTTTTTATTTGCATTAATTATTTTTATACGATTTTGACCCATGTTCTTTCACTGATATGCGTTAAAATTGTTAAATCATAAACGAAACCGTCAACGCCCTCTATACGAGAGTAGGCCAAAGGTAGTGGCGCCATCTGATCGAGAATCAAATTTTCGTGATTTTTTCGAGGCACGTTTTTTCCTTAGACTGTATCCATCTATTTTGACTAGATTCTCTTTGGTAATGGTATCCAAAGTGAATCTAGTCAAAATGTAATTGTGATAAAAACCATTTTTAACCTTTGTAATCGTCGTAAATTAATTAAGCCAGGATGGATATTTTTGTCCATTATAAATTATATTTTTTCTGAGTGTTGCTATGTCGGGTGCATGTAGTAACCTATAAGATATAAATAAGACCTAAACACATGTATGCAATAAATTATATGAATATGATATAAATATGAATACGTAAACAAAAATGGACAAATATTTTTCGACGTGTATCATATTTGACATTTTTACTATTGGACATAATTCTTTTTCAACAATATGCTGGATAGACAATAGGGATGATGACACATGTTGAATTTTATAACAAATCTAGTAAAATAGATAGCAAATGAGCAATTTATCACAATAATGTGGATACGTTCCGGACGTTTACGTTCCGGACATTTGGGACTTGGGAGGCGTGCGCGGAGCCGAAGCCAACTCGTAGATTCCCTTTTATAAGTAGATTATAAATATTTATATTATAACTATTTATATTATTATGTACAAGGTGGACTATTCTAATCTAACTTTTGTAACTTGATTGTTTCAAAAAGTATGAATGTGGGTACATAAGTCGAATATGCTCTTACAAAATAATGGCCAGGAGAGCAGAATCATACCTACTCGTATTAACTAGATTTGACTGAAAACTGTTCAGATTCTTAATGTAAAGAGGCAAATTAACTTCCTTGGCTTCTCCGAAACCATTAATTTCGCTAATATGATCTAAATTAATGGTTTCGGAGAAATCATCCAAATTGGACTATAATAATCCCTATTAATAGTGTAAATACGAAAATAACTTTGTTACCTGTGTTAGATTTAGTTACTAATTATGTATACTTATATATGAACATGGTTGGTACCTACTGGTTTTCGAGGATGCATGTCTGATAATATTTGAATTTAACATTTCGCCTGTGTGCTAATTTTTGTCTGCTTGACAATCTTGAATCATTATCATGTTACTCGATCCTATTATTTACATCGAGATACACGTTATTCAATATATATTTTAATATGCCCAAATAGAGCTGTTATTTAACCACTACGTGCTCAGGGAGCTCCGCTACAGCCTCTTCACACTTAAATCACTGAGCCGATTTTGATTAAATTAAATATGAAAATTGTTTAAGGTCCGGGGATGGACATAAGATTTTTTTATCAATCATAAACATTAACGCAAATGAAGTCGCGGGCACACGCGATTATGATACTAATTCCTACAAGGTGTTGTGTTAAGAGTCCCCGCCGCCGGCAAGCTTTGCCGAATTGCAACTTCCCATACAAACGTAGTCGGATGGTAATGAAACTTTGCACGTACAATGACATGAGGTATATCTAGGTCTGTAATTGGTTTATATAGCTCCAGTTTATAAAACAAACGAAATAGAGCAAAAACAAGTTTTGTATAAAAAACTTAATTTCGCTGTAGTTTTTTAACTGATATCTGAAGCTACATAAAATAATTACAGACATAGATATGCCTTATCCTATTGTAAGTACTAAGTTTCAGAGCAATCTAGGTAGTCGTTTTAATATGAGAGAGGAACTACGTTTGTATGGAGAACCGAGCTTGCCGAGAACCCTTAAGTAATGACTTAATGCGGTTACCCTGGAGTCCAGGCCTGGTCCAGGGCCTGGAACCTGTAGGAGATAATTATATCTTTAGATTTCAGTATGTTCAAAAAAAAATTGTTTTAGTAACTGAAAATTATGAAATAAAACTATGAAAACGGATTATATCGCGTATATTGAATTTATAATACATCCCGACGTTTCGAACCCTTTACAGCGTTCGTGGTCAAGGGGTGACTGAAGAAAAGCTACAATGGGTAAAAAGTACCACCTACAAAAATAATTAACCATAATAAACTATAAACTTTAAGGCTGGTTGTACATTCAAAATCGGTTCATAAGGCTAGTTATACAATAAAACTGTTTTCAAGTAAAGATATACGCGATAAAGCTACGCCGGCTCTAACCCTACACTGCTCTCACTATAGTCTGACCCGAGAAGATTTAATTCCCTCCTAAATTGTAGAAAGGTATCCCAATATATATACTTGAAAATAGTTGTATTGTTTAACTAGCCTTATGAACCGATTTTGCATCTATAACCAGCCTTAAAGTTCATTGTTTTTGTATGTGGGTATTATTGCACATTGTAGCTTTTCTTCAGTCACCCGTTGACCACGAACGCTTAAAAGGGTTCGAAACGTCGGGACTTATTATAAATTCAAAATACGCGATATAATCCGTTTTCATTAGTTTTATTTCATGAGTAACTATCGCGGTAACCGAAGACAGTATTAACTGAAAATTAATTAAAACATTGAAATAAAACAGTGTTACCGGGTTATACTCGTATCGCTTAAAATGAATTGTCAATCAATAAGGGCCACTTGCACCATCCCACTAACCCTGGGTTAACCGGTTAAACCTCGAGTTACTATGGTTACCAGTACAATTTGACACTGGGTTAACGGTTTAACCGGTTAACCCCGGGTTGGTGGGATGGTGCAAGTGGGCCCAAGTGAAAAGAGTCTAGTTAACCATTTGAACCCGTATCGTGTGCGGCCCCTCACCGTGAACCTTGTTGCAATGCACGAAAGTTGATATTGGGCTGTAGCCGCGCGCGTTAGTTGACGCCTTTGGCGGTCAAAGGGTTCACCGTTGACCACAAGTGCTGGAAACGGCTCGAAACATCGGGATGTATTATTTAAAATTAATTATGGGCGATATAATCCAGTTTAATTGTTTTATTTCATGGATAGTCATTGCGAAAAGCGAAGACATTCAAAACGAAAGTTAGTTCAGGTTTTTTAATATTTGCTATATAAATATGCGTCACCAATTTTCGTATTGTTTCTAATTACACAGTTTCTACAAACTTCAGACATTAAAAGACCCTATTAAAAGGTTTTTCAAGATCCGCTGTGCCGAATTTTAAATCCCTTGCCACATTTAACTTGGCTGAGTTCGAGATAACCAGGTCGTTAATACACAAGTCCGGAGGCATTTGGGAAACGTAGGCTGGCAAGGAGCTAAGTTACCTACTTTGACACGGACTATTCATTTTTAATACAGATAATAATTATAATTTTTTTGCATAATATTCATTATTACGTACGAAAACGCCCCCATTTAAACAAAAGGTTTTCTTGTTATTTTACCTGGTGTTCTGCCTTTTAGCCGAAGTTTTACTGTCCGAATTTCAAAGAAAAGGCAACTAACATCCGGCAAATTGCCGAGAGAACATGTGCATAACGAAAATGTGCATAAACTCCATTTGTGCACCAACGAACAGGCCAATTTCGTAGTGTACAAATAAAAAAATTAATACTAAATCTTGGTCGCCAGGTAGTGTGCCCAGAAGGCTGGCCGCATTGCCCCGCTGGATAGCAAATAAACAAAAGAATATTAATTATCAGATTTATCCTGTACCTATGTACCTACACAGAGCACTAATGGAGCACTTACTCTCAATTTAAAGCTGTTAAACGAATCGATAAAAGCTTTTAAAAATTCATAGATAGGTAGTGGGTAGCACAACAAGCAGATTGATCCCTTTTATAAAAAACCGGCCAAGTGCGAGTCGGACTCGCGCACCAAGGGTTCCGTACCATTACGCAAAAAACGGCAAAAAAAAAAGTTTGTTGTATGGGAGCCCCATTTAAATATTTATATTATTCTGTTTTTAGTATTTGTTGTTATAGCGGCAACAGAAATACATCATCTGTGAAAATTTCAACTGTCTAGCTATCACGGTTCATGAGATACAGCCTGGTGACAGACAGACGGACAGACGGACGGACAGACGGACAGTGAAGTCTTAGTAATAGGGTCCCGTTTTTACCCTTTGGGTACGGAACCCTAAAAAAATCTACGAAAAAGACAACGTCAGTGTCATGGTTAAAATGTAACAATTCTATTCAATGTTTCCACATAGCTGACCAGGGGTATAATCTCGATCGTTTACCAAGCACGACTCACGAGTGAGAAGTAGACAGAATGGAATTCATCCATAAAGTGGTCATGCACTTTCGCAGCTGGGTTTACCTATGTACATTTGTACATATTATATTTAGTGGCCTATCCGAACGCATAATGTACATATTCAAATCTCAAGGTCAACCGATGGGAATTTATGGGGCCGATTGTATTTTAACAGTTTGATAAATCTTAATCTGATACGACCTTGAGTCGTGTATAGTGTGTGTGTAGTCCTGAATAATGATTGACAGGTAATATTTAAAATATTATGAATAAATGTCTATGTCTATGTCATCAGGCATCTCACGCGCACCAATATGTGCGAGCGAAATGCCGTTGCGATGAGCGAGATGAGGACCAATCAGCGTGAGCCGCTTACGCTGACTTAAGGTCGTATCTAGATAAGATGTCATAAACCATATCTAATTGTTAAAACTGAATTAAGAATTCATATTATTGTAAATATGTTATCATGTTATGGTCTTGACATTAACATAACACGATCGCTCATGCCTTATTGGTGCATGCGAAATGCACCGTTAGTCGTGTCAAAAGTTCATAGGGCATCTATCTATCGCACTTATTAATGCGCACGAGATACACTTCGAACTGTTTGAAGGTCGTTTTATAGGAATATCAAAACTTTATTAGAATACCACTCATGAGGCCCATTCGAATGTTCATTGCGATTTCAAAATGATGTCATTTTGTTATAATTTGCCTGTGGGTCTCGCTCGCGCCAATAAATGTACGATAAAGTAGGAACGAGCGAAATGCACACGCGACTGATAACAAAATTACATCATTTTGAAAGAAAAGTTCGAATTGGCCTGCATGGCCAGTATGCTGGGCAGCCACAACTCTCAGAATGTGCTCGGTACATTCAAACGTTTTCACAAGAATTCCTTTCTCATGAAATGCGTTTACGTAAACTTACTTATCATATACCTGTGCGAGGTAGGGGTGAGGTTGGGTTGTGAAGATGCTGTGAAGCTGCAAAATAATACCAAAGAGGATGTAATAGTCATAGTAAATTTTGTAACCACAGTAAATTCACTGCCATCTATCGACACACTTTAAAACTAAAAATGAAGATTTATAAAAATACGATAAAATGCATTTAAATAATTATGGATAAATATTTTTTTTTATTTGCATTAATTATTTTTATATGATTTGGACCCATGTTCTTTCACTGATATGCGTTAAAATTGTTAAATAACAAACGAAACCGTCAACGCCCTCTATTCGAGAGTAGGCCAAAGGCGCCACTACCATCTGATCGAGAATCAAATTTTCGTGATTTTCGAGGCACGTTTTTTCCTTAGACTGTATCCATCTATTACGGAGTTATATCTATCTTTGATAATACCAAGACTATTGACATATTATTATGTGCCTATACCCTATTTTCCTATAACTTCGTAATGACTGGGCCAACTGACACTACGACTTCCGCAGGTTTGTTGATGTCAAATTCACTTTGGTGAGTGCCTCATATCAAAATATTAAAATTAAATTTAAAACTTAAGGCTATTTGTTGGTATTATTTTATAATTATAGCTCAAAACTTTAAAAATAGGCTGTCAAGTTTGCTGGATAAGAACAATAATCAACAGAATTACCTACTATCTACTAATAAAAACCTATATGATGTCAGACATTTTCAAATTCCTTCGCGTTGCGATGGCCCGTTATGTCATGTCCCATTCCGTGGTGAACTGATCAGGCTTCTTATTATTATTTAAAAAAAATGCTGTGTTTATAATAAATTGCATGACCTGTGCCTAACGTAATATTGAAAACGCCAACACAAACCGACATTACTCAAACTTTGAAGTTGAACACACGAGCCCCCATTCGAAATAACAAGCTTCCATGCGTTAATAGCTCCTCGGGTTAAAACCTACATGTGCTTAATTAGTGAAACCGCCAACTCAAAGGCAAATGGAACATAAAAATCTTTGAAAAGAAAGACTTGGTGCACAGTTCTCGTAACCTGGCGGTTGAAACGTCATTTCTTGGTACGTCAAGGTAGAATTTTATTTACATGTTATGGTTCCGATAGATTCCATTAAATCTTGACAGGCAACTTAGCGTAATCCTTCTTTCTTTACCGACTTTTTAAGCAGGCAGTGTGTGAGCCCCAACAAAAACAAAACTTCGGTCGGTGCAGAGTTCACTTTAGACATGTAGAGGTAATTAATATACGTACTGTCCGCGCGCGAATTCCGTGCACGGCTGAGGAATGTTAGGAATGTTGGGCGTCATGACGGAGTGGTGTCATTTTGTACGTACGGGCGCGGCGCACACCCCCCCACTTCCTCGACCTCCGAATGCACGGAATTGGCGCGCGGACAGTAACTCCTTTATATGATAGTCTAGTCGTATTATTTTAATTCACTGTATGTTTAATACCTAATACTAATAAATACCCATTGCCCATAGATGCAGTTTTCCCAAATTATCGGCTGTCAAAAGAGGGCCGAAGACGTAAATGCTTGAAAACGGTGAATACTTTCTTCACTGGCAAATAGCACTGAAATGTATAATTATGACTATTTAAATATTTGCAACTATGCACAGCTGGACGTGGTTCTCTGTTTTCTTAAAATTCAGTAGGAAAATTGCATTCTAAGTGTGCTTACTACCCTCCTTAGGTAAGGTCATACTTTATTATCGGGCAAGTACCTAGTTCCCTAGCACTGATAAGGTGAAACATTTTGTGGCTCGCTTGTGAGCAAATATCTGTCCCGTCTCCAGACTAATTCACTTAAAAAAAATAGCCACAACCGAATACAGAACCTCCTCCTTCTATGAAATTGAAGTCGGTTAAAAAGAGAGAATTTCACCTTAAAAAAAAGTTAATAAGAAGATTTATATGTAAAAGTTACTATACATACTGTATTAGGTAACTATTAAAGATGATGGTAATCAGCAATTTTTATTCCACGGAATCCTGGAAACCAGAAATTAGAATTGCAGTTCAAAGGAACCCCAAGATGGTGTTTATATTTCAAGTTAAATTTCAAACGACGTAAAACAATTTTTTACGTCGAAGACTGTCGTCGAGAAATGGAGACGCTTGGAAACATGAAACTAACAGCAGCCAGCATAATTACCTACCGAAATTTTAACTTAAATAAAATGCACAAGTTTGGGAACAAATCAAATTATTTTATTAAATATTTTGAATTGTGTTTTTTAAGTAGTCACACTACTATATATAAAAAAATGCCTTTTTAGGACGACTCACGCTAGAACGGTCCAGGCCCGGGACGAGGCTTCTGACACTTCTTTTTCAATGACAAGTGATCGGTGATCACGTTTCTATAGAAAACTGAAGTTTCGTACGCCTCGACCCGGGCCCGGACTGTTGTAGCGTAGGGCATATTCATTCATTCATAATAATATTCATTCTCTTGTGCATAAAGTAACATCATTGGTTCATCATCATGGTTGGTCAGATTGTATGCTGTATGTTGACTGGTTAGCCGAACGAGCCGCAGCGGCGCGAGCGGTGAGCCCCAGTACTATTTCACGAATGTATATAAATAAGGTACAGTGAGCTGCGAAATTGCATGGAGAAATTATGAATTCATTGATAGAGTCGCCGTGATGTGGCGTCTCCTCTGTCACTGTCGACGACGTCCCACAATGTTCTAACAGATGGCGTTAGGATGCTAGAACGCAATTTGGTAGAAACCTACATCGCGCTTACGGAGTTCCAAATGTCAGTTGCTACCTATATATATACAACTTCCGACCAACACTGAGTTGACTTCGGTCCCCAGACATAAAACCCGCCTGGAGAGAGTACTAACTATTGGCCCTCTCTCTTCCTTTCTACAGTACCTATCTACTCTAAAATATGTAACAATTTTTTTTTTCTAGCAATCGAAGTGAAAAGTAGTCTAGCATCAATCAATACCCATTTTATCCACGACCTATATCGGCGCTCGCTTCGCTCGGGACTTGCCTCGAGTACAGTCAGTTGTTTTATGTTGTTAATTTATTATATTTCCTCTTACTGTTTGAAAAAGTACTTTAGAACTGACAGTTTATGACTCGAATAATCTTTTGCGAGGGCGAGGCTTGTCAATTTCTAATTGGTCTTTCAAAATGAAAAAAAATTTAGTTTTTCAGTTTTGGCTGGCTGGCTCTATAATAATAATTATTTTTAGACAAGGAGAACGATTGTTTTTATGACGTGTCGTGTGTATGGAATTTTTTATACAAAATGATTTCAATTTTAAGAAGCACTACATAAAAATTTGCAATGTGTAACCTGTAAGATATTATTTACGGCATTACAAAAGGCTCACGTCTCTCCCATGAGACGCGACAGTATCGGTACTGAACAGTCTTTGTCGTGCGTACAATTCCATATTTCAATATCAAGTATATATTCGTTTATCTTGTCAGCCATTCTATACACGCCAACTGGGAAAACGTTGTTACCTATTCGACTGTGAAGTTTTTGTATGTCGCATTTGAATTCGAAATGGCTGCTGCCAATGAGGTCATTCCGATTTAAGGATACATCTTGTTTTGATATGTCTTTGAGTAGTCTCATTAGACATCTAACGCGCACCTCAAATTGACTCACCTCACTTTGATTGCTCCCTCGGCTTATTGATGTGCGTGAAATGCAGTCAGCGTCGTACACGTGCACCAATAAGTGTGAGCGAGATGCCTAATGACATCAGCATAGCCTCATTAACTGACTCCATTAAATACTAATAATCCGTGACAAATAAAAAAGGGCAAATGCATAGGCATCGACACTTGTCATTGTCGCGTGTCGATTATTTGACTGGTCCGGTGCACTGATCGCTAAAGAAACTCTCCGCAGGATAACAGGAATTTCCGACTCGGTGGAAACCATCGCGCCTCAGTAGTGAATCATTATTATTTAATTTAATTAGTATTTTAAATATTAACAATAGATTTTAAGTCACCATGTACCTAACCCCAATGGATCCTAGTTATCTTAATAAAGAAATTATAAATAAATAAATAAAATTACGTGTTTTATTTGTTTATCTCAAGCGGAGAAAACTCACATGTTTACATGACAATAATAAAGAACGTACATCGCTACTTACTTCGTATAAGCTAATAAGCATAAGACTCTGCATCTTTATTCAAAATTAATTAGATCGAATGTAAAAGTAACGTCAGGGTGGTAATCAGAATAGATTTTCGTCTAGTTTGTAGGAGAGCTGTTAAAGACAACCAGCCGCAGGCGCTGTATAACGGCGGAACAAGGTATATTTATCGTGAGCCAACAATCGTTAAGGCTTCTGTTATTACGACAGCGCCGGGACCGGTTCGACCACATCCACTGCCGAAACGGCGCCCAACAGCCTTTTCACGAGATTCGGAGGATCCAATTCAAAATTTCCGTACGAAACATCTAAAGAGGCAGAGATCAACAACGCTCGTTGTCGATGTCAGGTTGCATTACTATTTCTGCCTGCCTTATTATGTATTCGTTCACGTTTTATCGAAATCGAAGTTGTTTGCTGTACAATTTCACGGTTTTACGTTGATTCATAGACACCATTGCAGCGTGATAAGAGTACTCATTTGATGAGTCAAATAAGTATATTCAACATTTAACGTACAGAAAAGTTCCGTTTCACGTTGGTAATGGTCTCTCTATGTGATAGGTGTCCACACTGAAAATAGTTTACTGTCTCGCAGGCTTAGTTTGGAGTTAGACAGCTGCATTTACCTGAAAATCGATCTTTCTCTCTAAATTTGAATCTAAATTTGGTACAGATGTAGTGCATAATTGTTTTTATTATAATAATTGATACGTTTTCGTGAAAAATACGATGGAAAATTTTTATGCACTACATCTGTACCTAACCAATACTATATGTAATATATGCCATCGGCTTATTTATGCACTGAATTATTAAGGTGTGGCGGTTTGAGAACCTTAGGTATACACAGAAATGTTTATTTTATATCAGATGACCTTATTAATCTATGTAGTAAAGATCGGTCGACTAACTACATTAACGAATGGCATAGCTGTAATAAAAAACCGGACAAGTCCGACTCGGACTCGCCCACCGAGGGTTCCGTACAAATTAAATTTTTAGTATTTGATGTTATAGCAGCAACAGAAATACATCACCTGTGAAAATTTCAACTGTCTAGCTATCACGGTTCATGAGATACGTTTAAAATAACACCTGCACTGCATGTGCTGTCAAAATCTCTGCAGACTTTTCTTGGTTTAACTTCTATCATGTAGTATGTATTGGGTTCCTATATCTGTTCATCACACAACCCATATTCAGGTTTACTTAACTCGACAGTAATTTGACTAATCAGATACTGAACTGTCAGTCGTAGTCAAAATAATAATAATAATAAATAACTTCTATGTATACTGTTTCCGCTATCTACATAATGTAGTTCGACATTTATAACAGTAATTTGTCAAAATCCTCGCAACCGAATATGGCTCGTTTGTCTGTGTTAATTATAATTAAATTAAATGTAATCCAAGGGAAAACTTTAAGTTTATATAAAAATATAATGACTCATAATGTTGTAAGGGTATTCATGATATGATGATTGTAAAATTTGCTTTTACCAATAAAGTTCTGTATACAGCATTGGCTTAATTTGTGATTTTAATTCAACACCTCGACGACCTCATGTAACCAGTATATTCTTACCCTGTATTGTGTGTACTGCATACTTTATTGTATGTTAAAACATAACTAAAGCCTCTCATGCGTGTAGTTGTGTATAGTTAAAAAAACGCATATTTAAATAACCGCGAAACTTTTATTTATCTGCAGGAAAACAGACCTGCGGCTACTTGCATTATGTCTTTTTGCTTCGTTTTATTTTTCCACACAACAGCTTAATTGAATAGGTTCCTCCGGTTCGCGCCTTCGACTATCACGCCGGCATATAAAATAATGACCCAAAAACTTTCAACTTAGGCAAACACATAAATTGTTTCAAGAGGAATCCGTTGAACGGAACAAAGCGATAATCCTCCGGATGACAATCTGATCTTTATCACTACCAAGTAAAGCCCACTTTGGAATATAAGGTACGAAGAAAATTCAACGGTCACGCTTGCTACTAACAACGTTACTCGTGCGTGCGTGTTATCTTTTATTCCTTGATACTTATGGTCCTTTTTAAAATTTAGAGATGTAGTTTAATTCATTGTCAGTGGTATATTTGTTACCCTCTTCGAAGAAACGACGAGATAATTTATTGAGGGACGGTGACCACTTTTTTCGCACCCTTTGGTCTGTTTGTCTGTGAGTAGTGTTCGGGCTTGTATTTAGTTGAGAGTTTCTTATGAAAGTGCTTCGGTTCGGGTCTGGATGGAGATTTATTTTGAAATTCGATTAATCTGACAGAATCAGCGAGTATTTTTAGACCTTGACTGAGTAAACTTTTTGTGAATTGATAATAGAAGTGAAAGCATTTTAAACAATTGGGAAATCGCGCAAAATGTAAAAAAAGAAGCTTGTTCAGAGTTCAGATAAAATATGGGCCATGTGATACGCAAGTTACAGGACACTGGCCGGTTGCCAGGGTTTTTTCAATTTTGGAACTGTTTTAATCAAGTGGAAAGCATAAAATGTTGGCAATTTATTTTTGAATTGAAGAATTGAAAATACGCGCGTTATAATCGCTTGAACTGTAATTACGACTTACTTGTAAATATAAAGGTGAATTCATAAAATTAAACAAATGTCTTTGTTAGGTTAGGTTAGGTGAGGTTAATGAATGCGCGAGCCCATGATACCCATACAACGGCTGAGAGGGTGTCGCCGCAGGGGATGTTAGTGGGTATTCTCCTCCCCATCCTCTGGTTAGAGGATGTACGGGAGGAGCGAGTCCCACATACCACCCCCCCAATGGGCTTCCGCAGCCCGGGGGGTGAGATGCGTAAATGCATTTACCCCTGCTCCAAAAAAAAAAAAGGTTAGGTTAGGTTAAATGTGGTGTGTGTGCTGTGTGATGTAGCATTTAAGCGCAAATTGAGAATCTTTTTGTTGGATAATTGATTTTGTAATGCAATTATATTTATTATTTAATTCTATCTTAAAAATTTCATTTATTAACTTATTTTGTGATACTTTTATCTTCATTATGACATTTATTTATTTAACTTTAATCGCACAATACAAGAAAGTCCAAATGGCGGGCTTAATGTCATAAGGCATTCTCTACCAGTCAACCATTGGGCCAAACAGAAACTTACAATTGTTTTGATGAAAAAATTAAATAAATAAACTACCTATTTCTGTGTACTTTTTAGTTGTTAGCCAGTTAAATATTTTATTTTTACTTTCTTTATACGTAGCAGGATATTATATCAATGGCATTGTCTATAAGGTTATATGATTTTGCAGATAGAGCGACATACTACTGTCTTCTGGCATAACCAGACTTTGTTTATGGAATGGGGACAACATTTCGTTTCCTTTTCCTTGTAGATCTTGTTGGAGTATCCTCTCGACAGTACCTAGTATTTTTATGTTTCCGCAAAGTCACATACCACACATACATTACATACCGATAGGAGGACTTCATACAGCTTATCGGTTGGGAACCTGTATGGATTACATTACATGACGTTGAGTAAAGCTCGTTGAGCTCTCTCTAATTGAAGGAATTTGGTATTAGTGGCTCCACCCCAGACCGCAATGCCATACATAAGAAGCGATTGTGCTAAAGAAACGTAAATTTGGTTGAGAAATGCCATACATAAGAACCAATTGTGCTAAAGAAACTATTGTAAATGTTAATTTAATTATAATACTAAGAGACCTATCAAAATTCTGTATTACTATATAAATTGTAAGGATGGGACCCAGGACAGTAGTACTACATAAGTAAAACACAGGACTGTCGATTATGAGTATTACTCAAGATGTAATGACCCTTTCAAAGATACAGTCCTTTATTGTATACTAAATTATCTAGGTTAACTATGAATCAGATTACTTCCTGGGAGGTCTA
Organism: Cydia strobilella; assembly: GCF_947568885.1. Taxonomy (NCBI): domain Eukaryota; kingdom Metazoa; phylum Arthropoda; class Insecta; order Lepidoptera; family Tortricidae; genus Cydia; species Cydia strobilella. Next base: position 6,851,731 of record NC_086045.1, read on the forward strand.
CACGTGGAAGGTGTCAAATGGTTGTTTACCTAAATTCCATTCCTTATATAGATGAGAGTCATCTTACATGATTCTCTTTATATGGCCTACATTCCCAACCTAATATGCTTTAGGTTCCCAGCACAATTCCTTTTACCAAATCAAAATTCACCGAACATTCTTATCGTGCGTGGTACGTCATAAAACGTCATTGGCAAAATCCCTCCTGCCAAAACCCACACAATCAGATGCATCTTTTGTCTATTGACAATAGTGTTATTATCTTATATAGTACCAATCATACTTTTCAATAATTTTTTCGGCGGTTTTCAGTGCAAAATTTCTAAACATAAACATATGAGAGTCTAATCTATGAGTTAGTTTTGTTTCCTGAGCTCAAAGATACGGTGTAGCGTTCTATTATTTATTTTATCGATCCCTGTTTTTTCTGGTGACATTTCAGGGTTTTCAAAAAATACTAGTGAGGCCACTTCCGCCCGGTTTAGGCTTATCCACTATTAATTCAATTTTTGGGGTTACGTACATCAAAACGAAAAAACGGAACCCTTATAGGATCACTTTGTTGTCCGTCCGTCCGTCCGTCCGTCTGTCTGTCTGTCAAGATCCTTTATCTCGGGAACGGGTAGAGGTATCGAGTTGAAATTAAAACCATAATTATCAGTATCATATTAACAGTCTCTTGAAGCTGTAAAAAAATCAAACTTCTGTGTAATAATACGAAAACAATATATCTTGAATACGAGTATCCATTGCAATTTTCGGTGACAAAGATACGCTTGTACGAGAATAATACAAAAACAACACGCGGAAAATTGCACAAACAACAGTTGTTTATGCAATTTTCCCCGTATTTTTGAAGTAAAACTTCTTTAGGCGCGACTAGAGGGTCTCATTTTTTTTCTGACGGAAGTAACGCTCAGTAGTGACACACGCACAATAGGACACACGTCAAAGTGCCAACATAGCGATAAACGTCATCGCCAAAGAAGTTTTACTTCAATCACGATTAAAGATTACACGCAAACACTTCTTTTTTTTTAAGTTACTAATAAGGAGATTGCAGGTTATAGATACAATTTCGAGGGCGATAACTAAATTAGGGATGATTAGTAGATTCACTCTATTTAAACCTAATTGCAGTTTAGACATAGTAAATGCCTGAACGATTACTATTTACTATTTATGTTTTTTTTTTTGCGTATGGCGTAAACCACAGTGCACCGGTTTCCCCAACGTTTTTGCCCAAGACAATCCATAAAGCGTAGAGCTAGCTAAGCTAACGCAATTCATTAGTATTTAGCAAACATTTTAGCATTGTGCACCGACCGACCAGCTTCTTTACAAATCTCTGTACGTATTACAGGTAGCTGTTTCTTATGCGATTCAAGTGGTGTCCACATTAGCTGCGAATACGCACGCTGCTCCGATGTGCGAGAGGGACCGCGCTATCTATGTGCATAACACTGTCTCGCTCACACGCCGGAGCTGTGTGCTGCGTGCACTCGTGCAGCCAATGTTACTACTACTGCAAGCGGATACTATTTATTCGCGCAAGCCATTTTACTCTGGTCCTCAAATTTGGCAACCCTGAGACTGTCGCAGCCTGGCACGGAGCCAGGCGTTGCAATTAGCCTGAACTACCGCCTGCATACTCAATTGTGAAACAAATGCTCAACTTTCACACAAACCTAACCGAGCGATTCCTGTCCGTGTCTGGATAGTTTCAACTATTCTGTCAATTCTGCCTTGATTTCAATACGTACCATATTATGTGCAAATACCAATATTTTTATCACACTCGCTCAGAAAGGATCCCTTTGTGTTTTTAAACCAGTGTGCAAAGTTGCGTTTTATCTATGAAAGAAAGTGAACAAGAAATCTGTGCTTGAACCTAATAACGTAATGTTTGACATATACCTACCCAGTATCATTACAATTTTCACAATCATATTAGAATCAAATTGTATGATGAAACTTATAACCAAAACAAACTAAATAGGTACTTGGTTGTTATGCCATAACGGTGGCTAACAAGCCTGTGGCCCGCCTCATGTTAAGCAACCGCCGCAGCCCATGTAACTCTAGTACCTATATTACACGTGCATTGCCGGCCCCACAAGCTTACCTACAAGAATTCATCATGCCATAGGTACTATTACTAGTTGACTTATTTTTGTGTCAATAAACAGAGCATGTTTTTAGACGATTCTCTGCTGGATTTCGAATGAGATTGACCAAACACAATACTTCCGGGGTAGTCTTCAAGCGACTGCAAAGTGCAATCATAATATCTCCTCGCTTTTGCTCTCTCAAAAGCAACTGTGTGCCAGAATTTTCGGACTTTTCGGACTTGAACATATACGCTAGTCAACAGAGATTTTGACTAAAAAAATAAACCTATTATATATGATAATTATTGAACATATTTTATGAATAGTGTTCCTATGTAACTTAAAATTTTAGATATACTTTAAATGTAAAAATTATAAAATAATTATGATTGCTGGATTTTCTGCTATGGAAGTATGTATAATATAGATGGATGATGATGAATCAACCTGTCCATCACTATTGAGAGCCATGTATAGGTACATATTGTAAAAGGGACCTTCGAAGGTCTTCTTACGTCTTTTACTAAGACGGGAAGACTTTCTGCGATAACTCAAAAACGGCTTACCCGATCATGTTCAGTTTAGTTTTCATTGAGTCTTTATTAGGCTTTACTTTTACGATTTTTTCCATATTATTTGAACCCATGGTCCAAAAGTTAGAGGGGGGCTCATATTTTTTTTCTTTCGGATCGATTATTTTCAAAACTATTTACTTTAAGTTTATCAAAAAATAGTTGTTGAAGACCCATATTCGTTTTAAAAGATCTACCAAACGACACCCCACGCTACAGGGTTGAGGCAAAAAAAAATCAATCGCATTATACGTCTAGGGGAGATCATCATCATTCAATTTAAGAGCTGTGGGCTCTTGTCGGTGCAGCGTGATGAAGTTGTCTTCACCTTGGTCCCGGTACGACACGACGCCTACATGCTCCTTTACTTGGCTCATATAACTTTTTCTTGGTCTTCCCCTTCCTTTCCTTCCATTTATTTTCCCTTCAATGATGTTCCTGATTAAGTGGTCGTGTCGTAGCAGGTGGCCGATTATTTTTCCTCTTCTATTTTTAATAATGCTCATTAAACTTCTCTTTTCCTTCACTCTTTCTTAGGACGGATCCATTGGTAACTTTTTCCGTCCAACTTATTCCTTCCATCCTTCGCCAACACCACATCTCAAATGCTTGTAGATATTCTTCATCTGTCTTATTTAGCGTCCATGGGATGATTTGTATATCCATGCCAAACTGCAGCTTTCTAGCAATAACGATCACGGAGCAAAAGCTGCGGAAAGAGACAGACGGACATGGTGAAATTATAATTGTAGGTATACCGTAAAATGGGGTGAGTAGGTTTCGCGGGAAGAGTTGGGCTATGAATGGGGAAAAAAGGTTTGAAAGGGGGGTGAGATGGGTTTTTAGGGCTACTGCTACAAAAATAATGTATTCCAATTTAAAATGGAGCTATAGCTACTCATAATAAAAAAAATCGATCCAACAATCTTCCAAAATCACCTTTGTATGAAAACGCATCCCACCCCAATTACGAGGGACTACGTGGTGAGGTGGTTTTTCCTGTTTATCGTCAAAGTTATGATATGGAACTACCCAAAATAAAATAAAAACTAAAATACAAACGTCTGGAACACTTATTATATACACCATTCAGTTTGCATATGTAAAAATAAAATGTTATCGAGGTTTGAATGTCAGTTTTGCTCCTACTCATCCCATTTTACGGTATTACGAAACCTTAACAATGAGCATAGCTTCATAGTACGGGATTCGAACTTTTAATGTTTGTTATTGATGTTTTATTACTCGCGGCGCAACTCACCAATATGTGAGCAGGTACGAACGGGCGAATGATATCAAAGTGAAATCAAATGAATATCAATTTCAGTACATTAATTAGTAAATTTGTAATTTTGGCCTCTTCCTAAGGTTTCATACACTTTTTCGTTCCCGTGCAAATTTTATCAAAGGCTTAATTTAATCATTAAAAGTCTTATTGACTGGCGTACCAACTACCAAGTACTTTGGCTCTGTAGATGCAAATATCACGAAAGCGGCGCGAAATTAAACCTAACGTTTTCGGTGCTTTAAAAATCTAGTTTGTGCATATGCTCAATAAGACAGGGTTTAGGAATTTAATATTGTTTCAGTCGCGTGGTTAGTAAGAAATAGAATTTTAAATTGTTTGGATAATATCAACAACATGTAACGCCTGCATGCGCCAAATACCTGGCTTGTTTTTGCGACGTGTAACAAGATTAATTATGGTTCAGTTTGACACAGGCGGCAGTTTCATTTGATTCAAAAATGATTGCAAGTATATTTACAATCAAAATAAAATATATACAGATGTGAATCACAATGAAAATATTAACGATGATCAACTCTGGCCAATAGATTCAGTAGTGGCTGGGATAGATTGTAATGTGGTATGTCCCGCAATAAAAAGGAAAAAATATTAACATACAACAATAAAATCAGTCCTGAAATTTTTCCATGACATAATCTAATCCCAAAGTAAAATGATGTTCTACTTATTTTCACAAAATTCCTTCGATAATATTTATTTTTTTAGCGTATTTTATATTCGCAGCACGCTTTCCATATTTGTCTGTAAAATTACAGCCCAAAGAATATGAATGTTATTATACCTAAATTAGGAGGACCCAAGTAACTCAATCATAATTCGTTTATAATTCATTCCTTTACTTATGTCAGATTTCTGTCTCGAAAAAAGAGGGACAGGCAAAGAAGAGACTCCTCTGAAAAATAATGTCCTCAACAACTATTTTTTGAAAAAGTAAATATTCTTGGAAATAATCGATCCGAAAGAAAAAAAAATCAGTTAAAAAAATACAGCGAACTCACTCGATATGCAAATATTCTGTTGGTTAAAAATTATTCGTAAACACGTTTGTTGGTCCACTCGCCGATTTCCTGGCCATGATTAAAACAAATATTTTATTTTAGCAGTCACAGCGCTGGGGCATTTCGTGTTTAATGTTAAAATATGGGCTATTACTATGGGTCAGAGACGAGTAAACGATAAGACTGCAAATTCTTAACAAAGTTTATTACTTATAATCAGAACGGACTTTTGGGGCGAAATTAAATGTCAAGTAGGAAGTAGGAAGTTCCTGTAATCGATAAACTCAATTATCGATGCTGTTCCCACATAATAGTGATCGCTCCTTTTTTATGTAATGGGCAGGAAACGAGCAGACGAGCCGCCTGATGATGTTAAGAATAAGATGTGATCGGTTTGGAAGTTTTTAAATTTGTAAGTAGTAACTATTTTGGAGAAACTGATAAAGTGGGTAATAGGTACACAAAAGCATTACATGCCTACTTCAAATTATTATTGCGGCCTGGTTATGAATATCATTGCATTATGAAATAGTCTATAATATAATTATGTAGTAATCTTATATAATATATTATAACTAATTATCGGAGCAAAATAGAAAGCCATCGCTTTGGGATTTACTTTTAATACAGAACTGTCATATAAATTCTTATAACATTGCTAACTCGTTCGCGTCTTTTCTGTAGACATAGCAGAGTTAAGGGAATCTAATGCAAATTTTTACGCTACACCCTTACAGACGGGATTCATGTTTTTAGTACCTGAGACTCAAAAAAAACGGGATTCATATATACCAGTGTCGTTAACTTTTATGATATATCATTGACCACAGATCTTCCACCGTCCACCTTTTTCTAAAATGTGTTATTTTATTTTAATTTATTCGGCTGTAATGAAACTAACTTATCTGTTAGACATGCATTTACCTCCACAGCAGTCCTCACCAAGATACACAATACGGTTTAGTTTACGATTTTTACAATTTGTACTATATAGCTGGTATCCAGCATATGTTTTCAATTGGCAAGAACCAGGTACCCATGATAATTTTTACCCGTTCGGGTAAAAAACAAACACTATGTACCTAGCATTTAAAATCTAAGGGCTTTACCTACCTATATTATGAAACAAATGACAAATAACTTTTGTGACTTAACTCGACCTAATTATATTTTTATTTTTACAAGCAAAACTTGGAGCGATGTACATGAGAAAAGCATCGATAATTGTATAAGAACTCCCTATCTTCCAATTAATTCCCTGAGCCGCCTATCCCTCTAGTTTTAAATCATTTTATTTATTTATTTATTTATATGTTATAAGGGAGAAAAGTTTTTCGCTATGAGTTGAGACTTGACATCTCCAGACATGCAAAGTTTGCGATTGCAAGTAAGTTCAAAAGAGAAAAATCATTGCCGTAGGTCTATTATTTTAGTGACAATTTTTATTTCAAAAGTTGTTTGGTACACGAGCGAAAGTGTCCTTTTCATTCGTACCGAGTTTTGTCTCTCGTGATACACGTCATTTTGATCCTAATGCGGGTTTCAGGCATTAGCATAAAAATGACTATTGTATCTATGAGAAATTACGGATTTTGAAAAATTGTCTCTTTTTGTTTGGTTTCTTGTTTGATTAGTGTTTACCCAGGGCGAATGGGCGTTTTTTCCATCTCGATCTATTATCTCACACCGGGCTAGCGCCAAACTACCTCAACTGAAACGGGTGTCTTTCATCCCTTTGTTAAAAACCCTACTATATTTTCATATGTAATATTAATATCTGTTCTGCCTTAATTTTATGATCTTGATTTGGAAATTCTTCGCGCTTGCTCACGTTTTTTTCTCATGGAGTTTGTTTTGTTACAGTTTCCCTCACGTTTGTCCAACGGCAAGGTAATTTATTCAACAAAATTGAGTTTGGTATTGCCACGTGAGTTTATTTGAAAGCCCTAACGATGTTTGTGTGTTGTAAATATAAGGGGCGTGAGTCAGTAGGCAACTTCATACATTTAAAGACCTTTACAGATCTTTTATCTTGATTAACTTCCGGTCTGAATAAATAAATATTTGGGGACAATCTTACACAGATCGACCTAGCCGCAAACTAAGCAAATTTTGTACTAAGGGTACTAGGCGACGATAAACATACGTATATACATATATAATATATATACAAATTCATACCTACTTGTATACATAGAAAACACCCATGACTCAGGCACAAAATATCTGTGTTCATCACACAAATAAATGCCCTTACCGGGATGCGAACCCGGGAACATCGGCTTCACAGGCTAGCTCACTACCCACTTGACCAGACCGGTCATCTGAAATTATTTTAATTTTTAATTGACCTGTATTTCATTAATGTTCCGCTAGAAGCAATATTATTTATTTTCTGTAGGTGATATTCAAATAATTTTAACTTTATTTGACTCACTGGTAGGTGGTAGCACAATCGAGCTGGACGTTTGGAGCAAGTTTGGAGACCTCGAAGAACCGCCGCCATCTTGGAAAATGTATTTTACTTAATATAATTCAATTACTGTCACTATAATTTTATAATTATCCTGTCTTCGACCTTCGAGATTTAATACTTTACTATGTAGTAGTAGCCTATGCTACGCGCAAACCCAATCGCACAAGTTTTAGCGTAGAGAGAGGGAGAAAAAACACATTCGTTTCTCCCTCTACTATCCCACCCGGCGCAGTAGTCAATCCAAATGTCAACTTCATTCTTGTCCGTGCGCGCGCGGCGCTCGGTTCGCACTAGTGCAATTGTCTAGTGAAATAAATAAATTATGTCGAAGCGACCGCATAGCGAGTCTCAAGAAGAGAGATGGATGAGGAAATTGAAAATGTATGAACAAAAACTTGAAGTAAAACGTAAGCGGCGCGCTGAAAAGTCAGAAAATATAGCTCCAAATCAGCAGGATGTGGAAAACGAAGGTGAATTGTTTTTTCCATAGTAAAGTATTTTCGGTGCATTCATCGGAAATACGTTTTTATAAGGGTGATATTTTTTATTTATAAAACCCGATGCATTCATCGGGCAAGTATTTCATGAAAAACAAGTACCTATTTCCGTTGCATTCATCGGAAATACGCCATTTACGTCCGTTGTATTCTTCGGATGACATTTCTTTGTTTTGATTGTAAGTATATACATACAGATTGGTCCCGTTTTTGTCAAAAAGCAGTCCTGATAGCAGTGGATCCATGAGGAATCGAGGGAACTCCTCAAATGTGAAAGGCATACATATAGTGATTTTTGTATTTTTATCAACAAATCCAGCATTTCCATTTTAAAAAGTGACATTTGATGAAGTGGAACTGCTGATGATGATCAGAATGGAACTCTTTAATGACGCATAGTTTACGTTTGGCGATTTGTCCTCTTCTTTATGTTTGTTAAGCAACTTAAGTTTTTAAGACATATTTTTGTCAAGCTCGAGTTCTGATGATGAGACCCCACGAGGAACCGAGGGAACTCCTCAAATGTGAAAGGCATACATATAGTGATTTTTGTATTTTCATCAACAAATCCAGCATTTACATTAAAAAAGTGACATTTGATAAAGTGGAACTGCTGATGATGATCAGAATGGAACTCTTCAATGACACATAGTTCACGTTTGGCGATTTGTTTTCTTCCTTATGGACCCAGACCCAAACTTGGACCCGGACTCGGACCCGGACCCGGGTCTGGATATGGACCCTAACTCGGACCCGGACCCGGACTCGGATCCGGACCCAGACCCGGACCCAGAAATGCTACTAGAAAAGTGGGTTAGGGTGGGTTTTAAACTGCGATTCTCACAGAACAGAACTGCTATCAGAAAAGTAGGTTAGGTTAGGTCAGAGCTGTGACCCTTACAGAAACGAAATGCTATCAGAAAAGTAGGTTAGGTTAGGTTAGAACTGCGACCCTTACAAAAACGAAATGCTACTAGAAAAGTGGGTGGTTTTACCTCCTTTTCTACATAATTAGGCAAAAGATGCTGTCTTTTTCATTTCATTGTCTGGAATCTAAGAGTGCACCATCAACAATAAGTGAACTTTCAGCGGCCTCCATTCAAGTCGGTTTTTTTTTTTCTTAAAAATTATTCAATACACCGTTGCATTCATCGGTACCTATGTGCTATGTGAGTAAAAACAGTTCGAAAATAGTTTCGAATGAGACAATTACCTGATTAATGGCATCATCAAATATGCCTGTCGCCTTATTACAATTATTAGAAATAATGCAAATTACACCCGAGCAGTTGATTGCTCACATACATAATATATGTGATATAAACGCCGCAGCAGCAATGCGGCAACAGGGCACTTTTAGAATAGTGTATAATTAACTTCTTTTTTTTAACTATCAACTTTTAGGTATTTTTTTACAGTTCTGTGACTGTAAAAAAAACTGTAAAAAAATTCAGTCATTTTTTCCCGTTTTCGAATCGATACCTAGTCGTCATGATTCTGAGTAGAAATTACCTAAAAGTTGATATCAATGGTTTAGTGAGTTTCATTGTGGTCGTAGTATACTTACGGGCGATAAAAAAAAAACGCTCCAAATCGGCTGTTTTCCCACAAAATATAGATGCTGTGCGCGAACTCGTAATGCAAGATCGTCTTAGTACATATCGCGAGAAAGAGGCGTCTCTGGGCAATAGTATGACGAGCATTTGTAAGCTATTACATGAACATTCGGCTGTTAAAAAAAGAAAACATCGCGAACAAGCCTTTTTTGCGAACATAATGCACGTTTTGTATACCAAAATCAGAATGGAAAAAGTGCTATTAAAAGTGGTTTCAACGTATGAAAAAGTACATTGTTCATCTTGGCGAACAAATATAAAAACAATAAAGGCATAAATAACTAAGATTTTTGTTATTTTTTTTGCTTTTCCGGATACATAAGTAGCAGCCCTCGTATATAGACAGATAGATATATACAGTCGCCAACAGATATATCGGAGCGGCCGAGGTGCTCACAATATCTGAATACGCCTCTATTGTCAGGGCGTTAGAGTGCGTGTTCAGATATTGTGAACAAGTTGTCCGCTCAGATATATCTGATGGCGACTGTACAAGAATTGCTCGTTTAAAGGTATAAGATTTTTAAAGTGACTTATTTTATCGCCTCAAATATATATTTTGATCTGTCTTTAGCATGTCGCATTATGTCGAATAAGAATAGTCTTAGTAAAATTCTACTTTATTTCTAGTACTTAGTGCATAGTTTTTAAAATAAGCTTCATTATCGGACTAGTTTCAATACTTAATTCACGAAGGCTGATATTTGCTTGCAATTTCATAATAAATTTTAAGGACAGGTAGACCTTATTAACCTTAAATACGGTGAGGTTAATACGTCAAACTCTCTCTATCTGTCAAATTCTACGGTGAATGGCAAATAGTCATTCGAACGTCACGGACACGTCAAATAACAACGGTTGTCTACTCGCAAGCGTGTACACATGTAGTGCATATTTATTTTCCATCGTCTCGGTATACAAAGTACTGAGGTTAACTGAAGTACTCAGCATGACAAATACGAACGTTTCCGAGAAAATGCGATGAAAAACAATTAAACACTACATCTGTTGACATCTCGAAAACCCCTGTAGAGGGTAATGTACAAGAAGAAGTCGAGAAAAGTATTTACAATATTATTTACATAAGTATTTACATAACATTACACTAAATTGCAGTTAATTTTCAACAATTTAAATAACGTTTCTTCTTAGCAGATCTAGATAGAAGTATATATTATTCGTTGCCTAGTCACGGCGAGGGCGCATCGCGCAGGCGCGCGGACTTAGGCGCGTAAGGTAGCGGTTGTAGAGTGGCAAGCCGAGCAGGCCGCCACATGTTCCCCCTGGCCAGACCGTGACTACGGTCGATACCTAGCGGGGAACCTCACTAGTCTTCCACTCCTCGTCTGCTTCTCTTTGTTAGCATCACTGTTAATGGTGTTATCCGTCTCAGGGGATTGCGGCGTCACTTCCCGCATGACAAATGCCGGCTTGAGTCTGTCGACCGAAACGTTGTTCATCTTGCCCTTAATGTCTATAGAGTAGTATTTCGACTGTCGCTTAATGACTCTATATGGGCCTTCGTACGGTGGTTCAAGCGAGCTGCGGAATCGGTCGACTCGAAGAAACACGTGGGAACATGATTCTAAGTCCCGTGGGATGTAAAATGGTGATGATGATATATGCCAAGATGCTGGTCTGGGCGTAAGCTTAGCCATTTGTGAGCGTAGACGTGTGGCGTACTCGGTGATATCTGCCACTTTGTAGTCTGGTAGAGGTGACAGGAACTGGCCGGGTAAACGAAGCGTCTCGCCATAGACGAGCTCTGCCGGGGTAGTCTGTAAATCTTCCTTTACGGCGCTTCGAATACCAAGCAGGATGAGGGGAAGAGCTTCAGTCCAAGTCGATGGAGATGAGTGACACATGATGGCGGATTTGAGCTGACGGTGCAGCCTCTCGATGATGCCGTTGGCGGCTGGATGGTAACTAGTGGTGCGGAGGTGGTGAGCACCAACCATTGAGGTCAGAGCCTTGAAGAGATGACTCTCAAACTGACGACCACGGTCTGTGGTCACCCGCAGTGGACATCCGAATCTGGCAAACCAGCCAGATACCAGGGCAGAGGCGCAAGATTCGGCAGTGATGTCTTTGAGTGGGAATACCTCAGGCCATCGGGTGAATCTATCGATGACGGTGAGGCAGTATCTGTAATCAGAAGACGGGGTAAGAGGCCCTACGAGGTCGAGATGAATATGAGCGAACCTCGAGGATGGAGTGGTGAAAGTGGAAAGTGGTGAAATGGTATGGCGAGTGATTTTGGTCTGCTGGCATCTCAAGCACTGTTTGGCCCACTCTCTACAGTCTCGGCGAATCCCTGGCCATACACATTTTTCAGAGACCAGTCGCGCGGTAGCTGAGCATCCTGGATGATGAAGTTGGTGTAGCTGGTCGAAGACTTGTTTCCGGAACTCTGAAGTGACATATGGACGAGGTTGTCCAGTAGAAGTGTCACAGAAGACAGGTAAGGTACTGCCAAGTGCAGGCATCTTCTGCAGTTTGAGTGAGGAGCCGTGGAGGATCAGGTCTTGCAGCTCTGGATCAGCTTCCTGAGATCGTGCAAGCACCTGGTAGTCGATAGGGGCGGCGATTTCCTCGACGCGAGACAAGGCGTCAGCGACAACGTTGAGAGTTCCAGGTAAGAATCTTAAGTCTGTTGTAAATTGCGAGATAAAGTCCAGGTATCTAAATTGCCTTTAGCATTTATCTCGGTTAGTGGAGAAAGCAAAGGTAAGTGGCTTGTGATCTGTATACACTATGAAGTCTCTAGCTTCGACCATTCATGGATGGCTGAGTGGAATGCCCAACAATCCAATGGTGAGCAACTTTTCACATTCAACCCAAATAGACGCCCACCTGGCTTCGACAAACCGCGCCGAGTATGGAGTCAACTAAACCGCATTCGAACAGGCGTTGGAAACTGTGCTTACCACTGGCATAAATGGGGCTGGTGTGACTCCCCTCAGTGCATGTGTGGTGACCCCGAGCAGACGGTCAAACACATTGTTCTGGAATGCCCTCTCACCAAATTCAAGGGACGGATTGAAGACCTCGCGAACCTCAGTGAAAGGGCCATCGAGTATTTGAAGAGTGCAAACCTCAATCTTTAGATTAGTATTTAATTTAAATCCAGTAACTGTAATGCCATACGATAAATAAATAAATAAGCTTCGACCATATGCCTGAAGTATCTGATGGCTTCGTACACAGCCAGGAGTTCTCGGTCGTACGGGCTGTACTTCGTCTGTGGCTTGGTAAGCTTGTGCGAGTAGAATGCCAAGGGTTGCCAGGTTTCGTCTACAAGCTGTTGAAGTACTCCACCGATAGAAGTGTCAGAAGCGTCACTGAAGATCGCTAGTTGAGCAGAAGGATCCGGATGAGCTAGGAGTGTTGCTTTAGACAGCGAAGACTTGCAGTCTTCAAAAGCCTGTAGCAATTCAGGAGTCATATTCACTGGATGTGATCCTTTGACCTTGGGTCCTGACAGAATGGAGTGAAGCGGTGCCTGAAGTTGTGCAGCGTTGGGTACAAATCTGCGGTAGAAGTTTATCATACCCAGGAATCTTCTGAGTTCCTTGACTGTTTTAGGGACGGCGTACTCCTGGATAGCTTGCACCTTAGCTTCCAAGGGCTTGGTACCTGAAGCTGTCACATGATAACCAAGAAAAGTGACTTCGGATTGGCCAAACAAGCACTTGGAGATGTTGATCCATACGCCGTACTGTGTCAAACGCTGAAACAGTTGACGGAGATGACTTTTGTGTTGTTCCAGTGAAGATGAGAAAATCAGGATATCGTCTAAGTAACCATAACAGAAGTCTAGACCGAGCAGAACCTCATCAATAAACCTCTGGAAGGTCTGCGCCGCGTTCCTTAGTCCAAAATTCATGAATGGGAACTCAAATAAGCCAAATGGAGTGATAATCGCGGTTTTGGGTATATCATCAGGATTCACGGCTATCTGATTGTAAGCCTTGACCAGGTCAATGGTTGAGAAGATGGTGCATCCGGACAGTTGGTGAGAAAAGTCGTGAATGTGACGATTGGGGTATCGGTCAGGGATCGTTCTGGCGTTCAGTGCCCTATAATCACCGCAGGGTCTCCAGGAATGATCTTTCTTTTTCACCAAGTGAAGTGCACTGGCCCAGGGACTTTCTGACCGACGGGCTATACCGGATGCCAACATATCCTCGAACTCCTTTCTGGCAGCTTTCAGACGTATCGGATCAAGGCGGCGAGGTTTGCAGGATACTGGCGGTCCGGAAGTGGTCTTGATGAAGTGCAAGGTGTTATGCTTCGATGGAGAGTGCCTACCTGGAGGTCTAGTGATAGCGGGATATTCGCGTAAGATTTCATGGAATTCTGTTTCACCGGTCACGATTTTGATGGCAGCAATATTATCGGACGACTTGTAGGGTATTGCGGCTACCGATAATGATGTCAGATTATCTATCAGTCGACGGTTTCGGCAGTCTACCAGTAGGTCGTAATAAATAAGAAAGTCGACTCCTATAATCGGTTTTGACACGTCGGCTATAGTAAAGTTCCATGAGAACGCTCTTCGTAGACCCAAGTTGATAGTTAGTTGTATTGGTCCATAGGTACGTATGACGGAATTGTTGGCTGCAACTAGTTCGAATTTTGATTGTGGGCAAGGCGTCTTGACAGCCGACCGGGGGAAAACACATAAATCAGATCCTGTGTCAACGAGGTATCTTATTTTCGAAGTCCGGTCGGTGATGAATAGACGGCCAGATTTTAAGGTAGGGCAGTCGCTGGCCGCTAGTTCCGACCGCCCGGGGAGTTTCCCGAGTCGAAACTGCAGGGCTTACTACATTTGTGTGCTTTTTGCCCAAAGTTGTAGTGATAAAAGCAGTGCGGATGGTTAGGCGGCGGCTGCGGCATCCTAGGTCGAGAGCGGCTGTGTCTTCGTGGCCTTGACGAGAAGTGTGAGCGCGAGTGTGAACGACCTCTTTTAAAGTTAGTTGTTAATAAAGCAACTTGCCTTGTAAGCTCGTTGACTTGCTGCGTCAAAACGTCAGTAGGCGAAACGGGCGCGTGGGAGACAGAACACGCTGGTGCGTAGGTGGTAGCAGCACCAGAAGTAGTCGCCACTTGCGGAGCACGGGGGGTTGAAGGAGCTAGCTCATAAACCCTATCTGCTAAATCGGCGAGCTTATCTAAAGGCTGCTCGGACTGCGACGCAAGTATGGTCTGAACGTTGTGCGGTAAACGGTCGCACCAAATTGTCCGTAGGAGGTCCGAAGTTGCAGCGGCGCCGGCCAGGTTCTGTAGATGGCGCAGGAACTGCGACGGGCTACGGTCGCCAAGCTCTTCTTGAACTAGTAGTTGCCGCGTCCGTTTTTCTTGCGACGCGGAGAGACGCTTAATCAATTCCGCCTTGATTTTAGGGTATTTATCGGCAGCGGGAGGGTTAGTGATAACGTCTTTCACCTCCATCGCATACCGCGCCTCCAACTGCCCAGCGACATAATAAAATTTCGTATCGTCGAGCGTAATTTTGGATAGATGAAATTGGGCTTCAATCTGGGCGAACCACAGTGCGGGCTCGTCTGCGTTAAATGGAGGCACGCGGACTCCGACCCTACAAACCTGCGCCTCCTCATCTGCGTCCGCAAATTTTTCATGGAGATCTTCAGTAGACATCTTGCGTTAGTCGGTAGTCACCAGTGTAGAGGGTAATGTACAAGAAGAAGTCGAGAAAAGTATTTACAATATTATTTACATAACATTACACTAAATTGCAGTTAATTTTCAACAATTTAAATAACGTTTCTTCTTAGCAGATCTAGATAGAAGTATATATTATTCGTTGCCTAGTCACGGCGAGGGCGCATCGCGCAGGCGCGCGGACTTAGGCGCGTAAGGTAGCGGTTGTAGAGTGGCAAGCCGAGCAGGCCGCCACACCCCAGTGTAAAGTAACCGTGAGATCCTTAACATGCGTAATCGGAGAGCTTACTTATACCGGTTTCTTTAGTCCTTGACTCGCGTATGATAAGTAAGCGATATTAATAATTAATTACAGCGACATTCCGTGTTGTGTAGCTGAAACGCGATTTTAATACCCTAAATCGAATAATTTTCCATTTCAGTTAAATGCCTACAATCCGAAAAAAGTTTCACTTGCATCATGGTTTTATAAAACCACACAATTACTTCTTTTTTACTTCAAATTATATGTTTTCACACATTTATGCAAAAACATTTCAAGCTATCGTGAAATAAGTTTTTGGCAAAAATTTCATTTTTCGTACAAGCTTTTATGGCTGACTGTACTTTTCTATCCACGAACAACTAATACTCATCGAGACAATTCTAAAAACCCCAAACACATTTTAGGTTGCATTGTTTTATCACAGAGTTCCTATTACCACCTCCTGTCTCCATCATCAGATCAGCTAGATGGTACCATAATATTGCATTGTCACCCGACCTACATATGTATGCAAATTTTCAGCTTCATCGGAAACCGGGAAGTGGGTCAAATTTAACTTGCAAGATTTGACCCTTACAAACATGTTACATACATATTACATACATACTTACATAGGTACATTGCAAGTTAAATAAAAGCTTGTAAAAAACTGGCATCTGTTGAAACCGAAAACATTACGGACGAAAAAATAAGCAGCGATTTTTGTTGGTTTTTTAAAAGTTCATCAAAAATGCAAACCTTCATGAAAATGTATGCAGTGTGGGCGTAGTTACAAGAAAACAGTAGAACATTTATCCTGCCATTTAGCGATCAGCAGCTCTGCAGTCTTTTAACACATTGAGCGCGGGGAACCGGCTCGGCGGGTGCTCTGTTCGTAGTTGTTTTCCTCTACAATGTGGGAAAACGCTGGGCTCGGCTACGAGCGTAGCGCTACGAAAACGTTGGCAATAAATGTATAAAAAAAATTAGTTGTTAGTAATTAAGTCCAATCGATCATGAGAGTATCAGTCACGGAAAAAATATTTATGCTCGCCCTGAATTTTTCTAAAGGTGACATTCGGATGACGACTGCAGCTGCATTACTGTGGGGGGTATTCAGAAGTACACTCTTTTCTATTATCTTTTTGGTTATTTCGACTTAGAATCACGAAGAGCAAAAAAAATGCGGGGCTCCGCCTAGTTAAGTTGTGAAGGAAATGTTTTTTGAATAGAAATAGTCCGACGAACTCCAGATTTAATGGACACCCCAGCGTTTTTCATAGTTTTGATGTGCAGCGCCACGCGTGGTAAATTAAATAACTAATCCGACCAAAAATTTAATGCCATAAGGTATTACATAATACATAATGCCGACATAATGCCGATAACGTATATATAATGCCGACTTTTTCCAAATTGCCTTCGGCAATTTGAAACCGCTTCATGTTTATTGCTTGACGGCGCCGTTTGTGAACGGCGGATTCTTACAAAATGCCTGCGACACATACATTGCGCTCGACCAAATGCATGGACGGCCTTGATTTGCCGCTTGCCGCGCCGCGCGCCGATTGCCTCCAGTCCGCGACCTTACTGATATTGAAAAAAATCAAGCAACTTTAAGCAGTAGATAGACCCATAAGGTCTATGGAGACCAAATCGGATTTATTATGATGCAAATTTAACCTGCTTAAAACTTTCCTTAGTGACTTTTGCCGTCTTTAGTTGGGATAATTAAACATATTATTATATTATAAATTTATGTAGAAGCTTTACTTCGCTCAAAAGTTAGGTTTTTTTCGTTTATTTCTTAGTGCACCCACCTTGACGCTTTTCTGTTTAGCCCTATGGTTGACTGGTAGAGAATGCCTATAATGGCATTAAGTCCGCCTGTAGTACACTTTTTATGTGCAATAAAGTTTAAAATAAATAAATAAATAAAATCAAAAAAGATCCGAAAATTACCCCGTGGGCTTTCGAGGTTAGAAACATGAATATAACAATTCATAGCATTTAGTCACTATTTACATTGAACCCCTATTTAAATGCAGGGCAATCCCCTTATTTGGAACCGACGTTTCTCCATTGACTATGGCATCTAGTTTTGAAAATTCGTCGCATCAGCGAAAAAATCGTCCGTGCGCTTGTGATGCAGATGCGAGCGAAGCGACGGGCTTCTAATCTCATGTTTGTTTTAGCGACAGCGCTTTTAGGTTCCAAAACCATTGGCTGCTTTGAAAATTTAAGGGAACGACAAGGCGTTTTATATGTAAATCGTCACTTAATAAATAATTTAAATGGAAATATTTTTTTATGTATTTTTTTTAAGAAATTAAGAATATAATTGAATTGATAGGTGTATCAGGATCGTAGCAAGTAGATGTCAGTGGGCAGCTCCTTAGGAAAACAGGTTTATTAAATATAATTATGTAAGTAGTACCTTTAAGAAAACAATTTATTATACAATAATTATAATTATAATTCTGCCAATTTATAAGTCCCACTACTGTGCACAGGCTTCCTCTGATGCACGAGAGGGATTTTGATATAGTCCATACGCTGGCTTAAAGCGGGTTGGGGGACTTTCCATACACCTTTGAATTTCATATTTTTTACTTAGCAAAATACTTGCTAATTAAACTACCTAATATGACAACGGACTTTTGAACCTTTTGTGCGTAGCCAACGTGCAATCGTTAAGGCTCCGTAGCGAACGAAACGCAACTGTCACTGTCGCACTAGTGGGGAAGAGTGATAGAGAGAGATGACTAGATACGCTACGGAGCGTTAACGATTGGCACGTTGGCTACGCGCCATGTATTTTGTACAATAACTACGAAATTTCAGTTTATCTGTCGTTAAAATTTCAACTTAAAGGTTACTTTCCAATCTATTCATTTAGGTTCTATTTTTATAAAGTCCAAATGTGTCAGCCGATGGGATAAATACGTTGTAGTGTCTATTTGTATTCGTTCGGTTGTGATTGTGACACATATTCGCATGTGTTAAAAAACTTTTGTGGTTTAGTTTATTATGAAACATATAAAATTATGTGAAATTGCACTTAATTCGCTTTCTTTGAATACTTTGTGAAAGCAAGTGTTACGGCGTAACAGGTGGAAATTCTCAAATTCTATATTACCTAATGTTGTTTTGAATTAGTAATAAATACCTACCATCAATTCTCAGAACGACTTTCTTTGTATCCTATAGTTTTGTGTTCCCAACAGTAGTGAGTATAGTTTTTAGGGTTCCGTACCTCAAGAGGGAAAAACGGAACCCTTATAGGATCACTCGTGCGTCTGTCTGTCTGGCCGTCTGTCTGTCTATCTGTCCATCTATCACAGCCTATTTTCTCCGAAACTACTGGACTAATTAAGTTGAAATTTGGTACACATATATGAGTTTGTGACCCAAAGATGGACATGTAACGTAAACAAATAATTTTAAACATGGGAACCAATTTTGGGGGGTAAATGAGAAAATAAAATAAAAGTTTTTCAAACTATATCATGTTACATATGAAATGAAAGAGCCTATTATTAGTATCTCAAATATATTTTATTTTTATTTTAGAATAAACAGTTTAGAAGTTATTCAAGAAAATGAACAAAAAATGACCATTTCGCCCTCTTTATCTCCGAAATTACTGGGTCTAAAATTTAGAAAAAATATACAAATTAGTTCTTCCTATGACAGGAAAACCTATTAGAAATGTGCAGTCAAGCGTGAGTCGGACTTAATTACTTAGTTTTTGATCCGACCCCTACGGGTTTTTTAAAGACAATTCACTCACGTTTCACATAAAAAATGCATTGTTAAAAATTGTGTAATGTACGGAACCCTTGGGACGCGAGTCCGACTCGCACTTGACCGGTTTTTTTTATCTACCGAGAATAAATTGTGTTAGCTGGTGATAGTCATGTGTATTTAAATATTACAGAAGATAAACTTGTATTTTAACACATTTACCGCTTTACTCTACATATTATCGGCTACGACTATTTTCCCTGTAATTAGCGAAAAATTAAATGCTGTGTATAGGCAAAACGACAACGTGTCGTAACTAGCGCGGAAGGGGTTAAGATGACAACATTATTTTGCACTAAATCCTCTGTCTCTTAAAGCAAAAAGGTACACGCATGTGACTCCGCTGATGTCATGAATGCTCATAAACATACATCGGGGTTTTTGGTGCGGGAATTATTTCATGTGTTGTGTTTATAACTTCGTTTATTGTAAAATAGTTACAACTGAACACAAATTAACAAGGGTACTCCAAATGTGCTTAGAAATGTTCTATTTTCTGATTTGAAAGTTTTTACCTATTTTCTATTAGGTATAAATATTCCCGCACCCAAAACCCCTATGTATGCTCATAAGTTACAATGTTCTTGTACTTAATGTTTGTTTTTACTTACTTATTTAAGTGTTTTTATGATTATGTTTCCTCTAGTACCTAAGTAAATTTCGTGGTCTTAAAAATGCAGCTTTTAGTTATTTCCTTCGATAAAACGTCCACAAAAGTGAGAATGAAAACGAAATCATTTGACTACAAAAATAAAGGGTTTTATTCAATTACACTCGTTCAATTAAGAAGACCTGATTGCCTGTTGGACGCCAAAGGTGACGAAACTTGAAAAAACTTTTAAAAAGAGAACAAAAAACCCCCTGAACGTACTAAAAACCAACCCTACTTTTTCATGTAATCAAAAATGCAAATCTGCGAGTGAAAATTATGCTGATTTCACGTTTTTTCTGAGTTGAAAAACCTGATTTTCATTTTCAGAGCTTTGTTGGTAATTTTAGCGAGTTAAGTTGAATTTCCAACTCGATTACGACGGCATGCGAGATGTCGAAAATGATGGTGCATTTATCATCGGTCCACAAATAAGACCTTAAATTACAGCTGTTACGTTACGAAGAAATGTTATTCTTTTTTAATAATGTCAATAAAAATTATAAATACTGGCCCGTCATCACTATATTATTCGTTTCGTGCCTCAAAGATAAATACTTAATATGTATTATGATAATTATAATAGACTGTTTCAGTTCCAACTTGGGGATTGCAAACAATGCAAAGTTGCGTTTTAAAAATGTCATGGCGAAACTTAGGCATAAAATTAATTACTTAATAGTATAGTATATTACAGTCAAATAAATTAATATCCGTACCATTTCGTACCTTTGTCACAGCGACAATCAATATAAAAGTCGTTAGGGACCTCATTATATTGTCGCTGTGACAAGGTACGAAACGGTGCTGATATTAAATTCCTTAACCGTACAATGCATGCACAGTGTGCCGAAAGAACTATACAGTCGAGTGGGATTATTTGAAAACCCTGGGACTTTCCAAAATTGTACACGCTTCTTTTTTTTACCTTTTCTGCATTCGGTCCAATCAAGATTTTTCCTTATTCAAACGGCCTAAAAGAGTCAGATGACTCGAGTTTGGTCTTTTAAATCACGTCAATAAATATAACATACTAGCCGTTGCCTGCGACTTTGTACGCGTGGGTTTGTATGTTAGTTTTTATATATTTTACATAAGCTTAGAGCATTGTGCAGCAGAAGATAGCAGTAGGTTTCATAATTTGATATTAATTTTACAGACTACGATAGATTTAGATTTTTATAGACTACGGAGACTGCTTAACATCAGGCGGGCCGTATGCTTGTTTGCCACCGACGTAGTGTAAAAAAAAAACAATGCAATTACGGGCCCCTAACTGAAAATATTATCCTTCTTAGAGAAAAATTATCCAAACTGCTGACATTATTCCTCTCGTATTCCAATATAATGAATGCATTTTAATCAAGTTTAAAGTATCTTGTTTGAATAAATATTTTCGATGCCATTTTAACTCTCTTAATTTAAAAACGCTTAAATCTCTTTTCTTGTCTTCTAATATTATGATTTTTTTTAAAGTTTCAAGTCTCGCACTCAAAAAAGTGTTCGATCCCAATACAAATTTTCAACATCTTTTTTCCCATCTTGGAGGATGAATTTTGAAAAATGTTGAAATAATTTTTCTTTTCTTTTAATAAAATACCATTTTTCGGTTTCAAGTTCCTAGCTTAAAATAACTAACTAACTAATATGATGGCTCAGCAACCCAAAGAGGGTCTTGGCCTCCGAAACGACAGAACTCCACTTTTCCCGATCCTGCGCCGTTTCCTGCCAATTATCGGCTTGAAGCTGTCGCAGATTCGCTTCTACACTATCTTCCCAGGGGTATCTGGGCCGACCTACCAGGTGGCCACCAGTCAGTCTTCCCAAGTACGCCCTTTTGGCAGCCCGAACCTCTCCCATTCTTTATAGGTGACCGAACCAATAAAACTTAAAAACTTATTTTCCATACAAACGTTCATCCCCTACCCCTTGATGGGTTGATTTTTATCAATATTCTAGTCAGTGCCCTTACATAAGTAACCACTTTTCCAAACAATTAGTATGACGACGTGGGTACTTAAGTTGGGGCACCGACCGTACACATTATAAATATAACCTTATATGCAAATTTCCTCTTTATAGCTTTTGTAGTTTCGGCTCTGCATTGATGAGGCATTGCATTAATGCCTTAAATCGACAGAAAACACGGAATGTCTGAGTTCAAACCTCGGCGCTCAAAAGTAGTTATTTATTCTGGTTACTTATAGAAAAATAAAAAAAGAGAGTCAAAGGTTATGTTCTGTATTTTGACGTTGTCGAATTAAGTGCATGTCAATATTAAATTACATTACCAAAACTTATAGTAGGTAACCTAAACAACAGCAATACTTACAGATAGTGAAATAAATCAATCGAGTCCTTTTTATTTTTAAAAATATGAACCTTATCATTCTTTAACTCTTGCGCTACAGCGTAGCCCTCAGAAAGAAGTCGCTCGGTGACAAAGTAAGCAAGCATATACGTATTGTGCAAAACTGCACGTGTTACTCTTACGTACATACATAGGAGTTAGGTAAAGTTTGCTAAATGTTTGAACCGTGCTGCCTACCAGTTTAGCGCCTGATTGTACTAAACGCTAGTTTAATGAAGAAACATGACTCGCAATATTTTCTCGAGCGTATTTTGTTTTGTGTCAAATGTATATTTGGTCGCTCAGCTTCGCGACTTGGTCGTGTTAACTGGTTTATTTTATGTTTATCGTAAACATAAACTCGTATTTTCTCGTAGGGAGAGAGAGAGAGAATGCAAGAGATATGACTTTGAGAATGGTCTTTCCGAATGTATATCACGCAGCACCCGTCAGTCGTTTGGAATTGATATCAAATCATATAAATATACCTACATAATATGTATATATTAGTACATACTACAATAAATGCGGATGTAACTGTGTCAATTAAGATGAAATTTTGTATGGAGATAGTTTAAAGCCAGAAGAAGGACATGACATATGATAGTTTTTATAAATCGTTATCTGTCTGGCTTCGAGCAACACTGGGAAGGGAGACGGCATTCGTAACACGTATTCCCCCTCTGCCGAAGCATAGGTTAAGTACACCTGTACTTATGGCTATGCGTGTTGTGACTCGTACATACACAAAAATAGATCGAGGTGTGCAAGATTTGTCTTTGACGTGTGTCATTTTCTATGTATTTGTGTCGTCATTACAGATTGGATTTTGTATACCTATATAGTGAGTGAAAAGTGCGACTATGTGCACGTTTCCCCCCGCAAAAAATGGCAGAAAAATTAACACAGTAAGATATCGCTTGGGCTCCTCCCTTCCGACATGTCGGAAGCCGGCGTTGTTCGAAGATGTCTGGTATTACTTTTTGTTGCTAAAAATTGTAATACAAAGAAAATAGAGCCAGCAGAAGTTTTGTAAGTAAAAAAAGTACTCGATCTTTTTCTTTGTAAGTATAACAATTTCTCTTTTGTATGGCGGCGGCTAGGTTCTAGCCGCAAAACAGTAACCGTGACCAGACTTGGCGCAACCTTTGAACTGCAAATAGGAGTATTCGCGCTTTCAAGCCCTCATTAGTATCTAACAGGTTTTCTCTTTTTACAGCGCGCCACGCTGCGCCCACCTTTCGCCTTATCTCACACCCAATAAGCATAGTATAAACAGGGCAAAGTATGTTATCTTCATACAAACACACCGCGCGCGACTTGTATGTGTGCGCCATAAGTATCTATGCGTCGCCGCATGCACACTCAAACAAAATCTCCACTGGCGCACTGAGAAACGGGTCGAGATTTTCGGGCAGCCGACGCGCACGAATGAGAGTAGACCTGTGTCTACTCTCATTCGTGCGCGTCGGCTGCGTTCGCTTTCAACGTTACCACTGGTCGCGTTTACACTTTTTGTTAGGAGGCTCGAAAACAATACAAAAGGTAATCACGGTCCGTATCCCGGTCGATAATATAAGACATTAAAAGGATATTAGAATGGGACAAAAGAAATATAGAGCCAGATGAGAGGACATTAGATTGGCGCGCCGCGCGAAACTTGCCATGCCGATAGTGGGGGACGGGCCTTAATAGGTTCGGTGTAACTAGCGGCTCGGAGCAGGACAAGCTCGGCTCAAGCCGAGATAATTTGATTACGTATGCATTAAGTGCATTTCCATTTCCCCATGGAGTGAGATATCTTTTAATTCCTACGACGTACGTCTTAATGACCTGCCGAATGTAAAATATACTGCTTAAGGAAACTTTTATTTTGAAGTCTGAGAAAGTAGAATGGATTGAACCTATTTGAAAGAAGTAGGTTCTCATTACATAATTTTTTTCTTTTCATGTTTTCCTAATTTGGCAAACACCTTTTTTTGGACGAACCAACCTATGTACTTCGAGATTATTGTAAAACTCGTTCTATTAGAGGTGGTCGCCCTAAAAATATTTACTAATTAATTATAAAATGTCTGTACAGTTATTTCTGTAGGTATTATTGTGTGCCGTGTGAAAAGTAATATCGGAACAGTGTTGTATTGTCTAGGTTATGATATTTCCAAAAGATATTTAGTATTGCCAACGTGGATCTGCTCCCTATTTTGCAAGTTTCCATATTTTAAACGAAATAAATATCATATACAAAGTGTCCGGGGCTGGAATCGAACCAGCGTCCTCCGTTTACGCGACAGATGCCTTTCTTTTCCTTTGAATATGATATTTATTTCGTTTATAGCTTAAATAGTAGTGTGACTACTTGTATAAACGCAAATTAAAATTATTTTCATAAGAATGTACTTAATATAATTTGTTCTTAGAGTTTCGATATTGTTTTGATTTTCTGAAGTGCACCCATATTTGTAAGCGGAGTAGGTACGCTACACCCGTGCAGTGCATCAAAAAATTCCACTAGTGTTCAATATCTGCGCACCCTTTATTTATTATTCAAACGTCGTAAAACATAAGAATTTTCTATTTCCACTTTAGTTTCATGCTCATCCTAATAACTTTAATATGAAAAAATCTAATCTTAATTAAATATCGTTTTACTGCAAACAACACAAAAAAATGTCCAAGAGCGAATTTTATAATTATGTGTAATATTCCAAATAAAATTCGCAGCACGTCAGTTACTCCGTGAAGATGCCAATCTCACATCAATGTTACTTTGTAGATAAAATAATAAACAATTTTACAAGGAGCACAAACAGTTGAATGCAAAATGTATATATAGATACCTAAACATACATACATTTTAACATACAAAGTCTACGAAACATTTTAAAAGAATCGAAAAAAGTCTTAAGGTGACTGTCCGTTTCCAACCGCAGCTGCACTGCTGCTCCGACACTACTGCGGCGGCCCAAACGCGTCGGTGTTATTGTCAATTTCCATAGTAAAATGAATGACGATATCGACTGCACGTAATATGGTGATTTTAACGTTTTCCCGACCGCAGCTGCACTACTGCTCCGACACGTCGGTGTTATTGTCAATTTCCATAGTAAAATGAATGACAAGACCGACTGCACGTAGCATGGCCATTTTTGCGTATTTGGTGTATTATTGCAACTGCGGCTGCAGACCGTACGTCAAATCTGTCACCTGCACTGAATTGTCTTTGATCAGAGATATTAGTAGTTTTAAGCAAAGAGGATATAACCACTACGTTCTAAGGAGTTATTACACCCACGGATAAACAACCCCGATGGTACCGTCGCCATATATCGCAGATATATCGGGGCGGCCAAGGAGCTCACAAATATCTGAACACGCCTTTATTGTCAAGGCGCTAGAGTGCATGTTCAGATATATTTAGCACCTCGGTCGCTCCGACATATCTGATGGCGACTGTAGTACTACTGTAAACTTTTTTGCTAATCTATATTGAGCCATACGAGTATCACAGAGCCAGTTAGGAAACTAGAATGATTGGTCCGAAAAAGAGAGTGTCAAATTCGGAAGTTAACTATAGTCTGGCAAACCCTTCGAGCAACACCGGCTTCCGACACGTCGGAAGGGAGGAGCCCAAGCGATATCTTACCGTACAAATCGTTCTGCCATTTTTTGCGGGGGAAAACGTGCACACAGTCGCACTTCTCACTCACTACTTGCAAAATCCAATCTCTAATTAGGATTGTTCATTTTTTTTTAATGTTCTATTTTGAAAACCATTTCGAGATATTAGGTTTTTAAACAGTTTCCGACATTTGCTGCGATATAATAATCGAGGATCGAAGATATTTCAACAAATATACTGATGACCTTAGTTTGACCTTCTCGCGAGGCTGAATATAATAATGTCATCGTATAGTAAAAGTTATCGAACCATAGTAAATAAATCCGTCACTCACGTAATTGTCAAAGATGTCATTGTCATCAATTGTCATAATAAAAAAATTCAGTTAAACCGCTAGTTTCTTACGATTTGATTTATAATTTTTAATACCTAAACAGTAGATTTTGATTGCTTAATATATCAAAAACCTTGTTTCCACTTGTGGGAATGATTTACAAAAATTATAGTCCGCGAAGACCTACGTGAAAGACGGTGTTGTCGTGAAGTAAATGTGGAATGGAATACTTCAAGTGTTACACACAATATTGCTGTGAGGATCACGTCGATGTAAGTATAAAATTAATATTATTTTACTACGAATATTTAAAAGTCCATTTTGGTGGTCGGGTCACTATTACCTATTTATTTTCTGTGATGATGTGGCCAGAATATCTAAAGACAAACCGTTTAACACAGCTTGTCCGCTACTAGCTCCGTTTTACTGATTTGAAGTTAAATTCAACAAACAGACATACATATATGTAACTTGCAAGCAATAAATCATATACATACAAAAATACATAGTTATATTCAAAATACAACATGAAACTGAAAAGATAATTTCTAATTTCCAGGTACCTACAAGTTGCAGTTCAAGGCTCAAGCTGCTGATATCACGATCATGGCGGACAAAACTAAAGTTAATAAAGAGTTGTGAAAAATAAAACATGTCTTATTTTTTACTTTTTTATTAATTTACGAAAAACCTGTTTCCCAAAAAAGTGTATACATTATATGTTCAACATGTTCTGCACGTAAGGTTGACATTGAGGGCTTGGTTTAGTAGCATTCAGTTGAAGTTGATTTAGGTTCTACTCTTGTTGATCCAGAAAATAATTATATAGTTTATTATTAAATCTATGCCCACGCCCAGGCACTATTCTTGCTATAACTTTACATTCTCCGCCTTCTCTAGAAATTTGTACATTATATACATCCAATAAAACTAAGGTATATAACTTAAGGCAGATTTGTGGAATCAGCTTTCACAAATTTAGCGTATTTTGAGATTATTGATTTAGGGATTCAAATAATACGACGATATTATTTATAGATTCATTAAATAAACTGTTCTTTTATTTTTTCGTAGTTTTGCGAGGATAGCTATAAGCTCGACAGGGCACGAGCGATAGAGAGGCAAATAGAATACCGAATATCCGGCAAAGTGGCCAAATACCGAATAGTTGCCGAATATTCCTGGCAACTGTAATTGTATTGTAATATATCATATTATATAATGTCGTTTATGGTGACAATTTCTCATTTTGTCATTGCAAAGCCATTCCTGAGCTAAATAAAAGAAGCAATCATTTATTTTTATTACAAGGGGCAAAGATGTTATTTAATACCTCATGGTAACATATTGATATCCAAACATACGAAACGATACAAAATTGAACCACGAGAGAAGCGAATGGTTTAAAATTTAGAATATTGACAGTTGCGGAGGTCTCAAGGCATGAGGGTTAAACAAACTGTGTTACAGTGCAACACGTAATTCTTCACACCAACACGAGGAAACCATTTATTATTCAAATTAATTTATTAAAAGTTCTTTCTATCGGCCAAGGCGAGGGAAATATCTTTCTTCATAAAGGATTTCTTGTCTCGCCCGTCAAGTTTTATATGGATGGTGCGGTCATATCATAGAGTGCCGTCGCCCATTCACACCTGCAACTGGACAATATGAAGTGTAAATTACAAATTATTTTATTCATCATACTTCACTGTTTGGTACCTAAGGAAAGTAAAATTGGCTTAATATGGATACTTAGAAAGATAAATCTGTAATATTTTGCTAACACTGAACGACTGCCTGCCCACCATTGGATAATTTTATTCTTACGTGTCGCATCGTCATCTCCAGAACCCACGAATCACTTTGCAGAAATCAATAAAAGGCCTGCTAAAAGAGCCTACCTGGCATGGTTTTGAGGGGACGTTTATTACAGACTTCTAAATCCAGCCGCACGTTTCTGACGGCCGAGTACCTATACGTGATGCAGGTGGATCAAGTGCGCACTCCCCCCGTATATATCACGAACTCCATGAGTCCCGTTTCCGTCGGATTGCTGTGTGCGGTGGTCACGCATTTAGGCAAGAGGATGGGGAAGAAAATTTCACATTGTGAACTTACCTTAATGTTAAGAATAATTTTTCCTCTGCATTAATTTTATTTGAGTAATTTGATTGTATTTCGTCAATTATTAAGTCTCATTCAATGTTGAATTGCTTTTTATTTAATCGGCAATATTATCTGAATAAAGGATCACCATTAAATATCAGATTTTTTATTAATATTGCGTAGCTGCCTTCGTCGGACTCTGACTATTGTAGAAAGGCAAACTGGTCTTCTTTTTCATGTAGCATGTAGCATTATCGTCACTCGCTTCTTCACGTAAAAAATACAAAAGTAAATTAGTATTTTATTTGTACGTCTGACATTATATGACTTGACATTGACAAGCCATCAACGAACGCTGTCGCGACTGCACGCCGCAACAGCCGCAGTCGTGCTGCTACAGTAGTGCGGCACCGCGTAACGTCGCAACTGCAGTGCAGCGGCAGTTACAAATGGACAGTCACCTTTAGGAAACACCTTTTACCTTGCGAATGTTCTACGTTTTTTTCGTACTTTACAGATGCACTTTAATATGTAAATTAAAATCCAACTACTTATACAATTATCGATACTTCTCATGCAGTAAGCATATGCTAAGAGCATATAATAAGGCTATGGAGATTCACGAAAGAAAAAGAGAAAAGAAAAGGATAAAGGATTAAGGAAAGGAGTGTAGGCTTTTAATATCTCTGGTGCTGCAGGCGCCCATAGGCTACGGTGACTGCTTAACATAAGGCCGTATGCTTGTTTGCCCCCGACGTGGTATAAAAAGATAAATTCACGAGGTCTACAGCTCACAGATTCAAATTCTTAAATTTTGGCAGATTGTCCCGATTTTGTCTTTGCTTTGTCCTATCCATGTACTGCAATTAATTAAACGGTATTATCCTTTCACATTATCTTAGTATAACCTTCTCCAAATACCTACAATGCAGTAGGTACTGCCAGTTAAAAGCATCCAGCTATACATTGCCGTTGCACTGAGGAGATCAATTATTTCAAGGAGCTTGTGAGCTTGTTACGAACAATCCCGGGGCATTCCGTTGTAATTCAGGCCGGAATGTGGAGACATTGTGGCCAATTCGAACGTACACTGACTTCAAAATGATGTAATTTAGTCATCGTGCGTCTCGCTCGCGCCAACACAATGTACATAAGTACGAGGGAAGTGAACGACAACTAGATTACATCATTTAGATTAGATATCATTTTAATGTCAATGTCAGTGTACGTTAGAATTGGCGATTGTTGTGCTTGTCACACGAGACAAAATTAACCTCATGTATCGTTTACGCAATACTTACCTATACACGGTGCCCATTTGGAAAGGGAAAAAATAGAACCACGCATTCCTGGGGTCATAAGGAGTAATAAATGTTACATGGACCAAGGTTGAATTATGCTTTTTAATTTATTTTTTAACCGACTTCAAGATTTCAAAGGAGGAGGTTCTCAATTCGGTTGTTTTTTTTTTTAATGTTTGTTACTCCATAACTCCGTCATTTCTGGACCGATTTTGAAAATTCTTTTTTTGATTGTAAGTATATACATACAGATTGGTCCCGTTTTTGTCAAAAAGCAGTTCTGATTATCAAGCACTTACATTTAAAAAAGTGACATTTGATGAATTGGAACTGCTGATGATGATCAGAACGGAACTCTTCAATGACGCATAGTTCACGTTTGGCGATTTGTCCTCTTTGTTATGTTTGTTAAGCAAGTTAGGTTTTCAAGGAACATTTTTGTCAAGCTCGAGTTCTGATGATGGGATCCATGAGGAATCGAGGGAACTCCTCAAATGTGAAAGGCATACATATAGTGATTTTTGTAATTTTATAAACAAATCCAGCACTTCCATTTTAAAAAGTGACATTTGATGAAGTGGAACTGCTGATGATGATCAGAACGGAACTCTTCAATGACGCATAGTTCACGTTTGGCGATTTGTCCTCTTCGTTATGTTTGTTAAGCAAGTTAGGTTTTCAAGAAACATTTTTGTCAAGCTCGAGTTCTGATGATGGGATCCATGAGGAATCGAGGGAACTCCTCAAATGCGAAAGGCATACATATAGTGATTTTTGTATTTTTATAAACAAATCCAGCACTTCCATTTTAAAAAGTGACATTTAATGAAGTGGAACTGCTGATGATGATCAGAATGGAACTCTTCAATGACGCATAGTTCACGTTTGGCGATTTGTCCTCTTCGTTATGTTTGTTAAGCAAGTTAGGTTTTCAAGAAACATTTTTGTCAAGCTCGAGATCTGATGATGGGATCCATGAGGAATCGAGGGAACTCCTCAAATGTGAAAGGCATACATATAGTGATTTTTGTATTTTTATAAACAAATCCAGCACTTCCATTTTAAAAAGTGACATTTGATGAAGTGGAACTGCTGATGATGATCAGAATGGAACTCTTCAATGACGCATAGTTCACGTTTGGCGATTTGTCCTCTTCGTTATGTTTGTTAAGCAAGTTAGGTTTTCAAGAAACATTTTTGTCAAGCTCGAGTTCTGATGATGGGTTCCATGAGGAATCGAGGGAACTCCTCAAATGTGAAAGGCATACATATAGTGATTGTTGTATTTTTATAAACAAATTCAGCACTTCCATTTTAAAAAGTGACATTTGATGCAGTGGAACTGCTGATGATGATCAGAACGGAACTCTTCAATGACGCATAGTTCACGTTTGGCGATTTGTCCACTTCGTTATGTTTATTAAGCAAGTTAGGTTTTCAAGAAACATTTTTGTCAAGCTCGAGATCTGATGATGGGATCCATGAGGAATCGAGGGAACTCCTCAAATGTGAAAGGCATACATATAGTGATTTTTGTATTTTTATAAACAAATCCAGCACTTCCATTTTAAAAAGTGACATTTGATGAAGTGGAACTGCTGATGATGATCAGAATGGAACTCTTTAATGACGCATAGTTTACGTTTGGCGATTTTTCCTCTTCTTTATGTTTTGTTAAGCAACTTAAGTTTTTAAGACATATTTTTGTCAAGCTCGAGTTCTGATGATGAGACCCACGAGGAACCGAGGGAACTCCTCAAATGTAAAAGGCATACTTATAGTGATTTTTGTTTTTTTATCAACAAATCCAGCATTTACATTTAAAAAAGTGACATTTGATGACTGATAATGATCAGAATGGAACTCTTCAATGACACATAGTTCACGTTTGGCGATTTGTTCTCTTCCTTATGGACCCAGACCTAAACATGGACCCGGACTCGGACCCGTACCCGGGTCTGAACATGGACCCCAACTCGGACCCGGACCCGGACCGAACTCTGACCCAAACTTGGACCCGGACTCTGATCCGGACCCGGAAATGCTACTAGAAAAGTGGGTTAGGTGGGTGGTTGGGTTTTGATCTGCGATTCTCACAGAACAGAACTGCTATCAGAAAAGTAGGTTAGGTTAGAGCTGTGACCCTTACAGAAACGAAATGCTATCAGAAAAGTAGGTTAGGTTAGGTTAGAACTGCGACCCTTACAGAAACGAAATGCTACTAGAAAAGTGGGTGGTTTTACCTCCTTTTCTACATTATTAGGCAAAAGATGCTGCCTTTTTTATTTCATTGTCTGGAATCTAAGAGTGCACCATCAACAATAAGTGAACTTTCAGCGGCATCTCCCATTGAAGTCGGTTTTTTTTTCTTAAAAATTATATTTAATACAGTCATAATAAATACATAACGTTTGCTTCGCTAGTATAAAAGTGCCTTAGGGCGAGTTGACAGAAAATATTCAAATATTCTGACGGTTAATACGTCAACAAGGTGTTTTATACTGGTGATTTACTTAAACTTTTTTACACACAAATGGATATTTTGCAAAAACAAAGAATCCGAATCCAGCAAACATTATATGACATTTTTAACTTTAACTATAGTCAGGAATACGCTGTTTACATTTTTCCCTTTCCTCATGGGCACCGTGTATATTATGTAATCAGAAACCGATAGATAGCTTAGCTAGTCTTTAGGCTAGGAAAGAAAGGGCCGCCGGCCGAATGCATATATACGGCCGAACGTAGTAAGGTCGAATAGTTATAAATAAATAAATAAATAAATATTATGGGACATTCTTACACAGATTGACTAAGTCCCACAGTAAGCTCAAGAAGGCTTGTGTTGTGGGTACTCAGACAACGATATATATAATATACAAATACATATAAAACACCCAAGACTCAGGAACAAATATCTGTGCTCATCACACAAATAAATGCCCTTACCGGGATTCGAACCCAGGACCATCGGCTTCACAGGCAGGGTCACTACCCACTAGGCCAGACCGGTCGTCAAGTTATGAGACCGACAACCCCTTTTCACGCCGATATATGTATAGCGCTTTTCTCAAACATGCAATGAAATAAAGAAATCTCCGCGAAATCAGTTTTACACAAGTACTTGCCAATTTATTACACAAATTTTCAAGATATAAATATCTTATGTGGATCTGATTTTTTCGCCTCTTATCCGTCAGACTGTCGTTTTAGCCACATAACTAAGTATAACCATCAGCCGACATGAAAGCATTCATGAGGGCACTGTCGGCACGGCTGGTCGACACCACAGGGGACCCTAGAACTGGCGCCTATCTCTTAACGTATCCCCTTTGCGATATAGAGAGGTAACGCTGCCAGTGTAGGGCCCCTGCCACAAGCCGCCGGTTTTTAAGATACAGCTCTGACAGACGTCCAGATGGACAGATGGACGGATTTCCGTTTACCACGCTTCGGGTAAGAAAATCTAAAAATATTGTACTGTAAGGATGTTAAATTAAAGTCCAAAGTTAATCTCAAATGTTTAATGTTCACGTTCAGTACAATCAAAGCATTTCCATGTGCCTGTAAGTCTATCATAAATTTAATATAACATTTATTATGTACATCTTATTGTATTGTGATGTTTGTTAACATAATATTAGTGTTTGTTTATGAGCTCTAATATGGCAAAATTTACAGCGTTCTTTTTAGTTCAAGAAACAAGCAGATGGAAGTCATGGAAGTTATCAGATTTTTCATAAATTATTAAATTGAACGCTGGCGAAAAAAACAGGTCTAATAGGAAATTACCGTCAGTGTTGGCCGAACGTTAATTGCAATTAACCAATAACCAGTACAAATTGAACCGTAAACCGTAACGGATGGTTACAGTTTACGGTTCAATTTGTACTGGTTAATTGGCCAACACTGATTACCGTAGTATCATCACAGTAGGTATAGGGCGTCCAGCGGCAGATTTCTGATTTCAAAATTTGATTTAAAAAACCAAATCTTATACCAATTATTAATTTTTATAAAAAGAATACATGCGGATACAAACTTTACTAATAACATTTCAGAAATCTGCCATCAGACATCATTTATACCTACACATAGACTAACTACCAGTAGGTTCTCGTAGTCAAGGTAAGTCGGTATAATACATATAACATATAACACTTGGATCAATTCGACAGCTTGGTAACTTGCCTTCAGGCTGATTTTTTGTGATGCAAAAAGTTGAGAAGAGGTGCTTTATGTACTCGTACCTATAAGGTTTCAAATTGACCAATGACTAGGCTGACAGATTATAGACTGTAATATTATTATGTAATACTTCAAAATATGGCCTCACAGTGACAATACGTTGAGATATATATATATATGCATGTACATACTATGTATACATAGCTCTTCCAATGCCAAAGATAGCGATAATGCAGGTATGTGTAGAAACATTAATACAATTACGTATATTTTTATTGTTACCACAATGCTTATAAAATTATGAGATAACACTATAGTTATAACTGCGGTTGTCATTTCTTAAGCATACATAAAAATACTCAACATAATAACTTCCTTTACAAATTTTCGGATGTAAAAGGGTCTTTGAAATGACAATTCATTTCACGCTAGTAACACATCGAACATTCTGTAGTCCTGACATTCAAAAATATGTATCTATATTAAAATTAACATATAATTTAATACATTTTGAGATCCCATTGTGTAAAAATGTGCCTTACATATAGTAGTGGAACAGATGTACAGATGTAGTGCATAATTGTTTGCCATTGTATTTTCACGGAAACGCACGAACGTTTTATGCTATTTCAGTCAGTCTCCGTACGATAAGTACTGAGGTTGACTGAAGCAGCATGACAAATACGAACGTTTCCGAGAAAACACGATGGCAGACAATTATGCACTACATTGTACATATATATAGCGTTTGACAATATCTATCGTTCTTCAACCGAATCGACCGGCCATTTTATATGCAATTAATAGTAAAAAAATGTTACCAATTTTTAAATGTGTTTTTAAATTAGTCTTGTCCCTAAATCTGATAATTGTCATAGACCTCAAAAAATGAACTTTATTGGATAACTAATAATCAAATTGCTTTTGCAATATTTAGATGGATAAGTAAGGACCTATAGATACCTTTGTGAGGAATATTAGAATTTGTCAATGTTAGTTGATTGCTATATATGTAAACACTGTAACAATCAGACATATATCTACTTCCATCAGGGATATGTAATTTTGTAAATGTCAAAACTGACTTTAAAATATGTATTTAAATGTATCAGTGAAACTATTAGAAACTTGTGACTAAATACTTCTGAAATCTAAATGTAATATTGTAATGTTATTTGCTGGGTTAATGCAAGTTATTTAATGCAAGTACTGTCGAAAATAAAATGATTGAAGAAATATTTATTTTTTAGGGAAATTTTAAGTAATTTTGGCTGATATATTGTGTAAGTAATTGTGTTTTTACTAAAATAATAAGCTGTAGATGTAATTAATCAATTTAAATATACTTCACAAAAGCCTCCGTCCTTATTATGCTAGAAAGTTTAATTTCCTTTTTGTTTTATGCCAATACCCAAAGATTCTTAAGCTAGTTTGACTGAATAATTATAAAAACGCCCCACCCAAATTTCACAAAAATATTTTTCCCTTAATTTGCTTAAGTAGTTCCTAAATTAATTATTTTTCTATCTAGAGAAATCGATCTAAGAAATTTCAATAGTTTAATTTTTGCGAACAATTTTCATTTAAAATAATCAGTTGAGACATTCATTTAAGAGAATAGATGTAAGCAATGACATTTATCTAAATTTATTAGAGTTAGACATTAATCATTTGAATCCAGTTTATAAAAAATGATAATGATAATGAAATTTCTGAGATCAATTTATGTCTTAACATTTACCTTAGCCATATTGTCGTTTTACCAACCTTGGAAACACGAGACAGTGACAGCAACTGTCAGTAACAACGATGAGAGGCTTCACATAAAATTAGAATCAGGATAATGTTTTTTCTACAGTAATAAAACATACAATTAAGTTAAAAATAATAACAAGGATATTCCGGCTTGTTAAAAAAGTAAACTAAGCATTTAATAAATGTGATAACTTAACCCAAACATTATGTTTATCGGGATTAAGTTACTATATAATTATGTTGTTGCCTGCACAGCTGATACATTATTAAGTTAATATTAATTTTATTTACTTCCCAATAGCACACATATTGGGAACCACATCTTTATACAACAGTCACAATTCTCTTGTTTTTCTTGCATTTAAAAGCAATTCTTCAATCTCAAATCTAAGCCATTTTTATCATTACATGTTCCAGAGGTCCATCTACACTAGGTATCACATTAGTTTTAGTAACTTTTTTTTCTTTTCTATTATTAGAACACGTTTTAGCTTTGAGTCCTGTCTCCGATTTGTTATGGATAGTCTTTAATTGTGATGGTATTGAAATATTCTGTGTTTTGGTCCCACGCGTTTTGTAAACACACACATTATTTTCCTTATTGTCAATCTCTGTATCATTAACTACACTTTCGTGGTTGGATTGTTTGTTTTTATTATTTTTCACTAGTTCATCTTTATTTTGATTTCTATCATCATTTGATTGAGTCGCTTCAACTGAAAGTTGCTTATGGTCGAAACATGTTGTTGATTTCTGTGAAACAAACAAAGGCACACTTTATTTTACAATGCATAATGTATGTACTAATGGTGGATTCAGTGAAAGATTGGATTGGAAAGGTATTAGTTTATATGTTCATTTAAGCGAAAATATTGTATTAAGTATATGTATATGTGTAATGTACAGTCAGCAGCAGAAGTTGCTAAGCGGGCGAGGTGTTCAAAATGATCTTGACGCGACTTTATTGTTAAGAGAATAAGAGCGTATTGAGGTAATTCGCTTAGCAACTTCTGCTGCTGACTGTACCTATATTTAAGTATTTTCTTTCAAATATGCACTAGAGTAACATTAAAGGTTGATTTAAAAAAAATGACGTTTTTACATACATTAAGAATTAATGCTGATTAAAATACTCACAGTAGGGTTAACAGCTTCGGAATATATTTTTATTCGTGCTTGTAGGTCCATCTTGAGTCGCCAGTCTCGCAGATACATATGAGTAGCTGCTGCGTCATACCGACCACGATGCCAGGTATGCCATCTAAAGATATATATATTTTTTAAATTGACCTTAAAATAATAAAAAGTACTGGAGACATCAAACTGATATCTAATTGCGTGCATTTTGCTCGTACTTGTCCGATGTCCGTCAAATACTTGTATTGGGGCGAATCAACTTTTACGAGGCCAATTTGAAAGAGGTTTCAAAAAAGTTTTTTAAAATACTTTTTTGTCAAAATACTGATAATTAATACCATTGGCGTACGGATAATTGATTAAATTAACTTATTTTAATATCAGCAACGAGATCAGAATGCTATTATGTGAGTTTTAATCACATTTTGTTCTTCATACAGTCGGAAATTCTCGTGCGTTACGTCATCTAGATTTAATCATAACATAGGAATAAAAATCTGAAAGCCCATTGAAATCGATATAGATATTTTCCACAGTTAAGAAGCTCATTATATGAGAGGTTTTTTAAAGAAAAACCACATTATTACGGTAATAACTGGACTTTGCAAATCCCCTGCGTTACTATAGTATTTTAAGAAGTCGTATTTTTCGAATATTACTTCTTTCGTTAGGACTTGGCTTAAAAATTGTATATCTATAGCAGGGGAAAGTTAATAAGATTATAACTCACCGAATCATATCCATCAAAAACGATCCTGGTAATCAAAAAAATAAAAATATTGTGGAATTATTTGGGGACATCCAGTAACGCAAGAGAAAAATAACGAGTAACGCAAGAGAATAGGCCATACATTCGCTGGTGTTACTGACCCTTTTTGATACACCTATTAAATGAAACAAACTTCTTATTAATCAGTAAATATTTGTCGTCTGTTTTTATGCGTCGGTATACACGTTAGTTTGCTATTCGCCTCGTCATTCAATCATAAATTAACATAACAATACACCACCTAATTAACATGAGATCAACTAAGTTGAATAATCTACGCTTGAGATCAGTGTTAAATTAAATACAAGATCAGTAATTCTCAGGAACATCACTAACACTTAAATATTAACTTTAACGTTTGAATCAACTTCAGTTATATAAAGAAAAAACAGTTAACATAAAAAATCAACAAATTAAGATTAACCTACTAAGGCTTCAAAAAATGAGTAAAGTCATTTCTCTAAAACGTTAATCGAAGTCTCGAAGTCAACTAAAGTTCTTCTCGAATGTTTCTGAAAGCTTTCATAATTTTTCCATCCTTCTGAAATTTCTCTTCTTTTCTAGTCTATTCAGTCCATTTTATCATTCCATTTATTTTATCGAGGTTGTATACAATACTCTTTTTATTCTTACACTCGTTGCAGAGGCCATACATGCAGTCTTTCGAATCGAAATCACACACTGTTGCTTCTATTAGTAAACTGGGGTCGTTAGTTCCTGTAATACCTTTTTTCCTCAAAGCTTTAGCTTTGTATTCAAAATTTGCATGAAGCTTGCACAAGCGAATTTCCCTTGCATCAATCGAAGGAGTCACAACAAAGAACGGCTTATTCCGTGTAAAATAATAATAAGAGCATTTAATCTCAGGGTTCTCTTTTAGAAAAACCTTGTGAAGACTTTTCATTGTATCTAGCATAATTATATCTTTTAGGAACTTTAATACCTTCCTTTTTCCAGCTGAAGCTCGGGTAATGTCGTCTCTTAGAAAAAAATCTTTTATCTTTTTCTTTAGGAGCGTTTCTCGGTCAAAGCGAGACTTGTTCATTTCAATTTTGTTTGTGCCAAACGTGTCCATCAAAAAAAATATCTTCATACGTGAATTTTGAATTGCTTGTGCCGCAAAAAAAGTTTTTATTGTATTTCTTTCTTTTTTCGATTTTGTTTTTTTAAATGTTTCCTTTATGGCATTCGCCAACATTTGGTACTTTAAGTCATCTTTGGTCTGTTTAGATTTAGGTTTATTTTTTTCTCTTAAATTTTCATGTTTGTTAGCTAATATCCTATTCTCTCTGCAAACTTTAGCTCTATCTCTTCTCTTCTGTTCTTTTTCGCCCTCGTTGTTTTGGCGATACGATTGGCTGGTTAATCTCCAAATCTACAAAGACTGATGACAAAGGCTGGATGTGCTTCGCTACTGGTTTTGTAAAAGCAACAGGATTAGCTGGTCGGGAAGATATAATCGGCGGCGAAGATGTCGCTGGCGGACGTGAAATTGATGAAAGTATTGCCGGAATTGGTGTGACTGGCGGAGGTGTCGCCGATGAAAGTGTCAGTGAAGAAGGCTTTGCCGACAAAGTTCTCTGAGGTGGAAGAGTGAGTGGAGATGTAGTTGGTGAAGGCGTCGCTGATTGAAGTGGAGCAGCCCGCAGAGACGTCACTTGAGGAAGCTTTGCAATTTGGGGTTGGGGTGATGGTGGTTAATATGCTACTGGTTGCAGTGTACGTAGTGGGCTTAATCTTAAAGGAGACGTCGCTAGTGGAAGTGTGCATAACGAAGCCGTCACTGGCGGAGGTGTTGTTGGCGGAGGAGTAGGCGATTGAGGCTAATTCGTAACACTCTTTCTACGATCCGTTTTTTTCTCGCCTGTTCTCTTTTCCGTAAACGCCAAATCGTGTTAGCGTTGTACTTTTCTTTAGGGGTTAAGTTTTTCACTAATCTTTTAGTTTTATTGTACCGTTCTCTTTGTTTCTTTTTAGCTTCTTTAAGCATTCTGGTTTGTTTTTCAATCGTTCTCGATACCGTTTTTGTTTTTCTGCGGCGCTTAGAGGCATTGTTTTTTTAGGTGTGCACCATTAAATGCTGAAATAAATAAAACAATGTCGCTAAGTTGCAACGTAAATAATAACTTTATACTAACTAATACTCTAGCCATAAAATCATTTAATTTGTGACGAATTTTTATGAGACATTTATAAACAATATTACTCTTATTACTCCACGTTAAATGTATTTACTAATAATAAATATTTAAAAGATAGGTCAAATAAGTTCGATGGCGAGTTAAATAGGATAAGTCGTACTTTCTCTTACGTTACCAGTAACGTAAGAGAAGTTTCTCCAGCGTTACCGGTAACGAAGGGGAAAATTTTAACTACAAAGTAAATTATCACGTTAGTTATTAATACAATTACATTTGCATATATATCGCGTTAATATTAGACACCAAACACACAACATTTCAATAGTTTTCAAACATAAGGATAAAAACTTACCGAAACACGTAACGTAACTTAGGGGAGCAGCAATTAAGTCACGCACACCCGACGGCTGCTCGTCGCTGACTGGCGTCTCCCCGCCAGGGATTTCACCTCGACAACGCGGGTTCTCAGAAACGTAGGCATATTTCGCCTGCGCATGAGCCACGACCAACGCCATCTCTTTAAAAATATTTGCAACCTTCTATAGTAACGCGGGAGAATTGAAATTGGACGCTAGCTTAGGGACAACAATTTGAAAAATTCTCGAAAATTTTATAAAACTTAAATCATGTTGGCATGGGATGGATTAAATGTACTATTTTATTCTGATTCTTTTAATGATATTATAAAAATAGGTCACCTTATGTTTAAACTTAGAAATTACCATTGTGTGACTAGAGCTATCGTTGGGGACACACAATTTTTGTATGGGAGTAAATTTTCTTCTGCTGCGTTACCGTATAAATTTGCTAAAATTCTGATCAAATTGCTAATCTTTAATATTTTGATTAAATATTTATAGTTCTAAAAATGTCATTACCCTAAAAAGGCGCAATAAAAGTATTAGGTTTTTGAAAAAACGTTTTTTTTTTATCGGGGACAAGGAAATTGGCCTCGTAAAAGTTGATTCGCCCATTGGCGCGACCGAGACGCACGGGCGACTGACATTTACATATAATTTTGATGTCACAATGTAAGTTTGAATTGTCCTCCTAACTAGTTATTTCTTGTCATAAACCATTTATGGATATGATCTGTCAGCTGTCAACAGTGACGTTTCTAGTTGAAGAAATAACACTTTTTTTCTATTAATATCCATAACCGTAGGTACACATAAATATGATTTGGCTGTTTGTTTATGAATAACCTATGAAACGGTTAATAACGGTATAAACGTATATAAAATTATAAAGTTCGCATCGCCCCACTGAGGTAAGAAAAAAAGTGATGTTTTATAATCGAAATTAAACTATCGTGGGACATATTTCAAAATATTTAGATCACTGCTATTATTTCACTCACTATTATTTTTAGTCGCTTTTGGTTACAAGACCTGGCTAAAGACTCCAGCTGCGGCCTGCCCCGCGCCCCCCGCCTCCGCCCCATCAGCGCGCGCGCAACGAGCGACGAGGCGGGCGGCGCGGGCAGTGCATGAGTGCACGGAGTACACCCGCCGCGGACACTCGTGTTCAGGAAGGAAATGTCGCTATGTTGCCAAAAGCGACTAAAAATAATAGTGAGTGATGTTTTATGTATCAAAACGTAAAAAATATGTTTTTCCTGTAATATTAGCAAATAGTGATGACTTAATACTATTTAATTAGAATTAAAACCAGTTACTTACTAGTAAATTTTTAGGGTTCCGTACCCAAAGGGTAAAAACGGGACCCTATGACTAAGACTCCGCTGTCCGTCTGTCCGTCCGTCTATCCGTCTCTCCGTCTGTCCGTCTGTCTGTCTTTCACCAGGCTGTATCTCATGAACCGCGATAGCTAGACAGTTGAAATTTTCACAGATGATATATTTCTGTTGCCGCTATAACAACAAATACTAAAACAGTCTCCTAGCAGTTATAGCTGACAGGCTCGACAGTCAGCTTATCGTGCACTGGACCAGGGTGCACTCATTGGTAGCTGCATACACATGAGTATGTAGCAGCCGATGGGTGTACCCTGGCTCCTGCCAAAATAGAAATACACTAATAATAATATAAATAATTTAAGTTTAGTTGCTTAAGATAGTATTAAGTAACTAACATGTATGGACCATTATGAAGTCTTTTTTTTTATATAACAACAAATACTAAAAACAGAATAAAATAAATATTTAAGTGGGGCTCCCCTACAACAAACGTGATCTATTTGCCGTTTTTTTGCGCAATGGTACGGAACCCTTCGTGCGCGAGTCCAACTCTCACTCTCGCACTTGGCCGGTTTTTTTAATGAGCTGTTACCTACTGTGTTCACCTACCGTTGGTGTTCCGAAAATGTAATGTGCCATATTTCGCGCGTGATGTACCTTGTCAATAACTGCAGGATCCTCCACTTTTGTCCCAACGAGCGGTAC
Source organism: Cydia strobilella (assembly GCF_947568885.1). Classification (NCBI taxonomy): domain Eukaryota; kingdom Metazoa; phylum Arthropoda; class Insecta; order Lepidoptera; family Tortricidae; genus Cydia; species Cydia strobilella. Next base: position 6,893,808 of record NC_086045.1, read on the forward strand.
ATAAGCGCTGCATGCCGCACCGATACCAGGTCACTTTTAACTGCGCGTGCGACGGCGCATTGCTTGAAGCTAAGACGCGCCGCTTCAATAAATAATTTAGAAGCCACTAAAGGAATTCCTGAAAGTATCGTAGGTATTATTGTAGGCTTCCAAAAATACTAACAGCTTAAGAGAGGCATAACTGTGGCTAGATATGTCTTTCGCTACTACCACATAGTATATTGACAGGGTGATTGGGGTTAGACCTAGTAAAACTTGTTCAGTATGAGCTGCATATTCAATTCACCCCTCAAAGTCACATTATGTATAACAATCACCTGTATATCATGAAACTCATTTCTTTTCTTGTATTTAATTTAATGGCTGTCTTGCAATAAATAATTGCTGGTTATTTTTGTCATTCTTATTTTTAATACGAATTAAATCTTAAACAAAATAATCCTCAACCCACCTTTGTTTCTTAACCACCGTCCATACATCACGTAATGTTCCCAATTCTCGGGCTCTAACTGGAGGACCCGGTACATAATGGCAGGGTGCTCTGCCTCTGGTTTCACTGTCAGGAGTTCCAAGTGGGCCAGGATAAAGCGAGGCTGAAGCCAGTTGCACTTCTCGAGCATTCTGATAGCCAAATCCGTGTGGCCGCTTTTCCTGTGAAATACAATACAGTTGTTATATTCTATTTTGTTAAAACACTAAAAGATATTCTTCTTATAGACATATACAAAGGTTTATCACGGCAGATTATAAAGTGGTTTTTATACTACGTCGGTGGCAAACAAGAATACGGCCCGTCTAATGGTAAGAAGTCAACGTAGCCTATAGGCGCTTACAACTCCAGAAGTGTTACATGCGCGTTGCCGACCCTTACCTTACCTTACTCACCGGCAGTAACACAACACTATGGGTAGGGTCTAGTGTTATTTGGGTGCGGTTTTCTGTAAGGTAGAGGTACTTGAGGTGGTGGTATGCTGTGCCCTACCACACAAAGCGAAATGACATCACAGTGCCCATACCTCTCTTTTGGACGTAGTTTAAGGACATACCCGGGGTGGTTAAAGGTGATGTATCATGAAGCCTCGACGTTAGCTGCCACTCCGTTGGTGGCATGATAAGGTCCATGATATCTACGAAATTCTATCCACTACGTACGTACTACGTACTTGTTTGTAAGTTGCACTTACTCCGGGGGGCAACGCGGATAGAATGCCGCAAGCGATCCCATGACCCTCCCGTAACGGTAAAGAGGGAGACGCCGCAGGGATGTTAATGGGTATTCTCCTCCCCTTCCTCTGGCTAACAGAGGATGTACATCCGTACGGGAGGAGCGAGTCCCGCATACCACCCCCCAATGGGCTTCCCCAGCGCGGGGCGAGATGCGTAAATGCATTAACCCCTGCGTCAAAAAAAAAGTTGCACTTACTTATATAGCTTTGCAAGGTTATAGTGTGCGTTCACATGTCGCCAATTGTACTTGATCGCTTGGAGAAAGTGATGTTCAGCGTTGTCGACGTTGCTCAAGATTGTGCCAATGTTGTTGTGAGCGCTCGCGTAGGTTGGCCAAAGCCTACAATGTAAGAAGTAGAACAGTTCATTTTGAAAAAAAAAAGTTTGTATAACTAAATAAGAAATGTAGAAACAAAGAACCGTTTAAAATAACATTTATAAAGAATTTTGTTAAGCAATTGGGCCTTCTCATGCAATCGAACGTACACATACAATATATATCTCTGTAATAATATGCATCTCAAATGAATCGTTGCCTTTGTCGAAGTTATAGCGTAATTTCTAGATGAGGATGGTGATAAATTATTGTAACCATCCTGCTAGTACTACTTTTTAGTATAAAAGAAGTATTTAGTTTTAGTTTTAGATTTAAGTGTTAAATACTAGATTTAAAGACACAAACACCCTTATATACCCTAGCGATATCGGAAGGCGGCGTTTTCTGTCACAAGCATATCTAATGCTTAAAAGAAGATCCCATCCCATGCTGTAAACTACTTGTAAAGAACCAATAAACATTTTTTCATTTTCATTTTCATAACCGCATTACAAAATATAACGGGTTAGTAAAATTACACATTGTCATCAATAATTACTGCTGGCTGTCTTCTTATCTTATGGTTTTCGGGGGCCCTTGAGGATACACTTCGACCCATAGGGATATTTTGTGCAGTTACCCCCTAGGAAAGATCCGTCAACTACTCAAGAGCTTCTTCCACCATCTCCATGAGCCGAATGATGGAGTTCATTGGTAGCGTTTTGAATTCCTTTGGTTTCAGATAGCCTGCTCCAAAGTCCTTCATTATTTCTCAGCAATCAGCAGAAACAATTACCTTAATAAGCCTTAAGACATACCTGATAGCTTCTTTGTAATGTTGGATAGCCGCATCGTACTGCTCAGTCTCTCTGAGAACGTTGCCGAAGTTGTAGTGCAGCTTGGCGTTTTGCGGCAAAGTCGCCAAATCAGCCCTGAAGCAAACAAAACGATTATGTAGCATAATTTCTAAAATCAAATAAGTATCCTAAGTACGAAATTCCTAAAACATCGAAAATCAAAATGTCTAATGTACGAAATTCCTAAAGATGCATGATTGTCCTAATACACTTTTAATCAAACTTTCTCGTTTTCGAAAATCAATATTCCTTTGTACAAAATGCCTAATGACAATACTTTGAAAGTCAATAGGTATGTCTAGTGCTTAAAATAGCTACGTTCAAAAAGCCTAATGCCAATACTTCGAAAGTCAGTATGTCTAGTGCTTAAAATAGCTACGTATAAAAAGCCTAATGACAGTACTTGGAAACTCAATATTTCCGAGAACATTTCCTACTTACCCTTAGTCGACGGAGCCCCGCTACGCGGAGCTCCTATTTCTGGGCGTTTTGCCCTTCGGGCATCTGAAACTACTAACGAACCTAACCTACCTACCTACCTACGCTTTTTTCACCAAAAAAACGTATTCACGGACGTCACACTAAATCAGTATGTAGCTTCCGATACCCGAAGGGTAAACCGCCCAGAAATAGGAACCCGCGAAGCGGGGCTCCGTCTAGTTAAGTTGTGAAGGAAATGTTTTTTGAAAAGGAACAGTGCGGTGGGACCATGGTTTCGTACATTAGACTCTTTTAACTAAGGTCAGCTAAACGAAGGACAAAATGTCGTTAGAAATTTGGCAATTAATAAATTTTAAACTTAGGTCAACTGGACGTAGGAAAAAAGGTCGTTAGTATTTTCGTGCACTAGCAGTATTATTCTTTAGACTTTAATGTAGGACATGCTTTTTTAGGAATTTCGTACATTAGACATTAGTGATTTATGCCAAACGCGCGCTTCTAATTACGTAACGATACGAGTATGTTATATGTTTGTATCAGTAGACGCGGATGGACTGCGCTTTAAAAGTATTCATTTATCATCTAATACGTTTCAGTTAGGTCACAAAGTCAAATATCTGACTTTTGAAAAGAAAAGAAATATTATAGCCTGCTCCATTAGTATTAGGTACCCACGAATTGCAAACGGGCTTCTTTAACCCTTCGTGTGACAAACTCCAGCAGCAAAAATGTGTAAGTATTTGAAAATAAACTAATTGACAGGAAATTGTAATTCCAACAACTTTAAAGTGCCATCTGAAGGGTCCACAATGCCCAATAGGGAACGCCCTAAGACAAGGGTGAGCGATATGTTATGTTTCTTTGTCATAATGATGAATTACAAAATAGACATTTTAACTGCAGATCCAAATCTAATCCCATCTGTTTTCAACACTCATAAGTCATTAAACATTAATTCATTGAACGTCTGTGGCTGGCTTTAATTCCCTCGTAAAATGCGTGAAACGTCTTTACGAACGTGTATAGGCGGCATTAGCAATATTATTTTTATCGGCACTAAAACGTAAGTTCAACATGGAAGCCGTAAATACGTTATGTTTTCAATTTCGTGAAATTTATATGGAATACGACAGATGATATTATTTTAAATTTTTATTACATCACTAAGATAAGGATGATTGGTGACTCCACTTTGAAATTAATCTTTTCTAAATAAATATTTTTTTATAGAATAAAATTCATTTATTTCAAGCTACATTAGCAACTACAAGGCTCATAATTAATTCGTTTTAAAATTTCTTAGCTGTAACTCACCACGTCATAATAGGTATATTATACAAAAATATAAAAATGTTTAGTCTAGCAAAATAGAACACACGCAAAATACGTGTCATAAGTATACCATTTTTATTTGTACGGCAAATGAGACTCATCAAAGAGAACTATTGTTATTATAATTAAATAATAAATAATCAGAATTTAGTACTTTTTCAGTCATCTACGAGAAGGATTATGAGTTTTGCATCTACTCGTAATTAAGTTGTCTGAAGAAAATTACTAATAAACGATAAGACCTTTTTCTTCTTGTAATCTTACTGCGTAATTTATCTTCTTTTTTTCACTTATAACCAGTGAGGAATAAAGAATATTGTGTTGTGTAGGTATTTATATGAATATAATTATTATTAAGTAGGTATATATATATGTATATAAGTATAAACTGAGGTGGCGAATGGTTAAATGTTACATCATCCCAATTCTTATGTACGGTTCCGAAAGCTGGACCCCGAAAAAGAAGTTGGTCAACAACCTAAGGGCTTTTGAAATGTGGATTTATCGAAGGATGCTCAAAATTAAATGGACACATAGAATAACAAATGTCAGAGTTTTGGAAATCATGAAAAAAGGGTTAGAAGTAGTATCAACAATTAAGAGAAGGAAAGCAGCATATTTTGGACATATATATAGAAACAATAAATACAACCTACTGAAATTAATAATTGGAGGAAAATTTGAAGGGAAGCGTGGTAGCGGTAAAAGGCGCACATCATGCGCGCAGTGCAAATGTTATTTACACGTCATAATTTCATAGACGTTTCACGTTTAAAATAACACTTGCACTGCGTATGCTATCAAAATCGCTGCAGACTTTTCTTGGTCTAACTCTAGTAAATATATTTTGCCTAATTTTTTCGTCAGGATGCTAATCATTTAGAATTTAGTAACAAACATTGATAACTTAACTGCCTGAATCTTGATTAAAGCAGCTAATCTGATTTGACATGTGTCATTTTAAGCCACCGTCATCTGCTGATAAGTAGGTAATCGGTATTAAGCTCTTTGTACCTATATCCCCGATTTGGTCAAATAATCTAGTGACAGACATTAATTTGAAAGGGTCTCATGTTGTTAGGATAGCTGACAGGTAGCCAAATGGATTAATGGAGTGTACATGAAAATGAATGCATTTATATTTACTGGGAATTATTGCATAATATATGATCTCCTTATTTATTTATTACGTGTTACTACCAAATGGCGGACTTAATACCAACTGGCATTCTCTACCAGTCAAACATAGGGCCAAACAGAAACACTAAAAGATGGTGCAAGGAGAAACGAACAATCCAGTAAAGATAATTGATAAATACATTACAAAGGCAAACATTGTGTAATATATATACTTACATAAATATACATATATATATTATACTAATACATATATGGAATGACGGACACTAGACGAGTTCTTCATTTAGCAGATGACTACGGAGCATTCCTTATTTAAAATTGAAACTGCGGGATTTTTAACATCTCTGGTTATGAGTCAGTGGATATTTTTATGAAGAGTTAGCTAACCTAACCTACCTGCAACTGAATGCTTCTTAAATAAGCAATGTAAAATATCTTCTTTTCAAAAATATGTATTATAAATTAAATTTTGTGTTACAATGCCGCTCTTGATATGGTCATTTTTTTAATTCTTGTGATTCATTAGGACGGCGTTGATACAGCAGTGTTTAACATACTCGTAAACCATGTGGAGGCATTAAACCAACCTCAACAGCGTAGCTCGGTCCCGCCAGTCTGCGTTTCGCCTGTAAGTTTTCGCTACACTGCTGGCAGCTAACACAGCGAAGCCCACCGCTAGGAACGCCTTCGCTCCTGGTTTCGAGCACCACATGAGCTGGGCACCGTAAGCTGTTACGATCACGCTTCCAACACTGAGACAAAAAAAACTTTTAATTGTATCTTAATAAGCAACGCACAAACTTTAGGTATACGTCCAATTGCTGGATATCAATAATTGTGTAGTTCGGGTTTGGCTTTGGTTAAAAACAAATGTTTTTTTTGGGAATTATATCGGTCTGAATGGCGACGAAACACTGGTTCTAGGTTCTTGGCAAAGAATATTGGGTTTAATAAATTTGCTGTTAAATTAAATTTAAAACTTATAAACGCGCGGCAGAGTCGCTTTGTCTACTGGAAGAATTTTGTTATAAAGTACAAGTCAATAAAACCCTAATTGTATGCAATTCTAGATACATCTCATCATCTCTAACATATGTAGACATCTACAAGAAACATATGTACCTTGGAATGTACAATACTCGCTCAGCAATAACAAATCCGACAGTGACGAGCATGTTGCTGGCTGGCACGAAAGGTATCACCAGAATCAGCAGTCCTATCACGGCTGGTGTATGCCTCTGGACCTATATAAAAGAAATAAAATAATTCTAGGATCATTAAAGAATAGAAAGAACAACGAAACACACATGAAATAAAATGCAATATATAGGAATAAATATTGTAGATATTTGCACTACATTTCTAGGTAGCAAACTTAATTTTTCAGTTGTTGGAATCCTTTATTTAAGTCAGTTTAGTACGTGTTAGGGTTCAGTAGCCAAAATGACAAAAATGGAACCCTTATATGAAGTTTCGTCATGTCCGTCTGTCCGTCCGTCCGTCTTTCTGTCTATCTGTCTGTCTATCAGTCCGTTCGTTCGTCTGTCTGTCCGTATGTCGTAGCCATTTACTTAAAAAAATATAAGGTATATTTGAATGTAATTTAGAACATAGGTGAATAATGTAAGCCGCTATCCAGTTTACAAGTTAAAATTAAAAAATATGTAACTAAAAGTAAAAAAAAAAACACATTCAGTAAATATCAACGACTTTAAAAATATGTTTTTGATGAAGTAAGTACTTTCTAAAAATGTGTGTGCGTAAATAATGTCTCCCTCCCCCTCTAACTTTTGAACCGGATGTAAGTAGATTTTTTTTTTCCAAAAAACCTCGTTTCATTAAAAGGATGCAATGTATTGTAACTATTGTAAGTGCCGGGAAGATACGCTCTTTGGTATGGCTTTTTATATTGTATGCAGATGCGGGACCCTCCTTTATGAGTAGCCCGACACGCACTTCGTCGGTTTTATTCTAAAATGAATTACGAAACAAGAATGAACGAATTAAGAAATGATTTGTCGTTTTTTCTTAATAACTTGTTTTACAACTAACTATAGAACAGCGAAAACTATTTATTGCTTTTTCATAAATAATGAATTACGAACAAAAATAGTTGCCCTTTTCCATGTTAATTACGAAAGTGGATTGCAAGAACGGCAAGTTATTTCCTGTTTTTCATTCAGTAGTGAAATAACGAATATTTTCTCTTATTTCACGGAAAATTGTGAAGCTCAATACTAAAGGTTTGGAATATAATTTATAAGTCGATTGATTAATTAAGGCCGTTCCGTCGGTTTGCCGCTATCACTGTCACGTTTCGCAAGAAATAACGGGAAAGACCATGCGCGCCAAGTGTCGATTTTGATCGAATTTTGTCGATTTTTATTTATTTTAAAAACGTTGCCTTACAATATCGAAGTTCGAAACCGGTAAAATTACTGTTTAAATTAAGATTGTTTTTTCTTCTTATTTTTGTCTATAGTATCACATAATAAATAACAAAGTCGGATTTTTTTTTTTTTTAAGTTCTAGTTAGAGGTTACTTTGGGAATTAATTGTATCGAGCGAAGTGTCATAATAAAATTCGTGTATCGGAAGCTTATAAATTAAAGATAATTTAATCAAGAACTACATATATTCTTTCCTCGTCTATGAATATCAAAGTCTCTTAGAAAAATATGATCATATAAGGAGATTTTTCGCCTTCTGGTTCAGGGAACCGCCTTAACAAATATGATTAACTGATTTATCGTCTACCAACCACGTATTGGAAATAATGTATGTTTTTATTTTATTTTATAAATATATTTTTAATACCAGACTATGTCAGATATTTTACATACCCGTTTTGTTGTGAAAGATATTATTGTGGGTAAATGTACTTCTATATATTATATGAACAGAAATAATTGACAGATATGAAAGAAAAAGTGACCAAGGCAAACGCCACAAACACTGTAGTATTTTTCACATAACTTGGGTACGGTGACAGCTGTCATCTCAATACAAATTTTGCATATTTTGCATTGTAAGGTTATACATTTTATGGAGATGACAGCTGTCAACGTACCCGAGCTATATGAAAAATACCATGAGGTCACTTTTTTTTTCATACCTAGGTATGTGTAATCTATTTCGGTTATCGATTTGATTTCATTTATTTGGCTCGTATATTTATATCAATCTACACGAATTTCTAAATTACTATTTTATAATACAAGAAATACAAAAAATCTGAAACTTTCTAAATTGTATAATTATGATTGTCAATATTTTATTTAACATCAATATAACTTGCCAAATTTATTATATTAATTAAAATGTTTGTGGAATGGTTTAAATATATCTTTTGTAATAGTTACCTGTAATAATATTTTGCATCTTAAGATGTACTGTATGACCAAAGTTATTACTTTTGCTACTTTTACTTTTGCTATTGCTACCTGCATATCCGCTATACACCGATAGCTCAACAACAGCATGGCGCCTAAGGCGGCGCAGGTGAGCAGGTTGCGCGGGTCCCAGGCGCTGGTGATGATGGGCACGGAACTCATCTGCCAGTCATGGCTCAGGGTCCAGGGACACAGCAGCAGCCACCAGTTGAAAGCGGCCAGGTAGCAGAATGTCATGAGCCTAAACAAGAATAAAATAATAGTTTACCCCAAACAGGAATCTTCACATGATTAGCTAAATCCTTTACATCCAAACCCCTCCTGATATTAGGACTAAGGTGGTGGTTCGTTGACGGTTTTCGCTTCAACAACACGAAACGTTAACGTTACCTTAAGGTGCAGTAAGTTTTTAAAAGTCGTAGCGCTTTTTTGGATCATAATACGGCTGCCATCGATTTAATTAGCAATCTTGAGGCCTTTCTCGAGGGACTGTATCGATTTGAATCCTGAGTTTTAGACTTTCGCTCAATAGAAAAAATCACGAACATAGGTTTAAAAAGCACGTTAAAAATTTGTAACAAATTATGCACAAAAGCCAAAAATTTAAAAATTGTTTTTAAAAATCGGCAATAGGATCATGTTTGAGGGAACTTATCGATTACTTTGTTTTAAGTAAACGTACAAACAATAAAAAAAAGAAAAAAACATGATATCCGCGCTCGCACACGCACTTCCATCTCGCTCACGCTTAAGCTCAGTGAGAGTGAGAGAAGAATACGAACTTACTGGGCCTTAACAAGTTTTGAAATCGTCAACTAGTTGAAAACTAATTTTTTGATTCAACTGTGTTGCGCGCGCACCGTTAACGTTGAAACGCTCAATACGCTTCGTGAACCGATAGTTATACTGCGCTTGGCGTTAGAATTTAATTTGTTTACGTTAAAAGAAGATAACTAGTAAAATCATAAATTAAACCTTACCTAACAAAGAAGCTGGGATGAAACGCCGCCGGGTTGTCCTGGTTGGAGAATGCAGGCAGCGCTCCATGCAGCAACGACAGCCGAAAGGAAACCAGCAGTGCCGTCGACAACATCACCTTCAATGTTCGCATTGTCAGCCTCGTGCATTTCCCCATCTCCAGGGAACTTAGTGATCTAAAGGAAAATCCAATAAATATTATAGGATATTATTACACAAATTGACTAAGCCCCACACCCCCCCACAGTAAGCTCAAAAAAGCTTGTTTTGTGGGTACTCAGACAACGATAAATATGATATATAAATACTTAAATACAGTAATAGGTACCCCGTTATGCGCGGTTTTGTTATAACGCGAATTTCAAATTTCGCGCTAATAATTATGTATACAGTTTTTGGTAATCATAGTGGTTTATTTGGGAACACCCAATAATTCCGAAATATGTTTTTCCGAATGTCATAAGCACGATTTTCATAATCTCGATTTTTTATAAGTCCGAAATATCAAAATTACGATTTTTAAAAACACGATGGAAGAAAATTACGATGTGCTATTTCCGAAAATTTTAAATCCTAATTTGTCTTTTACCGAAAGCTTAAAGTTCCGATTTAACACTTTTCCGAAAAAATGTTTTTCCGAATTCTTAAATTCCGAAAAACCATTGTCCGATCGGAAATAAGATAATTCCGAATTCAGAAATTCGGTCTTTTGTAAGGTCGGAAATATGAAATTCGTGATATTCAAATGAAGACACGTTTCGTTTGAGTAATTCGGTATTCAGAAACGAACTCTTGCCAGAAGTGTGTTAGGTTAGGTTGGAACTGTGACACCCAAGTAAACGAACTGTTGCCAGAAGTGGGTTAGGTTAGGTTTGAACTGCGACCCCCAAGAAAACGAACTGTTGTCAGAAGTGGATTAGGTTAGATTAGATCTGCGACCCTCAAGAAAACGAACTTTAACAATATATTCGGAATATCGTTATTCGGAAATTTAAAAATTGGGATATTTAAAATAGGAATAACGTCAACTCGGAATTATAAAATTCGGAATAATGGCAATTCGGAATTCGTGATTTCAAAAATCGTAAATGTAAAATTCGGCGTTTTTCACTGTCGGAATTGTTATAATTGGAATTATGTGGTTCGAAATTTCAAATTTCGGAATAATGGCAATTCGGAATTCGTGATTTCAAAAATCGTAATTGTCAAATTCGGTGTTTGTCACCATCGGAATTGTTATAATCGGAATTATGTGGTTCGGAATTTACAAAATTCGGCTTTTCGGAAATATAAATCTTCGTGATTTTCATCATTCGTAATTACGACAGTCGGAATTTTGATAGGTCGAGCATTTAAGAATCGGAATAATAAAATTCGGTATTCTGAAATTCGGCATAACGTTTTTCGGAATTATGTAGTGTACCCGGTTGGTTTAGGTGAAAATATCGCATGAGTTTGCTCTTCAAGATTAATTCATTAATCATCTTAGATCGTTAATTATATTTGGTGATCATTCATTATATTTGGTGTTTGAATACAATTTGAAGTGCAGTCATGATTAAAACAGCTGGTACTTTTGTAATTTGAGATCTTATTTTTTGGTGTTTAGTAAATTTGTTTAGTAAGAGAGATTTTTTTATTTAGGGTAGGTACCAAAGTATTTTTTGGTGGTCAATATATTATTTGTACTCATTGAAAAGTAAGAGCTTTGAAGAGACAGCCATATATTGATAAACAAAGGAAAAGGTGGTCAGCAGATCTGTCCGTTTTGCAGTAAAACTGCACGATAAAATATCTTTATTCACATTCTAACATCTTTATTAATTCAGTGTGCAGTTCAAATGCTACTTTCTCTCTAGACATTTAGTGAGACTTTAAAAGCAACCGGTTGGCAAACGTTCTTGTTTTACTTCCATTCTATAAATAAAATAAAGTTTCACCTCAGGTCAAGTTAGAATAAGTCTGGGTGCTTCTAGCGTATGTACCATAGAATTTTGTTTATTTTATTACATTTTGAACGTAGGCGTACCTAATAAGAGCAAAGTGCCATCATCAATATCAAATTCCTATTAAATAAGTGTGACGTATACTAGCAAACCTTGTTCTGCCAAAATAGTGTTTAGTTTTTAAGTTTATGAAATTTATATGTATGTTTGTCTATAAGATAAGGTATATGTAATATGGGCCTTGTTGCCTGAATTAAATTTTGAAATAAAATAAATAAATATGCTTCATGTGCGTAGAGCCAGGAAAAGTCCTTGTGCACATGAAGAAGTTAAGAACCCTTCTCTGATGGAAACCAACATAATATGAACTTAGGTGGTTATGTGTTTAAATCGTAAAAGTTTAAATCAATAAACTCTAGCCACCTAGACCAAACAACCAAAGCCGCCAAGCAAAAAGCAATTTTTAATAAGTCAAAATAAAGATTCAAAATACAATGGAACGGGAGACCTTTTTATAGACATCTAGGCGGCTAGAGAATATTATAAATGACCTTTATGAGTAAAGTACTTACTTCTTCATAAACGGCCAACACTTGTAGAAGTCGAACACCAGGTTAATCAGAAGGATGGTGAGTCCGGTTTCCTTGGCCAGCATACTTAGCGCCCCAAGCATTATGCTTAGCCATACGCATTTCTTGTTCTTCGATGGTCTGTACACAGTTGATGGCGTTAGATCTTAAATTTAGTCAAAATTATTGTTTTAGTCACTCCTAGAGAGCCCGAGTTTAATTTTAAAGCACTAAGGGCCACTTGCACCATTCAGTAACCCAGGGTTAACCGGTTAAACCTTACCATAGTTACCAGTACAATTTGACACTGGGTTTACGATTTAACGGGTTAACCCCGGGTTAGTGATATGATATGGTGCAAGTGACGCTAAGAGTGCTAACGGACGGTCCGCGTTGGCAAGGCGCCGCATATATAGGTAGTTACCGTCATTCACCGCGGGGCGGGCGCTTGCGCTTAATAACTTCAATACAATAATGTAAATGATAATGGATAGAACACAATTGAAAATAAATACCTGTGATAGAGTAGAAGCGACGCAAGGAAGAGTATGCATGCTAACACGTCGGCCCTGCCCACGACACCAGCCACCTGTAGACAAAAAATATACAAATAACAAGATGGATCTTGTTATATAGTTACGAGCAGGTGATGGGAGTAGGTAGTGGAACACCTTAAGCGTGATAGTATAAGAACGTATATTCTCTAAATGCCTGCCTATATATACATGTTAGGTTGCGCTGACACAAGCAATATGCGTTTATGTCGCAGTGAACCAAATCGTTACTGCTAAACACGGAAAGTGGACATTTGCCACATTACAATATACATATAAAAAATATTCATTAAATTATTTAAGGACCCAGCACAAGGCCGAACGTTTATTCCATTTTTATTATATTATATCTCTATTACGTGCCTCTATTTTCCGTGAAAATAATATTTCCAAATACTTAGCAGTTTGGAAGCAAAGGTAAAAGGATACATTCTAATGGCGTTATTCATAAACGCGTTACAATCCTCAATTAGCTGTTGATCTTTTGTCTCAATCTGTCATTGTGACTTATGTATTTGTAACAAAGTGATATATATATATTGTAAGAAAGGGATTAAGTTATTCAAATTCCAAAGAGGCTCTCTGGAATTTAATAACTTTATCCCTTACGAGCTGGAGTGGTGAAAATTATTTTCTACGGAACCTATTACAATTGCTCAATCGGTATAGTTACCTGGATTTTGTATTCCAAACAAAATTTTTGTATGGGTTAGTGAAAAGTTTTACTTACGGCCTGATTCTCTCTATTTGGAAAATTATTCCAGGTTATTTTTTGGCGCGTTGTTTCATCTGATACTATTGATGCCTGACTGCGTCATGAAAATCTCCCTACCCCGCAAGCGGGCCCTATTGACCAATGAAAACGGTCCCCTGAATGCGTGCGGGCCCTACGGCATTCGTTATTGAAATCTCCCGTGGGTACCCCCCATGCGGGCCATATCGATCAATAAAACTGAGCCAGTAAATGGCTTTGTCTGTGATCAACATGTACTTAATTAAAAAAAAAATGATATTTTTAAACATATCATTTTTTACATTTTTATATAAATTATCATTTAAATTCTAATGTAAAAGAATGACTAGTTTCTGATCCATTTTCACGATTATATATTATGTAGTTGTTTGTAACATTACCTATTCTGTGATTCTAATTAGTATGATGGTAGTTGCACTTAACCTTTCGGAAACAAAAAAATCATAACACACCGTAACTAAAGGTCTGTTAAATGATTAATGAGCGAAGGGGGACGATAGATGCAAAAGCGCGCTTTGTTTCCATGAATATGAAATTTTATTTCCCTCCCGACGTTTGTTTATTCTAAAAGTCGTGTTATTGCCATTCTTATGGCTGTAATGAATCTCAGGTCGCTTATTGCCATATATACGGAGAGCTAGCCACGAAAAATGGTGCAGTATTATAATGAGAGCCCCAAAACTTACACCCCACCAAAAGTATGGAAACAACGTTGTTTTCTTTAATATCTTACTCTTTGTTGTATATATTTTTAAACTAAGACTTACATTAGGAAAACCCAAAAGGTTAAAAGTACACGCTTCCTGAATATTGTCAAAAAGCTAAAAAAATAAAGTAGGAAAAAGTTACATAATTACACCTACCCTTTAATTACATGACAAAATGTTGAATTGGCAACTATCACAGCCAGAGTATTAATTTACTTTTAAAATGTTCTATTATTATTTTTACCAAACTGTCAATGAGTAGTATAAAATCCATCGCTTAAAAGATCACAGTTTTCTATTGAAATAAAAGTTTATTGTGTTTGTTTCCATACTTTTAGCCACGGTGACCACGAACGCTGTAAAGAGTTCGAAACATCGGGATGTATTATAAATTCAATATACGCGATATAATCCGTTTTCATAGTTTTATTTCATGAGTAACTATCGCGGTAACCGAAGACAATATTAAAATAATGTTTTTTTCTCCATACATTATAATTTTCATTATTTTGTTTGATATTACGCATTTTTTTTAATTGCCAAGAGTAATAATTTTTTTAAATCAAATTCTCCATCGAATGCGGTTTTTTTTGTAGCGAAATAAGCAATGTGCCACCTTCCTCGATTTGGGACCACAGTGCGCCGTTGAACAACTGCCCGACGCCTGCAACTAGTAATAAGGTTCCCATCAAAAACATTACATGTAAAAAGATGCAAGTCTCGCAACGCAGTTCTTCTACTACAAATAAGTTTTGAGATGTAATGTGAAACCAAGTCGGTTATTTTAGTCATGCCAGGGGGTGTTAAAACCGTATCAATATTAGATACCTTTTTTTTATAATACTTATAATGACTTGGCAATCGCACGGCTACATAATAAGAAGGATAATTCGTCAACTATTTAAATTAATCCTAATTGAACATATAGCGGTAGTCCTAATGACATGCAGGCAATACACATACGAGCACAAGTTTAGTAAAGCATTGTAAGATTTGACCCACACTAACAAAATAACATACATACATACTAACAGGGCAAGGTAAATAAAAGCTTGTAAAAATCACGTGGCGTATTCTCACCGCTTCAGTGTGCACAGGATGCACAGCGAACAGTAGCGCCGCAAGCAACGCAAACGGGCGTTGCAGTCGCGCGACTGATGTGCATGCGCTCGCGACTAACGCGCAACAGATCGCGTGCAGCACTACGTTACTAACGTGATACCACCACGGCTTGAGGCCGGAGAACGCATGGTTAAGTCTGAAACAAGACAAAAAAGAAAATTTAATAAACCCGACAGCGTATCAAATTAATTAGGAAACTTTACCTGAGAATCGTTGCTAAACTATACAGCGCGATTTTGTTATGTCTGACTATAGTCTGTGGGGTGAATACGTAGACTACACTGTACAACTTTTACTATGGAGCCAACCACGAAATCTGGAAAAATTAATTCGCCGCTCCATAAAAACATTGACATAAGATTCGCCGGAATGTATTACGCAGCGTGCAGTCGAGTATACATTTTTTCAGCTTATTGCAATGAATTAAGGTGAAAAAATGTATACATATTTATGAACTTGACTATACTACGTAGGCGAATAAAGCGTTGCGGCGCGGGATGAATCAATCCTTTGATATAACCTATAGAAGTGTCCTACGTGCGTATGTGAGCCTACTTATTTGTTGAATCAACAAGTAGATACCCCTAAAGTTGTGTGTTCTTTTCAACATTACGGGTATTAAGTATTACGGTCTTCTTAAAGTCGCAAGTTCTTCCATACGACTGATGCTTACATAATTAATATAGGGAAATAACGTTCGATAATCTTTCAACTTTTGCTTGTTTCATACCCTACTCATAAAGGGTATGAAAGTATTATGTATTATTATTTCGAAAGTACGAGATGAACTGACACTAGTTTAGTCAATCTGAAATCGAGATTTTTAAGTAGCATTCTTACAGTTTACATACCTACTCGTATTTAAAATGAGTTATAGGGTGTTGCAATGCAACCTGTTGCCTTCCTATACATGTACTAGTGAACAAAATATTGAGGCCACAATTATTTTTCTAGGTAACTAGTCTAAAAATAACGTGTAAATAAGTACAAAAGAGCCTTGACATTTAAATCGATGTACTTAACGACAGCCGGAAAATAAATTTCTATTTATTAGTTGCTCGTACACATTTGTTTTGTGTCATTATAAGTAAGGACAATTTACTTACACACTTAGACAAACTTTCCGTCGTCTGTTTACATTGTGAGTAAATGTTTGAACACGATTGGACAGGTAGAACGATCAATAAATAAATAAAAATAAAAATAAAAAACAAGATGTCCTGTGCTAATGACGGGAATTATTGGAATATCTTTATGATCACCAGTATAACTGCAAAACAGTTTTTTTTTTTGTGAAGAGTAGGTATATTATTTACTCCCGATATATAAATGACACGTGTGTCCAAATATGTATCAATATTTCTATTGTAATTACCTATTATGTGTAAGGTCGCTTTTTATGCATAACACATTGTCAAGTTAGCATACTGAGCAGGAATGCTCCCGGTACTGAGTTTGTATGGCGAGAACCCGGAATTCCCGGTTAAGGTACTGTATTTGTATAGAAAACCAGTTCCAGGAGCACTCCCTAAAACTGTTGGACTATTAAGTTGATTTGTATAAGATAGTTCAAGAATATTTATTTGATTACTTCTGTCTATCGCTAACCTAAAAATAGAAAATAATATGTCTAAATTCAAATACCGATAATAGGCCATAATACTTATTGTCCTCACTACGTTTTCAGGATTATAAATAATTCCACGAGATAGTTTTTCTCGCACGCTTAGATTGAGCACTTGGTACAAACATCAAGAAGAAGGATATTTTTCACGCTTCTTGCTTTCACATTCTAATATTTAAAAAATCTTAACTCACGAAAACCGCCAACCAAAAAGCATCATTCATACTAACAACATTACATCGTTCTGAGGTAAATTGTGGGGAAAAGGGGTCTCACGTAGTCACTCACTGAGATTGCCGAGCGCGTCCGTATGGGAACCGTGTGCTTCTATTTATCAGCAAATTCAAAATATATGTGGAAGCTGTCCTTTGTGCTCAGCAAACCAGTGGATGTACTTAGTGGGTACCTATAAAGGTGGGTGAGTGTGTAGATAAAAGTGCATAATAATTGTTAAATTATATATAAAAAGTGGTTCTATTTAGGTACAAGAGATTTTTTTTATTAGCCTACTTTGGTGTCCCACTGCTGGGCAAAGGCCTCCCCTCGTTTTTTCCACTCGACCCTGTCATCGGAATTTACCACCATTTGGGGTAGAATGCGTCCAAGTAGTCCCGCCATCTCCTTTTCGGTCTGCCTGAACCCCGGCCTGCACCGTCTATGGTGTTCCGTGGGTCCCACTCAGTAACCATTTTGGCCCACCTTTCCGGGTACATGCGACAGACACTTAGCGGTCTTGACGCCTACATCTACAACTCCAGTTCTGGAGCGTAGTTCCGTGTTTCTGATTCGATTAGTTCTACGAACACCTAATATACTACGCTCCATCGCTCGCTGGCAAACCTTGAGTTTCGATTTTACAGCCTCAGTTAATGACCAAGTTTGTGCACCGTAGGGTAGGATGGGCAGGATGCACATGTCAAGGAGTTTACGCTTAAGACACAAGGGAAGGTCACCCTTCATTAGCGCTTTCATGGACCAGAAGCTCTTCCAGGCGTTATAAGAGAATTATACTCGAATTTCTTTAGAAGCTTTAAATATTTAACTGAATAATAAAGGAAAAGAATCTTTTAATGTCATTACCGGGTATAACGCGATTAAATTTCATTATTTTGTCTTCCGTGACCACGGCTAGTGCAACCTAGTTGAAACGTCGGAAAAAAGGTGAAATAATGAAATTTAATCGTATTAGACCCGGTAATGACATTAATTATGTGTAAATACAAAACGCGAGAGATTAAAGTGTTATATCTACTCGTAAAAGACTTTTTTGTATGTAAAACACTTGGACGTTAAGAGCTCACATCTCTTTTTTGTAGGTAGTTTTAGCCAGTACACTTGCGAACTGTAAATTTTTGCATAGAGGAAGACCTGTGAATGCTGTGATGTCGGATATTTCGGAGCAATACTTAGATACCTAAGGGCAAAGCATTAACAATTTTTGCAAAAAAAATACTACAACCCGCCTGCTTATTTTTCGAACCACATAGTTGGCTGGCCAAACAATTTGGCATTTGCCAATGTCAACAGACTGAGAACAAAGAAGAACAACACAACATATACTTAAATACCAACGCCCGCATAGGACATACAATACATACATCACTACACGTTTTGTTATAACTAGGTTAAACAAAGGTGAGCGATTAGATCTGGACTCCAGATACAGACGACAAAAACATTATAATTATACGAGTAATCCGTTATACTTTAAGGCTACTCTATAATACAATGTTGTTTTTCTTCAAAAACCTGCCGAAAATCCGAAATTAGTAAGGGCGTAGGTTATGAAATTTTAGTAATGTGTAATTTTGATAAAACAGATTATGAATTAAACAGTGGAATTAGACTTAGTTATTAGAACTACTTTGTTTGAAAACCATTTTATCCCCTTTAATTGCGGGATATAAAATTTTACTCCATGTTATGTTTTATTTAATTTATTTCATGTAAATAAGCCGCTACTGCGTAAAATTTGCATATATTCATATTGTCTTGGTTAATAAATATTATTACAGTGGGACGTTACGTTTTGCGACATAAATATACTCAGCACAGCACAGCAGCCATCTTACGAAGATTTGCAATAATAAAGTAATAGGTATACGATAAAGTGCAATTTTAGAGTAGTACTTACGCTTATCTCAATAACTGAATATTTTCTACACAATTACCACAATTAAAAAACTACACAATACATACCCATTAAAAACCTACCCTTTGTCGTTAGCAACCCATTCAACCCAACACACCATAATTTTATTTATTTATGTCAAGGAGGATATAATAGGATAGAGCGGTACTGTCATAGTAAATTTTGTAGCCACAGTAAATTCACTGCCATCTTCCGACACACGATTAAAATTAAAAAATATATATCAAAAATTGTATTTATATATGGATAAATGTTTTTATTTTCTTTGCATTAATAATTTTTATATTATTTTGACCCATGTTCTTTCACTGATATGCGTCAAAATTGTTAAAAAACAAACGAAACTGTCAACGCCATCTATCCGAGAGTAGGCCAAAGGGAGTGGCGCCATCTGATCGAGAATCAAATTTTCTTGATTTTCAAGGCACGTTTTTTCCTTACACTGTAACCATCTATTACGGAGTTATATCTATCTTTGTCTATGTGAACTGATGAAAACTGTCGTCTAACAAAACGGTGTCACGCGTATTACCCCGAAATTGTTCCGAGCGGGAAAATTGAACGAAAGATAAAACTTGTAGACCCGATGTTCAGAAAAACCGCCGTCGCCAACACGCCCACCAAATTGGAACACCTAATCAAAAGTTACACCACAGAATTGCAACAATATCGGGTTATTACTTATTTGAAACGTATTACTTTTTTCAGGGATCCGTATTCCGTGTCCGAAAGGAGCCAATGGAACACTGAGTACTTACGGGCTAATTCGAGCAATGATCTAGATATCAACTACCACTTTCCACTAGATATGAAACAGAAACGATAACAAGATATTTAAGAAACAAGAGGAGCCAAGTAAAAAAAAAATTAATATATTTTCATAGAAAATAATTTAATTTGTTCTTAGAAGACGAGCCAAATTTAGAGTTAAAAATGAAAGTGAAAATGAAAACTTGTATTTTATGTTCTACTAAGAGCTGTCAAACTTAAAAACATCTATGGCTAGATTAAAACAGAAATTCAAGCAATATAATAACGAAAAATGGAGTGTGTAAGTGTCGTAAGACAGCGTAGCGTGTAAGTCTGACTGAAAAAAAACCGGCCAAGTGAGAGTCGAACTCGCGCACGAAGGGTTCCGTACCATTACGCAAAAAAACGGCTAAATAATCACGTTTGTTGTATGGGAGCCCCACTTAAATATTTATTTAATTCTGTTTTTAGTATTTGTTGTTATAGCGGCAACAGAAATACATCATGTGTGAAAATTTCAACTGTCTAGCTGTCACGGTTCATGAGATACAGCCTGGTGACAGACGGACAGACAAACAGACAGACAGACGGAGGGACAGTGGAGTCTTAGTAATAGGGTCCCGTTTTTACCCTTTGGGTACGGAACCCTAAAAACTAGACCTTCGTTAAAATAATAAGTAAGTAGTTACATAATAACAAAACGTGTGATGGTACAGAACCCTCTGTACAAGGGGCGCACTATACTAGGTATATATACACTTGACTTTTTACGTAAAAGCTGATTGAACCGCTTTTTAAGGTTATCTAGAAATAACAGGGATTATGTCACGGAATCAACCGCCATTTTTCCAAGTTTATGTCTTCGGGTCCATAAGGTTTGATTGGTTCCTTGTACCTTTAGAAAAAGACACTTATTTTTTATTGGTATCCATATGTCGGCTTCGTATCGTATTTAGAGTGGCTATATCGGGTTATGCAGCGCATATTTTTATAGTTATCCCGAGTCTATAATTTTTTTGTATTATACCACTGAGCACAGAGGTATAAAAGTCCCAAAGTATTAAACATCGGCAAGCATTATTATTTGTTAGATTTTACAAATCCCAAAGCTATCGACTACAACAATTACAAAAACAAACCACGGTGCAAGGATATCACTGTACGCAAACTGCATGGACTCACTCCTTGATTGCTTTTTAATAGACCAAGTCGTATATTCTTATTACTTGCGTGAGCGTCGGCGAAGCGAGCTCTCAGGTCTACCAGTGTAGCGTAATCTCGAGATATGTAGGATAACATAAGATTGAATTATAGTGTTGGTATAGCTTAAATAAAGCTTAAGTTTTTGAAGTCCCCAACTTCGTTAGTGTTTAATGTCTCGACAAAGTAAGTTTTTATTTGAGTACATAAAAACCGTCGAGTTACGCTTCAAAGACATTTTTTTCGCTAAAGAAAAAATGCACAAATGGCTTGAACAAGACTCAAAATATAGATGAAGACTTATTAGATTCGATTTCTTACTAATGATTTATACTAGTGCATCTTAACTCTCAACTTTCCAGCAGGTAGGAACTCCGGAAGAATTACTCGGGTGGCAGACTGGAACCATATACTTAAAAGGGGCTAGGTATAATCAAAATACTTATTTTATCAGCACTCCAATATCACCTAAAAATACCTTCTCGTATTCGGAGATGACTCAGACGCAAAAAAAAATTTTGATTTTGGCACTGGTTTATAAAATGGTTCAAGTCTTCCACATGGCCAAGTATCCAAAACTCTCCCTACTCGGTAATCGTGTGTAATGACACTGTCCCGATATAGCCCGGGCGCCGGCGTTGATTTGTTCTACGTGGCCAGGTTTCCTATTAGCAGTCGCAGTTTGTTTGGAACGAACCGATACATTCTAATTGCCCCTACATTATCATGTATGTCTGTGGACTTTAGAAGCTTTGATGTTGAGTTTTAAACTCTGGTTTTTAGTTCCGTGGAATTCAAACGTTTCCTGGACTGGTACTGCCAGGCAAAAAACTACTTTAATTTATGGTGAGAAAACAAGCCAAAATAAAATATTGGAAATACGTTTAAAAGAAATATAGAGTTAGACCAAGAAAAGGCTGCGGAGATTTTGACAGCACACGCAGTGCCAGTGTTATTTATACGTCATAATTTCACAGAAGTTTGACGTTTAAAATGACACCTGCACTACGTGTGCTGTCAAAATCTCTGCAGACTTTTCTTGGTTTAACTATAGTTTAATTTTAAAGTGCACTATTTGGACATGAGAAAATATGAGGTACTGTAAGGCTAGTGAATATTTTTTTTACAGGTATCATTATAATGACTTTCATATTAATATCATAAAACTTTGTAAAATTGTATTTTTTATACTGTCTCGCTTAATGAAATAAATGGCTAGTATACAAGACTTATACTGTCCAGCGGAAAATAAATCAACTGTTGCAGTTTCGCAAAAAGAATCGCAGTTATCACTTTCAGCCGTCAAATATCCCCCAAACAAATTGAAAAACTATTCACGTCATGAGCATGACTCATGTCAATCGGCTTTCAACAGTTTCAACTTGAATGTGCAAATGTATTTCTCAGTTAAATAAGAGTACATGCAAGAAATATTAACTTTATCTCATATTATTTAAGTAATTTGGTAAATCGTCAGGCCTCTTCAATGCAAAACTCACAACCAGAAAACAAGGTTACTTATAACATTTCGGAACAAGGGAAAAAACTTTTTTTTCTCCGTATGACCTGTTTCGTCTGTCCATCCTATTCATAAAAAAACAGCTAAAAATGCAGTTCCGTGATGCAGGGTCAGGGCAGGAAATCATTTTTAAAATAATTATTTTTATACCTTTTCATACAAAAAAAAAAAAAAATTGTGCAAAAAATGACAATGTTATGTAATTTTGTGTGACATATTTGGCTGTTACAACTGGACAGTGTTGCCCATTTATTCTTTATTCTGGAATACATCACTTCAAAGTAGGCATTCATACATTTTTTGTAGGAAAAAAATATAGCCGTGGGGTGACGATTTCCATACAAATGGAACTATGGCACAAGGCTAAAAATGCAGTTGCGTGATGCAGGGTCGCGTGCCCCTAAATGTTTTATAATGACAACCTCGGCACAATGTCCTTTTGTGTGAGCTTTTTATTGTCCACTAATGGTCCTTTTGTGATAAAAGATAGCCTAGTGCTTTAACCGATTTACGTGATTAACGATGGTGATAGTACATGTACGTATGTTCAATCGTTTGATGATCTGGTAGTTTTGTAAGTAAATTTAAAGTGTGCCAGATATAACCGATTTAATTAAATTTACAGGTTCTATTACTAATAAAATACCTAATCATAATTATAATATCGGTTTCCGTGTTGCAGTATCGTGATGTGTATTAGTAGGGTAAGTAAGGGCTGATCCCCCCCATTGTGCGGGTGTCCTGGCGCCAAGCTGGGGCTGCCGGGGAGCGCCATGGTAGAGTGTACTCGATCCCATGGCGCCCTCACAAACGGCAAAGAGGATATGAAACGCCGGAGTGGGTTTAGTGGATAGGGCCAGGTTCTCCCTCCCCTCTCGCCAGTGAGAGGGGACAGGAGCGCCGAGTCCCACACACCCCCCCATCAATGGCCTTCCCGTGGCCGGGGGGACGGTGCGTAACAGCATTCGCCCACTCCGTTAACAAAAAAAAAAGGTTAAGTAAGGGCAGTGAATTAATGTATGGAGCAGTATGCACTTTATTAGTCTCAGGCGATGCCGCTGATTTGGCCCAGTAACCACGAAATCGTACCGTGCGTACCCCCCATAAAGGGGGAGTGAAAGGGTCGGCTCCCCAGGTCAACCTCTCCCCCCTCTTTTTATGGGGGTAGTCACGGCACGATCTCGTGGCTACTGGGCCAAGCGGCATCGCCTGAGACAAAAGTGCATACTCACTATATATATAGGTACCTATTAAGAAGATAAGAAGAGGTAATTACAATACTGCAACACAAAAAAACACACAATACAAATGCCCGGGTTATTTTTGATTCCGTTTCCTATAGAGATACTTTACTTATGCCGCAAAAGAAGCTCTCCATGCAAATTCGTTTGACTTTGCCAGAGTTTGTTTAGTGTTCCGCTTCCGCGAGTTCGCACGATAATTAACCTTTAAACAATAAGAACAATCGACTTCAAAAGTAGATTGTGTCACAAGGAAGCAAAATGACATATTTACGGTACGATACCGATCTGTCAGTGTCAAAAGTGACGTATTTGGTTGAAGAAATGTCGCTTGACACTGACTGACTTTTGACATATTTACGGCGAGGGCATACATTGAATCCTGAGTAGTTAACTGTTAACGCCCAAGTTGAAATAGTAGATTGTGTCACAAGGGAGCAAAATGACATATTTACGGCGAGGGCGTACAATTGAATCCTAAACGAAGCGAAGGATTCTATAATAGAATCCTGAGCGTAGCGAGGGATTCTACCATAGAATCCTGAGCGTAGTGAGGGATTCAAGTGTTAACGCCCAAGGTGAAAATAATTTTGCTACCATGTGACACATACTGCTTTTCACATCACCTATGAGGAAATTACATACATATATTAGGTTTCAAAACATTATTATTTTAAGCAAAGATCGATACGGACAAAGTGCAAAAAATATGTATACACGACCTTAGTATAGGTACATACTTCTGGCACTTTGTCCGTATCGATATTTTCAGACGTGACTGTACTAACAATTTAAAAGTACCTACAGCTCATAATTATGAACCTAATATCTTTTTAAAGACATCAGCAAACACATAAAATGATACAATGAAAATTAAGTACATTATTTTTGTAGATTTTTCTGGTAACAAATTAGCTCTTACCCCTTTGAACCAAATCTTCGGAAGACCACTTTGAAGACTAAATAATGATATCACTTATATTTATTATTATAAAGTTATTGATTTAAACTAAGTATTTACAAATTTGTACACAATCCAGAACCGCATAATTATGCTTTGTGAAATATTTGTACAAAACTTTTTAAATATAAACTTTTTAAATTGCATAGACAAGTATGGCTGCGTTTAAGGAGACCTAAAATGTCAAAATAAAAATTAAATTATTAAACTAATGTTTTTTTACGTTTCTTTGTAAATATTACGCTAATTAATTAATTTACATAATTTAAAAATGCTATAAATTAATTTAGAATACGCTAATTACGTTTACGATTACAACAAAATATTATTTAAGTCAGAAAAATTGTATTGCATGCGATTATAAAGAAATTGTTATCGATTATATGCATACTAATTTCATATGCCTTTGTGTCAATATTTCATACTGTCAACAAAATGTCCTTGAACAGAAAAGTGGCACTTTGATCCCTCCTAGCAGGGAAGAAAAGTTCCCTTTTCGAATAGGTGATGTGAAAATAATTTTGCTGCCATGACACATACTGCTTTTCACATCACCTATAAGGAAATTATTAGGTTTCAGAATATTATTTTAGCTAAAAAAAAAATAATAATAAAAAATAATAATAATAATAATAAAAAAAAAAAAAACATCCGCTGACACTGACAGACGTCCTTTTACATTTCTTTTGATAAAA
Organism: Cydia strobilella; assembly: GCF_947568885.1. Classification (NCBI taxonomy): domain Eukaryota; kingdom Metazoa; phylum Arthropoda; class Insecta; order Lepidoptera; family Tortricidae; genus Cydia; species Cydia strobilella. The sequence continues at coordinate 6,919,285 of NC_086045.1, forward strand.
TATATTTTAAATGTGGTTTTTGCCCTAAAATAGTGATAAATACTCATGTGTGAACCGAGTTATTACTAAACCATGCGGACAATTGATATTTTTCATTGTAGACACCGCGACCATGGGTCGCAGTCGCATTACAACCGTGTTGACATTTGTCATACTTCACCGGCAAAACTACAAAATTATTAGAAATGATAACAAGGAGTCGAACTAAAGCGGTAACATCAAGCGCACGACCACCACCCCCGCCCGCCTCGTCCAGTTCCTCGTCCACATCGTCGTCAGGCGACGAGTTTGCAACGGCGCCTGACACAGACGGGTCGAGTGACGAGAGCGGGCCGCCGCCGCCGCCGCCGCCACGACCACCTGCGCGACGAGGGCGGCCACCGCTGCCGGCACGCTTGGGGCCTGCGGGACATCCTGCCCCGCCCACGGCTCCCGCTGCCGGTGGTATAGTGCGTCGCATGAGATGGTCTCAATCCATTAATGAGAATGTCATGCGCGCCTATTATGGGGCTACAGAGGGGGGAACACAGCTATCCGCGTATCGTTCAAGAATACTGCCACTGTTTCAGGTTCTTGAACCCACCATCACCGTGTCGGAGCAACGATTATCGGATCAGGTGCGCGTCATTCAGCGGCTAAAGCGTTTGGATGATGCGACACTTGATCGGCTTCGCCTGGAGGCTCTCTCTGCTCGCGCAGCCTCCGCCTCGGTGCGAGATCTGCCCGCCACGTCGCCGGATCCGGTGCCCGCACCCGACCTGGCACCGGGGGCGCCGCGGGTTGATTTTAGTACCGACGAGGGGGATTTTGCGAGTCAGAGCGTGAGTACATCTGCCAATGAGCAACTGAGGAGGACTTTGGAAGAGACGATTACGCAGTATCGCGCCACAACCAACTCTAGGCCACGATTACCACGTCTGCCTATAAATAGACGCAATCTAGCGCTAGTGGGAGCCCTAAACGCTTTACTAGAGCCACATTTACGGACTAGCAAAGATTTAGATGATACGCACTCGATCATGTACTGCGGAGCCATCGCGGCGTGCCGTGTTGCTCGAGTCAAGTTTCCGAACGCTGAACGTGCACCTAGGACCGCCGGAGGTGTCCCTGCATGGCAAGCGCGGATTGAGCGACGTATCAGCTCGTTTAGGACTCTCATTGCAAAGCTGATCTGCTTTAGGGGGGGCAACAACCGCCCCCGAGTAATGCGCTTTGTGAACCAGGCGTTCGCGGGGACGGATGTCAGGCCCCGCGACTACATGGCCAATGTCACAGAGCGCATCGACTTTCTAAAGCAGAAAGTCTATGCATGGGCAAACCGTATTCGCCGCTACAGAAAGCGTGTGGATCGATTCCAGCAGAATCGTCTTTTTCAAAGTGACCAAAGGAAGGTGTACCGAAGGTGGGAGGAAGCCGACTCTCGTGTGTCCGACGTGCGGCTACCGGATGCTACTGCCATGACTGATTTCTGGCGTAGCATCTGGTCAGTGCCTGTGGAACACACGGAGGGCGGTTGGATAGACGTTGTCGAACGTGAGTGCGAGAACATCGAACCTATGGGGGCTATCACCATCAGCCCCGATGACATAAGTTGTGCCATTCGTACGACCCAGAACTGGAAAAGTCCTGGACCGGACGGATTGCACAACTTCTGGCTAAAATGGTTTCGATGCTCGCACGCACGGTTGGCAACGCAGTTCCAACAAGCCCTAGAGCTCGGTTCCCTCCCACCTTCCCTAACAACTGGTGTAACCTTCCTGCTCTACAAGTCCGGTAGTACCACGGAAGCAAAGAACTACAGACCCATCACGTGCTTGCCTACACTTTACAAGCTCCTTACATCCATTTTGAGAGCAAAAATTAACGCGCACATTGTCGCTAACAACATTTTGGCCTCCGCTCAAAATGGATGTAGGGTTGGGTCCCGTGGTACTAAAGAGCTCCTCCTCATAGACATGACCATATGCCAGCAAGTTCGACGGAACAAGGGGGCCCTCTCGGCCGCCTGGATTGACTATAAGAAGGCCTATGATTCGGTGCCTCACTCATGGCTGAGAAGGGTATTGGAGCTGTATAAACTTGATGCAGCTTTAATATCCTTCCTAAGTGCGTGTATGAGGCAGTGGATCACAGTCCTTCGTCAACCAGGAGGTGGAGATGACCGCCCTGGCCCGCAGGACTTTATAAGGATCGAGCGAGGAATATTTCAGGGTGACAGTCTGAGTCCCCTGTGGTTCTGCCTAGCTCTGAATCCCCTCAGCACCCTGCTGAAGGATTCAGGGTTAGGTTGCCAGCTTCGGAGAGAGGGTGAAGTCATTTCTCACCTTCTGTACATGGATGACCTCAAGCTATTTGCGCCAAATAACCAAGACTTGACGGTGCTATTAAAAACCACAGAAGTTTTCAGTACCGCCATCAGAATGGAGTTTGGTGTCGATAAGTGTGCGGTTATGCATGTACAGCTGGGGGAGGTTGTAAATTCAACAAATTTACAACTTTCTGAGACAATGTCTTTCAGATCTATCTCTGAATCAGAAACCTATAAATACCTTGGTATGTCACAGTCGTTGGGTATTGAGGGCGAGGGTATTAGACGGTCGGTGAAGGAGCGCTTTTTCAGTCGGCTCACAAAAGTCCTTAACAGTCTTTTGTCAGGAGGCAATAAAGTGCGCGCCTTCAACGCCTGGGTAATGCCCATACTCATATACTCCTTTGGCATACTAAGGTGGACTCAGACCGAGCTGGACGCCCTGGATCGGAGGGTCCGTCTACTACTCACCACACACCGTATGCTACACCCACGCTCGTCAGTTATGAGATTGTACATCTCACGGAAGTGTGGAGGTCGAGGCTTCCTTAACGCCAAAGATCTCCACAACCGCGAGGTATGCAATCTCAGGAATTATTTCCTTAACAACGAGTGTGGGATGCATCGTGATGTGGTGGCAGTGGACGGGCACTTCACGCCGCTCTCCTTGGCAAACGAGAACTGGCACAAACCTGTGGTACAAAGTGCTGCGGGCCGCAGGGCGGTATGGGAGAGTAAGGTGCTACACGGGCGGTTCTACAAGGCCCTCATGGGACCCGATGTAGACCTGCTCGCGTCGGTGAACTGGTTACGATTCGGGGACCTCTTCGGAGAAACCGAGGGTTTTGCCTGTGCAATTGCGGACGAAGTTATGATGACGAACAACTATCGGAAATATATCCTGAAGGACGGTACGGTCGACATTTGTCGGGCATGCCGCCGTCCCGGAGAGTCACTCAGGCATATCATTTCCGGTTGTTCTCATCTTGCTAACGGCGAGTACTTGCACAGACATAATCTCGTAGCCAGGATTATTCACCAGCAGCTTGCTCTTCTATACGGCCTTGTGGACTGCGAAGTACCGTACTACAAGTATTTACCTGTGCCAGTTCTCGAGAATGGTCGTGCCACGCTCTATTGGGATCGATCTATTATCACTGACAGGACTATTGTAGCCAATAAGCCTGACATTGTGATAATAGATCGATCGCAGCGCCGGGCCGTGCTCGTCGACATCACCATCCCCCATGATGAGAATCTCGTGAAAGCCGAGAAGGACAAGTCCAGTAAGTACCTAGACTTGGCTCACGAGATAACCGCCATGTGGGATGTTGATTCGACGATCATTGTCCCGATAGTCGTTTCAGCGAACGGTCTCATAGCGAAGAGTCTCGACCAACACCTTGAGAGACTCTCGCTAGGTGGTTGGATCAAGGGTCAGATGCAGAAGGCGGTGATCTTGGACACGGCGCGGATAGTCCGCCGGTTCCTCTCTCTGCGGCCCTGACCACCGGCAGCTTGGGCCCTGCCCCGCTGCTGGCGGCACCCTAGGTTAGGTTTTTTATAATTTGTTTATATGTATTTTGTATTGTTTTGTAAGTGTTTTTATATTTTACTTTTATATGCATATTATAAAAAACCTAACGTAAGAAAAATAATAAATAAAGAGAATAATAATAATAAATATTCTTTATTGCACCACAAAGAAACAAAATTTTTAAAACAGATATACAATGTAAATAATGGTAGCAACAGGCGGTCTTATCGCTGTGAGCGATCTCTTCCAGACAACCTTAGGGTGGCAGGATATGAAGAACAAAAGTTTTTATAAACAGGTAGTGCACGAAATAATTAGAGGAACAGGAATTACACATACATTAATCAGACAGTACATATAGTAAATTTTAGATAAATAAATAAATAATATAACACAAATAAATATATAAATATATAAATATATATATATACATACACAATATATACACAGCAGCACATTAAGGAAGAGATAAGTAATGATTTTTAAGTAAGGTTTTAAAACTTTGAAGAGTTTTTGCGCACCTGATATCTAACGGCAGGCTGTTCCACAGCCGTACAGCTCGAAAAGTAAAAGAATCATTGTAGAATTTCGTAGAGGATGGAGGGGGAATAAGTAGATATTTCCGTGAAGGCCTGACGGAGGAGAGATAAAAGAAACGCTCTTTAAGATATGGGGGAGTAGAGGGGTTGAAAAGAACGTTATAAAGAAGAGCAAGAATATGGGAAGCTCGACGAAGACGTATAGGGAGCCACTTGAGTTGGGCACGGAAGTTGGAAATATGGTCAAATTTGCGTAGTCCAAATATAAATCTGACACAAACATTTTGCAAGCGCTCAAGTTTATTGAGCTGGTCCTCGGTAAGATCCAAATAACTGATGTCAGCGTAGTCTAATATAGGCAGAAGAAGTGATTGAGAAAGCGCAATTTTGGTGGCGAGTGGCAAGAAGTTACTTAGTCGGCGAAGTGAACCCATTGAAGCAAACATCTTCCTGCTTACCTCGCTAATCTGAGGTATCCAAGATAAAGTACGATCTATTATGATTCCCAGGTTTTTAACTTGATGTGAAAAGGGAATGTGAACACCATCAAACATTACGTCAGGTAGCAGAGAAAAGTCAATCCTAGGAGTTAATTTAGAACTACCTACAATTATCGCTTGGGTTTTACTTGGATTGACCTTAAGTCCATAACGCCTACTCCAGTCTGAGATGTAATCCAAGTCACGATTTATGGAGTTAATAATGATAGGTAGATCGCTAATGGCGCCCTGCGAATAAATTTGGAGGTCGTCGGCATAAAGGTGGTAAGATGAAGAGATACTACTGGTAATTGAATTTATAAAAATAGAAAAAAGAAGAGGAGACAACACGCCACCCTGCGGAACGCCGGCCAGCGTGCTGCACCATGAAGAACGGAGAGAATCAACCTTTACGCGTTGCCGACGATCTTTTAAATAACTAATAAACCAATCAATCACCGCAGGAGATATGTTAAGAGAATGCAGAATCCCGAGTAGCACGTCAAAATCAACCGTGTTAAACGCGTTGCTGAAATCCAACAGGGTTAACACGGTGACCTTTCGGTTATCCATCCCGGCGCGAATGTCGTCGGTGATTTTTACGAGAGCGGTAGTCGTACCATGACCCGAGCGGAAACCGGACTGAAAAGGATTTAGTAGCTGATGCCTATTTAAGAAACATGTTAATTGATGTTGCACTAGACGCTCAAGGACTTTGGAAAGGAAAGGGAGGATACAAATTGGGCGATAGTCAGAAAAAGAAGAAGGATTTGTCTTTTTAGGAAGAGGGATTATGTCAGCGTCTTTCCAAAGTGAAGGGAAAAAGCTGCAAGAAATCGAGTAGTTTAGGATGTGGGTAATAATGGGCACAAGGAGATCAAGAAGAGGAAGGATCATGTTACGACTTACGCTATCCGACCCGACGGCATTGGAGGAAATAGCTAAAATATTCTTTTTAACATCACTGTCGGTAAATTGAGTAAAATAGTATGCACGTAATCGATTATAAAGAAATTTTAATTGGATATGTGCATACTATTTTCATATTTCATCGTGTCAATATTTTATAGTGGCAATAAAATGTCCCAAAACAGAAAAGTGCCACTTTGCTCCTTCCTAGTAGGAAACAAAAGTGCAACTGACGGACTTCTAGCAGGGAAGAAAAAGCCCATTTTCGGTTTGGTGATGTGAAAACACTAAAATTTATTATGAGCAGTCCTTGCATAATTTTATACATTGAAGAAGTAGATAATATGTTCGCGAGCCCTTACAGCAGCGAGCCGCAAATGCAGTGGTTGTCAGTGCGGGGAAATATTAATACCGCCGGTCACGCGAGCGCCCGCGGTTAAAGTTTCCGAACGCCCCGAATGTTTGAGTTGGCGGCTGCGGTTAGCAGTCAACTGTGAACAGATACATCAGTGCGTCTTTTAGCCCGTAATATGGCAAACAAAAAATTATGCTTAAAAGTTACTCAAAGGTTAGTTGGAAGTGATCCTTTAAAGAGGAGGTTGTCAGTGCGAGCGCCCGCGGTGTAATGTTTGAGTTGACGGCTGCGGTAAGCAGTTAAGTTTCAACAGAGCGTCTTTTTAACCCCCTATACATCAGTGCGTCTTTTTAACCCTTTTTAAGGAGTTACGAAAATTTGTTTTTTTTCTTTCGGTCCAAATCGAACAAAGGGGTATCTGTAGTTAATAAACATCAAATTGAAAACACTAAAACGGGGACGTCCACTATCCACTTAATGAGGCAAAAAAATATATAATATTAAATATCTAGCCGGCAGAATATTATGCTGACCTAACACCTTTTACTAACCAACATTGTATGTAGTGTATGTACCATATTCTTGGAAATAAAGTATTGATTGATTGATTGATTTAGGCTCCGACCGCGGGCAGCAGGTAGGGGGGATATACAATGTTGTATATTGATTTGTCCGAAGTCTAAACATAAAGATCGGTTGCGTCTTTTTTTGGTGCTAATGGGCCAAAAACATGTCTCACACTGGTGGACATGGTTTAACACCCGTAAGCCTTTCTATATACCTACGATAAAAACAAGCATGGGTACGGTCCGCCTTATGCTAAGCGGTTACCGTAGCCTATGGACGACTGCAACAGAAGCGTTATGCCCCAAACAGCCCCATACTGCCAACTGGTACGAGTATGGCTGGAGTATGGAACTAAAAGTAAGTGAGCCGAGATTTTAAAAAAACCCCAATCCCGGTTGCAAACTGATTCAGCTGCTCGGTTAGCTAAGCGTACCTACACGATGAAATCGTCTTCGATTCGAATTGCAAAGGCTTTTGACTGACGGTTTCTTCGTCTATAATATAGTAGTAGGAAATTACTGCAGCACTGGCCATGTTATCATTACCTACCAGTAAATACTTACCTACTGATCGCAGGTCAGGCAAGTCTCAATGCGATAACAAAATAAAAGGTCAGGTGGGGTAAGACAAACATAGTTTATTTTGCTAGGGCAAGAGAACCCGTATGAGGAAAGTCCTTCTACGTGTTTTTAAGACGAAAGTGGAGGACCCGCGTGAAATCGCCCTATCATACAAACGTAGTCCTCAATTTTCTCTCTGAATAATCAACATTATTAAAAATATTTTAACGCAATTTGTTGTATATCAACCACAGCTACGGGGTATCCGTTTGATTTTTTTCTAATTTTTAATTATTATAAGTTTTATTTATCGTGTGGCATTACAGTTACTGGATTTAAATTGAATATTAATCTAAAGATTGATGTTTACACTCTTCAGATACTCGAGTTAGGAGCATAATTTTATTTTGTATGAAACCTGTTTTTTGCTCCTAATTTTTACAATAATCTAAATATCGAAAAAAGTCAAACGTAGGGGCATATGTATAGTTAACTTACATCAAATTATATAAAAAAAATTGTAGTATGGAGAAGCGACCATCCCCTTACCTCTTAAGTATCTCAGTTTTATTTTCCCTAGAAGTGTCTCTTGATCCATAGTTTCTCTTAATCCACCTTTTATAGATAAGTAATTAAACTAATTAAATTGTGATTTCCTTGACAGTTTTAACTTGAAATATGTATCGAGTATTAATGTATAATTATTGCATATTTATTGAATTGTCTTTGTAAATGTATAAAAATATGTTTGCTAATAAAAATCGATAGAGAGATAGAAGACCATGCAGTTAACATGTTTTGTACCACATTTACAGCAAATAAATAATTTACCTTCATCTGCGTTCAGTAAGGTATTGAAAACTCATTTTTGAGAGAGCAATATGACTGCTTTACAAGTAAATAGCATACCTACCTAAACCTGTGTGTTAAAAATAAACTCTTCTTTGAGTACGCCTCAAAGTTTTTGATGTAGCACGGAAAAAATAAAAACACTCCGATAAATTGAAGACCTCCTTTTTTTAAGTTGGTTAAAAACTGTAGACTTTACTAGCGTTAGACCAAGAGAAGCCTGCAACGATTTTGACAGCACACGCAGTGCAAGTGTCAAGATTGACGTTTAAAATAACTCTTGCACTGCGTATGCTAACAAAATAGGTGCAGACTTTTTTTGGTCTAACTCTAGTACTATGCAGTGTGAATGAGCGCCTAAGTAACATCATTACATTTATTTAATGACACCGCATAAAGCCGCACCAAAATGGAACGCAGCCATCGGACCAACAAGCGACAATGCCGGTGAGTCGTATTTTCCGACGTCCGTGATAAATGGAACGCGCCCGACTGGAGACGGTTCACATCACACGCCGATCGGGCCACGTATTTCAGAGGGCCTACTTAACTGCGAGAAAGGCCTACTACTCGTTCGTTCGTTTATTTGCCTCACTATCGAATAACGAAATTTGGATTGGATGGGACACGTTTATTTACTTTACATCTCTGTTACAATCAATAAGTATTTGGTAAAACGAAATCTTTTGTACATCATACAAAACTGTAGGTACGAGTAAGTAAAATCAAAGCATGTAAGTAAAACGTATTCAAATCTGCTTCAGTCGTAAACAGTGGCGCAACCAGATTTACCCTACCTGTCCGTTTGCCGAGCACTTTAGCACTCCAGTTGGTTCGATAAACACATTTTCAGGAGGTAACTGTTACCAGGAGGCCGGTTCTTATGTAAGAAATAGGTTTTCCACTTGTTTTAATACGACCTTGTATCGTATCATTTGAAATCTCATGCAAACAAAAATTCTTTACCAACCGCCTGAGATTTAGGTATGTGGTTTGGAACCGGAAGTTTGGCATCGCATTGTTATTGTACATGTAAAGATATCCACACACATTTCATTTAAACGTGTCCTTTATTGGACCTCTAACCTAATTTTAATCCACTAATTTCATTACAACCTGAATGTTCTAACTGTACGGGGTGCCCCTCGTACAGTCTTGAGATGATAGTTGATGATGATAACATTGCAGTTTCCACCGAAATAACGATTTATTGATAATATGATACAGTTAGCGGCTTAATGAATACACTCCGCGGCGGTCGGGCATGTACTGTCTTAAAATAGGTAATAAGTTTATGCTATGTGACGAAAAGTGCTGACGGGCGAAATGTTAACCATTGTACACTAACTTTATGAAAAACTATAAAACATGTTGTTTGAAAAAAAAAACACGCACGAAAACGAAGTTTTTTCTGAAGCATACTTTACATTTATGCTTGGTCAAGCGTAGCTATATAAGATGTAGGGCTTAAATAATTCATTAACTTCGGTTTAATCCAGTAACTATAGCTCTCGCATCGAATGATGGTTGGATCCTATGACTGTTGAGCTTAATATAAAATAACCTGCCAAGTGCGTGTCGGACTCGCACACGAAGGGTTCCGTACCATTACGCTAAAAAACGGCAAAAAAATCAAGTCTGTTGTATGGGAGCCCCACTTAAATATTTATTTTATTCTGTTTTTAGTATTTGTTGTTATAACGGTAACAGAAATACATCATCTGAGAAAATTTCAACTGTGTAGCTATCCCAGTTCATAACGGACAGACAGACAGACGGATGGACGGACGGACAGCGGAGTCTTAGTAATAGAGTCCCGATGTTACCCTTTGGGTACGGAACCCTAAAAATGTATCGGGATGACAGATGCTACGAAAAGTCACATGACTATTTCCATACATTATATAAGTTTCGACTGGCGTTTTCTGTCATCTTGGCTAGGCCCTCTGATAACATTTAGTTTGGATAAACATCACTTACTAACATTTACAAATTACTGTCTCGGGTGAAAATCAGTCTCAGTAAATAGCTCAGTTTGTAGAGCGGCAGTCTGGTAACTATCCCGGAGTAACGAGTGAATTTTCTACTATTTCACTTTATTTAATTTTATTTTATTATGGTAACATTTGCAGAAGTTTCTGATTAATACAAAATTAAACCTTAGAGCTTTCATAAATAATTCACAAATTCAAACCAAGCACGACAATTTCGAATGTTCCCGCCATGTTCAAAACGTCCGAATGAGCCGCAATCAGCCGCAGGGAAAATCGCTTTGCCATTTTTTTAATCATTACAAGGCTGCAGCTCCTTTGCCACGGATTGTTGCCGTTCTTTTGTTCGTGATTCTGCCGGAAAGGAGTGAAATTGCGGCTTTTGCCCCTTTTTTTGTAGTCATATCACATAGTGCATAGTTGTACGAGGTAAATACAGGTAATAAATAATAGAAAATAAATTGTTAGTTACACGATACGCGCCAAAGCGCAGCCGTCGGTGTAATAAATTAAGACAAAACTTTATTTTTCCCAAATGGATATAGTGATCGATTCACACACGATGTTTATGTTCTGTTTTCTTACGAATTTTACATAAATAATAAAACTGGTCGTTATCGTGCGCTGCCCTAATCCAAATATTCCCATCGACCCCGTCGAATTAAAAAACGGTAATAATTAATAAAACTGATACTTTATTATAATTATACTAGACTTCCCACCACTTCATCCTCGTATAATCCCCAGTAGCATTTATACGTCATTATGACGTCAGCGACGTCATTATGACGTAATAATGCCGTCATTATGACGTCGCTGACGTCATTTTGTTACCTGGGAAGAGGAAAGGGGACGGCCGCTTCTCTATATAAACGTAGTCTCCATTTTCCTCTCTGGATATTGACATAAAACACACTATTTTGAATTATGTTATTATCCAGAGAGGAAAATGAGGGCTACGTTTGTATGAAAAGGCGATTTCGCACGGGTCCTCCACTTTCTTCGTCTTAAGTTGTAAAACTGTTCAAAGAAGTGCAGTACCTACACGTGCAGGACTGTCACATAGTCCTACCAATGTTTGTGCAAGCAAAAGCTACCTAAATCTAAAAATGGGTACCGCTAACTGCAAATAGCACTACAGAAAGTTGTTTTCCGTTATTTATCTGCCGACGGCACCTAACGACCGTTCGACGTGTCACGTACGACATAAATCTCAGAGGGTTCTTTGTTGACGCGCTGACAACTTAACAAGGTTGTTGGATCGTGATGTGCTCGTGAGTATCAGGTAGATGATTACTGTGTCTATCAAACCACTTGTGGTGTGTAACAGGAGCAAATTTATTTCAAGAATTAATTATTTTAACATTGACATTGTTGCTCGGAACGCCCTGCCTCGAGGCTTAATTAATTGTAGCTTTTCGGTTAAGCCAAGAAACCAGGATCTACGGGCTAAAAACAACGCTTTATTACAACCATGCTGGCAGCCGATACCGATTCTTGCGTCGCCATCAAGTGTGTAATGGCCTGATTCTCATCTATATATATAAATGCGTGTGTCCTGACTGACTGACTGACTGGCTGGTTCATCAACGCAGAGCCGAAACTACAAAAGCTAGAAAGATGAAATTTGAACACCAGGTTACGATTATAATTTGTTACAAGAGATAAGAAGCGATTTTAAGAAATTCAATCCCTAAGGGGGTTAAAAAGGGGGTGAAAGTTTGTATGGGGTTCAAGTTATATTTTGAGCTAGGAATTCGAAACTTCGTAACGAGGTATTTTATTAAAATAGAATAAATCTAATTTCAGCGTTTTAGAAATTTCGACCCCTAAGGGGGTTAAAAAGGGGATGAAAGTTTGTATGGCAATCAAATTATATTTTAAGCTTGGGACTTAGAGCTAAGAAAAATAATTACAGTGTGCAGTGCTTTTTCAAATTTATCCCCTAACAAGGTTAAAAGGGGTTGAAAGAGTGTATCGACAAATGATAAATCCACGCGAACGAAGTCGTGGGTAACAGCTAGTTCAGTATATGTTTGCTTTTTCTCTGTAGTTATGCTTGATTGTGATAATAACCCCTTCGATAAGGTAATCCCATTAAAAATCATCGATTACATATCGAAATGAAAAGAACGCAGCTCTCATGACTGTGAGTTTTGAGAGCGTATTCAGAACAAGAAATTTAATACCAGTGTAATTCCAATTAAATATGCTATAAACAATGGGATAGTTCTCAACTCCAATAAAACCAAGTTCTTACTAATTCATTCACCGTACTTACCAGTTAAGAATATCCCTTCCAAATTATATGCCCATACTTTTCACTGCTTTCACCTAAACAAATATAACTGTAACTGTGAACCTATACAACAAGTAGAATGTATTACTTACCTTGGAATCAAAGTAGACGAGCACCTCTCCTGGTCATATCATGTTAATTTTATTTATGAAAAACTTAGAGTTTTATTAGGTAAATTCTTTCACTTAAAATTCAAAGTTCCTATTAGCACACTTAGATGTTTATACATGTCACTTGTAGATTCAATACTAAGCTATGCTCTTGACAGCTATGGACTCACAACTAAGACCAATATCGATAAATTAGAAAATATGCAGATCAGATTTTTAAAATTACTTGTTAACCATAAAACTAAACTCAAATGTAAAGGTAACTACAGACTTCTATTCAAAATTTGCAATATCTTACCTGTCAGTTTAAAACATAAATACCTACTTGCGATCAATAACCATGGCCGGCAGGAGCTTAACTCAGAGGATGCATTAACACCAGTTAATCACACTTACATCACATAGTACGCAGTCACTTAGAGTATGGTAGTATCGTCTGGCGACCACATTATGCAACTCATTGTCTTCGGATTGAAAGATTGCAAAAAAGATTTATGTGGCACTTGGCTCGATCGGTAGGTCTTGCTAAAAGATCTTTCTCTTACAAGGATAGGTTAAAACGTTTTAAAATGATATCTCTTGAGAATCGTAGAGATCTACTCGATCTCAAATTTCTCACTAAGCTTATAAGAAATAGTATAGATTGTCCACAACTCCTGAGTAGCTTTCGATTCTCAGTGCCTAGAAGAACACCGCGTTTTGCTATCAAGCCACTGTCTCGCCCCCAGCGCCGAACTGTTTTAGGGTCAAACTCCCCGGTACCACGCTTGAGCATTTTAATAAATAAATATAGTGACAAGTTCGACATTCACTTTGACTCCTTGTCCAAAATTAGAAATTTATTCACTAGTAGTTAGTATATTTAGTTTTAATTCCATATTTAATAATACAACTTAAACAGTCGACATCATGGTTGCGCTTTGCTCCTTATTCTACAATAATAAGGTGTTCAAATGTGTCGGCTTTGTCGTTGACTTTGCTTTTAAATTATTCGCATGTGGTGTTTACCAGTAATTAGTTATACATTTAGCATGTAATTAATGTTTGAATAGATGTAAGCCTCAATGTAATAACTGTCGGTGAACCTTAAAATAAAATAAAAATAAAAATAAGGCTGTGACTTCAGGCAAACTATGCGTTCCTAGAATTAATAACTACTACGGGGATAGAACCCTTAGGAAAAGAATTCCATATTTGCTTAATAGTTTTCCCGAAGCCATAAGATGTGAAAATAAGAAGTCTAAATTTAAATCTATGTTAAAAATACACTACCTCAATATTTTGTAGTAATTGCACTACTATAAAATTAAGTTAAGTACATATGTAACTAGAGACTGATGACCCCACAGTCAAACTCTTTATTGAGTTTTGCGGGGCTATGATAAGAATACTCTGTATTTTATTAAATAAATAAAATAAAAAATCGGTATAATAGTATTATATGGCCGAATTCGTGAGCGAGCAAGGCACACTATCAACACGTTTTCGATCTCATTCTATTATTTCATTGCACGTTTGAAAATAAGGCCCACGCTATTTGGGAACGTAAACGAGGGTACTCTATCAAGTGGCTTGTTTATACGTTCGATATTCGGCAATGTTCGATGTGCCTCGGAGTTGCTCGACTGATGAAAAATGTTCTGATGCGTGTAGCTATTTTGTACTGAATCAGATTACATGCGGGTATGCAATAATAGGTCTTAGTCCGTAGGAACAGGTTTTAAAATCAATTCATTAACCTTCAGAACCACTTAAGTGTTGAAGTTACCGGGAAATTATTTGTGGCTATGACAGTTATTAATAATAAGTTGATTGCATTTAAATATAAGCGGTTATTACTTACTTAATACTTATTTACATGTAGAGGTTGATGAATTACTCACCAGGTGAATTCATAAGAACTACCTAACACGAATAAATTTAAAAGTGGAAAAATTACTGCCTTGGGTGAGACTTGAACTCACGGCCTCTGGATCGATACTCCAGCGCTCTGCCAACTGAGCCACCAAGACCTCATCCATAGTCAGCAAATCTTCCCACTATATGGGTGTAGGGGACCCTAGCGACATCTACCGTAAGAGTGTTACACTTCTTAAACGGCCACCGGAGTTCCAAGTCATATTGGAAATTCACGAGTTACGATGTGCTACCCATTCTAAATTAATAACTAAGCTTAATAGCATCGATCGCAGACGTTTCTGCTTATTAAAAATTAATTTACCTAGCACGAGTTTTGTATTAACCGGTTATATTACCGGTTTATTATAAGTATTAGTATAAAACTTGACACCACGTCTTGCAAATTTTTATATTTGCGCATAGACTATAGATATATATAAATATAAGAGATCGATATTTTTGAAACGTCGTCGCTAACGATGGGTCTCGTAACTCTCGTAAGAAGGATTAAGACCGGTCAATTCGAACAACGTGATAATGGCACCTGCACATGCACCTGCCGCGATAGCAGAGGACGCTGGTTCGATTCCAGCCTGGGGCACTGGAGGCCTTGGTCACTTTTTCTTAGTATATGACATTTATTTCAGTTTATAATTTATATAGTAGTGTTTCTACTTGAAATAAAAATAAATTGAAGTATTTTCTGAAAATAATTTAATTTGTTTTAATACTTCTAACAACGTGATAATTACTAGATACGAGAACAATACGAAATCTCCTAAAAACGACTTTCAGTGCTTGGAGTAAGTAGAGAGTCTTCCTGACTTCTTCAAGTCAGGAAGTCGTCAAAAGAATTTCAGTTTTTTTTTTGTAAAATTACATCTTTATGTGTATAAAACAGCTAGCAGGAAGCGAGTGAAGATTATCAAAAAACCCTGGACAAAAAATTTAAGATATGATTGAATATAAGAATTCGGCGAAAACACACACGCCCATACATTGTAATATGATTATAGTTTTATTACCTATATATAGTACTATATATACACAGATTATTAAAATGAAAGAACTGCTTGAACATGTGCATTCGGTAAAAATATAGTACCTACCAGTTCATGAGTAGCCGGGTTTTATCGTGTACAATCTTTATACCTTACTCGTAAAATTTTCTGTCATACCCTGCGACCTCGGAAGCTCGGATAATTATGTCGTATTACTTATTTAAAACAATGCCTTGAAGTTTCACAACGGGCTAAAGTCGCTTCAGTCATTAAATACTAAGTTCTGTCCAATTAAGTGATTCTAATGCTATTACTATAGGCCCAATTTGTAATATTAACGTTGAACACAGACCATTAGCAGCCGAAATTTCCGATCCGCAGGAACTAAATGCGAACTAATGTTCATTGTCCGGAACTATTGCGCAGTGTAGTCATAGTCATAATTGCAGTATGTATTTAGTGCATTAATGGTTTGAATTTACGAGATTTATATTTCTTTGCAGGAAAGCGACATTACATAACGCTCTCAAAATGACACGTGCCACAAACGTTAAATGAATAAATCCCTCAGGTGCCCATATAGATAAGTAATAGTGGTAACCCTTCGTGCCTTATACCTATTAAGGATGACTCGCGATAGACCGGGCCGGAGCTTCGTTTTCTATGGAAAGCACTATGTGATCACCAATCAGCCGTCAAATAAAAATGACGCATCGGACGCCTCGGCCCGGGCCCAGGCCGATCTAGCGTGAGTCATCCTCTTTAGACCGAAGCAAGCAAAGCGAATGCTTACAAATATTCACAAGAATTCGTTATGAAATGCTACTCATCCGGCGTCCAGACAATCATTTCTTCCAAGCTGTAACGGAAATGATTTACTCTCGCTCGATCAAAAAACTCCATAAAATTTGTTACAAGTCTATAAAGCGTTTATTACTGCCGTGTACTCAAGCGAACGGCTCTGTAAACGCCAGCGTATATTGCGCTAATGCTGCGATTTGTAACGTGTCCTCTTGCTTCCTGCAATTTCTCGAATCATTGGCTCTAAAAGCATTACGGTAGGTATATAAATGGTTGAATGTAAATAGCTGTATTGTCGTCTGAATTACGCAATCGCAATGCTAGTACGCAGTAGTACAACATTCAGTTCTCTAGTTATAGTAGGTATTATTACTATTTCAGAGTGATCGTTCCATTGATTGGGATCAGCTGTTCCATACTAAACGCAGCGTGCGTCAAATCGGCATGATGAAGCTGGTTTAAATTAAACAACTAATGAAAACTAACTCAATTTTTTTAACTAGTTGTCTTGCCCAATTCTTTGGGGACATATAGAAATCAGTTTCTTGACAAAATAGTTACAGTAAGAATTTCTCATAATACGACACCTATAATGCGACTTTTTGAGTGTATCATATCCGCTACTAGGTGATAGAATAACTATATTATTGTTACAGCTGTCTGTTTTTGTTTGTCGCTTTCTGTTTTTCTTCCACAAACACTTAGTTTTTAGTTTTAACTGTTACTAACCATTATGGGCCATTGTTGTCTGTTGAATAAATAAATTGAATTGAATTGAATAAAGGAATTTTCAATTTTGTAACGCACGTACGCTTGTCTGCCACCAACGTGGTGTAAAAAGGTAGTTATCGTCAGGCATTTGAGCTGCAACTTTACTCACAATATAGTATTCTCCATTAAAAGGCGCTGTGCAATTTCGCTCCAAGATGAAAATTGCAGCCGTTTCTTCATTGTTTAATGGCTTATCTTAAAAATAATCTCCTGACTATTAGGATCTTTTGCTGCATATTGTTGCAGCCTTTGTTTACAGGCCATGAAACCAGATGTCGAGCAATCTATCTTTACAACAACGGAAGGCGTTTTAATATAGTTTCAATACTAACATTTGACTTGTCGCGACAGACAAGTTATGATATTCGAAATCCCTTTACACTTGGAAAGTAAAGTATTATTATGCATAAGTATAAAACGGGCGAGGTAGGTACTAGGTAGTAGGTAGGTAGCGGAAATCATTCGTGTAGTTTTGAAAATTGGTGTAGTTATACCTTGTGGTGTCCAGATGAACATAACTATACCTACTACCAATTTAAAACTACACGAATTATTTCCGCTGATTGCCCATATTCAGCTTAATTTGACGTGGCTATATTGATTTAATAGAGAATAGTAACAACGCAGCAGTAAAATTCCTGATAATTAAAATCCAATAGTTATATAAAACACTGGGTATTTTGTGTAAATTCAAATATTTAATACTTTAACATGTTATTCGAGCTCGAGTATTCGCTAACAAGCACGCTACCTCATGCCCAACTCCTATTTTCGTTTTAATTTTACGCATCGCTAACTCTGTTCTTCACAAAAGGAATGTGAGAATATGAACGGAGCATAAAATTCAAATTCCCACATACAAAAATTACAAACATGAACCTTGAAAACAATACACTCCTTAAAGTGTTATAATACACTCCTTTTTTGAGCAGTCGTGTAAAAGGCGCATTGCCATTCTTTAGTAGGTATGTACTATGTTAAATAATATGACAGCACAGCAAGGATACATCCCTAAATGAGTGAAGTGGGTTTCAAGTGTTTATTCTTAAATCAACCGCAAATAACATAAAATATAATTTTTAAGAAAAAAAAACCGACTTCAATGGGGGATGCCGCTGAAAGTTTACTTATTGTTGATGGTGCACTCTTAGATTCCAGACAACGAAATGAAATAGACAGCATATTTTGCGTAATTATCCTAATCCATCTTTTGACTAATTTTGCCTAATTGCCTAATTATTATAATATTGCCTAATAATGTAGAAAAGGAGGTAAAACCACCCACTTTTCTAGTAGCATTTCCGGGTCCGGGTCTGGGTCCGGATCCGAGTCCGGGTCCGTGTCCGGCTGTCCGGGTCCAAGTTTGGGTCAGAGTTCGGTCCGGGTCCGGATCCGAGTTGGGGTCCATGTCCAGACCCGGGTCCGGGTCCGAGTCCGGGTCCAAGTTTGGGTCTGGGTCCATAAGGAAGAGAACAAATCGCCAAACGTGAACTATTCATAATTCATAATTCGTTTATTGTCTGTAGAACATGGGTATATACAATGATGGAACATAGATATGGAATCACCATGGTCTTGCCATTAGGCGTACAAACAGTTAAACTTATAACTACTTACTACTACTTAAAACATAAGTCATGCAAATTACAATATATTTACATATAAGTTAACAAAAGCGGTCTCATATGTAATATTACGCTATAATTTTAAAATTTGTCACAGAGGTACTCTTGAATGGAGTAGTAGGCTTTTTTTGATAAAAAGTCATGCAAAATTTTCTTAAAATGTTGTAAATTATTACAGTCTAAGATGGATTTTGGGAGTTTATTATATAGTTTGGGTGCCATTCCATATACACTTTTGGAAAGTAAGGCCGTTTTATATGGTTTCGCGTATATTTCTCCTTGATGTCTAATGCTATTAAGTTTTGTATATTGACCTATGTTAAGTTTTACGTGTATAGCTACTTCATAGATGAAAAGGCAAGGCAAAGTTAATATTTGATGTTTTGTGTACAGGGGTTTACATGGCTCTAAAGGTTTTTTATAACATGCTGCTCTAAGACATTTCTTTTGTGCTCTAAAAGCTCTTTCTCTATCTGTGGAGTTTCCCCAGAATATAACTCCATACCGTAAAGTGGACGTTACATATGCGTGATACGCTGTAAGCACAGTAGCCTGATTAGCTACTTTCCTTAGGTTATATAAAGCGTAGGAATATTGGTCTAGTTTACTACATACTATATCGATTTGATTCTTCCATGTCAATTTATTGTCTAAATGTAATCCTAAAAAGCGCGTCATTTCAGTTTCGTCAATCTGTGTATTCTTATAATTAATATTTAAATCAATTGTGTTATTAACTCTTTGTCTAAAATGCATTATTTTTGTTTTAGATAGATTAATTTTTAAATTATTTTTGTCTATCCATTCAATTATTCGTTCAAGCGTTCTATTAATGTTCAATTGGTACGTCTCTAAATCTGAATCTTCTCCTGAGATAATTACTGTGCTGTCATCAGCAAAGAGTATCATAGGATAGTCAACGGCTAGTGGGAGGTCATTAATATATACGTTGAACAGTAAGGGACCTAAAACGCTACCCTGTGGTACCCCACGTATTATTTCTTGTGTATCTGATGACAACGTTAGTTCAGTTTTACTATCTAAGCATATTCTATTCACTTGAGTAATTTGTTTCCGATTACTTAAATAGGATTTGATCAAATCGTGGGCGTTACCTCGTATACCATATCTGTATAGCTTCTTTAACAATAATTCATGGTCGACGAAGTCAAAAGCCTTCGTCATATCCATGTATACTGCGCATACCGGTATTATTTTGTCTACCTTTGCCATAATTATCTGTAGTAATTCATATATAGCCATGTTTATTGATTTGTTTTTCCGAAACCCTTTCTGTTCTTTGGCAAATAAGTCATTCTTTTCAAATGTGTCATTGAAGAGATTCTGATCATCATCAGCAGTTCCACTTAATCAAATGTCACTTTTTTAAATGTAAATGCTGGATTTCTTGATGAAAATACAAAAATCACAATATGTATGCATTTCACATTTGAGGAGTTCCCTCGGTTCCTCATGGGTCTCATCATCTGAACTCGAGCTTGACAAAAATATGCCTTAAAAACTTAAGTTGCTTAACAAACATAAAGAAGAGGACAAATCGCCAAACGTAAACTATGCGTCATTAAAGAGTTCCATTCTGATCATCATCAGCAGTTCCACTTCATCAAATGTCACTTTTTAAAATGGAAATGCTGGATTTGTTGATAAAAATACAAAAATCACTATATGTATGCCTTTCATATTTGAGGAGTTCCCTCGATTCCTCATGGATCCCATCATCAGAACTCGAGCTTGACAAAAATGTTTCTTGAAAACCTAACTTGCTTAACAAACATAACGAAGAGGACAAATCGCCAAACGTGAACTATGCGTCATTGAAGAGTTCCGTTCGTATCATCATCAGCAGTTCCACTTCATCAAATGTTACTTTTTTAAATGTAAGTGCTTAATTTGTTGATGAAAATACTAAAATCACTATATGTAAGCCTTTAACATTTGAGGAGTTCCCTCGATTCCTCATGGATCCCATCATCAGAACTGCGTTTTGACAAAAACGGGACCAATCTGTATGTATATACTTACAATCAAAAAAAAGATTTTTTTTAAATCGGTCCAGAAATGACGGAGTTATGGAGTAACAAACATAAAAAAAAAACATACTACCGAATTGATAACCTCCTCCTTTTGAAATCTTGAAGTCGGTTAAAAATGCAAGCATATTTCTTTTATTTAGCGACAAATACATTTTGCATTGTACGTTTTTTATTTATTTTACAGATAGTTGATATCTCGTTAGTAAAATGCTAACTCATTCTAAATATATCAAACAGCGTTAATTCCAGCAGCATCCCTTGCTTTTTTAGCAGCGCCACATGTCCAATGAGTTCAAAGCATTCAATTCACCCGACCGGCAAATTGTATCGAGCAATCCAAAGGAATACTCATCCGCATGATCGTATCTCATTATAATCTACAATTGAATACCGACCTTATTTCAAACGAATACAATTTAAACTCGACTGAATTCAAGGGCACGATTCGAGGTGATTAGCGTTAAAGCCTGACAATGCATTGCCTCTAAGAAAATGGATGCAGCTAGGAAGAAAATTAGAACAATTTGAGAAAGGTACGTGATACAATGGCGAAGGTAAGCGGGTTCATTGCAACAATAGATTTCGCTGGGAAAATAGTGGGTACAAGATTTATCGAGGTATTAAAGCAAGGTGAGGTAAGTATTAATTGCTATTGTAGTGTAGTAGAGGTAATAACTGCCTAAGTATCCTTGTGAATAATAAATTCAGCTCAAAATATTTGAGTTTGGATTTTCATTTTTTTTAATTGAAGCGCACCAAGTTTTTACTGGTTTCAAATTATGGCTATGTCAAATTAAAAAAAGCAATAAATACAATGCTGTTTTCTACATATGTACAAATTTAATGAGCAATGAAAATTGAACTGTGATCAACTCTGGTCTACGTGGGATTTGAACAAAAAAATGCACCAGATGGTCGTTCGTTCTTCATAGTGAATTTTTTCATGGCTAGCGTGACACGTCACCAGCGACATCTGTTGTATACTTTAATTAAAAGTTTTACCATCTTAAAAACAATACATTACGATTTAACAACACGTCTAACACCTAATTTAGATGGAGTACATGGACCTGTCACGTCGCTCCGTCGTATTTAATAACACTGCAAATTAGACGTCGTGCGTCCAATAGCCTCCGGCGAGACATAATTGAAGGCTAATATTACCAGTGCCTTCCGAGCTCTCGCTTCAGGCGAATTATAGTAATGCCGATCAAACTAGGACAAAGGTCGAAATCTATAGAACAGTCCTGAAATTGGTTTGGTGCGTGGCACGCCTACCTATTTTCAGCGATCCTTCTGGCATCGCTCCAGTTGAGTCCGATCGCTTGTAGCTCGCCCTCGACGGACCGTCGCAAAGAGTGCACAGGGCACCCGAAACCACGACTTCCGTCCTTCGGTTTTTAACCGAAAACGATGGTTGCATTATCTGCTTCCACTCTTGGAATAGTATGTAATATCCATCTCCATTTCCGTGTCGCGATTTCTACGTCAATGGGTATTTGTTAGTATAACCATTCTGGTTTAACGATGCTGTTTATCAATTATCATGTAAAATTTGTGATTTATCTCTAATAAATAAATAATAATAATAATAAACTCCACAGGTATTAGTTTCGAATGGTTTATGGCCAGAAAACTCGAATACATTGTATTGTTTTACAGGCAAAACAAAGTAAAAATGTTGCCTGTTTTAGAAACAAACAATAGTCGGTTTTCTTGGTTTCGAATCTGAGAGGTACACATTGGGTTTGACTGAGCTGATACTTAGTCATCAATTTGAATAACAGCTTACAGAACACCGAGTGTTAATTTAACCAGAAGTAACCAGATGTGACAGCTTGCTCGAGCGAGTTGAGCTGGAATGACAGCGTGATTTCCTTTATATTTAGGTATAAATAGCTTATTTTACACCGTACTTTATGAATTTAATTAATTTTTGCTTAAAAACTGTAATAGATGTCATATATTAAAGAAAAAGTGACGAAGCCCTCCAGTGGTGAAGGCCGGATTCGAACCGGCGTCTTTAGCTATTTTTGCTTCCTGAAACAGTTTGGAAAATAACTACAAAAAATAATGCATTGCATTGCATTGCAAATATTATAGATTTTAAATTAAAAAAACCTATTATCTATTTACCAGTTAGGTATCTTGTTGTACTATTCAGCCGTACCTAAAACAATAACAGTAAATGGTTATGGTCTGTGAGATACTTAAGATACAAGAACCGGTAAGTTTCTGTTTACCGGTAAGGTTTGGCGGCTTGGGAACTCGAAATATTTCATAATTATTCGCCAGTCCTGTCGGGGACACATAATCACACAGATAATATACAGGGTGATCAATCCAAATGGGTCAGTATGGAGAAGTCAGAAACTATGAGATAGCGAAATTTGTTCTTAGGAGCTTAGTTTTTCTCCATGGCGTCGATTTTAGATTTAATAATAATGACATTCAAACTTTTTTTTTTTAACTCTCATACGTAACCGGGAATCGAACCTGGTCAATATTCTTTATATAGGTAATCGCGTGTAGTATTTGTTTGTATAATTGATCCTGGAATAAAACATTAGAAAAAATTGAATGCTATCATCATCTTCCTCGCGTTGTCCTGGCATTTTGCCTCGGCTCATGGGAGCCTGGGGTCCGCTTGGCAACCAATCCCAAGAATTGACGTGGGCACTAGTTTTTACGAAAGCGACTGCCATCTGACCTTACTAACTAGGCCTTATTGGGATTAGTCCGGTTTCCTCAGGATGTTTTCCTTCACCGAAAAGCGACTGGTAAATATCAAAGATATTTCGTACATAAGTATCGAAAAACTCATTGGTACGAAGCCGGGGTTTGAACCCGCGACCTCCAGATTGCAAGTCGCACGCCCTTACCGCTAGGCCACAAGCGCTTTGAAAAAAAAAACTGAATGCCATTATTATTAAATCTAAAATCGAAGCAATGGTTCCTAACAACAGATGTCGCTATCTCTTATAGTTTCTGACTTCTCCCTACTGACCCATTTGGATTGATCATTCTGTATATGACACATCAGACAGGGATGGTCACAACTTGAGTACCTATATCGTTATCTTGTAATTCGATTTTCGAACTGTACAGTCATGGCCAAAAGTATTACGCGCTCTTCATACAGATCTCGTAATTTTAAACGAGCATTTCGACCTTTCTTAAAATTGTTTTACTAAAATTAAATTGTGTTTCAAAAATAATGTTTTTTTTAAGTTACACCCTCAGACTTAATCGCGTAAAATAAGTTTTCATTTCTCATGCTCTGAAAGAGGGTCATTGTTGTTCTTAAAGGTATGCAGAAAATGATACGTGTCTGCACTAGAGCATTTTAAGTTCGAAGTACGATTTTTTTAATTTTTTTACGATAAACAATTAAAATTAGTTTAAATGGATTTGTCTCTCCATTCCATAAATAACGATACTTTTGCCTAAATTGTTAACTGAAAGTACCCTCAAGAAATACTATATAAATGTATACTTAGTCATGTTTTTAAAAAAACACACATTTTACTTTCCTCGTATTCGAAATGAAAAGTAGAGTGTTTAACTCGGGTGAAAGGCATCATTTCATCCCTTGGTTAACAATCTACTATTTCAATTTACCTCCCACGTTCAAG
Organism: Cydia strobilella; assembly: GCF_947568885.1. Lineage (NCBI taxonomy): Eukaryota > Metazoa > Arthropoda > Insecta > Lepidoptera > Tortricidae > Cydia > Cydia strobilella. The sequence continues at coordinate 6,943,574 of NC_086045.1, forward strand.
TTAATGTTAGTTAAAGTTTTTTTGCTCACCAGTTGGCGCCTCTGTTGATGGTGGTCCAAAAGACTATAGAACATCTGTCAGTCATTGAAGTGACAAGTGACATTTGACATTTCGAACTATGGAAAAGACCACCATCTACACTAGCGCCCCTAGCGGCGAGTTCATACGCGTTAGCCCTCATTAACAAGACCAAGTGCGGGTAGTTCGAAAAGCTCGCGCGCCTAGAAGATGTTGATGTCAACTTGAGCCAGCCTTCTCCGAGACCACGGGGATAACGCCGTCCTCGAAAGGTCGGAGGTAAATTTAAAACTTATTTTACGCGATTAAGCCCCGTCGTTGTGAATAATAATGAGTAAAAATCGTGAAAGTTTAAATCAGTGTTACACCCTCAGATTTTACATTTAAAAGGAATTTTGACGTTTTTAATAGGGGATATTACTGCAATGTTCTGCCACGAGAGTGCAGCACTAGTCTTTTTAGTAAACCATAGAGTAACTTAAAATACATACTGTACCTTTAACAGGTTTTTGAAAAGTTTTCAGAGATAATAAAATTGATGCATCAAGGCGGTTTGTACACAGGACCTGCCGGGAAACGCGAATCCGAAATTTCGATGATTTCGCTATCTGCCTCTTTATCGCTCGAATATGCAAGAGTGACAGTGATGTTAGATATAGAAATTTCGAATTTCTTGTTTCGCGATAGACCCTCAGATTTTGGTAGTGGCGCCACCTACGCAGAGTTTCGCGTAATATTCCTTATTCATATAAAATTATTTCATAGTTTTCTAAATATATCATTAGAATTTATAATACTTTCTTTTTTATTGACCGAAGCGTAGCGAAGGTCTACGGTTTGACTCGGGCATTTTGCTTTTGTATGTCCGGATGTTCTCCTCTACAGGTCGCAATTCTCAACCGATTCTCGTAAAATTTTGTGACCAAATTCTATAATTAAATAAAAAAAAATTGTCGATCCGGTTTTTGAAAATTTTTCAAAATGGCGGAGTTGTGATAGCTCGCGCCTACACAAATAGTCGTATCGATATTATAACAGTATTTTCTTTTTGAGATGTGTTTACATATTAAATATCGAAAGATGTAGAAACTTGGTATTGCTAGTTTTGGCGGTATTTAGATATTTAGTTTTTACTCGAGGATGAGTAGCTAAATTTCGTCAGCTTAGGTAAGCACTATCATAGCGTGTTTTGCAAACATTCCCTTTTTTCCGTTTGAGCCGGGTGGTCCCTGGTTCGATCCCCAGTAATTGTATGCTGCTACATAACTGTATTTTTTTACACTTAAAATTCGTAGTTTTTTATTGTTTTTTTATTTTTCTATTTTGAAATTGATTGATCAAGTGCGGGCTAAGCGTATTCGTTTCATTTTTACAAGCTTTTATTTAACTAGCCCTAAAAAATATGTTTTTTTTGTTATTTTAATTTTCTAGTGTTCTGAACGGCGGAGCCATACGTTTAGTTAGCTTTAAGTGGTTCTCCTTATTCCGAATTTCATACAGTTGGATTTACAGTTTTTCTTTTAAAATACGTAGATTTCTTGCACCATAAACTTTGAGGTTTAAGTATAGTATATAGATTCGTTTGTCTAAGCGGGTTTATGGAGCCAATTATTCAATAATATTATTGAAAAATTCAATAAAAAATGAGAAAATTTTACTCAACGCCTGTTTGTGTGAGTGACCTTTACACTATCCATGTCAAACAAGATGGTAAAGTTGTTCAATAATAACTAACAAAGATGTCACTTTAACACAGGTCTGGTGACCTAACTAAGTAGTGCCTAATTTACTCGACAGGTGGTAACATCGTGAGGTCAAAACGGGCCGATTTTTAGGGATCCGTACCCAAAGGGTAAAAACGGGACCCTGTTATAATATATATACTAAGACTCCTCTGTCCGTCTGACCGTCTGTCTGTCACCAGGCTGTATCTAATTAATAAACTGTGATAGCTAATAGACAGTTGAAATTTTTAGAAATGATGTATTTCTGTTGCCGTTATAACAACAAATACTAATTGGTATGTGTATGTGAATGCAAGATATTGCTATATTTTGCAGTCTTTACACAATTTTGATGAAGTGTGACAGTCTCTACTGTTGAGTGTTAATATATTTCGATTTAGACGTCATATTTTTGTTGCATGCGTGAATATCAACACGTCTTAGAAAATGTTTGAGTTTTGAAAACGATGGTGATAATTCGCAAATTGTGCACAATCACGCCATCGTTTGGTGGTTAGTCGGCAGGACAGCCCTAGACACATTCATCTTAAGCTATGCTCGCGAGGTCTACAGCTCACAGAGCCACTAGTATAATCGTTGTAGGTGCAATACATATTTTATCGGTCAACATTATATTGGCCAATACCAAATTAATGTCTACCAGCAAAACCGGACTAACAATACTCTATTGTTCTAAACTTATGCCGTTTATAATACGATCTAAATTGTGAAGCTATTTGTCTTTTATAAAATCAAGTTTATATTATATGCTTTTACTCTTTAGGGCCATTGGACTTATCTGGACTACTTTAATCAAGTTGATTTAAATATCTACGCTTGACACTGAAACAAAGATCATCAGATTATGTTCCTGCTAAGAAATTTTAGTATCTACTCTCAAGTATTTAAGATTTAAAATGGAATGCAGGTTGGGCGTAAAGATGCCGGTTGTCTTTTGTTTTTAGGTGAGATATTTGTAAATGCCGCAGGGCGCTATCATTGTCTTCTCCGACGGGGAAATTATTCTGGTACCTATTTACAAGTAGATTAATAACTTTAGTAAATTGAGTAGGTATTAAAATTTGGCACAATTTATTAAAATGTTTGTGTCTACTTTGACTTTTTGAGGTGAAACTTTTCGGGCGTAAGTAAATGAGAATAAAAAGATAAATTTTAACTAACATATTGTTATACAAGGGTTTGTTTAAATTAAAACAAAAGCAATTTCTCTAGAATAAAGGGTTCCTTTTGGAAGAAGACTGCCAGCGCTGTAGCGGGCGATGTTATTATAAAAATTTAAAAATCGCTCGTCATTTTGAAATTATAACCATAAAGGACCCATTTATCTAAAATGTTCGTTCACAATCTACGGACGTAATTGGGGCATATTTTAATCGTTGATATTGGTTTAAGGAAGTATCTGTTGTACGGAACAGGGTTATGTTTTCAAAATGACGGACGGTTTTCCAAGCCTAGGTTATTATATCAATATAATTTTTACATTTCGATGAGCGATTGTCGAATGATTGCCATCTGGGTTACAGTGTCATGAGTGTCAGATCAGAAAATACCTTGTTATCCACGAATAAATACGTCCATGGTTTACCGCCGTTCTGTCTTTTATTTCCTCGCGCGGCGTATTTGCTTGTATTACGAAGCGGAACAAAGACTTTAAACCACAGGTACTTTCACAGTAATGGAAAATGGATAACAAGACAAAGATAAACAAATCTAATGCATTATAGGATTAACTGCACTAGGTTTTTTTAGAAAAACCGGCTAAGTGTGAGTCGGAGTCGCGCACGAAGGGTTCCGTACCATTACGCAAAGCACGGCAAAAAAATCACGTTTGTTGTATGGGAGCCCCACTTAAATTTTTTTTTCTCTTTTTAGTATTTGTTGTTATCTTCTTCTTCCTCGGTCCCTCATTGCTGAGGATCGCGACCATGTATGCTCCGTCTCCATAGTGTGCGGTCATAAGCCACATGAGTCACGCACTGCATGTTGCCGCCAACCACCCTCTTCACACCATCAGACCATCTGGTGGGTGCTTTTCCTCGCCCGCGCTTGCCATCCATTTGACCCAAGATAATCTGCCTTTCTAGGTCATGCTTCTTAGACCGCATGATTTGTTGATGATTTGTTGTTATAGCGGCAATAGAAATACATCATCTGTGAACATTTCAACTGTCTAGCTATCACGGTTCATGAGATACAGCCTGGTAGCAGACGGACAGACAGACAGACGGACGAACAGCGGAGTCTTAGTAATAGGGTCCCGTTTTTAGTTTACCCTTCGGGTACGGAGCCCTAAAAAGAAAGTTATCGCAGCTAATAAATATACCTATCGCATAAAATATTTTTCTTTTAATTTTTCATTCTTACTCGTTACTTTGACTGTATCTCAGTTCTCAGATTCCTTTCTATGTCGTGATCATGACGGCGTGTAATAATTGAAATAAACACATTGGTTTATTAATTACAGAAAAACATGACGAGGTGAGCTTGATATTCTCGCTTAAACATTTTTGTCTAAACACGCATCAATTGTAACTTAAACCTTCTGTACTTGTAAGGACTCATTTCATGGAAGCTCGTATAAAAATATTTAATACGCCTGCAGGTTTCATTTTGGCAAGTTTTAAGATAAAATCCAAGGTTTACTCATCATCTTCCTCGCGTTGTCCCGGCATTTTGCCTCGGCTCATGGGAGCCTGGGGTCCGCTTGGCAACTAATCCCAAGAATGGGCGTAGGCACTAGTTTTTACGAAAGCTACTGCCATCTGGCCTTCCAACCCAAAGGGTAAACTAGGCCTTATTGGGATTAGTCCGGTTTCCTCACAATGTTTTCCTTCACCGAAAATGACTGGTAAATATCAAATGATATTTCGTACATAAGTTCCGAGAAACTCATTGGTACGAGCCAGGGTTGGAACCCGCGACCTCCGGGTTGCAAGTCGCACGCTCTTACCGCTAGGCCACCAGCGCTTTTTTTATCGAACTCTTCCATAATGACATAATTCTCGACTGAAAAACGTCAAAGCCACGCATCAGGTCAATAAAAACCGCATATTTACCGTTAAATTTACAACTTAGCACCGTTTGCTAATCGTATAGGGTTCAGATTCCGTTGCTTCAGCAAATGCAGACGCAGATGTATGTTTGTAAGGAGTTGCGTGCCCTCATACAGTAAAGGTACCAGTTAGAATGTAACTGTAGGGTTGGAATAAGTCGGCACGGACCGGTACCGTGTGACACTTTTGTTCGGAATGATACGCCAAATTAGCCTGCTTTACATGTAGAAATAGACGATAAGTCAGTCACGCATGGAGGTTAGTCGACTGATAGAACAGTTTAAAATATGTACCTAATACATACAGTTTGGAAAAAATGTATGGGCCCTGGAGGGAAAGTACCTTAAAACCTTAAGTTATCTCATTTTACTTAAAGGAATTATTCTTTTATTTTACAAAACTGCATTTAAAGATTCTTTTCAAATTAGCTTGTCTCGTCCGGGAATCGAACCGAATTTCAAAAAATATATAGAATTTATGCGGAACACTACAGAATGTTTGTTTTACATTTCTGTAGTGAACTGGCAACAACTTATATACCTAGGTATTCATGAGATCTTAATTCTAAAACTATTTAGATAAAAAGATGTCGAGAACTCAAAAAAATCATTTTATTTTTTCTGTATTTGCTGTGACTACGTTTTTCGTTTTTCATCACACTTGTGAGGAAATAAATATATTTCCTTACAATATGTATGTCGGAAGAATGTGCTCAGGTTCAGGAATAGGTTCAAAGTAATTAAAACCGTGATTATTCAACGATGTCATAAATCCGTGCATAACGATGTCCTTCTAGTTCGTGCATAATGGTCTCACAGAGCACAAACGGTTTTATAATAACTCTATATTACGTCTACAGAAAAAGGTGAAAGAGGAAAGATCCTTTTATGTTTGAATGTATCTCTATTGCAGTAATGAATGACGCGCACTTATGAAGATTTTATGTTTCGATTCTAATGAGATTTATTTTCTGAACAACTCTACGATGTTATGCTCATAGGTCAAAAACATGAGAAGTGCGTTTTGACCTGTAGATATAGGTAGGTAGGTACTTCAAACTGATATATTATCGCATAACTAATTATATTTTCACCTCAGCAGCTCGAACAAGCCTTTTTCAAAACTTTCCTCACTCCAGGGAGTGAAACAAAGTAGCTTTTTAATTTAGTGAAGGCCATGAACTGCCACTTCATACTTTGATTACAATTTTAATTCAAAATACATTTTAACCTTTAATATGTTCTCACTACTGAGGTGAAAAATTATGTGTGCAACACGAGAGCAAAGTTATTTTACATCTCGTGTTTTTGAGTCTCTCGCTACGCTCAAGATTCTAACTTAGAATCACTCGTTTCGCTCGTGATTCAATTATATAATCTTTCGCTTTCTCGGGACTCAAAATAAACACTCGCAAGAAAAACCAACTTTCCTCTCTTGTTGCACAAATAACTATTTCACTTCTCATGCTCGCAAAGTTCGACTTTAAGTCGTGCGTAGACGACATAAAGTTGCTTATTATGTTCTGGAGCATAAAGTAAAATCATCTATTACAACGAATAATTATTGACTTGTCAATAAAGTCCAAAATCTGCCATACAAACTGCCAGCCCTGTGTGCCCCGCGCCCCCGACACAACCGAGTACAATTTTCTTTAGTCTTGAATAAATACGGTAAAATAACTTAAATAACCTACAATATTGGATATTTTTGTATATTGTACTCACAATCGAAGTGAAAAGTAGAGTGCATAAGTCAGGCATAAATGTCAATTTTCATCCGAGGCAGTGTATAGGTCCAAGCGCAGCGAGGTGATGGTGATCGAAGTGAAAAGTAGAGTGTATAACTCAGGCATAAATGACCATTTTAACCGAGGCGGTGTATTGGTCTGACCGCAGCGAGGTGATGGTGATCGAAGTGAAAAGTAGAGTGTATAACTCAGGCATAAATGACTATTTTAACCCAGGCGGTGTATTGGTCCGACCGCAGCGAGGTAATGGTGATCGAAGTGAAAAGTAGAGTGTATAAATCTGGCATAAATGACTATTTTAACCCAGGCGGTGTATTGGTCCGACCGCAGCGAGGTGACGGTGATCGAAGTGAAAAGTAGAGTGTATAACTCAGGCATAAATGACTATTTTAACCCAGGCGGTGTATTGGTCCGACCGCAGCGAGGTGACGGTGATTGAAGTGAAAAGTAGAGTGTATAACTCAGGCATAAATGTCAATTTTTATCCTCGACTAAGTATATTGGTATACAATACACTGCCTCGGATAAAAATTGATCGCTTTATGCCCTCGTTGTACAATCTACTACTTATGGCACGTCAACTTGTTTATATTTCAAATTTAATATTTAGGTAGGCATACGACGAAAACCAAATCTTGGCATACCTAGTGAATAGGGCTTGAGTTATACGAGTATTTGAAATTCTGAAATTAGAAAACTTCTACTTACTCTATTTATATTTTATTTAAAAACAGAAAAAAGTCGAACAATTAAGAGGCCTAGCTGTGGTTAATGAACATTATAGGTAGTTGTGTAAAATATTTTCTATAATCCACTCCTCTTTAATATGTATGGGTACCTAATTTGAAATTTTGTAACATGACAAACCTGTTGCATATAGTGCAGCCACCTCGCGCACTGGCCGGTTGTAAAAAAAAACTAAACCATTCGCCCGTCTTTTGTTTTTTCTCATAAATTTTCTGCTGGAATTTTGTTGCAAATAGCACAACTTTGATTTTATCAATATAATGTGATTCAAAGATTTGTGTTAACAGTATTAACGAAGGCTGCGTCTAATGCAACCCTTTCCTTTGGTTTAAAACTACTTATTTTCTGATTATTCGCTCCTGAAGTTTTTATCTACTGAGCCCGCGTAGCCCGCAGTAGCACCCGCTGCCGGAATTCATCGTTCGGTTCGACGAAGATTGGAATTCGAAAACGTTAAGGCCAGTGACGATATTTTATTGGTTTTGACTCGCGTACTGATAGAAATTAGTTTAATTTATTGTACATATTTTTACTATTATATTTTTTTACTATAAGAACCTAGATTTTATTTTCTACCGCTCTAGTTAGCCGGCTACATTGGCGCCCAACGTGGGGCATTCTATCAGTACGTGGGTCTTTAAGGACTTGGATTGTAAATACTATACGCGTTTGTACATACCTTAATTTTATTGTTTCTTAGTTTTGTGTATTTTGTGTATTTATGAAGCAAATAGGTACTAGATTTATTGGCGTGATGCAATATACCTATGATGATCATTAACTTAATTATATATTATTATTCGTAATCGTAATAAACATGAAATTATTTAAACGGTGGTTAGCATAGGACCTAAGAAGTATATTGATATTAAATTAGCTTAGAAATACAATTAAATTAATACAAGAAAAAAAAGAAATTAGCCATACAAAATAATTCGCCCCGCAATGTAAAGCAACACAGCCAACACACAAGTTACGAGATACGAGCTATTTAAAGTAACTATCAACGCTTCTTGGCAGTATCTAAAAAGTTCATAGTATGTTCATAGGTATCTCGTAATGTCATGTTATGATTGTTATGTCTCGTAGTGTTTGCATCACATTGCTGCTGGATAAATTGTCAAAAATTTATTACAGGGGCATAATTAAGTGTAACTTAAATAAAAATCTTAATTAATGATTAGACGAATAAATTCTATATTTAATTTATTGCCCGTATTGGATTTACATACTGTATTATTTGGACGTCTCGTTTCATTACGAAGGCATTAATTTTAAACAAAAGAAGTTCACAAAAATATCAACGACAGTCACAGGATGGCACACGACGGACGGAATGCTGGCACGACACAAAATTTGCTCCTTCGAAATGTGGGATAATAGAAAACCGGATAGCGATTAGGGTAATTTAGTTAAGGGTGTCCCGTTCAGTATACATCAAACGTAGGCCAACGATAAGGTTCCTGAAAAAGCTATCGATATGATTTCCTATGTATGTTCAGAGAAAATTAATAGTTTCGGAGAAATCATTGAAGTTTTGCTCCATATATTTAAATCGTTCACCAATCAATCCGGTTTTCATTCACATCTGGTTAATATGTAGTAGATTCCGGTCTCTGAGCATTGTTTTGTACGGCAACGGCATTACATACACTGGCATTAATAGTTTTTAAAATAGTCAAGTGACATTTAAATTAGATTAACGGGCATTTTCATTTTAAAGTGTGTCGATAACATACCGAGGTCATGCTCAGATATTGAATTAGTACATTCATTGAGTGTTTTTCATGACATTTTACGATATACAATTAAATTAAAATATTTACACTTACATATAATTATTATTAACACTTGCAATAAAATTTACTTTTTGTCAGTCGTGGCTACGTTGTCATATAAATGCATTCAGTAGAGTAAGTCTACTGAATGCCTTTATATGACTACTGAACTTGCCCTTAGGCTAGGTATGGTTAACCGCCATCCGCTTATGGCTTACATCAAGAAATTCAAATAAAAACCGTTTGCGTGTCTTCTTCCATTAGGTACCTCTGTGCGTGAAAGGAGATGCGTACAGCTGCTATGAATGATGACGGCGGCGGCGTTCGGAGCTCGCAGACCGAGGTATAATTTCAAACTTTCCATTTCCACGCACACGTTGATATGGAGGCCAATTCTAATTTAACAAATTTCTTATGGTTTTGTTACGACCTTGACAACCTTTTTGTGATTGGTGCGCATCAGACGCACGACTCATTTCATATCGCATCCACCAATTAGCGTTAGCGATCTTCAAAGTCGCATCAAAACAATATCAAAACAGGCAAGGGAGGCAACAGGAAACCCTCGCGCCGGCTTTTCTTTCTCGCGCAAGGACTCGCTATCGCGATAGAGCGCGGGAACGCAGCCTGCGTGATGGGCACCTTGCCAAGAGGCAAGCATTTTTTCTAGGTAGGTTTAGTTTTAGTCGTTTTGTTTTACACAATTAATGTAAGTAGCTATTTATCATCTTTTCAATAAAGGTTCATAATGTTTATGTCAAAACCGTAACAAATTGTTACATCAGAACCGGACTCAAGATTCCCTTTGAGATAACCTGACTGTTATTGATTTAATTAAAACAATGACGGCATTGTAGCCGTCTTGTCTCAAAAATACTTCCAAAATGCTAAAAATAATTAAGATTGTAAGAAAAAGTCTTTAAACTTACGTAACTTCTGTAATTTCATGGAATTTGTCATTATTTTCCGCACAGCACTTCTAACCTCCGTTCTCTTCAAAATACGACATAAGAAGTGCGCATCCTTAACAGCTTCGTGGATTATGGTGTAGAACGTAGTTCGAGGTAGGCCCTCAGGCGTCAGTCAGATATCAGTATAAGTTCGAATTGGCCTATAAGTTAGAATATGCTTAGGTACGTACTTTTTCTTGGCTATTTCAATATGCCCAAAAAAAACTGTTAACGATAATGCTCTGACATTTAGTCTTTTACATCTCTAAAGAATTTTAGATGTTTTAGTATTTGTCTGTTATAAATTTGTATTTTTATATTATAGAGTTTTTGTGTAATTCGACAGTTCCTATAAATATACATCGATTCGATATTTGTAATTGTATTTTATAATTTTTGCTTATTTTTATTGGTTGTAAAAATTTAACATGTAAAAGTTCCCCTGTGGCCTATTTACTGAATAAATGTTTGAGTTTGAAATAAAATGTCGCTGAACCTTACGAAAAACGGTAGGTAACTTTCAAGCAGAGTTTTAATAGGTAATTTAATATTATATTTATCTTTAGAAATGAAAAAACAACAGTAAATCTGGTAAAAACGTTATGCTTGTTACCTACATTACTAGCTAAAAACGTAAACCTTGTATTTATTATACTTAGGTCTTTGTTGCTTATTCATCTTGTTATAACTTTTAATGGGATTAATTGTACATATAATGTTATTGATGTTTTTTATTTATTCGTAGAGAATAATATTGTAGTTTTGCTTTTCAAATATTATTTTGTACTTTCTGCAAGTTTGTCTATCTAATTCGAATGTTCCACTCATTAACTCTAGGGTTAGCTAGAAGAGATCCCTTATAGGGATAAGTTCGCCTTTGTACTTAAATTTATGTAAATTTCATGTGAACCTATTGTTTTACAATAAAGTGATTTATTACTAGGTAGTATTAGTACTACTAATAGGGCATTCTGAAGATGTATTTTTTGTTTTTTATTTATTTATTTATACTTTATTGCACATAAAATAAGTACAAATGGTGGACTTAATGCCTTAAGACATTCTCTACCAGTCAACCACTGGGCCAAAAAGAGACGTTTTATTATATAGATGAAAAGTTTTCTGTAACATGAAATAAAACTATGAATACGGATTATATCGCGTAAGTATATTGAATTTATAATACATCCCGACGTTTCGAACCCTTAACAGCGTTCATGGTCAACGGGTGACTGAGGTTTTCCTAAAGCTTTGTAAAGCTACAAAGTGCAAAATACCCACATACAAAAATAATGAACCATCATAAACTATAAACTTTAAGGCTGGTTGTACATACATGCAAAATCGGTTCATAAGGCTAGTTATAGTTCGGTTAGGTATAGTTTTATTTCATGAGTAACTATCGCGGTAACCGAAGACAATATTTTTCTATAACATTGTAAGACTAAACTAAATCTAAAAGTTTCCTTCATTGATTGGATGAACACGAAATGTAAGTTACACTAAGTAACTTAGAAACCTACCATTTAGAGAAAACTGAACAAGTATAGGTACTTACGGAAACCTTGCGAGTGGCTTCACATTCTTCGAGTCGACTGTTTACTGAGTAAAAATACAGGCAAGAGAGGAAATCGCATCTTTTGAATCAAATACGTTTCTTTTATTAGATTACCTATGATGTAGGTATAAGGGCTGATAGCGATAAGAGCGTGTGACTTACAACTAAAACCCAGGTTCGTACCAATGAGTACTAAACTAAAAACTTTCTGATAAACTGTGTGCATTTTTCTTAGTTTTTCAATTTATAAAATTGCCTTAAGCATCCATATACTTCGCCTTTGATTTTGGCGGCAGCAAATTATTGTAAGTCGATTCGGCTACCGCTCTTAATTTTGTAGGAGTACAATTAATATCCATTTCATATTTTCTTTGGAACTCATATTAATTAACACAATCAACAACGCACAATAAATCTAATTAAATAAAATTACAAAATGAAACATGTTCAACTTTGCCTCCAAAACGACAAAAAAAATACCTACGCGTGTTTGAGTAGACATTTTTACCGCTAATATTTAAATGAAATATTTTAAATGTGTATTTGTGTAGTTTAATTTGCAATTCACATTTATTGAAATTTGTTAATAATGTGTTAGAGTTAGACCAAGATAAGCCTGCAACGATTTTGATAGCACACGCAGTGCAAGTATTATTTTAAACATCAAAAAATTATTTTGAACCGCACCCCTGCTGCCGCTGCGGAGGCCCAGTCGACGCCCTCGGACGCCATGGACTATCTTGCCAGTCGAGTGCGGGCCGAAATTTCAGGCACGCGGCGCTCAATGAGCTGATCCGCAGAGCTCTCGGTACAGTTAACATACCGGCAACCCTCGAACCAGCTGGCTTGTCAGCGGCGGATGGGAAAAGACCCGACGGATGCTCGCTTGTGCCTTGGTTTTTGGGGCGATCCTTGGCGTGGGATGTGACCTGTGTGGATACTTTGGCTCCGTCCCACGTCCAGCGCTCGGCCCGGAAACCGGGAACGGCTGCAGAAGACGCCCAATTTAACAAGCGCCGCAAATATGCATTTTTAAAAGAGAATTACATATTTGCGGCGCTTGCAGTCGAAACCTTTGGGCCATGGTCATCAGACACCAGACAAGTTGTGAAAGAAATTTCAAATAAACTTGTCTGGGTGTCTGGCGATTTTCGAGCGGGCGAATATTTCGCTCAGCGGCTAAGTCTGGCAATCCAGCGGGGAAACGCAGCAAGCGTCCTGGGGACGATGCCCCATGCAACTTTAGGTTTTTAATATCTGTATTATGAAATTTATAAATTAATAAACATCACTGACTATATATTATAAATAAAACAAAAAGTTAAATTTGTACTGAAAAAAAAAAAAAAAAACTTCTATTAGAAATTATGACATATAAATAAAACTTGCACTTTCCTAGTTTAACTCTATTCATTATTATGTCAATTTTATATAAATAAACTAGCACGCTTCACACAGGAGTTAGGCGGTGGCGCCCTATCCCTTGGGAACCTCTTTCTCCGACAATGCATTTTTGAATGACGAATGACAGAAGTTGACTTTTACGGAAGCGACCGCTAAGTAGCCTGCGACAACGTTCAACGACGAATGCTTTATGATATACACCCAAACTGGAATAATACCGTTCTCTTTCACCAAATTCATTTATTTCAAGATATCCTATTTTTATAAGTTTGATCATATATTTTAGATTAGAACACTTTAACCTGCTACATTTCCTTCCTAACCTGTGTAGTGTAACTTTAACCTGCCATAACTTCTTCATTTTTAGGGTTAAAAACAGGACCCTATTACTAAGACTCCGCTGTCCGTCTGTCCGTCCGTCTGTCCGTCTGTCACCAGGCTATATCTCATGAACTGTGATAGCTAGACAGTTGAAATTTTCACAGATGATGTATTTCTGTTGCCGCTATAACAACAAATACTAAAAACAGAATAATATAAATATTTAAATGGGGCTCCCATACAACAAACGTGATTTTTTGCTGTTTTTTCCGTAATGGTACGGAACCCTTCGTGCGCGAGTCCGACTCGCACTTGGCGTTCCCTTTTAGAAATTCTGGGGTACTTGAAGTAGTAAAAAACATTTTTTCATTTTTAAAAGTGAAAAAAAAAATGATAACTTACTTTTTTGAGAATTATTCCAATATTTCATGGCATGTTTGCCATGTTTGAGAAAAACATATTTCCTTTTGTGAAGTTATTAGAGAATGAAAAGCGCTGGTAGCCTAGCGGTAAGAGCTTGCGACTATCCGAGATCGCGCGTTCAAACCGCGGCTCGTACTACTCGTACCAATGATTTTTTTGAACTTCTGTATGATATTTGATATTTACTAGTCGCTTTTCGATGAAGGAAAACATCGTGAGGAAACCCGACTAATCCCAATAAGGCCTAGTTTCATCTCTGGATTGAAAGGAAGGTCAAATGTCAGTCGCTTTCGTAAAAAGCCTCCTAGTTTATAATATATCAATTACACTCTTGTTTAGTTACGTTTCTATCTGTCTTTGTATTCAGCCTGTATCCATGCACCCACTGCTAACTATAGGCTCCTTCTTTATTAAGCCACTTTACGGAATAATAACGTACGCTACGTAGTAATTATGATATTTAAATGATTGCCCCCATTAATAGGACACAGAATTTTCTACATCGCAATCGAATCGAATTATCAGTTTTACATATTTTATACTTAGTTAAGTGTTTTATGGCAGAGTACCTGTACATGTTATAGTATCATATTAAGTAGTAGTAGTAAATCACTTTATTGTACAAAAAAAGGTTCACATGAAATTCACATAAATTTAGGTACAAAGGGGAACTTATCCCTATAAGGAATTTCTTCCAGCTAACCTTAGAGTTAATGAGTGGAACATTCGAATTAGATAGACAAACTTGCTTGCTTATTGTCTACAAATAAATAAAAAACATCAATAACATTATATGTACAATTAATCCCATTAAAAGTTATAACAAGATGAATAAGCAACAAAGACCTAAGTATAATAAATACAAGGTTTACGTTTTTAGCTAGTAATGTAGGTAACAAGCATAACGTTTTTACCAGATTTACTGTTGTTCTTTCATTATTAACTAAATCACACTTCATTGGAAAGCCAAAGCTTTTTCAGATTAACTTTGAGTGGATGCTACAGACTGTTTGAGCGACAGGGGCAACTCGTTCCACAACTTCATAGCGCGCACTGTGAACGATTTTGTGTAAAAACGGTACAATAATTCTTACAGGTAGTAATATTAATTAATAAATAAATATAAAATAAATAAAATATGTTTTATTGCTTATACCAAAAAGAAAAATATAAAAACATTGCACAAGAGCCAAACCAAAAAAAAACACAATACACTTAAATTTCACAAAAAAACATTATAGAAAACATGCACAGAAAAAAAAAAGAAAATTGAAACAGTAAACTACTTCTAGGTCTGTTTGTGGTATTGGCAATGGGTCTACCAGTAATACATGAACTAATGAAGTTGCCGTTAACGATACTAACGCATATACAAAAAAAAGAAACAGAACGGAATTACAACTATATCTACAGAACAAACATTTGTCAGCATTATAAGTAAATTTAAAATTAAAAACGAATAATGGAAGAAGAAAAAAAAGAGCTAAGAGTTAAAATATTCTAAACACTATTCAAAGTTCTTAGAACCTCAAACTTAAACTTAACTAACGGCATGTTAATCATATCAATATGTGAGAACTTATTATTATTATTACACTTGCACGCTTTAGCAATGAAGGAATTCGCTTTATACTTTTTTCGCGTAAAAGGGACGTTCGCGACTTATTCGAAGGAATAGCAAGCGTATGATTAGCGCTAGAACGTAAGCGGTGACACGCGGTGATCACTTCCTTTAGCCAGATAGTTAAATTTCGGTTAGGTAAGATGGGGAACAGAGGTTGAAGAGTATGTTGAAAAGCAACGACAGAATATGTACATCCCTGCGTCGGCGGATCGGTAACCGTAACCACCCGAGCTGCTTACGAAAATTAGAAATGTGGTCGTATTTACGGAGGCCATATACGTACCTGATACAGACATTTTGTAAGCGCTCAAATCTATTCAGCAATTCCTTATTAAGATCCAAGAACGCAATTTAGTTATTTTGTGTGTATTCTATATTAATAATTTGCTTTATTTGAAGCTTTAATTAACATATTATGTATTTCTAAAGAACCATATATCACGCAAGCTCATTCCTTTTATGGGCCAACATTTATTTGGTTGGTAATTATTATGACTAAATAGACTCGGTACCGGCGTGTGCCAGCGTATTCTGAATACAAATACATAAGTCATGCCAACTTAGTTGCTGGAAGGGTTAAGTATATCTTTTGTACACAGGTACTACAGGACAAATATGTATATTTAGGGTATCTTCATAAATTATGTGGTCATAGTATTAGGGACAGGCGTATGTATTAATAAGAAAGTTTTTAAACATTAATAAATAACGAAACGAATACAATAAACAAAAAGTAATAAATATCAAATCAAATTGAGATTTATACAGTTCGATTGCAGCTATAGCTGCACTACCTACATATTATCACAACGATTAGTTGCTTTAAATAGAAAAATATTTTTTTTGTAAACCAAAAAAGAAATACAAAATATCAATGTCTTGATAACTTTAATAGGTATATCGTTCTTGATTGGTCACTTACCTATTACTGCACAGCACTTATGTATTAAACACACTTTACTTGACAACTTTATCCTTTATAAGGCTTACTGATGTCAGAAATTATGCAAAATTGAATCTTCACTTTAAAACAATGTTCAAAATCATGTGCACAATATATTCCCTCTGCCTTATAAAGGCTTAATAATCAATATCCGGATATCTATTTTACTTTATAAGGGGCTGTGAAAAAAAACTAAATAGCGTAAGTAGCGGATAGAACAGCGCCATCTGTGATATTGAGCAACTATAAAACTAATAAACTACATTTACATGCATTCTCAGGGGGTCTGACTGAAATGTCAGAACCGTCAATTTAGTTTGTTTTTTTAACCACCTATAAATAAATAAACCGGCCAAATGCGAGTCGGACTCGCGCACGAAGGGTTCCGTACCATTACGCAAAAAAGGTAAAAAAATCACGTTTGTTGTATATGGGAGCTCCACTTAAATATTTATTTTGTTCTGTTTTTAGTATTTTTTGTTATAGCGGCAACAGAAATACAGTATCATCTGTGAAAATTTCAAATGTCTAGCTATCACGGTTCATGAGATACAGCCTGGTGACTGACGGACGGACAGACGGACAGACGGACAGACAGACAGACAGACAGACACACAGACGGACGGACAGCGGAGTCCCGTTTGGGTACGGAACCCTAAAAAGGGATTTTAGAGGATTACTAAAAATCCTCATTGACCCGTAAGCTTTGGCGGAAAATGCTTGCGTAACATGCGCTTGCTAGAGTTAGTATGATTGTGAACGGGAGCCAGTGTCGGATTGCTGAATAATCCAATTACCTTTTTTCCTAATTGTTAGCAATCCAACCTTTGTGGTCTAGCGCGGATGCTACTTATAAAACTATAATTTTAAATATATGTCATAAAACATTCGCTATAAAAAAACAATAACATATGTCAATACATTCAATGTTAAACACACTAAATAATATTCTGATTTATTATATTAACAAGTTTTCATTATTACAACAATAAAATCAAGAATATAGTTCACGCCTCATAGGCGCGTGAACACTAATACAATCGCCATCAGATATATCGGAGCGGCCGAGGTGTTCAAAATATCTGAACACGCACTTTTTAAGGGGCTTCTAAACGGGCCATATTTTCACTGCAATATGTGGCCGGCAACTATTGGTGTTATTATTGAGTCACATGTTAGAGAAAGACACCATTAGTTGCCGGCCACATATTGCAGTGAAAATATCGCCCGTCTACAGGCTTCTTAACGCCTTGACAAAAGGACAGATCATCAATGGCATGCATGCTTTGACAGTTGTTTACGAATAACACCATATATCTTTACTAACCGCATCAGAAATAGGTATTTTGTTAAAGATACGTTTAGACCGCTTCCAGCCATGCCGAGGCATAAATAAGTCTATTCAGCTGCCAAAATTCTGAACACCTAATTGGCCGCAGCCACGCCAGTGAGCTTCGCTCAATGGTGGAATTCCAAGAGCTTACCGGTGCACGAGCTAGTCTAAGGCCAACCGAACCTATATTACACACGACATATGTAGTACGGAAATCGTTTTAGTGTCAATGTGTATACCGCATGTCTGTATATGCACCACTCGCACCAGTGTGTGTGTATAAGTTACTTAGGGCATGCAGTCTGATGAAATAGTTATTTTCGATACAAGTGCGGAAAAGAGGTAATTCGAAACGAGTGGCGATAAATTAAAACACGACCGCAGGGAGTGTTTTAAATCGACACGAGTTGCGAATTACCTATTCGGACGTGTATCGAACAACGTTTTACAGTACATATGGCACTTTAAACTTTCTAAATATGCACAAAAAGTGCACTACGCACTAGTGCGAGAAAGTAGCACCATATGTAATGTAAATATATTTTGGCGTTACCAAGACAACGTAGTACAAAAATAGTAGATTGTACAACAAGGGCATAAGGCGATCCTCGCTGCGCTCGAACCAATAAATTGCCTCGGATAAAAATGGACATTTATGCCTGTTATAGTAAGTGGGGCACGCCGGTCGGGAGCGCGCCGGTCGGGAGCGCGCCGGTCGGGAGCGCGCCGGTCGGGAGCGCGCCGGTCGGGGGCGCGCCGGTCGGGGGCGCCCCGGCAGGGCTGACAGTTTGTATGGCAGATTTTGGACTTTATTGCTAAGTCAATAAGGGTCGTAATAGATGATTTTACTTTATGCTCTAGAATATAATAAGAGCGATATATATTTTTTCACTTCTCATGCTCGTAAAGTTCGACTTTAAGTCCCCGCGCCCCCGACACAACCGAGTACCTACAATTTACTTTAAGTCTTGAATAAATACGGTAAAATAACCTAAAATATTAGATATTTTTGTATAATATTTTACTTACACTCGAAGTGAAAAGCAGTGTATAACTCAGGCATAAATGTCCATTTTTATCCTCGACTATATTGGTCCTCGCTGCGCTCGAACCAATAAATTGCCTCGGATAAAAATGGATCGCTTTATGCCCTCGTTGTACAATCTACTATGCCATAGTAACTATGGTATCGTTGCGTGTGTGGTGCTTAGCGATACTCGCAGATATCGGTCGGGATGGATCGGTATCGGCCGTTATCGGCAGATATATTTTCGTCCGCATCACGTAGTATCTCCGTCTGTGACGAGCTTAACATACAGACTGACATATAAACATAGAGTCACAGTTACAATTGAGGCAAGTCGAACGGTCGGACCAACCAGTATTCTCCTCAAATAGTTAACTTACACAAATATTTAAAAACAAACAAAGTGAACGCACGCTGCATCTTACATAAATTAGAGAGGGTTTACCTTGGTAGTAAAAGCCAAGGGAGACGCGAATGTATGGCCAACAGAAAGGATAAAGCTGTAGCCATTGTGGGATTTGCGGCGCAAGTTAGGATCTTTAGCGGACACGTAAAATACTATGCTGGGTTTAGAACCAACGTAGATAATTTACCCCTTAGACGGAATATCATAAAGATGACGCTTACATTCTAGATTCGTACTTCAGACATGTCCATGTTTAAATGAAAACTAAGCTAGCGTAAAAAATATTACTAAAACACGATTTCTGGGACTAAATTGGCTGTTAAATAGTAAACAAGTGCACGTTAAAAACAACCTATACGATAAAAAATCTACTTTTTGGCACAACCTTTCGTAGCCCGTTAGATTATTCGTAGGAAGGTTAAAGATTTATAATCTAGACAAGCTTAGTAAATATGTAACATAGTTACACCATTAGTCGCCAGTCTAGCTTACTAGTACCACGGTATTGCACATTGTCAGCAAAGTTAGGTACCTTAGTAGTAATAAGTAAGCTTTTTAAGTCAATCCCAGACTAGAAAATGGATTAAATTTTACTTAATTATACAACATGGCCACTTTGTTTAATATAATTATGTTGATTCAGTTATTACAATTCCTTAAGCGTAATTTTATTACGATTCGAAAAACACACCACATAACACGCAAGCAGTGCGAGTGGGTCGCTCTGTATTGATGTTTCAATAAAGAATGACGCGTTTCAGAGCTCTCGAGCGTATATTAAGAGGCCGTAGTCGATTTTGGAGCAAAAATGTAAAATTGATAGATTTAGTCGTTGAAATTATACACGTTTTGTTACGTAATATCTAAATAACAAGTATTGATTTCTATTAGCACGTCTTCTCATCTTGCATTTTAATAATGAGGTCGCGGGCGTGCGTCACCGGTAATGCATGAAGAGAAGGGGCAGTTTTTAAAAATTCATCAAAAAATCATGGTGGTAAATTATACAAATTGATGTATAAGAATAGTTTCAGCAAATGTTGTAGATTGTTTAAGTATCAAAATTACGTTGACATTAAGTCGATTTTTAGAGAAATTGTCACTTGTTTTGAAGTAATTTCTGGAGAAAATTGATTTCGTCTAACTTTCATTTACACTACTTCAAAGTTATAATAGTTAAAATGTAGTCTGATAAACGTCAAGTACAGGATATGTGTAATACAAAATTACCATGTTTAGCAGTCCAAACTTTACGAAATTTACAAATAAGAGCGACAAAATCAGTGCTTTACGCGCGTTTATCTAAACGTCCATCAGAAAAGCAAACATTACTAATTTACTGTGTCTGTTTTCAAAAAATTGGTCTGATAAAAGGTAAGATAAGAAGACGTGCTAATAGAAACCAGTACTTGTTATTTCAATTAGGTAACAAAAGGTGTAAAATTTCACGGACTAAATCTATCAATTTTACATTTTTGCGACTAAAATCGACACCGGCCTCTTAACAGATAACCTCAAACAAAAGTCGAGAGCTCGAAATTAGTAGCACTAGTAGCAGTGTTGAAACGAATTTATAAGGACAAAAACGAATATGAAATAATAAAACCGGCCAAGTGCGAGTCGGACTCGCGTTCCAAGGGTTCCATTCATTACACAATTTTTAACAATGTATTTTTTTAACCTAAGTAATCAAGTCTGACTTACGCTTGACTGCACATTTCTAATAGGTTTTCCTGTCATTTATATGTAAAGAATTATTTTGTGTATTTTTTTAAATTTAGACCCAGTAGTTTCAGAGATAAAGGGGGTGGGGGGGGGTCATTTTTTCGCTATTTTCTTAAATAACTGCTAAACTATTTATTTTAAAACTACAAAAAAATATAAAATTTCTCAAATGAGCTCTTTCATTTGATATGTACATAACACGATATAGTTTGAAAAATTATTTTTTAATTTTCTTATTTAGCCTCCAAAAGTACCCTCCAAAAGGCCCCCATGTTTCAAATTCATTTGTTTACGTTACATGTTTTATCATGTCCGTCTCTGGGTCACAAACTTACATATGTGTACCAAATTTCAACTTAACTGGTCCAGTAGTTTTGGAGAAAATGGGCTGTGACAGACGGACAGACAGACGCAAGAGTGATCCTATAAGGGTTCCGTTTTTTTTTGTTTTGAGGTACGAAATCCTAAAATCCAAAAAAAAATCGCACGCATTCTCTAACATTACCCGTCGACAAAACGGGCCAAGATCGCAAAATACTTAGGTATATAATATTTTTATTGTAATCCCGACCCCGCTTAGAGAGCAAAGGGGACCTACAGTATAAAAAATATGTATTTCCCAGCAACGTTTATATTATTGCAATGTTTGATACAAAAAAAGTCTCTGAATGTTGTATTATTGTAATGGCTTTCGGCATGTTTTTTTTTGCAAATGTTTGTGAGTTTTAATATTTGTAAACAAGTTATTTTTGGTTTGTACTACGAAAAAAAATGTTTTTGGTAGGTACCTAATAGTGATGTATTTCCAAAGGCCGAAGGTTTTTAAAACTCGAGTTTACAGTTTTTGATCCCGGAAGGTATCCGAAAGAAATTAACAAAAGTTAGTTGCCACCGTTTAAAAAAAAAGAGAAATGCAAAATGTCATATGCCTCGGAAGATTTATACAACTCTTTTGAAGAACGTTATTATAATACTTAGGTATGTACATACCTTCAAGGGTGAGATGAAGATGGTTTTGGAACAGTTTTATACCGACACGAGAGACAACCAAATTATACAAAAAAATTAAGGCAATTAAGTGTCGACTAGTGAAATAAAATTACTTCGAAACAATATCTCGACTTAATTCGTGATCGACGTTCACTGGCGATCACACGAAAAGATAATTCTTTAACGATTTATTCACCACCTTAACCCAAAAAAATTACTCGCTAAATGACGTACAACGTACGCAATACCTCAAAGCTAATATGAAAGGAGAAAAATTTCAATTACAGCCGAGGATTTTGTAGTTGCTTGTTGTTGTTGCTTGTTTGCCACCGACGTAGTATATAAAAAAGCATGGACTATTTAAAAAAAGGTACATCGCTAACTCATATTCGAAAGTTTTTTTTTGGCCGAAAGAAAATTATCAAAGAATCAGTCACCGCTTTGAAACCGGAACTCGATGCGTCCGTCGAATGTCTGAACGCTCCCAAAAATCTCGGTTCACCAATATTTGGTTACATCATTGTTTCAAAATTGGACCCTTAAATGAGTAGTACTACAAAAATTACATATGAAGAAATATCAACATTATTGGCTCAAATTGAAGCATGCTTCAATTCTCGTCCTCCGTGTAAAATGAACGAAACATTAGCAACGTTAAATCCACCAATGCTGGGTTATTTTTTAATTGGCGAACCCGTAATCAACATTCTAGACAAACTCTGAAGACAAACGTAAATTTGCTTACAAGATCGCAGTTCATACAAATTAATTTACATTAAAAATAAACAGATTAATTTTATTTTATTTTATCGAAATTAATTTTCTAGTAAACTTGCATAGAGCGCTATGGGGTCGTGGTAAGCTGTTAACTTCGTAATGTCGCTAGGAGTATTTAATGTTGTTGTTCCCGTTGTTTAACAGCTAATGCTACTTCAATTGACTTTCAATATCAGCAGTCTATTCTGATTATCAGCTTCATTATTACTTAATGCGTAAGTTTTCAATAAAAAATGTTATAAACTTGTTCAAGTCTTTTATAAAATTCAAGAAATTGAATTTTATGAAAGACTTTAACAAGTTCCTTTTTTTTTATTTGAAATAGTAAATTTCGATGCTAGTGCGGAAAGTATGTCATTATTCCACGAGTACCGAGATATCTTGCCACGAGCCGTAGGCGAGTGGCAAGACTCGGGACGAGTGAAGAATGACATATCCGCACGTGTATCGAACGACGTTTTTTAATACAGTTGCGAAAACATAAGAAAAGCAACAAGTAAGGAATGGAATTCGAAACTTTTATATTATTAATTCTGTGACACTAACATCATTGACATTGACATTATGAAGAGGTGTTTTTGAACCCACTTTAATGAAAGTTTTTTTTTTTCAAATGCATGTTCCATAAGATAGAAACAATTGTAAATATTAAAACATTGTACTATTATTACCTAAATATCGTTATTTACGATTATTTGTGTATCGTATATTTATAAGAACAATATCGAATGTTGCCTTTGGAAACTCAAAACATTCTTGCAGTAAGAAAATACGCCTCTTCTTTGACAGGCGTTCCGTTCCATTCAGACAACTTATTAAGAACGGTTTTTCAACATTAAAAAATAAACGTGTTAATACTTATAATGATGATTAAAATATGAAATATGCACATTTTTCGTATTCTTACATAAACAGTAGGTTTTTATGTTGATTACGACGTTTAAAGGAAACTAATATTAACACTCATCAATAACGTAGTCATGAATTGGAACAAGTAAAAATTTAAAAAAATTGGAAAAGTAAAAAGCACTAGTTCGCGAAAACCAACTTTCCGCACGCTAAACAGCCACGAAAAGTAGCACTTTTTGAGCAACTGTATTAAAAAGAACATTGTATATAACGAAAGTGCAAATATGTATGTAGGTAGTACAAAATAATAATAACGCAGATGTCGTCGTAATCATTAAAATCAATTCAATTGAATTCGAAATCGTTAAAATACATTTTAATTTATATTCCAGAATCCAAAGAAACATAAAACACATACCTACTTCTAACAATTGTAACCATTTATAATATACGAGTTTTAAACCTCATTAAATTAAATCTATCAAAGAAATAGACAAAAGAACTAGTGAAAATCAGCCAAAACCATATTTTTCTAAAACGTGAGCTACATTTCAGAGCGTACAGCAAACACTTTATTGCAACGAAGTCGAATGATAAACGATCCTCCCGCGGTCAAATTAAGCGTCGGACGGTATAAATTGCTGATATTAATCTGTGTCACTTAATACTCCATAATGCTCGAGCGAGACGAATTACGGACGTCTTGATAATTGCACCCCGGGGAATGCCAAATTGAGGCACGTGATTGTACTGTTTGTTCAGATGAAACGTGGCAACACAAGTATTGCACATACCAATACTAGCTGGTGCTAGGAAACAGCGGAATGATATAACATTCTTGACCGTATGCGCCATAGGACGGAAATCGTTTTTGAGTCTAAGTGCGCACTACATATCTGTATACACATCTATAAGTTCTTTAGGGCAGTCAGTAAAGTTGAAAATACTTCGGCTTATACCCGGCAACGTGGAAGAAGAAAAAGTGCACATACAAATGACAATACATCGGCCTTTTAAATTTCCGTCACAGCACTGCTAATCGAACTGAGATTCTGTTCATATGTAGACAATCTGTCGCCGTGGAGAGAGGTAACTCTATTCGGAATGAGGCGTGCCCATTCTGTATGAAATACTGTTAAGTACTTAGGTATCCTGTGGCATGACTCAGGCATATAACAATGTCAATGTACTAGTCGCATGTTATGACCATATCAATCAAAGTACCAAATTTCAGATCTCGTAATTCGTAATCATGACTAAAAACCAACATTTTCTATAAAAGAGGTCGAGGCTATAATAATATTTCCACAAGACAAACTAAACCGCTTATAAGCCTGATAGTACTTAAATGTCAGAAGTAATAGTTTTTTCAGTAAACTAGCCGTAATACTTTACAGCTTGACATGGTTTATAGTTACGGTTGCAACGCTAAGACACTAACTAACCGTCAATACCTATAATTTAAACGCACTCAGTAGGGTGACTTTTTACATTTTGGAGTACTTCCAACAAGAACAGTCTGCATAGTGGTCCATTTTGTATATCTTTCCGTACATGAGACTATTAATAGTCATTTTTACAATTTAAAATTTAGCACAAAGCAAAGTGTAAGGAATATAATGGCTACTGAACATTGCGGAAGTACGAATATCAGAATTGCATAGTGACTTGAATGTGACGTTTTCAATCAAAAGGTACCACATTGTCGGTTGTCGATAAGGTTGATTTCTAATTAAAGCTATATGGAAATAGCGCCTTACTGACAAGCGACAATAAGTACCCTTTTGGTTGAAAATGGCACAAATATTTGCCTAGATTTAGCTGCCGATGTTATAACATTTATTTTTTTCAAATCTATTCAGCAAAAAATCGTCAAGAGTATATAAGTAGAAGAAGTGGTCTTTCGACTCTTTCGTTATTGATAAGGTCGGTCCAGGGTTCGGGAGCATTTACGTCCTCTTGCGCGTTTTATCCATGTTCCAATTTGCCTTAAACTGTTTACAAGTGACGAATAGGATACAAAGATGAAATTTCAAATGATATACCTACAACGATGTCAAGACCTACTTACACATAGAAAGGGTTACTTAAGGTGAAATTCAGATGGCAAATGCAGCAGCATTAATACTAATCAATCTCCATAAAAAATTGCGTTGATATCGTTGCAGCATTACCGCCACGATTAGAATGTAATTCGTCGCTGATTTCATCAAGAAGATCGACAATGACATCGCCTAAGCCAACGTATCAGTAGTAACGTTGCTACAGTAAAGCTATTGCAGTCGACAACCGAATGTCACCTTTAACATGAATGCAACTAGTAATTCCAACCAATACGCTTAAGTAATTAGATATCCTCTTATTGGTCAGTTTACACAATAGACGCAGGCGGTAGATGGGGTCGGTTACTCATTCCCCGTCGGGGCGGTAGTCAGCGGTGTGTGAAATTGACCTTACAATTACTAATAGGTAATTAGTATCGACGTAGTTTGCGTGTGCATTGGGATTATTAGACAATAGCTGTATTGTACTGATATTTAATGTACTGTAAAACTACCTATTTATATATTGATAGCTTCACATCTACCTATACACGACATATTGTTTTGTGTATGCTTCTCTTTGTTTATATTATACCTACCTTACACATAATTTAATGGATCGCTGCACCATTTGTTGGAAAATTATGTGAACTGTATTAATTCAAGTTTTGGACTACCTATAGTTAGTTATTAAACTGAAATAGATATCATACACTGAAGAAAAAGTGAACAAGTCCACCCTTGGACCCTTGGTGGACTTGGTCACTTTTTTTTAGTGTATGATATTTATTTCAGTTTATAATGTATACATAATATAGTAGTAGTTTGTCAAAGGACTGTCTTATTTCAAACACAGACAAAGAGAATCATACTATCTTTGTCTTACAGTACCAGCACCCAAACTGACAAAATTTGTTCATATAATTATACCTAACTATAGGTACAACTAGGGAACAAATCAAATTATTTTTATGAAATATTTTTGATTTGTGTTTTTTATGTAGTCACACTACTATTTATAAATTATAAACTGAAATAGATACTAAAGAAAAAGTGACCAAGTCCACCAAGAGTCTAAGGGCAGACTTTGGGTCTTTTTCTGGTTGAAGTTTTACTACAAGGTCAAATATTATTTACAAATTACAAACAACACCATCGGTGTTTAATGGCATATAATTCCCATCCCAGAAACCAAACGAATTCAAGTAATCAAAATACAAAAGTAAAAATATAAACTAAAAAGTATGCGAGCACAGGTGACTTTATACCGCGAAATTTTTGAACGGCTCAACACTAGCGCGTTGTTTGCGCGATCGATCGCTATTGGTCCAGGATTTTAGAATGACCGAACGCATAGACTGAGTATTGCGTCACATGCATAGGTGTTGTAGTTTTCAAGAAATTTGGCTTGTTTCAATCATAACGTGTTTCAATTGTCCCCTTTCTACCCTAAGTTTTGTTCTTTTTCATATTCTTGTTTTTATAAGAACTAGGTTACTTCAAACAGAGGCGCTACAAACTGCCTAATAAATGCGCCGTAAAGAGACGCCTAGCACACAAAGTCGGCAGGCAACAATAAACGCAATAATCAAAACGGACACAGATATATTTTATTTCGTTCCCAAGATTTTAAATGTCGAGAACGAAATCCCGATTTATGAGATAGATTTTTAGATGTCCTTATCGCACTTATTTTAGGAGTCACCCCCGTCAGCGCGACGGAGATATTTACCTAAGATTCTAAAATCTGAGAAGGGGCTCAGCTGGTATTTCCTCTTAATATTAAATCGTTTGTATAAAAAGTGTAGGGACACATCCCTTAACAGCTCTGAATTGATTCGTTATTGTTGCAAAGATAGTGTGCAGCTGCAACGGATATTCCCCATATTCCGCGTTGACATTTTGAGCAAGTCGTGACATGATCCCGCTTTGTTCATTACCTATCCAACTACAACTTTGCATTTCAACCAATGGCGTAGGCATGCAAGTGATGGACGTGTTTTAAAGCGAAACATCGAAATAGGACGGGTTAACTTGTCATCGTCCAACTTTGGTGTAACCGGACTGTTGAGTGTTACAATCAGAATGCAGTTTGAGAGTGCGGTGAGACGCACTCGCGTAGAAATTTAATGTAACGAAATTAGTTTTATTATACAAAGTCGGGGGCAAATAAGCATACGGGCCGCCTGAAAGTAAGCAATTACCGTAGCCTATGGACGCCTAGAAATCCTTACCTGCGCGTTGCCGACCCTTAAAAAACCTATACCTACACTCCTTTTTTTTTGTCCCTCATTCCACAGTATTTAATGTTTGTATCAAAATATAGATCATTAAGTTTTAATATTCGTGTTTCTTACTTTTATCAAATCTTTTAGTTGTTAATAAATTCGCGAACACGGATAACATAACTAAAACAAACACGAAACTGTGTTTATGTCTTCAGACCAATACAGCACACAGCCTACAAAGATAAAGATTGTATACCTACTCGTATTGTTGTCAATTAGTTCTAAATATATTGAGGGTAGTAGAGAACAAATAGCTCGGCTTTTGACAAAGCGTGGGTTTATTTAGTATCCGAAGTCCAAATACTCTGGTGAGATATGTTCCAGCCTGCGGTCAAGACTTAGGAAAAAGTGCTCGAAAGTCGAAATCAAGAGCAATATAACCATATTTTCGAAAAATGAAGTTTACTATGTATAACGGTTTATTGAAAAGATGTTGTAATAATTTTATTCTGCATAAATTCGATAAAGAAAGAAAATACATTTATTTAACGCCACAACAGATTACATATATGAAAAAAAAGGAAACATACAGACAAAAACATTGGACGCTAAAATAGGACCCCACTCAGCATAATGCCGCGGTAATCCGCGGCGCTGGTTTTCAGTGGGGACCTGACTTAAAACTATGAGTTGGTGGCGACACATACGCCAACGACACAAACAAAAACGGACGAGGTATATGAGAAAATACGTCTGTGACGTCACTTATCGAATGACAAGTGGCATGATCAACCAGTTGCCAGGTAGAAATGGGTATAAAAGGGACCGACCGATCCATTACTGGTCATTTACTAGGGCAAAGATAGATATAACTCCGTAATAGATGGATACAGTCTAAGGAAAAAACGTGCCTCGAAAATCACGAAAATTTGATTCTCGATCAGATGGCGCCACTAGTTTTGGCCTACACTCGTATAGAGGGCGTTGACTGTTTCGTTTGTTATTTATAATTTTAACGCATACCAGTGAAAGAACATGGGTCAAAATCATATAAAAATAATTAATGCAAATAAAAAAATCATTTATCCATATTTAAATACATTTTATCGTATTTTTATAAATATTTATTTTTAGTTTTAAAGTGTGTCGACAGATGGCAGTGGATTTACTGGGGTTACAAAATTTACTATGACAGTAACGCTCTAGTATAAGTTACTCTATGACTAGGGTAAGGAGTAATAGGGCCGGATTTATCCGGATGACTCTGATTTCCATGTAAAAAAAATACCAGCCATTTATTTTTTGCGCTGCAGCACTGAGTTAATCCTCGCCAAAGGAATATTGAAAGTTAGGTAAATACTAAAATGTTAATTATAATTATAATTTTTGTAATAATTATGCTCTTACTAGGTTAATTAGATGGATTAAACAGCTCTTAGTGAATTATAAACTAATAGTGATTGTGTTTATTAGTTTTTGATGATGAGGTGAATAAAACTGTTTTATTAAAGTAAATAATCCAATTATTTGCTTTAATAATACAGTTTTATTTTCAATTAGGTACATATATTTATTATCTTATTTGTGATACTTATAACCTGAATTTTAACTTAGCATCCAGTTATTGTTTTAGCAGTTTTACATAATTTTGAATCAAGGATAATAAATAACTTGAAGACAAGTTATGCCTAATATATACACTAAACTTTATTAACTATTAATTTTGAGTTTAATATTTAAATTATTCATTACTTAAAAGTGAGGTCTGCCCTTATATACTTAGACACCGATTATAATTTAGTTAATCTAACACATTTATGTTTATGACTATGTATTATTTATTATTTCTTGTGTAATAATATATTTTGTTGTATGAATTGTGTAATTCGAGTACCTACTTTGTTTTGTTAAATACAACATGATTTTGAACCGCCTACAAATTATCTGTTTTTCCCGAAGGTTAACGGTAGGAAATGCCCTTCCTTTGTATGATTGTATTTTCTTTACGCGCAAAAACGATTAATAAATGAATACAAAAATAGATAGTTACTAAAACTAGTCTTGACTCAGGCCTCACGGAAAACTAAGTACTCTTAACTTATGAAAAAGCGTTTTCACTGAGGCGACACGGAAAACTAGTTTTAAACGTTTTAATTAAAAACTGGTTTTTAAGGTGACAAATTTACCAACTTCGATTTGGATACATTTTGCCGAAATAACGGCAATCCCTTTATGTTTAAAACCAGTTCTTCTGACCTGCTAGCATGAGTTGTGTTCTCGCGCTCAACTCGATACATCTACCGCGACTTCAAGTATGGACTCGCGCACGAGAACACAACTCATGCTAGACCGCCAGTGCAAAACGCTCATCTCAAATACGGATGCAAGAGCGACGCACTGATATTTTACGTTTTTGATTACGTCTCTACATAGATAAAAATCAAAAACAGAAACTTACCTGAACGACAGCGAAGTCAGAGGCCTGTAACTCTTATGACTGTTGACATCGCTCATCGGCGTACCCCAGAAGTCATTGTCGAACACTTGTCGCAGCGAATTCGTCCCAATCACGTCTGGGTTCGTCACGATCGCGGGGATGTCGTCATGCACGAATTCGCCATTAAAGCTGTTGAAGTAACTGAGGACTGCGGCGGCAGTGACAATGCCATATAAGACCAGGTCGCTGTTGAGGCGCGGCGGCTCCTCCCGGACCGTGGGCAGAGCCCGCCGCTTCATCTTCAGTGTTCGCATACGGAGTGTCACATTTCGGGACTTGCACATTTAGGTAACTGTAACAATACAAATATTTATTTTAATACTCTGAATGCTGAACACTCAATAATGGGATGTAAAATACAAGGGTATGATCATTCAATAATATAAAAGTAATAAACATTGCAGTCTCGATCTACGCGACAGCAATGCAATGTTGCATACAAATTCCATAATTTGTCGAGCGAGGTGCAAACTTTAAAAAAAAAGTTGAAACGTGCAAATTATAAAAAAGGCTTAGGCCCCTACCTATTCATAATGCTCTTTTGAGAAAAGTATTTCGGCTGGAATGGTATTTGCTAACTTTGTATTAAATTCGAGCCAAAGCTCCAAGAGCTGCTAGTGTATTAAATAAATAAATAAAGGTCGTCCGTTCAAACTTAATGCTCGCTCGTTCCCCGCCTATTTACAATAATGTACTAATAACGCTATGTTAGAATAATAATTTAGATGTTGTACAGCACATTGTAAATGTAATTTTATATGAAGAAAACCAGAGCAGAATTTAGTGTTGGTAAAAAAGCAGAATGCCGGATTTGATATTTCGAGCACGTCCCGCCCGAGCACTCGTAGGCCGGGAAATTCATAACGGCGGTATTGCTGCGTTATTGAAAATAGTTATTCAGATTAGTTGACTGGTATGATGGACTTGTGTGGTATTGTTTATTATCGCATGTAAAACTTGGGAGTATATTCAGTGAATATTCGCTAAAGGCGGTCAAAAAAAGCTTGACAACCAATTAAAATTTTACCTGCAATTACTTACTTTCTACCAAAGATAGATATAACTCCGTAATAGATGGATACAGTCTAAGGAAAAAACGTGCCTCGAAAATCAAGAAAATTTGACTCGATCAGAGGGCGCTACTAGCTTTGGCCTACTGTCGTATAGATGGCGTTGACGGTTTCGTTTGTTATTTAACAATTTTTACGCATATCAGTGAAAGAACATGGGTCAAAATCATAAAAGTAATTAATGCAAATAAAAAAAATCATTTATCCATATTTAAATACATTTTATCGTATTTTTATAAATCTTCATTTTTAGTTTTAAAGTGTGTCGATAGATGGCAGTGAATTTACTGTGGTTACAAAATTTACTATGACAGTACCGCTCTAGTATAAGTTACTCTATGCTTTCTACCTAAGGATCAATATATTATCTCCTTTTAAAAGGGACCACATTCTTATTCTTCTTTTTTGTTTTCTTCTTGACATGACAAGCCGATTACACACGCAAACATACTTAGGTAGGTAATTGGGTTATTCAGCGCTCTGACTTCGAGTTGTAAATGTGTCCGTGTGACGCCTAGAGACATGAGAAAATTTACGGGTTATGATAAGAGATCATAGTTTTTTAACTCTGTGGTGTAGACAGCCTTCGGATCCCTCCGGTCAAGTACCAAATTTAAAGCTACGTAAATATGTAGGTACTAATTATATACATAATGCTATACAATGCACTAATCGTTGGTCAATTTAATTACTTACACGGCTATTAATTACTAAGTCAGGCCTTATCGGAATCATGCCGATAATATAAGTTGCAACGATCTCCGGCAGATATCGGACGCACTGATAAGCATGTATATAGCCTAAGTGTTTTTCTTAGATAAAGTTAGTACCCTGTAATATTCGTAATAAAGCAGTTTAAGATATCCTGACAAAGGGTCTTACTCTCACCAGCACCACTCTAGTTAAAATTACTATCACTAAAATATTTAGTAAATAATTAATACAATAAATGCAAATAGCAAGATAATTAATGATGTATCCGGTACATTCTGCTCCTCTTGAGTATACTCTTATGGTGTATATTATACTCCTCTATTTCCAGTTTGTAACCATTCAAACCTCAGAGGAACAATACTATAGAGTTGACAAGGAGGGAGAGGGGAGATGATCGAATGAGATGGTCTAATGGAACTTCCAGCAGGAGTAGCAGATATGGCGGTATTATTGTTTCTTTATATATTTTTTCTACCAAGGCACGTTGCGAAAACTAGTTGTGACTGAAAATTCCAGTTAAAGCTAATTTTCACCAACATTTTGTTATTTTTGCGCACACATATTTTTTTATTATTTTTGCGCTACGACGCACGATTTGGGAGGATACAGGATACAGCCCTATAAAGATTGTTTTTCTTTTTTTTTCTTTTTGGTGTTTTTTTATCTTATTAGGGCTTTCTTAAAGGGGAACGAAAATTTGATTATTTTTGCGCTACGACGCACGGTTTAGGAGATACAGCCCTATAAAGATGAAAAAAAAAAACAGCTGTTTAGCCTGTTCATGAACACAGACGCCATATTTACATTGGAATTTAAAAAAAAATCCTTTCCGCCCTAGGTCTTCAATTTTGTACGGAATTCCTGTACAGTTCTCTCAAGTTGCTCCGCCCGAAACGTGATACTTTGAAGCCTGTTATAACGCACGTAAGGACGACATTTGATTGCATGTTTGAGAAAATTCATATTATATGAGTTAAATAGTTCCGTGTTGTTATTATCATTACTCTGTCATTAACTATTGCTAAGAAGTATCAAGTTGAGTTAAATAGTTCCGTGTTGTAATTATCATTACCTTGTCATTAACTCGCATACCTATAAATAATTATACAGCCGATCGCCGTATTCATTTTGGTGTAAATTTACTGACAGCAATTATTAATTACTAGTTTCGTGTTTCGTGTTCGGTAGCGGCTGTATTGTAAAGTCACATTTGATAAACATAAATGCTGCGCGCTGAATTGTGTGTACACAATTCAGCGTACAGAGCAAACACAAGATCACTTTTAAATTTTAAAATTCCATGATGGATTGAATAGTGTGTGAATAACGTAAAACTGAGTGAAACGTGACTGGTGAATGTCAGTGAAGCTAGCATACCTATCAAATTCTAGCACTATTATCATTTACCATGGTTCTATAGTTCTTGATACTTATGAGCAATAGTTCTGGCGTTTTACCGTAAAAACCAATACTTTGGATTTTTCCAAATGATATGCTCACATCACACACTCTGGTAGCAGGACGTTTCTAATCTGTTGATAAAAACTGGCCAACAGCATATCGGGCTATGCTCAGTTTAGGTCTCCGTGTCGTAAATTAGTAATTACCCATCGGTCACAATAGGCAGTTTTGAAAAGGGCTTTTAGTTTATATTATATATATTGTACCTAAGTATAGTCCGACAAGAAATTGTAGAAAATTATTGAGGCCGCCACTTCCTACGTAACTCTCGCATTTTTGACGTAAAATGCTTAAACATGGCAACAATTAAGTATGGAAAGTTTTTAGTTCCATTTTATTTAATTTCTACTATTTTATGTCGCACTATAGGTACATAACAAGGTCCACGCAGGGAGTATCTGCGCAGCACTTGTACATCTGAAACCGGCTTAACCGATCATGTTCGCTATAGTTTTCATTGAAATTCTTTACTTAATTTTTTCTATATTTTTTGAACACATGATTAAATAAAATGGGGACACATTTTTTTCCCTTTCGAAACGATTATTCCGAAAATATTACTTTTATAAAAAATGGTTTCAAAAACCCCTATTCGTTTTGCAAGACTTATGTCTAACGATACACCACACCATGGCGTTAAAGCACAAAAAATCATCCACACATTATTCGTAGATTTTTTGTGGTAGTCTAAACTTTTTTATTCTAGTTTAGATTTTACTAGGTCCTTTGTTGAAGTGATTGATACCCATGCCAACTTGCAGCTGTCTAGCATTAACGGTCACTGAGTCAAAACCTTAATTTTCAGATTTAGCCTCCTAGTTGCCTTTCGGCTAATTGTTATAGGCAGTTTAAGTCATTTTCATCCTATAAAGATTATTTTTAAATAGGATCATCGCGTCCTTCTTCTAGTTACTTGTTATCCGCTTAAAAACTCTCCGACTCTAAAACGCTAGAGTAAACAGGCCCTAAGAAACTAGCTGAAACAACTAGGCAACATAACGTACCTACCCGTGCAAACTTGCAAGTGCTCGCTTGGCGCTCTTTGCTGAACTTGCTTGCTCAAGCAGCACATGAATTTTGCACCGCAAGTACTTTTAGTTCGCCCACTTGTTTGAGTTGAGATTATTGCGATATTCAATTTTACGGGATTTTCTTTCTTTGTATAATAAATCTACCCATATTTTTTTACGATTCCTTAGACAGTCAACATCGTCCCTCATAATATTAATCGTCATTCCTTCCACCTACTCAGCTCAGTGACCCTTTTAGTAGGCACTAATCTTTAATTTTGCAATGTACTAGTAAACACATCAGTCGCGCCAACAAAGTAGTATTTTTTTTGTTTTAGGATGTGTCAGCACTTAGAAATTTTAAAGTTTCTCCACCCCCTACAAATTAAGGATAGATTGGATAACAATTAATCCGTGATTCTACTCCTTAGGCTGTTTGTGCAAAATAGCTATATGTTCCATTATGTGTTAACAACGTTTGTTACATTGTGTTCGTTCCTAGAATGCTTTGCACCAGTACAGTGCAGTGATAGCCAAGGTATAACGGTGTAACGAATACCAGTGCCTTTGATACACACTATATGTGGTTTTGCAGACGTGAGGCCGAGATGTGAGGATTGTGAGGTGCCTATCAAAAGTGACTCTGAAATCACGGACTTCGATGCAAACTTTTGCCGCCTCCCCAGCTATGAAATAAGGCTTTCTAAGGGGCCCACTGACTATCAGTCAGCCGGACGATATCGGCCGGTCAGTTGTTCGGAACTGTCGAATTTTTGTTCTAACTGACGGGCCGATATCGTCCGGCGGACTGATAGTCAGTGGGCCCCTAGAATAGCAGTCGGGAGTTGATTTAAGGGGCATAATTAGATGGCATCCGCGGTGAACAGTAGACAGGTAGCGATTCTAAGTCTTAGTTAACTATAGTCGGTCTAAGTGAAGAAGTCAACTTTGACAGTTAGAACTGAACCTTATATTTACGAAGCTAAGACCTACATTGACTTATATTTATATTACTTCGTAAAGACGGGCCTTACGGGCACTAAGAATGGTGTAAGTTCAATTTTGGGTGTCACACACGAATTCGAGCCAATCGTCCAGTCTAACGCAACTAGTTGCGACCAATCGCGCGCGTGATACGAACTCATCAACCAATTGTTCGGTCGAAATTTTTGAAATCATTGAACACCTACCGTTAAAATGGGTCAATTCATAACTGTCAAAATTGACTTCTTAACTTACACCGACTATAAGTTCAATCCTAGACTAATTTCAGAACGTAACGGTTTAGATTTAATCGGTCTATATTTCAAGCACTGTCTGCCCTGATTTCTGATCTGCCCTTAAGGTACTTCGCAAAAAGTTCTAAGAGTTGGGGGCTCCAAACCCATTTTGGCTAGCTTTAGCAACATAATGTCGTTTTCGACTCAGACAAAGGCCTTTTAAAAATCCAGGAATACACTGTGATTTTGTTATTGTCTGAGTTGTCTGATCATACTCTTAGGGGTGAATATGTAGGTTACACTGAACAACTTTTACTATGGAGCCAATCCCGAAAATGAAAATGTTTTCTATGGAACAGCAGATTTTTTTTCGCGATTTCGGGGTTGGCTCCATAGTAAAAGTTGTCCAATATGACCTACATATTCACCCCTCAGACAGGGCCGTCTTCAACTATGCTGGGGCCCTTGGGCACTCAAGAATTTGGGGCCCTTTTGGAAAGTAAAGAAAGCGATTAAACTAACACCCGACCCTACCAGACTCGGTTGCTCACTGTTACTGTCTGTCCTTCGGGCCCCCCTGAGGAACGGGGCCCTGGACACGGGCCCCGTGTGCCCTTATGGTAAAGACGATATTGCCCTCAGAGTATGGTCAGACATAACAAAATCATCCTGTATAGCGTCTATCTGACACCGTGCATCAGTTTAAGTCGAAAATGTCTACAAGCCCTACCAAACTAGTATAGCTACCGTTTTTTTTTTTGACGAAAATTCATTAAATTTAAAGTAAATATAACGGGTGCCCCCATTATCCTTAACTTCAATTTAATAAATAAGATGATTGATGCAATTCGGCTTGGATATCATCAGGGCCAGCTGAAATGCTGCACCGATCAGCCCAATGGCGGCACCAATGTCGCGCTGTAACGCTACTCTAGGTAAAATAGTGTGAAAACTGTGTTGCGATTTGCGATATTGCCTGAAGCTCATTAAAATCGATATGGCAAGTCGATCTCGCTCTGCCGTTCATATTATAATATTTATAAAGACCTAACCGAGCTTCGGGTTTACTCTGTACTCCAAATATTTTCGACAGTAGCCTCAGCTAAAACGGGACATCTGATATTCATATTTATTTCAAGAATAACAATTTTTTTTTATTTTTTTTTATTAGCCTATTTTGGTGTCCCACTGCTGGGCAAAGGCCTCCCCTCGTTTTCTCCACTCGACCCTGTCATCGCCATTTTCCCACCATTTGGGGTAGAATGCGTCCAAGTCGTCCCGCCATCTCCTTTTTGGTCTGCCTGAACCCCGGCCTGCACCGTCTATGGTGCTCCGTGGGTCCCACTCAGTAACCATTTTGGCCCATCTTTCCGGGTGCATGCGACAGACATGTCCCGCCCAGTCCCACTTAAGCTTAGCGGTCTTGACGCCTACATCTGCAACTCTAGTTCTGGAGCGTAGTTCCGTGTTTCTGATTCGATCAGTTCTACGAACACCTAATATACTACGCTCCATAGCTCGCTGGCAAACCTTGAGTTTCGATTTTAGGGCCTCAGTTAATGACCAAGTTTGTGCACCGTAAGTTAGGATACAATACAAAAAATATTTATTGCTCACCAATATAAAAAAGAACATGACATACAAATTAAGCACAAACTATGGTAGACAACAGGCGGTATTATCGCTAAAGAGCGATCTCTTCCAATCGCATGTAATATCTCCGGTGTTGCAGGTGTCTATAGGCTGCGGTAACTGCTTACCATCAGGCGGGCCGTATGCTTGATTGCCACCGACGTGGTATAAAAAAAACAGTAATCAGTTCTTTATTTGCAAATACGATAATAACATGTCACATTATCACTAATCATTCCACATAATATATTTTCCAAATCACGCGTTAATGTTTTATGGCAGTTTTAATAAGATTACCGACAGGTTGTTTTTTCATTTTAAAACTAGTTACACAGTATTACAGTATTTTTCACATAACTTGGGTACGGTGACACCTGATCTCAATAAACATCGAGGTTTTTTAGGCTATGAATTACCTGGCTATGTGAAAAATATTTTACTAAGGCAACAAATGGAAATACAAAGAATCAAAATATGAAACAAAACACTAAGGGTGGAATCACATCTATCAGCATCAAGCCGCATTTCATACATACATGCGTACGCATCTTAATACTAATGAGCGAATTCTAATATATAAAATGCGGCTTGATGCTGATTGATGTGATTCCACCCTACTGCAGGAGTGACACGTAGAGCGGTATCGTAATGTGTAAGTAGACCATAATTAAACGGCTCCGCAGTACCACACTGAGTCTTACGAGGCTGCGCGGATTGCTCTTCATGTGAAGGACGCAGCAGAAGTTCAAGGGGAGCCCGTGCTTCATGCACATACCTCAGAAGGTGAGTTGACGCAAAAACGCGCCGACGCTTCGTTCACTCTTCGCCCTCGCTCGGTCACCAAATCACGTATTTCAAATGTCCGAATGCCGTTCCTAGTTCTAGACTTACTTCGTAGCTTCTAGACTACTTAGTTGCGTACCTAATCAAATCGGATACGCCATCTTGCTCGTAGATAACCGGGCAGTCCTTCGGTCTAGTATATCCCTCGCGTCACGACTATAAAGCGGTCGCTAAATTAAATTCATGGCGGCTGTCCACTCGATACAACAATGTGTGGTATGTTAAAAGTTTACCCGCTGGCTGAGCTGCTAAGGCATTATTTACTGAACTTTCGTCTAGGACACTAGATAATCGGTTTTCCTTGTATGTATGACGGTATTTTGGTAATATTTTATTAGATTTATTTCTCGCTCGAGACACCTCTTACTTTATTAAATTTGACTAACTTCTCCTGCTCAATTTTTATTCTTCCTATAAAATCAATTTCTAGAAAGCAATATTCATCATTATTATATAAACCACGATTATATAAATGTGTTTTAAAATATGTCTACTTACAGCTACATTCTCTATCATGTCATGCATATTGTGTCCTATTGTGCTCATTGTTTTTTTCGGTTCACCTTCAATTTAAGAGGATATATTAGCTGAGCCCCTTCTCAGATTTCAGAATTTTAATTAAATATCTCCGTCGCGCTGACGGGAACGGCTCCTAAAATTAGTAGTAGTAATCGGATAAGGACAACTGCAGCTTAGGCGTAAATATCTCAGAAATCGAGGTTTCATTCTCGACATTTTCCTCCTCCAAAACTTAACTAATAGTAACGAAAATTTTGAGAACGGAATGAGAAAGAAATGTGTTAGACCGTTTTGGTTTTTGCGTTTATTGTTACCGATTTTGTATACTAGGCGTCTGTTAACGGCGCATTTATTTGACCGTTTTTAACGCTATTTGAAGAAACCTAGTTCTTATAAAAACAAGAATATCAAAATAAGCAAAACGTACAGACGCAGATACTGGTTATATTGAACTCATATAAAAAAAATACTCATCTAGGGCCAAAATCCACACAGGAAAATGTCGAGTCCTACAACGGTCCGGGCCCGGGCCGGGGCTTCCGACACTAATTTTTATTCCATCAAAAACATTACATGTAAAAAGATGCAAGTCTCGCAACGCAATTTTTTACTACCAAAAGTTTTGAGATATAATGTGAAACCAAGTCGGTTACTTTAGTCAAGTGCCAGGGGGTGCTAAAACCGTATCGATATTAGATATCTTTAATTTTTAATACGTATAATGACTTGGCAATCGCACAGCTGCATAATGACATAAGTCAGCGTCAACTATTAAAAATAATTCTAATTGAACTTAACGCTAGCGCTAATCACATGCAGTTTCAGCATTACCTACACATTATGTACAGTCAGCAATACTATTCGCTTAGCACCTTTGCATACAAACTTCTATGCAGGTGGGGTACCTTTTCTCTGCAGCTGACTATACCTGCGAGTACCTACGGTACGAGTA
Organism: Cydia strobilella; assembly: GCF_947568885.1. Lineage (NCBI taxonomy): Eukaryota > Metazoa > Arthropoda > Insecta > Lepidoptera > Tortricidae > Cydia > Cydia strobilella. Next base: position 6,983,180 of record NC_086045.1, read on the forward strand.
AAGCATTATGTGCGATTATGTGTGTGTGTGTGTGTATTTTGTGTGTTTTATGTGTTGTTATTTCTTTCATCGTATTGTTCTGTGTATGTGTGCTGTATGGAATAAATGTCTTTCTTCTTCTTTGTTCGATTGCCAAGTCATTATATTTATTAAAAATTAAAGATATCTGATACGGTTTTAACACTCCCTGGCACTGTCTAAAATAACCGACTTGGTTTCACATTATATCTCAAACCTTTTTGTAGTAAAAAATTGCGTTGCGAGCCTTGCATCTTTTTACATGTAATGTTTTTGATGGGTTCTCATCTCTTTTTATAGGTAGTCCTTCGGGTACTACTTCTTGTACGTCAGCTACCATCTTTCTCAAAGCTCATACTCATACCCATCCCACACCATACTCGCACTCATACCTATACCATATTCATATCCCTGCCATACTCATAGCCATACTATACATACATTCATACTCACATCGTACAACTTAGACCTTTACTTTACCTACTATTTGTAGGAACTGCAAGAGTAACTTTGTAATAGCATATATTTATATGGGACTAGAAACTTACTTATGCTGTTCTTAAATCTTTAAAACGTGACTGATATTGCAATATTTTTAGGTTTTTTATGGCTTGGTAAGCTAAAAACCACTTATGTTTAAAATTTGAAGCTTGTGGGTCTGCTAGAAGTACCTTAGAATTATGATGATCGTGAGTGAGTGAGTGTGTCAGTGACAAAACTAAGGAACTTTGACGTGCAATAATTCTTAACCTACAAATTCAAATTGAATGTTCTTGGGAATATATCTAAGCAATATTATGCCTGAATGGCTTCGAGAAAAGGATGGTAACGGCCGTACCTCTTTGTTTTGCTCGACTTGGCAACTGCAGGGCCCCCCGATATGGCAAGTGATCGATGATCACGTGATCCATTCTATAGAAGACTGAAGTGTCGGACGCTCCGGCCCGAGCCTGAATCGTTTAAAATGAGTCATCCTTTACCGAAACGATAAACGTATTTAAAGCCAACTGCAACAATACTGACATGTTTGTCCTTGTCCAAAGTTCTTGAATTTCACTTTTGTGTCCGCACCATACATGACCCGTGTACTTAGACGGAGTTTAAGTATTCCTGCGGAAAAATTGCCTGTGCAAATAAATCTTCTCGATAATCTCGGGTAGATACCTATATTGACAATCGTACTTTACCGAGTAAACATGTACCCCTCATGATGGCAAAAAGCAGCGAAAGCCCATTTCGTTTATGGAAGGCTCTGGTTTTAGGAATAACGGAAATTAGAGGATGTAACCCCTCAGGAAATAAAATACTAAAATTTAATGCCTGTGGGATAGACGCGGTGAAAATCCTTATGGATCCCGTTCGTGTGTCAAATACTGAATGTTCAGCAAAAATATAAAGTCAGAATAGATAAACAACAACATTGTATAAAGTTAAGTTTTAATGAAATCAATAATACAAATATGTAACAAACAATACTGACATAATATTGTCTTCGGTTACCGCGATAGTTACTCATGAAATAAAACTATGAACGCTGTAAAGGGTTCGAAACGTCGGGATGTATTAAAAAATCAATATAGGCGATATAATCCGTTTTCATAGTTTTATTTCATGAATACTGACATGTTTGTTCTTTAAGTTGTAAAAAATCATACGTCCTTGAATTCCATTTATATAAGTATAAATATATTTATCTTTACATACCCCGCACCAACTATTCATCTCTGTTTGGGTTAAAGGTTGACTGGTAGAGAATACCGTATATTTTTAACTGTGCAATAAAGTTTCAATAAAAAATAATACAGACATAATGTTTCGTGTACCAACATAAATTATTAATTATTTAAAATAAAATATTTACTTACGATAATTAATGCTAACAAAATATTTACTATTACCACCATCACAAAACATTGATTTAAAGTTTCACGATATTTACACATTGACTAAAACTGGACTTAAAACAGCGTATCTTGAAAATTACCTCTGTCGTTTCGTGGTTTCGAAGAAAGACTGACATAGTGTAATTAGTGTAAATAAGTGCTAAATTCTTATTTTATGAGCACTCCAATACCTATTTCGAGCATGAAACACGCATGCCAAAAAATATTTTTACACTTTCATATGTATGTTATATGATAATAAAAATGGTTCATGTCGGGAGCCTTGTGACTCCCAGACTTCTCCTACAACATGTCACTATTGTATATTTCTGTTGGCTGTAAATGCGTTTATCGCTTCGGTAAATTGAGGCGGAACCAAATAAAACAACGGGCACATACAATAAATTCTTCGATACCGAGGTAAGGGCTGTCAGCTGCGACATTTCAAGCTCAGGCCATCTTTATACGTTTACGGTTTAAATACTTGCTGGAAAAGAAGATTCTTAGAGAACAATAACTTAAACAAATTTGGAGTAATTTAGATTCTAACTTAAATAGGTAATAAGATTCTTCTGCGCACACGTAGATTTGAGCAATCTAGGCGGCCAAAAGTCGAAATATTAAAAATCAACATGCTGATAATGTAATTCGGTAACACTGATTTAAAAAAACTATTTCTCGCGAAACAATGGAATTATTGCTGCCTGGCGGTACCTAAAAAAACAGACAATCTCCAATTTTCAAAAACATATTTTTTTTATGTTTTTATTCATTAATTTTATGTTTTTATAATTAAATACACGATTTTAAAGAAGATAAGACGCACAAAAGTGTTATTGGCCGTCTAGATGGCTCAAATCTACGTGTGCTGCCGCTCATTTTCCTAACCTGTACCTGTTAGACTATTATTGTTCATAAATCTTACCTATAAATAAAAAAATAAAAAAAAAGAATATTCATTATTTTCCCTAAAAGGTACCTGTTAAATATTTTTATAGTTTGTTATGTCAACGAACTCAGTCATTTAGTTTTTAATGAGACCTGGTATGAGTTATTAAAATGGAATATTAAAATTATAGAAAAAATAATCTTCTTGTTTTGTTCAATTTTTTTGCATCTATTCGTGTGGCAACCCTGATGTAAATAAAGAAAACGGCATACAAGAGGCAACTGATTGTACGAGAGCACAAAGGCGTGGCAGACGCATCCTAGTTTCACGCTATCGCGCGTAAAGTAAAGACCGATCCAAATGACACCTCGAACAAACGGCTTTTAATTGTGTTTTGACGACGTTTAGTTTGTTGCGAGTACTTAATTACAAGAACGTAATCCTAGAAACTAATCCCTTTTTTAATTTTATATGCTTAAAAAATTAGAAAAGGGGTTAATTTATATTATTTTTTATTATAAAATTGAGGAACGCCGGAAGAACCTGTTGAGAGATCATAGATATAGGGACAGAGGAAGACCAAAACGAAGATGGCGGGACGACCTAGATACATACTAATTAATTGTAAAATGTAGCAGGAGTGGGCTTAGGGTAGGACTAAATAGGACTATGCCTTTGCCCAACAGTAGGACAATAAGCTACTAGCGACCCGCCCCGGCTTCGCTCGGGTAGTTCAACCAATTTGAATAAAATCTTATTATATTATACACCTAAACCTTTCTCAAGAATATCTATTGATAAGAATGAAAACCGCATGAAAATCCGTTCATAAGTTTTTGAGTTTACCGCGAACATACAGTCATATAGATAATACAGACATACAGACGCGGCGGGGGACTTTGTTTTATAAAATGTATTGATGAGAGAAAGTTTGGTAAAAAATGCTTGCGTTTGTCTGTCCGGTTGTTATGAAATGAAATCAAATAACTTTATTACAAACAATATATTACCATCAATATGTTGTTAAACAATATGCTATCATCTACAATCGCATTTCTCAAATAATTCTGATAAAATTTAGTGATCAGCTTCAAAAATGATATCGATTTTTTTTCTTTTGAGTTTTTGGATATTTTTTTGAAAAGGCGGATCTATGGAGGTTCGCACATCAGCTCACAGAGCCTGTAAAACTCAAGATAAGTAATAGGTACCTACGTCAAAAATAACTTGAAAACAGACTGTAGGTGGACATAGAGAGAATATCCCAACTACAACGGTAATCATTTAATTTTATAGTGCTTTGATAGCTTGAAATATTTCCAATATGTGTAGAGATGGTAGTATAAGGTGGTTGAAGTTGAAGCCATCATTAAATTTTCCTTTATACCCAAAATTTAAAAGATTAATTTTGAAACGACTTTTTTGATAAGGAAAAACATAATATGCGTAAATAATATGAAAGCCTCATAACTCATAAAATAAAAGAATCAGATTTTCGCTCAAACAAAATTTATGGTGCTAAGTTCTTTTATAATGAAACCCCAAGAAAAGTCGTAAAATCCCCTAGTGCTATAATCACCCCATAGTCGGTAGCCCTGAGATGTTATCCCGATTGCTCTCAGTGTACGGGTAAGACGAAAACTCAAGCGAACTAGTTTGACTGCGCTCCCTGATTACGCAGATGTTACGGATCTCTATCTCATTTTACAGTGGTTTATTAGAGACTTCTCGACTTACTCTGCCTGTGTCGAATACATGCCCTGTTAACGTCGTCCATTTATCGGGCATAAAAGGCGTAAAAATGGCGGTAGTTCTCCCATCGTACAGCTCTGGGAACTTTCTTTCGAAAGGACTTTGTTTTATTAAAAAACTAAGCGTGTTACGGCTTTTTAGAGTTAAGGTAGTTTGGTGAAGGAAGCTTACAGGAGATTAACCGGTACTGTAAAGATGAGATAAAGAAGGGTGATCTTAACTAAATGAATATAAGGATATTTTCGACGAATAAACGGAGAATTAGTGTCTAATAAGTAGGAAAGCATTATTAATGAGACGAGGACAAGGAATATATAAGGGTTTTTTTTTGCGATTTCTTGGTGGTCCCATAGTAAAGGTTGCTCAGTATAAGCCCAAAACCTCCCTGGCAACGGGAATGCACATATTTTTTAGCCACCCTATATTAGGTATGTAATTAGAAAAGACAACAATACTCCAGCTTCAGTAAAAAGGATTTCGTATGTCTGCCTAGTTTCTCTCCCCTATAGGTCGCATTTCTTAACCGATTCTCGTAATTTTTTTTAATGATCCATAAAAATATGGACTTTTTTCGCGATTCTGTATCTAGATTTGTTTCAGGCATGGCAAAGTCACACATTTGTTCAGTTTCAGTTACATCTCACAGCCATTATTTTGTAATACGTAACTATGTTTGTTATTTTATTTTAGACCAAACAAGCATTTTCGAATATCCATGAACCTCCTCATAAATAGGGTGTTACATTTTTAATCAGAATGGTTTTCTTATAAATTCCGTAACAAGAATTATTCAGGCTAATGAAGTGGACGGATAATGAAAATTCATTATTCGTTGAATGGTGGAATCACTGAGAGCATGTGGCAATTAGTAGCGCGCCTCTATCAAGCAAACCAACGCGATAATGAGTAATTTCGTTAACGCTACAATTGGAATGTTGACACAGTCATGTTGATTTTTTATGAAGTAATCTGGTTTGACAGAAATGAAGCCATCTATCGTAATAAAGTGGAAATAACAACAAAATATAAATAGAAATGTTAAAAAATACATTACCTCTAAGTTTCAACATTTTATTTATTTTTATTTTATTTGTATGTCATTCCTTTCCTTACATTATATCGATTAATATATTAATATAACATTTAAAACCTTCGCGCTTTAAACACATATTACATCACATTTACAATCGGGTCTAACACCGCCTGAAACCTGTGTCGAAACATCGGTAAATAAAGGTAACAAAATAAATTCGCGATAGACCCGATTGTAAATGTGATTTAATATATTTAAGTTAATTTACACTAAAATAAGCCGGATCGATCGATACTTTTAATTAAACACTGGCCAAGAACATGTTAAGGATGACTCACATTAGACCGGGCCGGAGCTTCCGGCGCTTAGTCATAGTCATAGTCATAGTCATTTATTTTATAAAGCCAATTTACAAGTCAGTTGCTAAATAACATCAAATTACTATACAGTAAAGTTCATCGATTAAGTTACATCATATTAAAATAACAGTAAAATAACTTACATTAAAAATTACAATAATTCATTAAGTATATAAATAGTAAAGTCACAAATTCATTGAAATTATTATAACATCTATAATAGCAATATAAAAATAATAAAATTCAGCATTTAGCTGCCCTTATACATTAAAAATTCATTGTAATTATAGAACGAGCGCTCAATAAGCCAGTGTTTTAGACGGCGTTTAAAGCTATGCAGACTTGTAGCCTCAGTGACAATGCTTGGCAACTTGTTGTAGACCGTTGGGCCCATCACGTGAGTTAGCTTGGACGACTTCGCAAGTTTGTGGCTAATACCCACGAGCTTGTGTGCGTTTCGCGTATTGTACTCGTGTACCATTGCGTTCATTTTATAGGACGTAAGGTGTTCACGCACGTACACATGCGTATGCGTACACACTTATTTTTCTATGACATGACAGATGATCACGTGATGCTTTCCATAGAAAACGAAGCGCCGGAAGCTCCGGCCCGGACACGGCCCGGTCTAACGTGAGTCATCCTTTATCCGTCCGTAACAATTGTTTGCATTGAACGGGGGCTATTAACAAGTACCTATCTCTCTTTTTTGGGCAGTCGTGTAAAAAGGGACACCGCTTTGTACAGTCGCCATCAGATATATACAACTGGTGAATACTTAATATACACGGCGTAACATGAGTACCGAATAATTTTAACAGTGTATTCCTGATCATATTTAAAGACTAAAATGTCCTATAAACTTTTCTGTAATTTGCCTAGTTTCAGAGTTAATAAACCAATTTAAAAAAAAAACAAGTTTTTATTGTTACATAGTGCAAAACGCATTTTTGATGTCGATGTTGCCACGGTGGGACGTAACCTTATTGATAGATGTCAAAAAGTGACAAGTAACACTTTGTAAAAACTACGTTTTACGTAAAAAAAAGTAAAAGTCCATTTTAAGTGACAAGTTTACCAATAGTATTTACTTTTTATGTACAAATACATCTGAAAAATCGAAAAAAAAAAAAACATTTTTTTTTTGCGTTTTTGACCTAAACTTATTAAAAACACACAGACACACACACACACACACACACACACACACACACACACACACACACACACACACACACACACACACACACACACACACACACAAACACACACAGCGGGGAAATAAATTTTAAAGATTTTTAATTGTAATATAGTTATAATAAATTGTAATTTTATTTTATTTTAATGTATTTTATTACCAAATTATTTCCTGTGTACTAACATAGTTGTTCTAAGTATTACCTATTGTTACTAACATATTTAGTTTTAATTTAGGATTAGTTATTTTATTTTAAATGTAAATGTAATTGTATATGGAATTTTTATTCTGAAATAAATTATTTGAATTTGAATTAAAAAAATTCCTTCTTTTGGCCTCAGAAAAGCGTGGTTAAGATCTTTCGGGTTCCTCGTGAACACCTTGTATAATATAAGCCCTTTATTCCAAATAAATTCATGAAATTACATTTGAATTAATTAATTCATAAGATAATTATATAATATTTCAATTTTTATTCAGTATTATTATTTGAGTTTATTTTATTTTTATTTTGTATATTTTATTTGGTTGCCCATTGTTGGGCAAAGGCCTCCTCCATCAAATGCCATGACTTTCTGTCGGCCGCCAGTCTTGTCTAGGTATGGCCCGCAAAGAGTAGTATCTATGTCATGATTCCATCTGCGCCGGGGACGACTCCGTTTTTGGGACATGGTGTTGTAAAACTTTTTAGTGTGGAATTTAATAAGCTTTCGTTTCGCCATACACAGTATTCACATTAAACCCAGATATTCCGAGAAAAACCGAAAAACCAAAAAAGAGCCATGTCTTCTTTATCCGCCTTTCTACTTCTGAAGTTGTTTGATCCCGGAATGTTATGCTCTGACCTAGGTAGATGTATAGTCATTTACATACGACAGTGTACATTGGTTGATTTGAATTGGACTTTTCTTACTACTAGTCATTACACATGTTTTGCTTTCATTCATTTCGAGCCAGCACTTTCTGCTTTCTTTATCTAGACTTTGCAGCATTAGTTCAAGTTTTCTATGGTTTTCACTTAGTATAACCAAATCATCTGCAAAGCGGAGGTGGGTGAGATATTCGCCATTTATTTTCAAGCCTAATCCTGTCCACTCTAGTTTTCTGAAAATGTCTTCAAGCAGTGCCGTGAAAAGGTTTGGGGATATGGGGTCACCCTGTCTAACTCCTCTTAATACTTCAAATGGTCTGCCTTTTCTTTCCAATCTGACAGCGGCCTTACTTTTACTGTACAGTAGTTGCAGTATCTTGACGTATTTTTGATTCACACCTTGAGCTGTCAGTGCATTCCATAGTGCTTTAGGTAAATACTTAGTATGGGAAATACAGGTAATTTTAGTTTACAATTTTTTAACGATTTGCATTCTCTAATCGGAGTGGCCAAGCTGCTCCCAAATATCTGAATATGCCTCTGTTGTCAAATGTTTTTCTGTGTCAGATATTTTTGTACACTGACCAAGGTGTATATCTGAATATATGGTGATTGTACGTCGTTTTACTAAGCAGAGCAGATTTTTTGCGATAACTCAAAAACGGCTTAACTGGTCATGTTTGTTATAGTTTTCATTGAAGGTCTTTATTAAGCTCTTTTTTGCGATTTTGCTGAGCTCCTCAATCAAGCCGTTAGGCTAGGTTCACACGGAATAATTTTTTCCCATATACCGCGTATACGGGATTTTATCAAATACCGTAGTGACAACAAAATTTGTATGGCAACGTTCAAAATCTTTCACACGACTAGACGGCTTTCCCGCATAGACGCCGTGTGAACGATTCGGTCGTTCTCCCAGATATTTAGTTTTAAGTGTGTACATACGATATGAGTAGATATCGATTGCAGAGTGCTAATTTTAAACCGACATTACTTATCCAATTCGAAACATTATATATTATCACTGTATAGCAGCATCAATTAAAACCGAATTACACCGCTCAAGCTGTTTCAATTACTGAATAATACCATCCATTAGTAACGACTATTGTCAGCTGACCTCAATCCCGCTGCCGAACGATTGGAAAACAGTGCGGTAAACATGACATTCCTAACCGCTATACCCATACCACGAGTCTCTGAAAGTGTCAACACTGACATATACGCTAACGTAGGCTCATGGCGGGAACAGTGTCTCGACGCAAACAGTGGCTCAGTCGCCCAAATATTGCTATCACCCTTACGTGTTAGAATAACCATTGCTAGTCCATTTTCATTTGTTCGATTGATGAATGTTTCTGCAACTAAAGACGCGGGTTCGATTCCCGCCTCGGCCACCGGTGGACTTGGTCACTTTTTCTTTAGTGTATGTTATCTATTTCAGTTTATAGCCTCTCTCATGTTGGAATTAGGTTAAGTGAGCCTGTTCCCTGTTCCCTTCTTGTCCCTATACCCCTGTTGCCCGACACTTCGTACGCGTGGATTTTTAACCGACTTCAAAATTTCAAAGGAGGAGGTTCTCAATTCGGTTGTATGTTTTTTTTTTTTTTTTTTTAATGTTTGTTACTCCATAATTCCGTAATTTCTGGACCGATTTTGAAAATTCTTTTTTTGATTGTAAGTATATACATACAGATTGGTCCCGTTTTTGTCAAAAAGCAGTTCTGATGATGGGATCCATGAGGAATCGAGGGAACTCCTCAAATGTTAAAGGCATACATATAGTGATTTTAGTATTTTCATCAACAAATCAAGCACTTACATTTAAAAAAGTGACATTTGATGAAGTGGAACTGCTGATGATGATCAGAACGGAATTCTTCAATGACGCATAGTTCACGTTTGGCGATTTGTTTCGTTATGTTTGTTAAGCAAGTTAGGTTTTCAAGAAACATTTTTGTCAAGCTCGAGTTCTGATGTTGGGATCCATGAGGAATCGAGGGAACTCCTCAAATGTGAAAGGCATACATATAGTGATTTTTGTATTTTTATAAACAAATCCAGCACTTCCATTTTAAAAAGTGACATTTGATGAAGTGGAACTGCTGATGATGATCAGAATGGAACTCTTTAATGACGCATAGTTTACGTTTGGCGATTTGTCCTCTTCAACAGTTAAGCAACTTAAGTTTTTAAGACATATTTTTGTCAAGCTCGTGTTCTGATGATGAGACCCACGAGGAACCGAGGGAACTCCTCAAATGTGAAAGGCATACATATAGTGATTTTTGTATTTAATCAACAAATCCAGCATTTACATTTTAAAAAGGGACATTTGATGAAGTGGAAACTGCTGATAATGATCAGAATGGAACTCTTCAATGACACATAGTTCACGTTTGGCGATTTGTTCTCTTCCTTATGGACCCAGACCTAAACTTGGACCCGGACTCGGACCCGGACCCGGGTCTGAACATGGACCCCAACTCGGACCCGGACCCGGACCGAACTCTGACCCAAACTTGGACCCGGACAGCCGGACACGGACCCGGACTCTGATCCGGACCCAGACCCGGACCCGGAAATGCTACTAGAAAAGTGGGTTAGGTGGGTGGTTAGGTTTTGAACTGCGATTCTCACAGAACAGAACTGCTATCAGAAAAGTAGGTTAGGTTAGAGCTGTGACCCTTACAAAAACGAAATGCTACTAGAAAAGTGGGACGTCCTTTTCTACATAATTAGGCAAAAGATGCTGTCTTTTTCATTTCATTGTCTAGAATCTAAGAGTGCACCATCAACAATAAGTGAACTTTCAGAGGCATCCCCCATTGAAGTCGGTTTTTTTTTCTTAAAAATTATATAATATTATGTTGGTTGTTGTAATTTCTACATGTGTCGCTTATCTTCAAACTCGGGTAAATCCATTCGACCCTCTCAGCAAATATCTACCCTATTACCTTTTCTTAATAATAAAAATCATAATCTGACAGATGGAATTAAACGAGTTGGAAGTTAAGCGACTCACATGCACATTCAACATTTTGTAGCAAAATATAGCCATAATAATTTGTTAACGTTTGTCTGTCACAATGTTTTATTACGAAATTTCAAGTCTCTGACTTAAAAATAATGTTCTCGATATAGCAACGAATAGTAATTATATGAATACGAATATTTCTTCCGTATTTTACGAATACGAATTGCAGCTATTTTACAATATACCTACTCAACCTTACAGTTATGTCCAAACGCCGACATAGCTACCAATTGTAAAAATAATCTTGTCATCACAAATGATGTCGGCGGCCGATTTAAATATCCGGCAGATCATGAAATTCCTAGGCATAACGTGAAAATCATTGTCTTGTTCCCTGAGTCGCGAACATAAGAAGGGGCATGCCAAAAAAATTTAGATACTATGCTCACTAGTTTGATACTGGCATGTTATATACCATTGGAAAGGCTGGTACTCGTAATATTCAGTTCTAATTTTAAAAGTGGAACACCCGGCTAGCCTCATTTTTTTTTTTCTGAATGAATCTGGCGGGAATTTGCCGCTACGATGGAGCTCACTCGACGTGATTTTCGGGTTATGATTTATTATGAGTTTATGACTTCAAAAAAGGTTTAAAGCCTCAAGAATGTTTTGAACTTTTAGATGAAACTTTCGGTGAACAAGCGTGTTCGCGTGCAACAGTTTTTAATTGGTTTTCTGAATTCAAAAGCGGGCGGGGTAGTTTTGACGATGAGCCTAAAACGGGGCGGCCACCAACCGGAGTTACTCATGAAAATGTGCAAGCTGTAGAAAAAAATATACATACAAACAGGTGAATTACATACGTAGAGCTTGAGCAAGAACTGGACATTGGATCAGCAGCATTACAAACATTTATTCACGAGCAGCTGTCTCTTCCTAAGCGTTGTCCGAGATGGGTGCCTCACAAACTCAACGACTTGCAGAAAGAGGATCGCGTAGATTGGTGTAGATTAATGATAATAAGTTTGGCGCCGGTGAGAAAAATAAATGTGTACAACATACTGACAGGTGACGAAACATGGCTATATTACTACAATCCTGAAACAAAGCGGCAGTCGGCGGTATGGTGCTTTGAACAAACAAAACAAAATGTCTAGCAAAATGTTGCCGAGCGCGCAGCAACAAACGGTTGCCTCATTTTTCTGCAAGACGGGACATATTGCTACCGTGGTGCTGGAGGATCAACGAACATTTAACTCGGAATGGTATGTCACCGTTTGTGCCCCAGAAGTGTCAGCTTGGTCCGACAAGCGGCCGAAGTCAGGAACCCGGCATCTGCTCTAGCACCACGACAACGCCGCTCCACACACTTCAGCCAGAACATTCGACTATTTTGCTTCAAAAAATATCTCTATCCTGCCTCATACACCATATTCCCCTGACCTAGCGATTTTTACTTGTTTCCGAAAATTTAAGAAAAGTTAATATGGAGTTAGTATGGATGGAAAAATGTATACATGTTCATGGTAAATACTTTAAAAAAAATATATAGACCTGTATTAAAGAATAAACATTACATTTTTTGAGTATCTAAATTATTTTGGCATGACCCTCGTATTTAATTGTTTTTCCCTGTCTGATGATAGCTATTAGATTCGAGTTTTACATGCCGATTTTGGATAACATAGTCTTATAGCATTAATTATAATGATATTTACCTACCTACATTTAAAACAAAATTAAAACCGTAATTTTTGAAAAGTATTCCAGCAGATCAGGCAGAGGTGGCAGATTTATTGGTGCCTTGTTTCATCCGCTAATATTTATACGTGCGTACAATTATACTTTATGTTCTCACCTAATATATTTATAACTCATGAAATCAATTTGATCGTAGATTTGTTTGTGTCTTTCCAGTAAGTTAAATACTTAAGCGTTTTTTTATTATCTGTAAACAAACTTTTTGATTACTTATAATCCTTGCTTATAACGAATTAATTCACCGATGGTTAATCATATCATTGTATCAAAACGTATTGATAAATATAAAGATAGTTTATTATTCAAGTAGGCATATTACAATGCGCTTATGAAAGTCAAATAAAGCTACACCGGCTCTAACCCTACGCCTCAATTGGAGGAGGGTATTCTAATATGGGACCGGCAAGAAACTGGGCGGGGGACATCTTTCCAAAACATTACATCTTATTGTTAACATGCATTACGAGTAAATAAGAAAAAATACAATTGATATTACTATCTAATTCATGCAATTACATACAGTAGATACTTTTTTTATAGAAATTTGATTCAAAAATATATATGTAGGGTAGGGTAAGAAACAGTGGCTCGGCAAAAGATAGCCGGGTACAGTGGCTCACTCAACCTAATTCCAACATGACAGAGGCGATATTGGGACGACTGAGCCAGTGTTCGAGCTGAGCCACTGTTTCCTACATACATCAAATCATACAAATACGTAGCTATTTCAGAAAACATATCAAATTCTTACAAAAGTAAAAGAAAATAAAATTAATAAAAGAAATGAGAATATATATTATATAAATCAGACTGATTGTTACCTATATGTTAAAATAATCCCACTTTTGTTGTTGTTCATTTATAATTCCATTATTAGGCACATACTTACTCGTAACAAGGTAATAACATCGTATTCATTTATATATTATGTAGAAGAGTATTACGTAAATAGAGATGGCTATTAAAGGTAGTTACTATAATAAAACGATATTGTTTCAAAGACATTCATTCACCATGCGTTTATAAAACAGAGTGGATAGCACGACGTTCCTGATCGTTTAATACTGTAAGGAATTGTTCACAACTATTAATATTTCCCATACAAAATAAAAGCATAAAAGTGTTGCAAACATATAACTTGCAAAAAGAAATGGACGCCTGCAACTCCACAGTTGTTAGGTGTTTAAAAAACTGTACACTCCTTTTTTTGAAGAACCGCTTCATACACCCTCGGGAAAACCGGCAGGGAGCTCATTCCACAGCCGAAGCGTCCGCAGGAGGAAATTCCTCTTAAACCGCACAGTGCGCGACCATTTAGGCTCTAGGTTCTAGGCACTCTATGGTATGAGGATGAACACCCTGCCGGCGGCGGGCGGTGCGCTGATAGAAAGTGACCGTGGCATAATGTCAAACTAATCTACAGAGCACAGCCCATTGTACAAGCGGTATTTAATTACATAGTAAAATAAAATAAAAAAGCCTCTTTATTTCCTTATCAATTACAAAGTTTAGGTATAGGTACATAAATAATTTCTTAATTAATTTTTAACTAATATCTGTTTTCTTTCTTTTTTACTTATTTTATTTTGTTAGTGGCATGTTTAAACTTATTTTTTTTAATTTTTATATTTTTATTTTTATATTTATTATAAAGAAAAACCTTACAGTACAAAAGGCGGACTTAATGCCATAAGGCATTCTCTACCAGTGTATATATTTGTGTATTCTAAACTAAAAAACTTATAGGAACCCCACTTAATTGGGTAAAGGCCTCCTCCAATTTGTTCCATTGGTCACTGTCTGTAAATACTGTTTCTTTTTCTTTCTCTTTTCTTCTAAATTGGAGGGTTGTGGTCGCTGTCCCCACGGTGATCAGCCGGCTTGGGAAACATTAATGTTTTTTTTAATCGACTTCAAGATTTCAAAGGAGGAGGTTCTCAATTCGGTTGTATGTTTTTTTTTTACTGTTTGTTACTCCATAACTCCGTCATTTCTGGACCGTTTTTGTCAAAAAGCAGTTCTGATGATGGGATCCATGAGGAATCGTGGGAACTCCTCAAATATTAAAGGCATACATATAGTGATTTTAGTATTTTCATCAACAAATCAAGCACTTACATTTAAAAAGTGACATTTGATGAAGTGGAACTGCTGATGATGATCAGAACGGAACTCTTCAATGACGCATAGTTAACGTTTGGCGATTTGTCCTCTTCGTTATGTTTGTTAAGCAAGTTAGGTTTTCAGGAAACATTTTTGTCAAGTTCGAGTTCTGATGATGGGATCCATGAGGAATCGAGGGAACTCCTCAAATGTGAAAGGCATACATATAGTGATTTTTGTATTTTCATTAACAAATCCAGCATTTACATTTAAAAAAGTGACATTTGATGAAGTGGAACTGCTGATGATGATCAGAATGGAACTCTTCGACGACACATAGTTCACGTGTGGCGATTTATTCTCTTCGTTATGGACCCAGACCCAAACTTGGACCTGGACTTTTTTTTTACTGCGATCCTCACAGAACCGAACTGCTATCAGAAAAGTGGGTTAGGTTAGGTTAGAACTGTGACCCTTACAGAAACGAAATGCTATCAGAACATTAGGTTAAGTTAGAACTATGACCCTTGCAGAAACGAAATGCTACTAGAAACGTGGGTGGTTTTACCTCCTTTTAGTTAGGCAAAAGATGCTGTCTTTTTCATATCATTGTCTGGAGTGCACCATCAACAATAAGTAACCTTTCAACGGCATCCCCCATTGAAGTCGGTTTTTTTTTCTTAAAAATTATGTTATTCGTTCTGGAGTACGTTTTGGAGGGGCGCTGCCTAAAACTAGTGGTTCTGTGAGATGTAGACTTCGCGAAAAGGAATACTTTTTAGGGTTCCGTACCCAAAGGGTAAAAACGGGACC
The DNA here is from genome assembly GCF_947568885.1 of Cydia strobilella. Taxonomy (NCBI): domain Eukaryota; kingdom Metazoa; phylum Arthropoda; class Insecta; order Lepidoptera; family Tortricidae; genus Cydia; species Cydia strobilella. The sequence continues at coordinate 6,998,837 of NC_086045.1, forward strand.
CTATTACTAAGACTCCGCTGTCCGTCTGTCCGTCTGTCCGTACGTCTGTCTGTCTGTCACCAGGCTGTATCTCATGACCCGTGTTAGCTAGACAGTTAAAATTTTCACAGATGATGTATTTCTGTTGCCGCTATAACAACAAATATCAAAAACAGAATAATATAAATATTTAAATGGGGCTCCCATACAACAAACGTGATTTTTTTGCTGTTTTTTTCCGTAATAGTACGGAACCCTTCGTGCGCGAGTCCGACTTGCACTTGGCCGGTTTTTTATGTGGATATTAACCTTTATAGCCCTTAACTTTTGGGTATATCTACAGGAAAGATGTGAACAGTTGTGTTTGACCCCGCTAACCATAATTACTTTACGCCAACTGCCAGAGTTAAACGGCAGACCTATAAATGCATTACCTACTATATTTGTCTCTTCCACACTATCCCTATGAACTAGCCCTTACGGCCGACAGTTTGCACCCTTCGGTAATTTGCGCGCACAGGCCGGGAAACGGGGAGATTACAGCCGCACTGGCCACTTGACTCGACCGCGGAGCGGCCGGGAAAGGGCCGGATTCTGATTTATAAAGTGCTTCGATTGTCCGAGCGGTAAGTCATTTGATGATGTTTACATGTGAAATGGTTTTGAAATGTAGATGGGATCAGGGGCTTGGTCTTTTAACGTTTATTTATGGTTTAAATCTCATTTTAATACAACTTTCACGTTATCAGGTATCTCACACGCACCATTAAGGCCCTGTCCGTGGGTTCAGGTTCTTCTCCCACTCTCACTGAGCGTAAGCGAATTTTAATTGTTTTTAAGTTTGAACAAAAAACACAGTAAGTAACAAAATAATCGATGAGTTCGGTCCAAAAAAAAATTGCGCATTTTTAGTTGTTAGATTTTTTAAGGTGCGTTTTAGACCTATATTAGTGATTTTTTTCTATTGATCGAAAGTCAAGAAGTCATCAGCTTTCGAATCGATGAAGTTACTAGAGAATGCTAATAAAATGTTAGGCAACCGTATTGTGAAAAGCGCACCGATTTTTCAAAAACTCCATTCTTAGAGCCTACTCTTAAGTCGTGTTATCTGTACGGCCACCACCAGTTTGACACTGACAAACTGACATATTCGCTAGCGTGTGTGTAACTTACTTTCGCTCGTAGGGTAGGACGGGGACGTTTGAAACACTTTATGTTTAACCGCCTGTAACTATTTTATTTTTACAGTTAGAAGTGTATGAGCCTGTATTATTAAAGGTCATTTATTTAGTTATTACATAAAATGTGTTTGAAAAGCCTATCGCCCATGGTTACGTAATGGTAGGGAATTAAAGAGAATGTGGAAGAGTGGTTCAATTGACCCCATAGGTGTGTTAATTGAAACACTATGTGAGGACGTTGAAGATCTTGATCAAAAAAAGGGATGCAAAAAAATTGTAAAACATCTTCTTTGTTGTGATTAGCTTATACATATAGCTCAATCAAACGTGTTTTAAAGTATCAACAAGATATGATGACAAGGAATTTTAGTAGAAATACATAATTGTGTTTCATACAAAAGTCAAAAGTTTCAATTATAACAATGTTTTAATCATGACCGTAATAAAATCACTGTCACTCCCTTTTCACAACGTATGTATTATTTAGACATGTGAAAAACGCGGGGACGTTTAAAACGTTTCAATCGTCCCCAAGTATGTTGTTTCAACCGTCCCCACGTCAAATGTTTTACTTCAAGGACCAATATTCTTAACAAACAACACTCAATCGGCAGTTAGAATATACCATAATTCCCATCCAGAACACCAAAAGAATTCAAGTACTCAAAATACATCAGTTAAAATTTTTTAACGAAAAAGTATGCGAGCACAGTTCCTTCACTTTATACCGCGAAATTTTTTAATGTAGTCCAATGCCTCTGGATATTAACATTATTAAAAATATTTGACACAATTTGTTGTATAGCAACCATAACTTTCTATACGTTTTTTTTTTTAATTTTTAATTATTATAAAAGTAGTAGTAGTAGTAGTAGTAGTAAACTCTTTATTGTACAAATATACATATTAAAAATTACATGGTACAAATAATAAGATGTACAAAGGCGAACTTATCCCTTTGAGGGATCTCTTCCAGTTAACCTTTGAGTAGATGAGAGGAGAAAGTGAAAAGAGGGTGACTGTTGTTTGTTGACTTAGTTTATTGAAGTAACAACAGACATCAATGGAATACATATTGTGTAGAAGAAGTATAAATTCAAAATTTTGATTAGCCAGTAATATACAACATACTCCCCCGTAATCAAAATATGGTTATAAACATAAACCTATACCTTTCACACAATTCTGATGCTTTGTACGAGCCAATGGCTTAGTTAGCACATCGGTTTTCGTGTTTAAATTTGTTGTTTGTTGAGTGTTAAATTGACTTAAATACGATATCGCATGAGCGATATCTGGTCTCGTGTTTACAGCCAAAAACATCAGTGATCCGATTAATTGCTGATATGGATATAGCGAAGTTTTGTTTATATTACCATCTTCACACGGCAACAACTTTTTTGCTTCCAATGGCGTAGGTACAGACTTGCACTCCGACATATTAAACTTTCGCAACAAATCCTTAATGTAAGTTTCTTGAGATAATTTAATCTCATTAGGTTTGCTACTAATATTCAAACCTAAATAATAGCTCAACGGGCCCAGCACTTTTAAGCTAAAATAATTCTTTAAGTCAGTTATGACGTTTTCTAACGTTTTATTTTCTCTATAGAATATGACAATGTCATCGACATGAAAGGCGAGTATTATAGACTCGGTACCAACCTTTTTAGTGTAAACGCATGCTTCAGAAGGAGTTTGGTTAAAACCTAAACGATGTAAAATTTCGGTTAATTTTTTAAACCATGCCCTCGGTGCCTGTTTGAGGCCATAAAGCGAACGCATTAGTAGGCATACTTTACCTTCTTGTCCAGGTTTAGCAAAACCCTCTGGCTGACTCATATACACCTCTTCCTCCAAATCTCCGTTTAAAAACGCCGTGTCAACATCTAAATGATGCATCTTCATACCTTTTTCGGCAGCCAACGCGAAAAGCATGCGCAGTGAAGAATTACGAACGACTGGAGAGAAAGTTTCAGTATAATCCACACCATATGTTTGATTAAAGCCTTTGACTACAAGTCTTGCTTTATATTTAATTACGTCACCATGTGCATTTTTCTTCAGCTTATAGACCCATTTGCAAGGTATGACCTTCTTATCTGGTCTGTTAACAAGAACCCACGTTTCTTTATCAAGCAGGGATTGGTATTCATCTTGCATAGCTCGATACCACATATCTCTATCTTCTGCATTCATAGCCTGCGAATAGCTTGTAGGTTCATCAATCACCTTAAGTGATGAAGACTGCATGCATACACAATTGGCAGCAGGTTTAGAGTTTCTGGGCCTCAAATTATACCTTGGTTCCGCAGCTTCAGTATCATACTCTTCATCTTCTGATGAATGTGCAGAAACATTTACAATTTGTTCAACTTCATTAGTAGAGTTGTACCACGGTTCTTCAACTTCAGGGTCGTAGTCAATATTTTCTGATACACGTGCAGTATCTGGATGATTATGTTCTTCATCGGTGACAGTACTTACCAGAGGTGTAGGTTCATTTGAACTATTTGACGAGTTCACTTCTGAACTTAGGAGAAGAGGTATAGGTGCCAGTTCATGTATATCAACACCAGAGTTACTATCTTTACCTTTTAAATCCTTAAAAGAATTTTCAAAGAAAGTTACGTCTCTGCTTTTCACAATTTTTCTGGGATATCTAACGTCCCTGAAATAATAGCTTCGTGGATCTTCTGAATATCCAACGAAAATGTGTTCAGATGCTTTCATGTCCAGTTTCTTCCGACGACATTCGGGGACCTGAATAAAAGCTCTACATCCAAAAACGCGTAGATGAGACAAATTTGGTAACTTACCATACCACTTCTCGAACGCAGTCTTGCCATCGAGAGCACGATGAGGTGATCTATTTTTGAGATACACCGCCATCTCTACAGCATCTTGCCAATAGGCCTGAGAAAGAGAGCTTTCCGAAAGCATTGATCTGGCTTTCTCCACAATAGAACGATTAGTTCTCTCTGCAACCGAGTTTTGCTGTGGGCTATATGGAATTGTTGTTTGGTGTTGAATTCCTTGACTTTGTAAATAGTTCGAAAATTCACCATTAACATATTCTTTTCCATTGTCACTCTTCAGTGTCTTGATTTTGGCTCCAGTTTCCCGCTCCACTAATAACTGAAAAATGCAAAACTTATTCTTTACTTCGGCTTTTGAAGAAATAAAGAATACAAAAGTCATACGAGAAAAATCGTCTATAAAGAATAACATATATTTATTGCCTTGAAATGAAGTTTCAGGCAGGGGACCACAGACATCAGAATGAATAAGTTCCAAAACTGATGTTGACTTTTTGTGTGAAACCTTTTTAAAGGGTTTCCGACTTTGCTTACCTTCAATGCAGGAGATGCAAGGTTCAATTCATTCAATAATTTCGTCTTAATTAGGTCTACAGTAATGTCTATATTCGAGTTTTCTAAAGCCATTACTAAGGGTGCATATTGAGGACTTAAGCCTCCTAGAAGAATTGCAGCTATTGAAGCATCTTCCATAGTTTTGCCTATATCGGCTAAATCTTGCACAGTTGACATGACAGCATTTATGTAAGTCTCTATATTGGAGTCAAAATCATCAAGGCAGTACCTGTACAGCTTCCGTTCGAGACTTATACGACGCCCTAAGCCTTTGTCCTCGTAAGCGGACGCCAGAGCATCCCAAGCTTCTTTGGCTGTCTTACTTGACCTTACATGGGTAATAGCCATACCATCTACAGTGAGACATATTTTAGATAACGCCTTTTGATCGTTACGTAACTTCTTCTCAGCTGAGATATTGTTACCTGCAGGGTATCCGATGACGGTCTCCCATAAATCTTCATGAATGAGGTACATACGTATTTTAAACTTCCATGATGAATATCCCTCTCTATTTAGTAGCGGTTTTATTGCACCAAGAGAATTATTTGACATGATTACAGCTGTTCCAATGTCACAACAAAAAATATCGGAAAATTGTGAACTATTAAATTTTCACGGATTTTCACAAAATATACACGCCCATATTGTAAAAACTTGCCGATTCACTTTTAATACAAGAATAATGCAGTTTCACGCGTGTAAATCTATTTAAATATAAATTCGTGCTGATAACGAATGTTGTTTGTTGACTTAGTTTATTGAAGTAACAACAGACATCAATGGAATACATATTGTGTAGAAGAAGTATAAATTCAAAATTTTGATTAGCCAGTAATATACAACAGTGACAAATGTAGCAAAATGTACAACAAGGTACCAGAAAGATAAAGGATATAAATACATACAAAATTAATAGGATAAACATATAATATATTACACAAAAAGGAATGGGGAAAATACACTAAAAATTGGAAAGAAGTAGAAAAATATAAAGCAACATACAATACAAATATAGGCACATTAATCAATCAGATAACCATAGCTTCTTTAACCTCTCCTTGAACGACGCAAGCGATTGCGCCTGTCTGAGCGAAACTGGCAGCTCAGTCCACAGCTTCACTGAACGCACTGCGAAGGACTTGCTGTATCCACGAGATTTGTGAGAGGGGATGGCAAGTGATAAATTCGCGCTAGAACGGAGACGGTGGCCACTGCCTTCAGCCAGAAATTGAAATTTTTGAGAGGTATACAGGAGAAGAAGGTGTAAAAAGAACATTGAAGAGAAGAGAAAGAGTGTGAAGATCTCTACGGCGGCGGATTGGAAGCCAATTGAGTTTTTGACGGTAGTAAGATACATGATCGTACTTCTCCAAGAGTAACTTGTCCAAGAGTTAAGTGTGTAAAAGTTAGGATCATTTAAAATTTTGTAAGTATGAAATCTGTTTTTCGCTCCTAAGTTTTACAATAATCAAGAAATCTAAAAAGTCAAACGTAGGGGCATAGGTCAATATACATCAAATTATGTAAAAATATTTTCCATAATGTTAATATACAAGTCACCAAGGGTCACCTGGCTTGACAACATAAAAGAATGGACGAACGTCGATAACGCAGCCATGCTGGCAGAAATGGCTAAGAACAGGAGAGAGATGGCAAAGGTGGTCGCCTACGTCCGTTAGGGCATGGCAAACGAAGAAGAAGAATATACAAGAAAATAACTTATTTTACTATATAGTACCTACAGCTACAAATAACATAAACATAGTTAAAAAAAATAAGGTAGGTGAAGATCTCCCAAATTTCTGGAAAATTACACTTCCAGGAAATAAAAAGCCTCACTCCTCAAACGAAATTACGAGTTTTACGAGTATTTTCCTGTGAAAAATATATCAAATACGAATAATAATGCGTCAAATTATCGCAATTTTATATTTACTTTTAGCCATTTACGTACATGTTCACACATTATTAATAATGTATATAAAATATCAGGTAAATGGCGGCGGATGGCAGTTAGTAGAAATGAAACATTTAATATTAATGAAAAGAGGATAAACAATAAATCTGTGTAATATATGGTCGAAACCAACGAATCATGTTTTGTAGGTTAATATTAATATTCCTTCATAAATAATCAAATATTTGATAGAGTTAGACCAAGATAAGTCTGCAACGATTTTGATAGCAAACGCATTGCAAGTTCGACGACTAGTCTGGCCTAGTGGGTAGTGACCCTGCCTGTGAAGCCGATGGTCCTGGGTTCGAATCCTGGTAAGGGCATTTATTTGTGTGATGAGCACAGATATTTGTTCCTGAGTCATGGGTGTTTTCTATGTATTTAAGTACATATTTATATATTATATATATCGTTGTCTGAGTACCCATAACACAAGCCTTCTTGGGCGTACCGTGGGACTTAGTCAATCTGTGTAAGAATGTCCTATAATATTTATTATTATATTTATATGTCTTTTCCATATCACGGGACCATGGGGTCCCGGACCTTTGGGAGGCGTACGTGGGGCCGAAGCTAACAGCGCAAAGGCCCTTTAAGACACTTTAATCTAAAAGCAAGGGATACACGTGGCGGATACCATCCCCGAAAGCACAATGTGATACATCCGGAGATGGTCCCCGCCAGGTGCAAAGACTATTGCAGTGCAGGACTTTTGTGCTGCGATGGGAACTAAGGTCATGGGCTATTGATTTGAATGTTGGATGGACTGGATAATGGACTATGGGGGGAGACTAGCGGACACCTGCCGTGACAATCAGTCTCAAAATTGTGTAAGACAGGTGGTTACTCGCCAACTCATTTAGTGTGCCCTACAACGGCCGCACGTACAGTGCGATAATGGGGCAGCACTTCAGAGCGGCTGTGAGGTTGTCGAGAGGTGAGTCTGCGGTAGCCAGATCCCGGTAATCCGTTCAGCAGGCCGCCGGCGTTATGACATTTTACACTTCCAACCAGTACGGCTACCATCAGTTTAGCACTGACATAAACGCCATCGAGAACATAATTTACTTTCTATGCATCTCGATCGCACTAATATGCGATGGCGTTTATGTCAGTGCCAAACTGATGGTAACCGTACTGGAGCATAGGTCCCGCTCTTGCGACTCCACTCTGGCCGGCCAGTCAAGGCAAGCACAGAGGCGAGGGCCAGATGACAGGGCCCTCCGGAATAGAATAGGGGTCCGCGGTGTCGCCACTCACCGTCAGCTCGCCACAAGCTGCCCCCGCGGGTTTATATTTATTATTATTATTAAGTGTTATTTTGAACGTCAAACTTCTTTGAAGTTACGACGTATAAATAACACATGCACTGCGTATGCTATCCTATGTACTTGTACAATGCAAATATTTGGATCAAATTAATTTAACAGTGTTCCGCAAGTAGCGGCATCTGAACAGATGCAAACTGTGTTCCAGAAAGTTGGATACAACAATCTGATCCCAATTGAAACTGCTGCATAGTACCGCGTTCACGCTGAGACAAGTCGCTAGCACTAATTACGCGGAGTGTAAACACGTTACATGTCGCAAACTGTTGCTTTACCTACAACTGTGCAGAGAACAAGTATTTGAGATTAGGTAACGCTGAGCGTACTGTAATCTTTGAATGTTATATAGTTTGTACGGCGGCGGCGTAATAATTCAACTGTTAGTAAAATAATATAACAATCGCTAAACCAGTTCCAATGGAACAAGTAGGAAATTCCCGATGTTGCAGCCCTACCTTAGTAAGTTTTTAGAGTTAGACCAAGTAAAGTATGCAACGATTTTGATAGCGTATGCAGTGCAAGTGTTATTTGTACGTCATAATTTCATAGAAGTTTGACGTTTAAAATAACACTTGCACTGCGTGTGTTATTCAAAATCGTTGCAGACTTTTCTTGGTTTGACTCTATCGCATTTGCAATTTTAGTGATGTCATTTTGACATTGAACCTTTTTGTGTATTATGTAAAAAATCACTACGCTCTTTTTACAACAGATAACTAATTAGCTTATCTTTATAGCTCCCTTAAACCGCCGTATAAGCTATAAGATTATGCTAAGTGTAATAATTGTACCCACAGGCGCCCATATGCTAAGTTGTGTAGAAGGCGCTCTCAAATCGTAAGCCTCCTAAATTCCATAATGACCTCCGTTCCCGGAAATCTTTACTTTTTATCAAAGAAAAGAAAAACAATCGTTCAACTCATCAACAATCAACAACATTGGTTGTAATTACTAACTCAGTATTTCATACATCGTTTATCATTTTATCAATGATTACAACTAGTTTCCTTAGTTATTCTCGAGTAATAATTTAAATTTCTATGTTAAGAAGTCTCGTGACGCCGGACGGCAACTATATAGTGCCGGACACACGTACTGTCTCTCTCAGAAACTAACAACGCCAGCAATTCAATGATTGTGAGCGGCGCGGCGCGGGGGGACGTAGGTACCAAAGCGGGGTTCCATATCTTGTACATTTTTTGGTCATGCACTCTCTAACATGTCTCGCTAATCGCTATATCTTAAGGTGCGGCTCGGAAAATTAAAAGTCTGCAAAAAAAGTATATTTCACTATTGACATTTTAACTATTAACTACCCCCTTACAAAAATTTCACGAAAATCTACATGCAATAAAATTCTTGCCTAAGCGGAAACGGAGACGTCGCTTCGCGTCCATAAGAGACGACATTATTGATGACACCCTGTCGTGTTGTTTCTTTAGTGTCATTGTTATTAAGTGTGGTGGGAACTTGGGAAGGTGATTTTTTTTGTGATAAATATAATTATCACCTCAGCAGCTCGAACAAGGTTACTTTGCTACTTACACTGAGTGAGACAAAATGACATTCAAGTGACCTGTAAATTCGAATGTCAGTTCAACGTACGGGGCCTAATACAAGTTCAAGATACTTGGATTCTATATATTCCCTCTGTCGAAAATGTGCGGCAATGATGACATTTGTCAAAAGTCAGAATCTTATTAGTGTCATAAATAAAAAAGATAATCAAAAAGGTCGAAGAAGGTTTCATACTATTTATTACCTCAGGAGCTAAAGCTATTAACACATACAGGCTGCTCCAAAGTAAAAAAATCGTAATTTGTTAATTTCTTCGTAACCGCTACACCGGTTGTTATGATACTTTGTATACTGGTTCAAAATACCGTAATGCATATGTACATTTCGGCTGTGTCCTGTGGTCAATGGCTAGGGATACCCTGTATACAAATGCACACCTACGTCCTACGTTGACGTCGACGCGTGTCTACACTGTCTACGCCGACCACTTGTTGATCCGCTGTAACGAACGAGGTGTTTGCGTGGCTGTCTTCATTTTGATTAGACTCGATATGCAAGACTGACGACTTAGCAAATCGATAGTAAATCTTTATGTAGTACCGTCGTGTTCCTCGACTTGAGAGGTTGAGAATGCGTAAAGGGATCATCTTCTCTTGTATACGTATAATAATATTTATAATTATGATTAAATTATATGTATAACACACATAATTATTAGTTACCTAAAAAGCTTTCAAAAACAGGTTCTGTTTAAAGAAACAGATTTGTCAAAACAGGGTTAGGTACATTAGCATAATATAGTACTGTAGCATTCTGCCATGCTCTGGGCTCAGCCTTCGCAGACAAATTTGTTTTTGCCATATCAATTTATGCAGCCTACAATTAAACAAAGCCAAAGGATAAGCATTTTATTGTTCGCGATTTGATCCTGGAGAGTACACGGTACGGGAGACCGAGGTGAGTTGTGACAGAGGAGAGTTGTGACATCGTCGATTTTGTGGAATCTATTAACTAATAACGAGCTCGCAATAGCGGGCGTTCGTTAGTTCAAGTTACTAGCTAACAAACGCGCACTGTTGCAAGCTCGCTAACAGTTAATAGGTTCCAAAAAATCGACAATGTCACAATTCTTCTCTGTCACAACTCACCTCGGTCTCCCCTACCACCAGAATATCCGCCTCACACAAACCCGCCCCAAAAATACGCCACCATACAATCGTAGTTACGCTCTCAAACGACATTCTGAAATAACATGCAATTCGACACGAACATTCAAGTAACATATAAGTAAAGTAAAACTTTTGTATGTAAAATTTCTACTCGCCCTAATTTCTTTGTATTACAATTTCTAGCAACCAAAACTAGTCTCAGAAATAGGTATGTTTATGCCAAGTTTCATGTAATTAAAGTATGTCATTTTAAAATGAGAGCGTAATTCCGATTGTATGGAAGCGTATTTTTGGGGCGGGTCCGTGTGACTCTTAAAGTGTGAATACATCAGCAATTAATCTATAGGTAAGTCTAGGTAGGTACATCGTTCCACAAAGTGGATCAGGCACGCGGTTGCACTGCGCGTTTTTATGTCAAGTACCACTCGGCCTTCGTTTTAACAGCGACTACTTTTTAACCCTCGGCCTGCCCTCTAAAGGGCAGTTACGAGTTTGGAGCATATATCTTCAGTCAGCCCTTGCAGGCAATGGACCAGGCATTCTTAGACTCCGTTAACCCTTTACCTACGGGGACTTTGAACACCCAGTCACCTCTCAATACGGGCATGTATTGGCGAGAGTCAGCAGTTTGACATAATTTCACTTACTTGTAACTTTTGAAGTACTACAGCTACGTGCTTGAAATTTCACACACACATTAAGTAGAATATGTTTAGTTAATAACTAATCACTTGGTGTATTTATATTCACTAATATTTCTTATTTCACGCTTAATATTAATCACTAAGAAATTGAAAAAAATTAAATTACTATTAGCGAATTACTCAAGATTAAGTTTTAAAGTATTAGTTTATTATATATGTAACACAACTAAATACTTAAATGATGATAATTATTGAAATATTGCAAAAAATCAATTACTTAAAATGTTGCATAGAAACAAATCTCTGCTACTGACGAAAAATAGTGATGTGCGCATATCGATACAACTGTCGATATTTCTGTAAGTACGGGATAGAAGCTCAGCAAGTTATGTTTTTAGTAAAAAAAATATTATATTCCAATTTTGCAACTATTTGGACAAAGAAAAGTCAAAAAACTAAAAATAACATTCAAAACACCCACACGTCTCACTCCTACAACAAGTCGATGAAATATAAAACAACACTAGGACCGCCATATTGAGTTCAATTATTTGCGCTTCTGCAGTACGGGTGTCAACCCCAGTTGACAGCAAAAAAGCGGTAATTTTAAAAATATGTTTATGTCAGAGCCATCTACCGAAACATTATGATATATTTTTCTTTGCACCTATATTAATCCCAATGCATAATGTGACCGCTATTACCAAGACACAAGGTCTCGTTTTGTTTAAAAAAAATATTGAACATGAACATATCTTCGATCAACTATAGTTGACACCCGTACTGCAGCGGTGTTGCCTTACTGGCAACTCTGGTTGACACCCGTTGGTAAAGGGTTAAGCCAGCAATCTCGTAGTTTGGAGACAAGTCCTTGGAATTATTCCAACGAGAGTTGTTGAGCTAAGAAACACCGGGGTATTAGAAACACTTGAAATTTTGCGGAATTAGTTGAGCCAACAGTAGAAGAAAACTAATATGTGTCGTTTTATTTCAAGCCGTGTGTTTACAGAAGCTCTGCACCGCTTTGAGACAAGCCTTAATTCCAGTACGACGCCATAATAATTAAATGTCTAAAATCGAGCTAAAATACTGCTCAAAATTCAAGCTCCTCTGAAACAGATTATTCCTTTGATGGGCCAATATGGCGCCGATAAGGCCAGTGATCTGCCTTTAATCCCCGTAGCAGCGAAGTAATTTAAAAAAATAACATTAGCAATTCAGATTGAGTTCGGAGGCATTACTACGAGTAAGTGTCAAAGTGGAAAAAGTGTGGCAAATTGACTTTGGCATCGTGATTTGTCTGAACAAGGGTTTATTAAGGACTTTGTTGAACTATTTTATGTACGTAATATCTATATAGAACTATACAGGCAGGAGTTCTTGCATTACTACGCATCTAAGTAGGTACTTAATATACTTATGTAGATTAATTTTTAATTGTTAACAAGCAGAAACGTCTGCGATCGATGCTATTAAGCTTAGAATAAATTTAAAAGTGGAAAAATTACAGCCTTGGGTGAGACTTGAACTCACGGCCTCTGGATCGATACTCCAGCGCTATGCCAACTGAGCCACCAAGAACTCATCCATAGTCAGCAAATCTTCCCACTATATGGGTCTAGGGGACCCTAGCGACATCTACCGTAAGAGCCGTACCGTTACCGTACTTATGTAGGTTATTGTATAAACCGTCTGTGATTATGAATAACATCTTATGTATTTGTTGTTTTCTGTTTTCGTTGTGAACCACCCAAATTTTATCTGGAAGATGCCGATCCTTAGCGATAAGACCAACTTTTGTGTACCAGTTTTTATTGTAGGACCTTAAACTGTGGGAAAATTATAACGGTTTAATCAAAACGTTTGTTTTGTTGTATTAAAGATGCAGAAAAGCGTGTAAAAGGATAAACATCATTCAGAATTTTAAACACTAACAAGTATTCTGCTCATTCCTTAAAATCACTAAAATATTCTAAAAGCAACTCTATGCATGTCAAAATAGTTGAAACCATCGTCAATCAAACATAATGCGTTTTAGACTGAGAGTAACCGAGACAGAGTTTCGCCATACATATATGCTATAAATCCACATTACACGCAAATTAACTGGGGTGCTTTATGCCGTTATTCACAAGCCTTGTCTTAAATATCTGAAGGTCTTAAATACCGCCATGATTTCCTTGTGTAAATTCTAGCGAGTAGAGTTCTCAGGTGTACCAGTAAAAGCCTTTCTGGATTTACTTTTCCTCGAAGGTGTTATATCGAGCGCTGGCCTGGCAACGCTCGGGTAAGCCACAGTGACTTAGTCACTAAATGCGTTTTGAGGATCTTGGAGCTCAAATTAAGTTGGTTTTATCTGAATCAAATGCTCACCTACAAATTGGACTAACAGCCTGAAGACTGATAATATGTTAAAGTAGGCTGTTTTAGTAGAAATTTGTTCGTCTCCGTTGTTTAAATTTTAATAGTAATAAGTTAATTATGTATAACATGAAACAGTTTTAGAACAGGGGAATGTTATAACAGAAGGCAAACTTGTTGTAAAAAGAAGTTTTGCTTTTCGGAATGAGTAAATTTAATCATAGAATATAAAAGTCGTGGAGGCATGATTTCGATAAAGCCTAAAGAAGAGATAAACAAGTAAAAAGGTGTTATTATCATTAATAGGGTATATAGGTGCTAAAGCGAAACACAAAAAAATCGAGTGGTATGGCTATATCGACTAGGTAAAGTAATATCGTCTGCAATAATAAGGTTTATGGAAAGCTTTAACTGCTAGGTGTTACGAATTTAGAAGAATTGCGTAATAGATAGGTCTGCTGCAGTGTTGCGCCGCGACATTCCTATCAACTGCATTGCTACCGCAAATGTCATAATCATCATCATCATAATCATAAATTATATATTCGTAAAAACATAGGTACAAAAATTTGGTCTTATAAATAAACATGTTGTGGAACACTATGTTTTGCCTTTAGGCTTACGATTGGTTTATAATGCATGCTTATCATGCATAATTATATTATAAGTTACAATTCATGGATATATAAATTGATCAAACTACAAGAATTTTATGCATATAATGACTAAGTAACATTAAAATAATTTAAAATTACAGAGATAATGCATATTTGAATGTCAAGGAGAGATCAATATAAAATTTCAATAGAATTAATGTATTTGTCAACGCAATAAATTATAAATCAATATCATTTAGAAATTGTTATACACTATAATAACATTTTTTAACTAAGCAATTTCAGCTCTTTCTTGAATTTTCCAAGTTTTAAATCTTTTACATTGTTTGGAATTTTGTTGAATATTTGTGGTGCCATTCCCAATATACTTTTCCGTACTAAGGCGGTTTTACAATTTTTATTGTCAAAAATACCTAACGTTTTTTTCTTTTAAAAAATTGCTTCCATCAAATTTATGGTGATTTTGCCGGGTCTATATTGTTTCCCATATAGTTTTAAGTCATAATGTATTGTGTGTCCACATTTTCGTTAGTCATAATTTGTTTTTTTTCAGAAACGCGTAACTTTTCAGGATTGCCATAAAACAAACCTAACCTAAGCTAACCTATCTATAGGATAACCTGAGGAAAATCCTGAAAAGTTAACGGTTACAGAATTATGACTAATGATAATATGACAATCATTACATTATGACTTTCAATAATTATGTCAAACAAAGGGACCCCGATTTTGGCAATATCAGAAGAGTGCTATAAATGTGATGTTCCACGGGTAAAGGTACCTTATGGTGGTTGGAACTTACACTATTATTACCGACGCTCCAATACTAATACCATGCTACGTAGGTACCTTCTCCTGTGGAACGTCACAAATAGTTAAACGCGTTTTAAGATTTATTCTTCATTAGCTGCACAATTCCACGTTAGTTCGCTTCATATTAAACTAACATTATTACACCTTAAACAACATTAATCCGTACCTAACTTAATCGAATCAAGTCTAACAATGTACATTACTGCAGAAACCGGGAAAACCGGCTTACATATTACACATGAGGATATTATACATGAGGGCTGAGCGTGGCTAAGTCGGATAGGCATATGATATTATAGTTGTTTTTTCAAACATCCAATGAAATAAAACAACAACAAACAGTAAAATGAAATTAGACAATAAAATAAAACTATGAAAACGGATTATATCGCGTATATTGAATTTATAATATACGCGATATCATCCGTTTTCATAGTTTTATTTCATGAGTAACTATCGCGGTAACCGAAGACAATATTATAGACAATAAAAGTTTTTCAATTTTCCCACGGAAATGTTTTTTTTTTTCAGACAAATTTTGTCTGTGCTATTGATATCACGCTTTTAAGGGTATCACACACTAGCTACAATTAACAAGGAATCTGAATTTCTATGATTATTCAATGGTACTCTAGATCAATAGACATGACGACAATATTTCATTGCGTGTTTGAGAAAATGAAGTTTGCTTCTGTCAGCCACTGACACTCGTTAGGTGTTCCCACACCTAACGAGTCATCGATATCAAGCCCCTAATGGAGTAGGTACAATTGAATAGCCGAATCAATATTTGGTGTTTGCGGTCACTCGAATCCGCCGCGCCTATAGCATAAATAGTGTTTTCATTATCTAATGGGTCAACACTGGTTCTGAAAATGCGACAAGTGTAACAAGACAAAGAAAACCGAAAGTTAACGGTAAGAAATATTACTTACACGCATCTCTAACTAAGGGGACACAGAACTTTGCGCGACACGTCACTACAGCTAATTAGACAGTTGGATATCAAGTATCAAGCTAACTCGGTTATTTTTATTATCACTGTCACTGTCACTAACAATTGTTTTTTTTTTCATAAAGATAGCACGTGCAGCAAAGAAATATCGGGAACACACAAAGTTACACGTAGGAAATACTCCGTTGTTAATTGTGTTGATAGGTGATTTCCTTTGTTTATTTTACCAACTATATCCTTTTACTGTATGACATATAGAATTGTTTGTTTAAAATTGAACTTGAATAGCTGTCAATAGTAGAATTTATAACGGCCATAATATGGAATAACATGCGGTAAAGGGATATCTGATGCATTTTCAGCAGCAAACATCGACTTCGTTAGACAGTGGACATTACATTTTGTTCATTAAATTCCTGCAATTATGTCACTGCATTTTATCATACTCGTTATTAGCAAATATTATATAAGGAATATTGTAGGAATATAATAATTATGATATAAGACCAGTCACACGTACCACGGTTTAGGGCGATTACAGTCCTCGCGCACGTCTCCTTTTTACAGCTGCCACGTGTGCGGCGGTGCTTACGTTATATTATTCATACAGCACGCAATAGCGAATCGTGCTGCTTGAAACTAAAAAGTTGTAAGTGTATAAACATTAACTAGAGGTCTACAGCCTCTCGACCCCCATGACTCCGCCTAAAATCTAAATCGACATAAATATTATACTTTGCTTAATTTTGGGACAGGTAGATCTGTGTAAGTCCTCAAATAGTTATTTTAGTGCTTAAATAACAATTACCAATCTAACTTTTCATTGGTTCACGGCTCCGAACGGTTCTATCAAAAATATCAAATAATGCGGCTGAAACTCATGAAAGGAACCAATTAGGCGCCGTCGTGAGCTCATTACACATCAAAGCGTTGATACTATTGGACTAATGTAGAGGCGCCCAATTGTATCGACAGGTATTAGGAATTAGGCCGGTATTAGAGGCACAGGGCGGTTACTTCAAGCAAATACAACTCTGCAAGCAGATGGTCCCTAAGACGGTCTTCGCATTGCTTACATTGCTTCATATGCTATATACGTGTATAGCGCTGTCTCGCTCACATACCACGAATATAATTAAAGTTTGTCAAACATAGACAGAGAGAATCATACTATCTTTAATATTGCTATATAATCCGTTTTCATGGTTTTATTTCATACTATCTTTGTCTTACACTAGTACTAGCGCCAAAAAGAAAGTGATGAGTATAATTTTCCTGGTTGTTACTGACTGACAAATTGGTTTAACCAACTATATGTCACTTTTCCCTAATCGAATTTACCCTTATCAACGAGCAAGTCTGTCGATCATAGGTGTCATGATCATAGGACTGTGTCTTACCCGCACTAGTTACAATTTTGCCATAATTACGCTTAATAATTACGCATAATAAAATTGTACTTAAGTATTTACGTAACCTTTATTTTTACTGTTAGTATTATTAACAGTTTTATATTATAGATAAGCTTTGACATGTACCTATAAAACTTTGAGTTGTATAAAATTTAGTTTTTTTTTGTATAGTTTTTAGGGTTCCGTACCCAAAGGATAAAAACGGGACCCTATTACTAAGACTCCGCTGTCCGTCTGTCCGTCCGTCTGTCCGTCTGTCCGTCTGTCCGTCTGTCCGTCTGTCTGTCTGTCCCCAGGCTGTATCTCATGAACCGTGATAGCTAGAAAGTTGAACTTTTCACAGATGATGTATTTCTGTTGCCGCTATAACAACAAATACTAAAAACAGAATAATATTTAAATGGGGCTCCCATACAACAAACGTGTTTTTTTTTTGCTGTTTTTTTCCGTAATGGTACGGAACCCTTCGTGTGCGAGTCCGACTCGCACTTGGCCGGTTTTTTAAATTTATAAATCGTGATAGCATTGTGCGAAATTGCGCGCAGTTTGATATAGGTATTGTTTATTTAATTTCTATCTGTGAGTACCTGTAATTGGCTTTGTATTGTTACCTAAATAAGCATAATGTTTTTGTAGCTGTTGGTACTCCTTAAATAATAAAATAAAATAAATAAATAAATAAAATAATTTGACATAATATTATTGACTTATTATAAAGTTGGCACTATTGCCTGC
This sequence comes from Cydia strobilella, assembly GCF_947568885.1. Classification (NCBI taxonomy): domain Eukaryota; kingdom Metazoa; phylum Arthropoda; class Insecta; order Lepidoptera; family Tortricidae; genus Cydia; species Cydia strobilella. The sequence goes on from NC_086045.1 coordinate 7,016,883, forward strand.
TGACGTCAATTGCTCCATTAATTAAAACGAGACGCCATCTTCTAGTTTGACTTCTCCTTCTCTACTACTCTTTACTCTAAACAAATTATAAACTGAAATACTAAATAGATTATCATACACTAAAGAAAAAGTGACCAAGTCCACCGGTGGCCGAGGCGGGAATCGAACCCGCTATGACCCTGACCATGTGGCTTGGAGGTAATGGTTTTAGGCGCGTACCTAAGCTGAAGAGGCCAGTTCGTTTCCGGCGTCGGCCACTTGCAGCTTAGAATTTTGAAAAAAAAAATACTATTACCATAATAATCAGCTTGTGCAGATATTCAAACAAAGTATACCTGAAACAGAAGACAGCGTTAGTAATATCAGTACCTACAAGATTAAAATTTGATAAAAGTTCAAGCGCTTGTCAAACTTAATTTGTGGGTCTCCGGTAAGGGTCTCCGGCAAGCTCGGTTCTCCATACAAACGTAGTTACGCTCTCATTTTAAAACGACTAGCTAGATTTCTCTGAAACTTTGTACTTACAATAGGATAAGGTATATCTATATCTGTAATTAGTTTATGTAGCTTCACATACCATAGTTAAAAAAATACAGCGAATATAAGTTTTTCATACAAAACTTGTTTTTGCTCTATTTCGTTTGTTTTATAAACTAGAGCTATATAAACTAATTTCGGACCTAGATATACCTCATGTCATTGTATGTGCAAAGTTTAATAACAATCCAACACGTAGTTTTAAAATGAGAGCGGAACTACGTTATTTATGTACAGTCAGCTGCACAGAAAGGGTACCACTCCTGCATAGAAGTTTGTATGCATGTACAACTCCGATTGGATCGACGGTCAAGTGCAATAGGCTGGATGACAAGTTTATATAGTTAGACCAAGATAAGTCTGCAGCGATTTTGATAGCACACGCAGTGCAAGAGTGTTATTTTAAACATCAAACTTCTATGAAATTATGACGTATAATATGCGGATTTCGAAAATAGAAAATCCGTAGACAATAATAAGTTTAGTCTTTGATATGAAACAATGTTTATTTTAACAAAGACAAAACAAAAGAAGCCCACCTCCAGTTGTTACAGCGACGTTTTAGTAACACCTAAGAAGAAACCTTTCAAATGAGGTCGTTTGAAAAATAAGCAAATGATGTTTTCTTTTGTGAGAAGTTATTTGCCTAACACCTGCCTGTGTTTGGGTTTCGGAGATTATTTAATTATAAAATATCATCATCATCACAACTTAAGAGCTTTGCTCTTGTCGGTGGAGTAATTGCCAATCCTTTCTTTCCTGAGCCAGTCTTTTGATTTGCTCGTACGATGCATTATATTTTACTTGGCTCAGATTCTAGCTTTCCACTGCCTCTGCCTGCTGCCACTGCCAAGACAAGACAAGACAAGACAAGAGACGCCACACCCAGCCAGGAACATGCCTGCTCCGGACTAGCCGGCATACCAGGGGACTGTTATAAAATATAATAACATCAAACCATAAATAACCTAACAAAACATTCATAGTAACTATAATTATTTAAAACATGAAATAAGACTAAACCACTTATAAGATTTAACTCACGTGTTTTAAGTCTCTCGCGCGATATGTTTCGGATAGCCTAAAGTCTGTTTTTTTTTATTATGTAGACTAAAATGACAACCATAAATGTCAAACATAGAAATAATGCGACCGCTTAAAACAAACAGTGCTGATCTTTGATTTCGGTTTGTGAATAACCGATAAATATTAAATTAGAAACTCACGTTGGTTTCCACGCGGAATATTTTAAAATTATAAACTGTACGGAGGAGCTGTTACACCTGACAGCTACGCCATCTTTTTTTTTAATATTAAATTAATTTTAGATTCAAAATAAACAATAAATGAAATCTACTCGCTATGCATGATAGGAAACAAACAATAAATGAAATCCACTCACTGCTGATCTACTCAAACATTAAAAAAATTACATTGACGTATCGCCGCCATTTTGGTATTTTTGGTTTACGTATTCGACATTCGTTACTTTACTCGTATAGTAATCGGATGTATTCAGTGCGTTTTCTCTCGTCTTCATCAACAAATATAAGTACCTCCCAATAGTTTATTTTCGGTTAGTACCGGTTGTAGCACATCACTATTTATAAGACGTAAAAAACTAGCAACACATGAAATGTCATTTTAGTCTACATAATAATAAAATTGACTAGGTCTCCATTTTAATATATGAAACCCACCTTTTTCTTGTGGGTCTCTAGTGCTTGAAAATGGAGACCCAGGCTCTCCGAAACATGTCACGATAACTAACAACACGTGAATCAAACGACAAAATTAGTTTAATGTTAATATGACTCACGACGGTTTCAGTTCAATTAATTAATATGTTATGGAGGTGAAAAACAGGTTAGGATGACTGTGATTTATTCAATAGCATCAACATCAGGTTACTTTACACACAGGTAACATACCTTCATTGTTCTTGAGTGTTCAACATGGTTTGATCTTATTATTTCTCATCATCATGCTTAGACACATAGGTACTCAGAAAGAAAGTGACAATACCGCGACTATTCGTGGAATGGGACAGTGACATTTATCCGAATATTCATGGACGCATCGCACAAAGATCACAGTTCAAATATACTTTATTCATGTAGGCCTACCAACAAGTACTTATACTTATGATGAATGGTGAATAATATATATATATATATATATATATATATATATATATATATATATATATATATATATATATATTATTTTAAGCTAATTATCAGAGCAATTTATTGATGGTAATATTATTTTATAATAATATATTTAGTTATTATATAGATCAAGTACACACACACACACATACACACAAATGTAGATAAAATTGTATTAGCTTAAGTTTTCTTTCCGTTTTTGTTAACCTACAACTTGTTGCTACGGAGGATCGGGGCTCCCTGATACAGGTATAATATTATACTTAATAGGAAGATTAGGAAGTCCCAACCTGCTACCCTGTAATGTAACATTTCATATAACGTAATAAAATCTTTTCATTTTATTTTTCATCAAATTAATTACTAAGAATTTCACAAAAAGATCGTTAAAGATAAAAAAACATATTAAAAATGATAGTCTAATGTTACTAGATTAAATCTAAATGTCAAAAAAAAACAACAAAAAAGTACATACATTGGATTATCCATTTCACAGACACTTAAAACTAATATATTGAAGCAAACCCAAAACAACTTTCAGACAGTGAGCCTAACAGAAAACTAACAAACCCATCGCTCAAGAACGAAATCGAAGCTCACACAAAAGAGTTATTCATAATTAAAAACCTAATCAGGCCAAATGCTATTTACATTACTTGTTCCCGGTAATTAAATATGCCACGCCAAAAATTAACAACTGCATTGCGCTTAATGCCCCGCTATTGCCCGACAAGTCGACACCGATGGCTAAAAGACAACAGCGAAAAGCGGATTATAAGATATATATATTACTTAATTCAAAAACTGCCTGGTATAACTGTGGGTAATTCGTTGTTATCATATAAAATGCTATTAAAATTAAATAATCTGCTGAAATACATGTCATTATCTAGACACCAGTTTTCGAATTTTTCTGTTGTTTGTGTATTAAGATTATCTTACCAAATTTTAGCTTCCTACGATTTCAGGAAGTACCCTAAAGGTTTTGTTGATCATCAGTGTCTGAGTGAGTGAGAGTGACGAAATCGGTTTTTTTTAGATATGAATAAAATCTAAAGTATAAGAGCTATGTAATTGAAAATTTTTGTGCTTAATAAGTCCACTAATGACATCATATCCCGAGAATTTCTGGTATTATCCAAACCCAAAGCGTTTCGAGAAAAGGTAGGTAGTGCCCTTACGCTTGCTTTTAAACTCCTTTAAGTTTTTAGCTTTACAGTTTACAGCTCGCTTTAAAATGCAATGAATTGAAGTTCACAATGACTAATTACAGACCTAGATATACCGTATCCTATTGTAAGTACAATGTTTCAGAGCAATCTACCTAGTCGTTTTAAAATGAGAGCGTAACTACATTTGTATGGAGAACCGAGCTTGCCGGGGACTTAGTACAATATGTAATGAAATTTAAAAAAAACTTAAGCAACTAGTTTACTTATTACTAAAATTACGATAAGTTACCACCGTAAATTATAGGTAATTTTCTACGTGAAAGTTCTCAGGTAAAATTTCTAACAAAATAAATAATTTAAGTTTTGTCGATGATATAATTAGGACTGTTCATTTTCTTATGTTATATTTTGAAATAATTTCAAGATTTGAGGTTTTCTAACTGTTTCTGACATTTGCTGCGATATTAATAATCGACGATTGAAGATGTTTCAACAAATATACTTATGACCTCAGTTTGACCTTTCTCGTGGGCTGAATTTGTAAAGTCGTCTGAAAGAAAATCAAGAAAGAAAGTTCCGGAACCATAGTATTTCACTATTTATTCGACACTCACGTAATTGTCAAAGTCATCATTGTCATAATTTAATTTTTCAGTTAATCCGCTGCTTTGTTACGATTTGATTTATAATTAAGTAGATTTGATTGCTTAATATATCAAATACCTTGTTCTTACGTGTGGTAATGATTTACGATAACAAACATAATGTTACACACACTATTGCTTTGAGCATCACATCGATGTAAGTATAAAATAAATCTGTTTTACCATATTTCGGGACCATGGGGTGTCGGACCTTTGAGAGGCATGCGTGGGGCCGAAGCCAACAGCACAGAGTCCCTTTAAGACAAATTCATCTAAAAGCAAGGCGCAACACGTGGCGGATACCATCCCTAAGCGCACAATGTTATGATACATCCGGAGATGGTCCCCGCCAGGTGCAAAGACTATTGCAGTGCAGCACTTTTGTATAATTCGAATTTGTTATTTAATATACTCTTTCTCGAAAATGATGGTCAGTTAAAAAAAAAACTTTGCCGGTTAAAAAAATAGGTCGCGAAGTGAGTTTGTGTTCAGTAAAAATTCAAAAGTTAAAAGCTTTGCAGTCTCGATTTCGCGACAGCAATGTTGTATGCAACATTGCTGTCGCGAATTTTCACATTTTCACTTTTCATGCTCGTAAAGTTCGACTTTAAGTCGTGCGTAGACATAAAGCTGCTTATTATGTTCTAGAGCATAATGTAAAATCATCTATTACGACCCTTATTGGCTTAGCAATAAAGTCCAAAATCTGCCATACCAAATGCCAGCCCTGCCGGCGGCGCGCCCCCGACCCCGACCGGCTTAAATACCCCTAGTCTTGAATAAATACGGTAAAATAATCTACAATGGCTACAATATTGGATATTTTTGTATAAATATTTTACTCACAATCGCAGTGAAAAGTAGAGTGTATAACTCAGGCATAAATGTCCATCAGGCAAAAATGGATCGCTATATTCCCTTGTTGTACAATCTACTATATTTGTCGAGTTCCAAAACTTTAAAAAAAAGTTGAAATGGCCATATCAAATGAAGGCATATGTCCATTAAACAACCAAACAGATTATCAGTATTTATTTTTATAATGTTGGTACCACGACTATTTACCTGTCTCTGTCTCAAATAGGTTGGCGTGTTGTTGGCAGAAAAATACACTTAAAAAAAATAAACAACGACATTTAAATTTTAACCTGAAAGTGTTTATTTTTAATAAAATTAATATTCAACTACCACTTGTTTTCTTGAGAAAAGCACTTCGATCTTGCAAATCAGGTTAAATGCGTTTTTCTCAGAGACCGTTTGAGGTAGATACCAAAAATTTGAAACAATAGCAATTACCACCACTAATATCGTAAAGAAGTCAAAACTGCTTATTTCTTATTTTAGGAGGAAATTTAGGGGGTTGAGAGGGGTAACCAAATTTTTTTTTATTTGTAAGAATCGTGTGGGGTACCATAAGAAAGCTTACAAAAAATTGAGTCGATGGGCTGATTTTGACTTCATTTTAGACTGCAGCAGTTTCGATAAAAAATGCATTTAAAGTTGCAAGTTTTTATACAAAGAAATTCGCCTCTGTCCTGGTAATTTTCTGATTACCTCCTACCGAGACTTACTATTTCTATACCAAGTTTCATCTCAATCAGCTCAGCGGTTTGAGAGCGAAGAGGTAACAGTAACAGATAGACAAAGTTATTATCGCATAATATTAGTAGCGTGATAGATATTTTTGAAAATTTATTTGAAAATGAACCGTAGACATAACCATTATAATAATTATTGGACTCTTTCTATTATTTCTTAATTTGTTTTCATTTGTGATGCTATAAAGAATATTTTATTTACTTACCACTTTATTCATATAACTTTACAAGCCTCAATCAGCTTTCCATTTTTAACAACGAAAATAATTCGGAGCTGATGTGTTTACATTGACTGCAGCGCCATCTCCTTTAACTTATCCTCAATTAGTTAATTTATGTTTTATCCCTTTCTTACAAATACATAAGCCTAATTGAGGCTTATAGACTGTAGTTCCTTTATGAATAACGCTATAACTTAATATAGTATGGCGAATACATACCTAAGATATATTGTATTATACATTGTACATAGCTAACTGTACTTACCATTAGTGTTCATTAGTTACGAAGCCAGGAACATTTTGAACATCTACACGAATGAAACTTGTACATCAAACGGACTTTGAGAAATAGGACTGAGTTGTGACAGACCAAAGACGAGGGAACAGACTGACAGACAAGTGACTGATGTTTAGGTTGTTTTTCTGCATCTACGTTGCGGTACTAATAAGTAATAGGTGGGTATAGGGTCGGGTAGGTAAGTACAACGTTTTTCATTTAACTTTTTATTGGTCCTAAAATTACATAATATTCTATTGTTTGTATCATAATGCCTGTTAAACTTCTAATAAGCCATAAATATTGAAGTAAGTAATTAACGAGTATTAATCGTGCTATTTTAGACTACTTTATCAGTTACTATTCCGTATAAAGTGCCTGATACAAATCTCATGAGCGCGGATTTGAAAAATAATTCTGCGGACTTTTTTTTTTCAACTCCGGGAAACTTTTCGTAGCACTAATTTCAATTGAATCTAAAAACCTACTCGTGTGTAGTTAACTCTCCTAACATTGTAAGTCGGCAAAAAGAGCCTCTAAAACTTCTAGAACTTTTAAACTTCTTTTACAACTGAAAACACGGAACCCCTTACAATGTGGTACCCATTACGAGGTTCCTATAACTGTAATAAAATGTGGTCGCATACTAACTGTGACAAGGTTCCCGTAACGAGGTCGCGGTCGGGTGTTAGGACTTTTTTACGATAACCGTATATCAAATAATAAACCGTGTTCGCAGTTGCCACTCTTGTAGATCCATATTCGACTTTAATAAGTTTGTGTAGTGTTGAATGTTTGATTTACGTTATATTTACACTGAAGTGATATATTATAAGTTATTATAGTAATATAATCTCTGTACTCTGATTTTAGTAAGGTCAGATGGGGTAAGAGAAACATAGTTTATTTTGCACGGGACAAGAGAAACCGTATGAGGTATAGTTACATTTTTTAAGCTGATCGTTTAGGACTATGGGAGCTCATAGTCCTAAACGGTCAGCTTAAAAAAAAAATCAACTCTACTTAATACTTTCTACGTAAGTAATGTTTAAGGAAATTTTGTTTAAAGGTACCTAGTTAGTTATGTATTAGTGTTATTTTTAGTATTATCAATTAATTTAGTTTTTAATTATCTTTAAGTATCTCTAACTGTTAATTTTCCTACAAGCGTTTCTCTTGTCCCATAGTTTCTCTTATGTCACCTAACCTTATTTGATATTATTCTGATATAAATCTTTTTTTAAATTAAAAATAAGTTTTTTCAGTTGTACTGCACAGTGTAATTTCTATCCTCGAATCATAGTGTGTATAGTGTAGCGAATTTTGAAATAAACATTTGTATTTGTATTTTGTATTTTGTATAACACTATTTCTGTTGTGATGGAGGCACATTTTTTACCACAGACTATTTTCTTATACCGGGTGGGGCCTGTGGCCTGTAACACGAACAAATAATTAAAACATAGATTGTACTCCTCAAACGATCACACTTTTGTTAAATAACTTTCAAAAATTATGTAGTCTTTAGACTTCCAATTTTTCATACAAATTAAATACTATCTTCAATGTACGCCATCATCATCACGTCTCACATACCATAATCGCAATTCTATTCAATTCAATTATTTATTTTAAATCATTTGATCCATATTGTGTTAGTAGGTAAAACTAAAATTAAAATTAATTAAGGTTAGTGACATATTGCGTCTTAGAATAAACTTTAAAGTGTGCTAAAAATCAAAACACAAGTTATTTTTAAAGTTGCTGAACAAATATGTGGTATTTTCTATAAAAAGGGACCTTATTGTCGATGGCGCTTACGCCATTATAAACGATGCTCCGATATAAATACAATGCCGCGCGATGTTGTGCGGCGTAAGCGCCATCGACAATAAGGTCCCTTTTCATAGAAAATGCCCCATATTGTGGTCATTGTACCTATATATTCACCTACGTTTAATTTATACCGAAAATAATACTTAATACCGAATTGTCTAGGAAGGGTGCTGTTTTTGCGGAGTAAGGTTCATTTCAAAGCAGTTGCGTCGGAGACTGAACCGATTCCTTCCTCCGGTAACACGATCTCCATCTGATTTCCCGAGACGTGAGTCGAGATACAATAAAGGAGGTTCCGTCACAGAATTAGAATCATTATCATTATTATTTATTATTAGAATCGTTATGTTATGTTACTATTACGTTATGTATTTAATGAAAAGCTTCCCTTAGAAAGGAACGCTATAAAAATGTCCTTTCTCAATATTTGTGAATGTAAAGGAGTTCGCCAATGATAGCGACAGAAGTTTTCTGTATAGGTATATATTATGTTTAGCACGCTGTATATGTTGTGACTGTGAAAAAGAAGAACAAAACAATTTACAGCTAAGGCAAGGATCTCTGAAAAGACCCTCCGCCTCGGGCTATAAATTAAGTTAACAGTACGAAAACTTTATCTACATATATAGAATAGTTCCGACAAGGGAGAGCGCTGCAATTTGTCACGTTTCTGTTTCTGCGTGTGTGTTCTTTAATAATATTTAGGGTTTTGTGACTAAGGTTAAGATACGTTAATTAGCATCGTTGTTAAGATATAAAGTACACAACAGTAGAAAATTCGATTACAATACATACAAGAAAAAAAAAACAATTTGACGCGGAATATTTTATTTTCGTATAGTTTTGTCGTAGGAAACAATTAAGATTGCCCTTAGGCATTAAATCCGCCATTTGTACTTTATTCTTACCCTGAAATCAAATCTGCTGTTCCATAGAAAACATTGACAATAAATTATGATTCGCTAAAATTTATATATTTTTTGCGTTTTCGAGGTTGCTCCATAGTAAAAGTTGTTCAGTATGACCTACATAATAAGGTACATAATCACCCCTCAGAGTGCGGTCAGACGTAACAAAATAATAAATAAATAAAAATGTTTATTGAGTTCGCACAAACAAACGTAATTATAACCGGGCTGGTGCCTCTTTTTAAGCGTACATGACACTTCTGTCAAGAGACACCGCTCTCCCGTAGGTGGTGGTGGTGGTAAAATAAAGTTTAATACAAGTAGGTAAATAGATAAATGAATTGATTGTTGAGATAATGGAATGCTTTTTTTTTACTTGTTTGTTTGTGTATTAAGTAAGTTCCGTAACCCTATCGTGTCTTCCCGGTTCATGGCAATTGTATATCATATAATTTTTAAGCAACAATTTGCACATTCTAGATTAAAGTTCCTTCCCTGGACGATTGTTCGTTTCAGATTATTCATATTAAATGTAATCTTAAAATTTGTATTATGATATCATCTATGTATATTTAGGGATCAGACTTCTAGTAGGTAGTTTTCACTTCGATCGAGTAGACATGCTTAAGAAACGCCAAGGCGGGAATAACATATTGTATCAATCAATCTTGCCACAGGCGTGGCGATAGCATCGGGGCGCGGCGACATACTTAATGTCTCTTTGTACCACCTAATGGCTGCCGAATAACAAATTGATATATAATTATGTTACCGTGGCCCTATTAGAGTTAACCGGGCTTTCATAATTTACCGTAAAAGGATGTTTTTAGGAGCTGGCCCTAAACGTTTTCTCTCGCTTAAAGTCTGCATCTCATCACGGTGAGAAAGATACTATATAGACTACTATTACCTAAGTCAATTTTTTTAAGTTGCAACGTTCTAATGTCTAAACATATTTAAGCCTTTAAATTGTATGATACCCTAGTAATCTCCGACACGACAATTTAAAATGGCTAAATATGAAGGCGACAATCCCTGACTTTACGACGATAATGCCTCCCTTTAAGCTTAAGTACATTCCCATAGCTCACGAGCACCAGTGTAAGTATGATGCCCCATCACCCATAATTGTTACGGACCTGGAGATCTCAAATGTACTGGGTTACTGATTCGTTGAGTTACTGATTCGTTTGGTAAGCGAGGGATACAGGGCATATAAATTGTCCCGCTCGGTTAGGTCCATGAATTAATTAGGGCAGTGGAGGAATCTTAAGATTAAGTTACGAGTGATTTATTTACTAACGAAAATAATGAAATTCATTAATACAATTTTGTACAATGGGGTTCGTAGCAATCTTTAGATATAATACTATAAAATAATAATACAGGCTAATATTTTTAATAGACATTTTTGAGGTACGGAATCCGCAGACAATATAATGTATATTAAGGAGTAACTAAAAGGACTGAAGACAGAGTGAAGAAAAAACCCCTATTATAAATCGTTTTCCAATTACTATTTACGAACCACACAAATAAGCCCGACTTTAGTCCCCTAGTCCGTAAAATTAGGTTGTTTTTTCTATGCAGGCCCGGTTTCGGGTGCTGAAAGAGTCCATTTAAGGTTAACGATGTCTTATTAGCGATAACGGCACGATTGTTATTCATGTTCTTTTGTCAACGAAATGAAATAGAAATGAATTAAGAGCTTTTTTAATTGGATCAAAATGCTTTTTGGGGCACCTTCAGCCCTTTGTGGATTTTTTTGTTTATTTTATCGCGTTCACAAATTGAGAACCTCCTTAACTTCTTCTTTGTGATATTTTTGACACAATAAATTGTGCGCTTCATGTTTTTTTATTGTTGCCACGTTATAATCATTCATTTATTACGATTCAGTTTTAACTGTTTACTTTCTTTACAGTTTTTACACGACTGCCCAAACAAGAAGTGTATTGTTTTCATGGTTCATATTTTTATGTGAGTTTTTAGGCTTTATGAATAAGAAATTATTTATGTTAAATATAACACATTTAATTATTAAACATGAAATAGTTACCTATTGATAATTTCCAAACCTTTCTAACTTCTATTAATCTGGCTTCCCAATTCCCAATACCTAAACAGACGAGTCTCAGGTACCAAATAGTTAAAATATTAAGGGAATTTCTAATTCAAACATTCGCCGCGTGAAATGTAAATGAAGGACTCGGTACATTGAACAAAGACTGGGTTTATCAAAATGTTCAACCCTAGCAGAGCTTACTTCGGCTTCAATTGTAATCCACTCCAGGGTTGGCACTGACTGAGTCAACAAGATAGCAGACCCCATTCGAAGGTAAGTAAACATGTAACTCATACAAGGCTGAGACAACCCTGCCGTCGCTTAGGTAATTGTTAGGGTTCGGCTATTTCAGTGTTTTTGGAGTTTAAACTAGGAAGGGGTAAAAAGAGATTTGAAATACAAAACTGTGCTTTGATCATCAAATCATTCAATTCCCTCACTCTATCTTGGACGACATGTCTACATGGCCTAGTGGGTAGTGACCCTGCCTATGAAGCCGATGGTCCTGGGTTCAAATCCTGGTAAGGGCATTTATTTTGTGTGATGAGCACGGATATTTGTTTCTGAGTGATGGGTGTTTTCTGTATTTATATATTATATGTATATATCGTTGTCTAAGTATAATCACAACACAAGCCTTATTGAGCTTGCTGTGGGACTTAGTCAATTTGTGTAATAATGTCGTATAATATTTATTTATTTATCTTTACCCAAATACGGGAAACGTTTTGATTTTGGCAGTCTATGTATTATGTATGCATGTAAGTATTTGTACACAACTACGAGAAGGGTTTTGATTTTAGCAGTCTATGTACGTATGTACAAGTAAGTTATTGTGTGTAGGTAAGATATGTATGATTGTGTCGTACCGCGTACGTACCACCACCACCGTAGCGTCAAAATAAAATTATATTTATTTATAAAATTTGATGAGATTTTTGGAAAAAAAACGTAGACGTTGAGTAAGTGTACAGTAGATATCACCACGAAAAAAATACCATTTCTACATTCCTATTGCGTCCGTTAGAACAAAAACGAAAATTGCTAGTAGTTTTTTTAGAAACTAGCTCTTTCATTACCACTTTACTTCTTTAACTAGATTGCACACCAAGCACTCTCAGTATAGAGTGCTTTCATCGGAACTATAGATTTGGGAAACTGCAATTTTTCCCGGTCTAATTCCTATTTTTTTAGATTAAGTAGGTAGAGTGAGAGCAAGCTAACCTATGTACAGAATTTGCAATGACAAAGTTTGGAAAAATCTGGGTTAACGTTAAATTTCTATGAAAATATGAAGGGTTTCGGAACATTTTGTCACGTCAAAGCTGGTGCAGAGTTAACTTGGTCCGAATATACATACCTACTCTACTACTTAATAGCATTTATCAAGATAACAATTTTAATATACAAAGTTATTTTATGTACAGCAACAAATATAGGTATTAGTGTCGGCCAAAGTGGCCAAATCTTCTGAGGGCCAAATATACCCTTATTTGTATGGTGACGAAGGTGTGTTACGATATATTTGGCAACTTGGCCGTCACTATAAATATATTTGATGCTGACTGTACGATATTTATGTTATGATAGGATACTAGGATAGGCTTTGTTTAAATTTCCAAGGCCAGTTTGTTATGGAACTAGCACAATGTCTCGGATAGAAGTAGATTAACTTAATGGAATCTCTAACAATAACAAGCATTAGCACGCGTTCACAAAGGGACATCCCCGACCTGAACAATTGTTTACTTTCTATATAATGCCTCGAAATTTTCCACTTTATAATATTTTCTCACCTGATTCATAAAGTTACGTGTTAGGGTCGGCTTTGTGTTTTAGATAGATTATAAATAGATTATGTTTTTATAATTCTGTAGTGGCGAGCCTCAGCTAACTACCGGGTCCACAGGTGGCGGATAGTGGAATCATCCTATAGTATGTAGGATAGCTGCGAATAAGGTTATTTTCAATACCAAATAAGCAGTCCCGGACCGAGGCGGCAGGGTCATCAGGATGTGGGTGGGTTGTACGGTGGCATGTGCATCTCCAAGAAAAACTCACAATATCCGATAACGACGCTGTGACATGGCGAGTTGGCGCCGCCATCCATATAGGCGCCTGGCTATGGGGGCAGGGGCCCAGGGCTGAGCTAACCCTGAAGATAAGGGACCTAGGTCAGTGTTGGAGTTGTGTTGTCAGGCAGGACAATGCAAAAGAGTTGGCGGCGGAGGAGACAAGCACTGTCCAACGGCGGCGCTCGCAGTCCTAAGAAGGATTACTGCCTTGGCGTCAGGTGGCAACCGGCCGTAAAACTACAAAGCCATTACAAATCTCCTTATCCTAATGAAAGTGCAAGTTAAAGAAAAACGTTTAACCAATAGGGCGTCCCCCTTAAGCGACGATCGAGGCTGCTATACTAGGGCGTCCCCCGGAAGCGACGGTCGAAGTTACACAAGCGCATCTCTACGACTGGCCACATGGAATGTTGGATCTATGACAGGCAGAAGTGCTGAACTCAGCGACGTCCTTAAAAGAAGGAAAATAGATGCATGTTGTGTTCAAGAGACCAAGTGGAAAGGGTCAAAATCAAGAAAGATCGGCGAAGGGTATAAGCTTTTATATAATGGATCCCTGGCGAACAGAAATGGCATAGGCATTGTCCTGTCGGAGGATTTGACCAATAGACTTGTTAAAGTTGAGAGGGTCAGCGACAGATTAATGTCAGTAAAAATAGCGTTGGAGAATCAGCCTTGCTTTAATATTGTATCAGCCTATGCACCACAAACGGGTTGTTCTGACAGCGAAAAGGAGGCATTTTGGGAAGACCTACATAATCTTATTACTGCAATTCCACCTTGTGAAATGCTACATCTGGGAGGAGATCTGAATGGTCACGTTGGCACAAGAAGTACAGGTTATGATAGATGGCATGGTGGATTCGGATATGGTACAAGAAACACTGATGGAGAAACCATACTGCAGTTCGCGTCCACGTACGATCTAGCCATATTAAACACCTTCTTTAAGAAAAAAGAAACCCACTTAATTTCTTACAAAAGTGGCGGACATAGTACACAAATCGACTACATGCTGACAAGACGCACCAACTTGGGAAAATACAAAGACTGTAAGATCATCCCTGGAGAGCCACTGACAACCCAACATAGACTTCTGGTAGCGGTCTATAAACTGCCAAAAGCTATTAATCTGAGTAAGAAACTAATACCCAAGATCAAGTGGAGCGATATAACCAAGCCAGCAGGACAACTCTTTTAAAGGACCTTAAAGATCACCTCAATTTGAACGACGGTGAAAACCTTTCAGCGAACGAAATGTGGAGTAACTTTGAGAAAACCTGCATAACGGCAGCGGAAAAACATCTCGGAAGAACAAGAAGTAGAAAAGGTCCTAACAAAGAAACAAACTGGTGGAGCTCAAACATTAAGGATGCCATCTCTGCGAAGAAAGACACATTCAAACAATGGCAATCCACACAGGAAGAAGTGGATCTTGAAGCGTACCGAGCCAGTAAGAAAAACGCTAAACGGCAGGTGGCAATTGCAGTGGCGGATTCAAATAGCAAATTATATGAAAAACTTCAGTCAGCTGACACAGATATTAACATCCATAAGGTAGCGAGAATGCGTCATAACAATACAAAAGATATTTCGTCGGTAAAATACATAAACGATAAAACAAGCACACTTTTAACTAAAGACAGTGATATCAAAGATAGGTGGACGGAATACTACAAAGAGCTTCTTAATATAACGCATCCCAGAAACCACAATTATCATCGTCCAAATGTAACTTATGGCCCGATCCCGGCGATCGAACCTCAGGAGGTTAAAAGAGCTATACAGCAATCTAAAAACAACAAATCACCGGGCCCAGATGAAATACCTAACGAAGTTTTTAAGCACTTAGGCGAAGAAGGCATTCTTTTCCTATACAGACTCTTCAATAAGTTTGTTCAGGGTCAAAACATACCAAACTCGTGGAGAAATAGCTATTTAATTCCATTTTACAAGGGCAAAGGCGATGTAAGAGAATGCAGCAATTACAGAGCGATCAAACTGATGACACATACTATGAAAATCTGGGAACGAGTTATTAACAGTAGGCTAAACAACATTATAACACTAACGCCTAATCAGTGTGGCTTTGTGGCTCAAAAAGGTACAGCTGATGCTATTCAGACAGTTCGAATAATGTTAGAGAAGACAAAAGCGAACCACAAAAATCTCCACATGATCTTCATAGACCTGGAGAAAGCGTTTGACCACATACCACGGGACCTGATCTGGGAAGCACTGAGACAACAACTAGTGCCCGAGTGCTATGTGAATCTAATCCAGGATATGTACACAGCGGTCACCACACAGGTGCTAAGTCCAGCTGGTATCAGTGAAAGGTTCGAACTGGAGGTCGGAGTGCATCAAGGCTCTACTCTCAGCCCTCTGCTTTTTAATACAACATTGGACTATCTTACAAGAAAATGCCAAAAGTCACTACCCTGGAATGTTTTATACGCAGACGATGTTGTTTTAATGTCGGATGACGTGGACGAGCTTCAACACAACTTCAACTCCTGGGTAGAGGCACTCAAAGACAATGGGCTGAGAATAAGCAGAAAGAAAACAGAGCACATGTCATGTATATTTGACAGTATCACAACATCCGATAGCGTAAAGTTCACTATTGGGACAACTCAAGTACCTACTGTAACTAAATTTAAGTACCTCGGTTCTGTAATTAGTAACGATGCAAAAATTGATGTGGATGTAACAAATAGAACCAACTCTGGCTGGCTCAAATGGCGACAACTTACAGGGGTTCTGTGTGACACAAAAATTCCAATAAAAACGAAAGGCCATGTGTATAAAACTGCTGTACGTCCCGCAATGCTGTATGGGTCAGAATGTTGGGCTACTACCAAACAGCACCTCAACAAACTACACACAACTGAAATGCGGATGCTTCGCTGGTCTGCGGGTGTCACCAGGTTAGACAAAATCCGGAATGAGTTTGTCAGGGGAAGCTTTAAGGTTCTGCCTATCACAGAAAAAGTTAAAGAAAACCGCCTCCGCTGGTACGGCCATATCCAAAGACGGCCAGGGGACCATATGGTAAAGCTAGCCCTAGATTTGCCAACGACGAAACGGGGACCTGGAAGGCCACCCACCACTTGGCTTACGACGGTCGAGAAAGACCTAAAACAATTAGGATTGGACGCCTGCACAGCTCAAGACCGAGCACAGTGGAAGAGAAGGATAAGGAGGGCCGACCCCAAGTAGATGGGAAAAGGTCGCGACAAAAGAAGAAGTATGTTTTTATAATTCTGCACTTTTATCGTGAAAGCCGACATGAGCGTAAACGGGCTCGAACGAAAGGACGCCCAGGATCGCGCAAAGTGGAGAAATGCAACTAGGAAAGCGAACCCTGGGAAAGGCCAGGATAACGGCATTTGCCAGGTAAAAGAATCCTGCACTTTTATCAGGCACAATTTCACAAATATCCTTTATAAAATGTATAAACCTAATAGGTAATCAAACATCTTAGTTTCATTCTCATTACAGCGGCAGTTCAGCCCTAGGGGGCTTTGTTCGCTGTCATTTTTTTTTAAATGTAGGTATGTTTTGTATTAGTAAAAAATAAATAAAAAAGGTTTGGTGCCGTAGCAATAAGTACGGTCTGCTCCACATATTTATACAATCTTTATCTAAAAAAAAGCTCTCTGAACTAAGTTATTACAAACATAAGATATATAAAATCACTTTTAATAACTAGTAAGAAGAAAAATTCATTTGAATTTGTTTTTGTTATTTTTGTTTGAAATCTTACAGTTAATATTTTGTTTGGGTTGAGACAATAAATGATAATTTTAAAAGGGAATTATAAAATATATAGGTATTTATTTGCAAAATTAGACAGAGGGCGACGGATACTTTTTGCACGTTGTTCTATTCGCTGTTACCTATTGAGAAGAAGAAGAGAGATTTGCCTTAAATATTAGGTACCTACGTTTTTCTCGGAAAAAGAAAACTCTAATTTAGCTGTTACAAAATTTTCTACGATTTTTTTAACACGTTTCGACATGACATGAAATCTTTTATTCTTTATTCTAATCGAACTAAACATAAGTAAGTAGGTACATATAGATACCTGAACAATTTAGACTAACATGCACAGTATAGTACCATAATAATAATTATTGCTTTATGTTACAAAGGACTTTCAAATGCCACTACCATGGTGCATGCTTTATGCAGACGATATAGTACTCGCCACTAAATCCGCTGAAGATATGCAAAGAGAGCTTACGTCTTGGGTTAAGGTATTGGAACAAAATGGTATTCGTGTAAGCAGGAGCAAAACCGAATATATGCACTGCTTTGCTTCTAATGCCCAAACTGACAAAAATGTATACATCGGCGACACGGCGACCTACCTCTACCGAAGTTAAAAAGGTTTAAATACTTGGGATCAGTTATAACATCTGACGCAGATATATAGGTACATGCAGAAGTCTCTCATAGAACTCAAGCAGCGTGGTTTAAGTGGCGAAGCCTGTCCGGGGTCCTATGTGACAGCCATATACTTACCCATAAAAACAAAAGGAAAAGTTTACAAAACTACAGTGAGAACAGCCTTTTTGTATGGGTCGGAATGCTGGGCTGTAAATAAATCTCATGAGCAACTCTTGCATGTCAACGAGACTAGACCGGATAAGGAACGAATACGTCCGCGGAAGTTTCAAAGTAGGTAGCCCCAATTAGAGAAAAATTCCTTGAAACCCGACTGAGATGGTACGGCCACATACAGAGAAGAGGAAAAGACCATGTCGTCAATATTGCATTGAACCTTCCGGAACAACCGAGAGGAAAAGGAAGACCAATATCCACATGGTGGCCCAATATTATAACTGACCTAAAGAACCCAGAATCGACTACTCTGGCGATGGCGCAAAATGACAAGGAGACCCGACCCCACTTAGGTGGGATAAGCGAAGGAAGAGGAAGAAGAAAATGTAATGTGGTCTATGTGTAATATTGGCGACAGAAGAATTGTTTTATTATTAAAAGAGAAATTAAAAATTTAACCGCGTCAAGCAAGATTCAAGCTTGCGACCTTTCAGCACACCGGCCAAATCGCACTGAGCAGCTAAGCTATAGTCCGACAAGGAATTGTAGAAAATAAATGAAGGTGCCACTTCCTACGTAACTGTCACATTTTTGCCGTAAAATGCTTAAACATGGCAACAATTTATTACGGATTTATTTTTGTTCCATTTTCTATCACTTCCCTTTTAACCGACTTATTTACCCAGAAGGAGGAGGTTCTGTATTCGGTTGTGGCTATTTTTATTATTATTTTTATATTTAATTTTGACAGCTTCCTAGCATAGTCAGTAGTTTAAATCCTGGTAAGGGCGTTTATTTGTGTGTTTATCACAGATATTTGCTCGTGAGTAATGGATGTTTTATTACTATTACTATTCATATTATATGTATTTTGTCGTCTAGTATCCACAACACAAACTTCATTGAGGTTACTGTGGGACTAGGAGTACTTAGACGGACGATTTGTGTAAAATGACGTTTTGCATCAAACGTAGTATATAGTATATAGTACAAAAAATAATAATTTAAGAAAATTTGACAAAACCTCTTTGATTAGGCTTTTCGAAACATGTCGCGCGAGTGACTAAAAATACGTGAGTGAAACCGCTAAGTTAGAGTTAGTATGTCTCACGATAGTTTAAATTCGAAAATTTAACAACATAATATAATTATCTTCCGCAAATAAAATCATTGGTGTTTAGTTAACTATTAACTTTTTAATAAAAAATATAGTCGTGAAAAAAGCCTGTTCCTAACAATTATGTTTTAAATATATATAAACGTAACTTCGAAAATGACATCCAACATCCAATAAAATTGGTTGAGTACGTTAATTTATATTTACTTATTGACCGATATCTAGTAAAAAAAAATTAGGTCTGAGATTTTCAGCGAAAGGGACCTTCCACAGGTGGTTGATATAATTATTAAACTATGATTTAATTTTAGAAATTATGAAACTTGTACCAAAATAACGCACGTAATAGCGTTTAGGTAATTATATTATGGTTTATTAATAACTTACCTAATTGATAAATTATAATTTCCTTAAACTCTAGCAACTCAATTATTATATGAGTTACATTTTTCAAAATTAATTGTTAATAAACACATATTATACATTATTTATTTACTTACAATTGTCGGTACATAGTATTTCATAGTTTAAGGCGCGATTGGCAGATTTTACAAAAATGGTAAAATGATTGGTAAATACCGAATTAACTTCATGACTAGACGCAAAAAGAAAGCAGAATGATAATTGAACAGTATTTACACGAACTGCCTATGGCATAAGAGTTGCAAGGATATATTATTATACAGTGTGTTAATCCAATACGGGCAATAAACTAAACCAGATATACAATTTATCCGAGTAATCATTCATTAAAAAGTTTTTTCAAGTTTCACTTAAACCCCTTTAACTCAGTTTAATGAACCCTAGGTTATTTTTTGAAAATTAGCCGAGTCGTAATGTACTGCAAACATTACGAGATATAACATGACATAACATTACGAAACACGAGCCTTTTATAGTAACTGCCAACAAGCGTTGACAGTTACTTTAAAAAGCTCGTATCTCGAAACTTCTGTCTTGCTTTACATTGCGGGCCGAATTATTTTCTATGGTTAATATTTTCATTGTATTACTAAGCAAAAGTTATCTCAATATACTTCTTAGGTTCTATGCTTAGGTACCACCGTTTAAATATTCGCCCGTATAGGATTTACACACTGTATGTAACTCACATCTTTGTAACTATGAATAGCTGCCTATTCTTAATATAAATATATCTTAATATAAGTTCTAGCAAATAAATGTTCAATAATAAGTTATTTATTTTACGCTAAACAGAAGCAAACCAAAGTTCAGTACAGTTTTCAAAAACACGAAAAATAAAAAACAAAAATAAACATACCGACCGGACCGTAATATTTCAAAAACCATGTTACAAAAAAAATATGGAGGTTTCCCAAGAAATCAAAATCAAATTTCACAAGTCAGATTAAAAAGTAGCTGAAACTTTTTAATTCCTAAGAGTTCATCAGGTGTTTACTTACCTACATTCCGCATTCAACCGCTTGAGATGTCTAACACTCACCACGAAACGATAATAGTCTAGGAAAAATTGTTGAAACAAATCGAGATCGTACTCGTACTACGCGACAGGGGGTAAAATGTAGGCGCGACAACCCCGTTCGGGAACTGGCTATCGACTGCGAACCGGAACGGCCTGCTTCAGGTTCGCCGGCAAGCTGCAGTATAAACAGCGCACGCGCCCTGCATCAGCTCCGTTCTACAACCCAAAAGACATAACTACAGTATCGTCTCGACCACACACAAGCCTTTTCGTAGCATCGCCGAGAACGATCTCGTAACATCTTGCAATCAACTTTTGAGTATTGTAGAATTACGCCAATTTGAATTTTACGCGATTGGGATAAGGTGTTTTTTTTATTTGCTTTTTATTTGAGGAAGTAAGTTTGTCACATGTTGAAGTTCGCGGCGTGCTTGTGTTATCAATGAGTATTATTGTAGACTTGAAGACGTGCGCAACTGAAATTCAGTTAAGGGCTTCATCGCATATAAATTAACTAGAGAAAAACTCCTTACGTTCGGTCCTTCCTTCGTTGTCGGAATCATTATTACCTATAGTTACTTACTTATTTTACCTATAGTTGTATCAATTAAAATAAAATATAATATTTAGGTTAATAAAAAAAATCCGATTTCAAATAAATAAATAAATATTATCCCTTTTTATTGCGCTAGCATAAGATATGTTTGAAGTATTAAGGGCCCTCCACACTCGTGCGCGTAAATATCACGGCCCGAAGCCGCGAACGCGAGCGTGGCGTCGATTTCGCAGATTGTTCACGCCTGAGCCTTACGTTCGCTTTTCGCGCCTTGTTACCCCGTTTTTTGTCGGTTTTTCGGCCCGCGTCAAAGGAGGCGCGAAGTGCGAACTTGCAAGACTCCACATTACACACTATTTTGGCTCATCAGAGGAAAGATAAATATTAATTATATTAAATAAATAAATATTAGGGGACATCTTACACAGATCAATCTAGCCCCAAACTAAGCAAAGCTTGTACTATGGGAGCTAGGCGACGATATACACATTTACAAATACATACATACATACATACATACATACATACATACATACATACATACATACATACATAGAAAACACCCATGACACAGGAACAAATATCTGTGTTTATCACACAAACAAATGCCCTTACCGGGATTCGAACCCAGGACCATCGGCTTCACAGGCAGGGTCACTACCCACTAAGCCAGACCGGTCGTCAAATATTATGATTATATTGTATTTAGCAGCTATATTTTAGGGTTTTACAATTTACAACAAAACTAAATGGAAAAACAGCTAAATCAGTTTTAAATGATTATTTTGAATGATAGGTAACCGTAAAACCTATAAAACTATAGTCGAATACTGCAACTATGGTCAAAAGGAAATTAAGTATCAATACCAATGTTCCTTTTGGTTTACTCCGAGATTTTTCTTCCATTTATACACATACCTTGCCTTAGAAATATAAAATATACAGTAAGACTGAACGAAATAATTACAGTAAATTTTGGACCATAGTTGGAAGCTTTGGACTATAGTCAGGAGATTTTACGGTATTAAATAAACGTTAATTCGGATTTGATTTGTAATGTTTTACAATAAATATTTTCTAGCGTTTGTATGGTAAAAAGAAATGTTTTACTTTCACTTGGTAGCAAAATTGTTTAAATATAAAAAAAAATATTTAGTTTTTTGTTTAATTAATTATTCATTAGGTAGAAACCTGCTAGAGTAAATTCTGTTTTTTGAGTCAATACCTACTCTTTGGCTAATGTCAAACATTCCCGCACCGAAAACCCCGATGTTTGAATATGTAACACTTCATAGTGCATGTTTGCGGCTTCAATTTTACCCTTGGCCTGATTTTATTTTAAAGCAAGCTAGCATTTGCTTTATGTATGAAACTTTTGAGATAAAATATATTCCACCACTGATCCTGTAACTAATTCTTAGAGTGCTAGACTCAGGCGAACGTGCCTGCGGTGCTAACTCCCTCATATTTCTAGAAAGTTCGATGAAAAATGGAAAATGACATGTAACCAATTTTTTATGTTATCTTGGGTAGGCATAAAAATGTACTTGTAATGACTTTTTTTTTGTTGTGACTTTTTAAATATGATACAATTTTTATTTTATTTAACTTAGTCATATTTTAGTTCTTTAGTGGTGACCGCTAGAGTCACTGTTATTTTTACATTCAATTCAATTCAAACGTACAGACCATACAGTAAATTGACGTTTGCATGTGTGTAATTAATGATATCGGCAACATTCCCTGAATAAACGATCACCATTCAATATCTGATTTTTTATGAATATTGCGTAGCTGCCTGCGACTGACTGACTCTTGTAGAAAGGCAAACTGGTCTTATTTTCCCTGTAGCATTATCGTCACTTGCTTCTTATCGTAAAAAATTAAACTTAATATTTTTATTTATACGTCTGACATTATTATTTATGACTTGACATTGACAAGGCACCAACGCTGTTGCGACTGCACGACGCAACAGCTGCAGTCGCGGCTGTAGCACGCTGCAGCAGTAGTGTTGCACCGGTAACGTCGCAACAGTAGTGCAGCTGCGGTTGGAAATGGAACGTCAACTTTATTCTCTTAACAATACAACAAGAAAATCGAAATTAAAAAAAAGAAAATGGCAGATAGCGAAATTTCGGATTCGCGTTTCCCGGTAGTTCCTCTGAAAACAAACCGCCTTGATGCATCAATGTCATATTTTATTATCTCTGAAAATTTGTCAAAAACCTGTTAAAGGTTAACCTAGAACCTTACCTACCTACCTACTTTAAAGGTACATTATGTATAAGTTACTCTATGGTTTACTAAAAAGGCTAGACTGCACTCTGGTGGCAAAACATTGCAGTAATGTCCCCTTAAATTAACTAATTGAGGTTTGTTAAGTATTATGCGAAGCGAAACGAAGGGTTTAAGGTTGCCTGTAAAACCTTTGCTTTCGCAGGGCCGCAGGGCTTGTCTTTGATGTCGTTGCCGCATTAGGTACTATCGCGATTCGAACGTTGATTCCATTACTCATTTTATCAAGGAAATCGACAGTGAGATTGCCCTAGTCAACGCTGTAGCAGTAATGTTGCAACAGTAATGCTGTTGCAATTGCCATCCGAATGACAACTTTATGCCATTTAATACTTCTTAGGTACTTTATGATCTGGTATATATCGAGTGAGACTTGATCATGCCATTATCGTTGGTATGATCGCGGCACTAGATCCAAGCGTCATTAAAATGTAAAACCATCGCGTCGTGAAGTAAATAAATGCTGCCCTTCGAATGGCCCTTTGTAGAGTGTAAACAACCGAAGTATCCAATAAGTATTTTTAGAGTATTATATACCTCAAGTTAAAAAATATTTAGCAGCGTCGTCTTCACTTCCAACATACATGTATAGTTTGACAAAGGACTGTCTCATTTCAAACATAGGCAGAGAGATTTATACTATCTTTGTCTTACACTAGTACTAGCACCCAAAAGAAAAGGATGAGTATATGTTTTTTTGCTCTTATTTACTGCCAATTTGGTTTGACCAACTTATAGGTAGATAGTAGGTACTATTGTGAATCTAAAACGTAAAGGATACTTTGCGACCGCAGCAGCTTTACACCAGTCATTACTGGCTTACCCATATTGGAGTATTTACAGAGTCCAACAACAAATTTTTGAAATTACACAAAATCTAAACTAAAGGCGAAACATAAAGACAGACTAGTTGACTTGCCACAACAATCACATATTTGTGACATTTTTGTAAACATGGTTTTTATTTATTAAATGTGTTAGACAAGTTTTTTCGGAAAAATTTAAATACCATTAAAATAAATAATAAAATAAAATCTAGTTAAGCTCGAGAGATAATATAAAACGTGTTTTAAAGAACAAAATTTCAAGTTAGCGGATAGTGATTTGATTAAAAGTATATTAATCATCTGCTGTAATGACGGGTTAGTATCTCTAAAACATAACTTTATATTTGACAAATCAAGGCATCGATAGACAATTATTGATGAAATACGTAGTAATTCGTCTAATTTATAAATTGTAAAGTTTAGAGGTAAATAATTTTGAATTTTGAATTTTTTTCAATGTGTAGCCTGTTGAAAGTATTGATGCTCAATGGCGCCCTCAATAAATTTCTACAATTTCTTGTTAAACTGTAGGTACGTATAATTTGTTTCCATCGACTTTTGTCTTTGGCGTCCCTAGGGAATATTACGCGAAACTACAATCTGAGGGTCTATCGTGAAACAAGAAAATTTATTTATCTAACATCTCTGTCACTCTTGCATATTCGAGCGATAAACAGGCAGATAGCGAATTTGCGGATTCGCGTTTCCCGGTAGATCCTCTGTAAGCAAACCGCCTTGATGCATCAATGTCATATTTTATTATCTCTGAAAACTTGTCAAAAACCTGTTAAAGGTATACAGTATGTATAAGTTACTCTATGGTCTATGGTGTACTAAAAAGGCTAGTCCTGCACTCTGGTGGCAGAACATTGCAGTAATATCCCCTATAGAGTAAAATTCGCTTCTAATCTGTGTGACGTTTTCTTATAATTGTTGTTTTAACCAACTTTTCAACTGACAAAAACATTTATTTTGCAATCAACCGGTATTAGGTTTCACTTTTGCTACTTATCTCTAATTTTTGATATACGAGTATGATTTGTTTTTTCTCTCCAAGGAAAATGAGTTTTCTTTAATCGTATCAACTATAAATTAACGTTAATCGTAATATCGTAATATCACCACTTCACGTAATATTAGCCCTTAACAAACTTGCCATATTGAGCTTGATCTCGACGAAATTTCCCCACTCTAGAACCTTAAGGACCGGATCTAATTCTTTAATTATAAAATGCAAATTCTCCTGAATCTGCGACGGCAATCAATGTCTCCCCAAAGACGTTTATGGGGTGGAAAGTTGATAGAACCACTAAAATCGTCTGAATAAACTGGTTTAAGAATTTGGTACGGTGTTCCCTACGTGGGCTGGGAGACGATAAGGGCTAATGCTTTCTTGGATCGTACTCCTTTAAATAGTGATGGTTCATTCCGACTGTAGCTGCTGAGGTTTTTAATAAGGTGAACTGGGTAGAGCATAGAACGGATTTAACGGTTTTGCTATTTAATTGATTGAGTTTTAGAAAGGGCAAGGGTTTTTTTTTATTTTTTTTATTTAAGTTCGTTTGATCTTCAATTATAGATGTTAATGAATCAGGTTAGCCGTCAGTAGGAAGCAAGGCGCAACTAATATTTTTTAACTGAGTTATTTATATTGCCGCCATCAGCAAGAAATACGTAGGTACCTACTAGTATTTTTTTTTTCTTTTATGTAGTGTGTAAATAAATTAAACCGGATATAGAATTTATCCGTCTAATCATTAATTAAGAATTTTTTTGAAGTTACACTTATTATCGTCCCGTATTATTATTATTTTTATTTACCTAGCAGCAAATTAGCAATGTACTGCAAACATTAAGGGTCACTTGCACCATTCGCTAACCCGGGGTTAACCGGTTAACCCCGTAGTTAGTGGGATGGTGCAAGTGGCGCTAAGCGCTAAGAGACATAAAATGACATGACATTACGAGATACGAGCTTTTTAATAGTAATACTAACAAGCGTACTGACAGTTACTATGGCAGTCACCGGTCAGCAAAATATTATCAGCGCGTGTAGTACTTAGTATAAGTTACAGCACGCGCTGATTCGGTTAAGATAATGTGTATCACCGCAGATTAGATATGTAATGTTATGATAGCATGATATATAAAACACTTAGTTATAATGGAATAAATCAGTCATAGTGCCAGTTGCACCATCCGCACTTGACAGACTGATCAACGTCACCGGGCGCGCCGCGGCGGTTTACTATGAAACTTTCCATACAATAATATTTTTCGAACTCTTTAACGATGACACAGTTTGGTGCAACCGACGCTAAGTCTACCCGTCAACGGTACCTTTTACTCGCCCCGCCACGTTCCTCTAGTTACTTTAAAAAGCTGGCATCCCGTAACTTGTGTGTTGTATTTACATTACGGGCCGAATTATTTTGTATGGCTAAAATTTTCATTGTATTTCTAAACAAAATCTATTTCAATATACTTCTTAGGTCCTATGCTATGCTAACCGCCGTTTAAATATTTGCCCGTATTGAATTTACACACTGTATAAAATAAGTTACCATGAGGGAAAAGAACGTATGTGTACACATTTATTAATAGAAGTTAATTGAACAGACGTTTTAGCTAACCAGATTGTCAAAAGACGTAACTGCGCATCGAACTGAACATTTTTAATAGCAAAACTTCTGCGATACACAACAACGGGTCACTCACGTAACACAATCGGCGCGGTAACGCAGTAGTCTATTCTATTTAAGATTGGGACTCGCAAACATTCGGGCAATTGTATGTATTATACGACTCGAAGCTTTCGGCAAATTTAACATTCGTCAAAAAACAGTTCAGCCAAATAGGTTATGCCAGATGCGTTTCGGGTCAGAAGTTATACCAAATAGATGAAAACGAAACTAATGTTGACAGTTAGGGCGTGTAGAAGCGAGCCATATCCATATATGGTAACATTTTCTCAACATTTGACATGAAAATGTTTTTGGTGGTATAATACTTTTTCTTGTTCTCTTCTTCTTCGAGTATGCGCCCACTGTTGGGCATACGCCTCACCAATTTTCCTCCAAGCAGCCCGTTTTGCTGCTTCTCTCGTCCAAAGTGGGCTTGCAACCTTTTTAATATCATCGTACATCGTACCATCTGGCTGGACGTAAATAACACTTACTCGACAAAAATAAGTAGTAGGTATTCCTTTTAAAAATTGAACTTCCTTCTCCTCTCATTTTGTCATGATTATCTTCGTTTTTTGATGTGCTTAAAATTCCGGTAATTTATAAGGAAATGTCTAATTTAATACGGATGATGAATTCGGCCCGATGGAGCGAAGATGGCGCGCAGTTAATATCGTTTCGTGATTTTGGATTATGAAAATATCTCGTGATTGATGTTTTGCGCCGTTTGTTAAGTATTTTTTACTTTTAGCTTTTCTAATGTTTAGCAATTATGGCCTGGATGTGAGTTCTTCAAGCTTTTTTACTGCCTATTAGTGGCAAATGATGTTAATTCGCTATTATTAACAAATTGTTTTAAGCGGCAGATTAAAACTCAATTTGTATACCTTATTCTAAGCAAACTATAAGACACGTTAAAATATTTTTTTTTGTTTTAACGCGGTGGTGGCCGAGTAAATGTGGCGTCCGACTTTCAATACGGAGGTCGCGGGTTCAAATAACATGTATAAAAATTAGAGACATTGATATTAATTTACCTATAATATAACTTAAATATTGTAGTTTTTTGGTATTTTGTAGTTATTAGGTTTTTAGGTTTTTATTTTATTAAATATTTCCATATGTATATCTTTTGAGTCCAATGTATATTGTGATGAATTGCTGATTTTCCGTCTATTTTACAAAATTTTGCTATAAAATTCAACATGTGTTCATTTCTATTGATGCAGGTTTTTACAAAAGCGACTGTTATTTGATCTGGGGGAAATCCCAACTCAGATAAGAACCTTATTGGGATTAATCCCGTTTCCACACGAAGTTTCTACACGACTGGTATCTACATGTCAACTGATATTTCCTAGTTTTCAAAAAATTGCCAAACAATTAAAGTAGAATTTGATAAACACAAATGTATACCAACAGTATAAGCAAACATTGTAGATTGCTCGTGTATAAAAATGACTTCGATACTAAGTAGATTTTCGTAGGAATTTACACTTGTTTCGAAGAGAAAATTCAATTCGTTTTACATTGATTTTCTCTTTCTCAAAAGAATGTAGGAAGAATATCGTTCGATATTCCTAAAGTACAGGATATTAGTAATACAAAATATCCAACTTCAGCAGAGTAAACTCCTCAAAATTTACAAATAAGAACTCACAATTCAGTGCTTCACGCGGTTTTTCGTAAACGACCATTAGAAAAAAAATCATTACTAATTTAATTAGTCCTTTTTCTAAAATGTACAACGATATTCCTAAAGATAAGAAGACGCTCTTACTTTTTTTTTTTATTTATTTAGGAAACAAACAGTCACATACAGATAAGTTTAAACTTGCAGATATACAATAAGACCTATAGTTCCATTAATTATAACATACTGATATTGATAACAAGTAGAAACAGGGCTTGTTCGGCACTGCCTATAAATAGGAAGATACACAGAAGTAACAATTGGATACACAACTAATTGATTGATTGGATTTGAGGGGGGCGGTCCGTCTTCTCTTCTCTGATTCTACTCTCGCGCCGGCTAATGGGGACACACTGGAGGCTTTGGTCGGGAAGCACCCATCACCTTCAAGGCAGCTGAATTTTCCCCCTGAGCCTGATCTGGCTAGTCCATTCCTGACCGTGACGCAGGAGGAGGTTGTGGGCGCTTTGGGGTCCTTTTACAATGGGTCTGCTTCTGGGCTCGATGGTTTGCGCCCCCAGCATCTAAAAGAGTTAACCTCGGTGTCGGCCGGTGATAATGGGGGGAAACTCTTGGAATCTCTTACAAGGCTCTGTAACTTCCTTTTACGTGGCATGGTTAATCCCCAAGCTTGTCCGTATTTATATGGGGCATCCCTGTGTGCTTTAGCGAAGAGGGATGGTGGGGTTAGGCCAATTGCTGTTGGGAACACGTTGAGGCGCCTTGTTTCCAAGCTTGCTTGTCGTGCAGTCAAGGAGGAGATGGCGGAATTTCTTCAGCCGTGCCAGGTTGGTTTTGGTACGCCTTTGGGGTGTGAGGGAGCCATCCATGCAGTGCGATCTTATGCTATGGCTCCGGAAAATGATTCCGGGGTTGTTTTAAAGGTGGATATTAAAAACGCTTTTAATACTGTAGAGAGAGATGTAATTTTGAGGGAGGTTAGGGATCGTGTGCCTTCGTTATACCCCTACCTTCATCAATGTTATTTCTCCCCCACCAATCTCTTCTATGGCACTAATCTGATTGCATCACGGGTGGGTGCTCAGCAGGGGGATCCGCTAGGGCCTCTTCTTTTTTGCCTAGCCGTGCAAAGTATTGTAAAATCATTATCCTCCCCGTTAAACGTATGGTACTTGGATGACGGGACGTTAGGTGGTGCGCCAGATGTTGTGTTGGGGGATGTGCGGCAGCTTGTGCAGGCTTTATCAGCCATTGGCTTGCAAATAAATGCTGAGAAGTGTGAATTGTTTCTTTGCAGCCCAGATGCTATGCATTCCATAGCTGATTTTGAAGCGATTTTGCCCGGGGTGAAGGTGGTGGAGAGGTCATCGCTGTCACTCCTTGGGGCGCCGATTTTTCCGGAAGGGGTTGGTCAGGTGGTCCAGGAGAAGACCGTGGCGCTTTCAGAATCTATGAAGCACTTGCAGCATTTGTCGGCGCATGTATCTTTGGTGTTGTTGCGTAACTGTTTATCAATTCCACGCGTGACATACACTTTGAGAACGGCGCCGACGTGGATGCATGTGCAGGCTGTGTTACGGTTCGATCAGATACTACAAAACGGTCTGGAGTCTATTCTTAATGTCAGATTTGAGGAATCTCAGTGGTGTCAGGCTACTCTTCCCATACGACATGGTGGTTTGGGGGTGCGTCGCATGCATGATGTGGGACTTGTAGCTTTTCTGGCTTCCTCGCATGCATCGCGGGGACTAGTTGCGCGCATTTTGTCCCTCAATGAGGTCGACGTCCACATGCCTTTTTTGGGTGCTGCGTTGGATGAGTGGACTGTTCGCTGTTCTGGCGGTACGCGGCCGGACGACCTTGGGGCTCAGAGGTCGTGGGATGACGTTTTATGCCGTCAGACGTATGAGCAGTTGCTGGAAGGGGCATCAGGGGTAGAACAGGCTCGGCTGAAAGCGGTAGCTGCACCCGAGTCTGGGGCCTGGCTGCACGCCTTACCGTCGTCGCACTTGGGGACGTTGTTAGATAACGATTCCCTAAGGATTGGTGCTGCGTTAAGGCTCGGGTGTAATGTGTGCGAGCCACATTTGTGCGTCTGTGGGGTTATGGTGGAGGCGAACGGGCACCATGGATTGAGTTGTGTGCGGTGTGCTGGTAGGTTTCCTCGTCATCATGCGATTAACGATATCGTTCGCAGGGCGATGGTGTCGGCAAACCTGCCGTGCGTGTTGGAGCCCCAGGGTCTTAGTCGGACGGACGGGAAGCGGCCTGACGGTCTCACCCTTGTTCCTTGGGCTAAGGGGCGGAGTCTGCTGTGGGATGCTACATGTGTGAGCACATTTGCGGCGTCACATCTTGCACAGACTACACGTGCGGCTGGGGGGGCTGCAGAGAATGCGGCGAGACAAAAACATGCCAAGTACTCAAACTTAAAGCCGGTTTATGATTTTGTCCCTCTTGCTGTTGAGTCAGCTGGGCCTTGGTGTTCCGAGGCGAAGAGTTTTGTGAGGGATCTGGGTAGGCGCTTGCGGGATAGGGGTTGTGATCCTAGGTCTGGTGCGTACCTGGTCCAACGTATATCTTTGGCGGTTCAGCGGGGGAACGCCGCTGGTATTATGGGGACGTTTGGGCCGGGTACTTACCGGATTAGGGTTTAGGTTTGCTCTTTTGTGTTATTATTATTGTACTCATAATTTTTTCTTTGTTTTCAATCAATGTTGACGATGCGTGTTGCAGATAACTTACGTGTAAACGAACGTTCTGTTTTGACGAAACCTGAGGTGGATGAGCTTATTGTAATGTGACGAAGCCTGCGCTGTGGATCTGATGGTATGCCTTTTTGTTTTTTTGGTTAATAAATTTATTACATCGGACTAATAAAGTACCTAAGTATCAAACATGCTTACAAACATACATACGTTACATAAGACTATAGAACAATTACAATTTTTTTTTTTTTTTAAAGCAAAGACTGCTATGGAAAAAGTAAGCTCCGCAGACCACTACTATATTTACCGAAAGACAATGAGAAGATATCTAGATTTATGAAATTAACATTGTAATCATGACAGGCTCGTCTAAAAAAAGTATTTTTGGCGAAATTAGATCTACAAAAATCGGTATGGAATGTTTGGGGGTGGCGCGTGGGAATACGAGGCAATTTAAAGACAATTTTTTCAAGAAGAGTGGAAGAATCAGTAAGGCCATTTAAGAGTTTATACAGAAACATTTGGTCTATATAAACACGTCGTGTATCTAGTGGCCCTAGACTACGACGGTGTGTGCTATTCTCTGACATATTCAGACCGTGGCGGAAATTGAGCGACTTTAACAGCTTTTTTTGGATTCTTTCAATTCTTTTTATGTGAACGGTATATTGAGGGGTCCAGACGACGCTACCGAACTCTAAAATGCTGCGAACGTAAGAGGAGTATAATACTTTTAGGGTGTTTGGATCTTTAAATGGTTGAGATAGTCTAAGTATCAGGCCCAATTTCTTGTAGGCCCTCTCGGAGATGTGGTCTATGTGTGAAATGAAGTTAAGCTTAGAATCCAAAATAAAACCAAGATCTCGGACCTTGGTGATTCTATTTATGATCTTTCCTGAAAAACTATAATTGAAAAGAAGGGGACTTTGTTTATGAGTGAAAGTAATACACTTGCATTTATCAGGGTTCAGAAGCAATGGGTTATAACCGCAATATGCGGCAAAGCTATCAAGATCGCGTTGCATGTCCAGGCAGTCGTTCTTTGTTTTTATGATTTTGAAAATTTTTGTATCGTCTGCATAAACTAGATGTCTTGAACTAGAAAACGATGAACCCATGTCGTTTACATATATGATAAATAAAAGCGGTCCTAAATGAGAGCCTTGAGGGACCCCTGAATCAATGGTTAAGTATCTGGAAGTATAGCCTCTTAGTGATACTGCCTGGCATCGGTTCTGGATGTAGGATTCAATCCACCTGTAGAGGTCTCCGTGTATACCGAGTTCGTATAATTTGTGTAATAACATAGTGTGATTAATTTTATCAAAAGCTTTTGAGAAATCGGTATACACGGCGTCAACCATCAGACCGTTGCCAATAGCGTTCAAAATAAAATCAGTGAAGGTAATAAGATTGGTGTCAACACTACGGCCACGAAGAAAACCGTGTTGGTCAGGGGAAATTATACGAATGATACAATTTGTCAATTCGGATGTAACAATTTTTTCTAATATTTTGCCAAAAATGCATAATTTAGATATGGGTCTATACTGTGTAACATCATGTTTATCTCCGCTTTTATGTATTGGTGTTATTAAAGCCGTTTTCCAAACAGACGGGAAACAACCCTCGGATAACGATTTACGGAAAATAATAGTAAGAGGAGTAGCCAATTCCTTGCTACAGCGAGAGATTAAAATTGGATGAATACGGTCAAGTCCCGCTCCCTTATTTGTGTTAACCTGTTGGAGGTGTTTAAGAACGAGTTTATTATTTATGTTAATC
This sequence comes from Cydia strobilella, assembly GCF_947568885.1. NCBI lineage: Eukaryota > Metazoa > Arthropoda > Insecta > Lepidoptera > Tortricidae > Cydia > Cydia strobilella. The sequence continues at coordinate 7,050,029 of NC_086045.1, forward strand.
GAAGAGATATCTACCGGGCTATTGTTAGTATGAGAATTTGGAGAAACAGGGTACGCGATACCTTTAACAAAAACTGAGTGGAAATAATCGTTGAAATAATTAGCTACTGTCTCACTGTCAGTTGAGGAATTGCCTCCATAATACATACAGTCTGGGGTTTTATTTGCGGAAAACTTTGATTTAATGAAAGACCAAAAATATTTAGGACACTTACGGATATTTTTCTCAGCAAAAGATATGTATGAATTATAGCAATCCAGTTCCATTTTGTGCTCTCTTGTTCTTAACAGCTTGAATGCAAGATAGTCTAAAGGATTTTTGTAAGTTTTCCACCTGGTGTGAATTTTACGCTTTTCTCGACCTAATTTCACTAATGCCCGGGTGTACCAAGGGGGACGATTACTAGAGCAGTTTGTCTTACTGAGAGGACCGTACTTTTTAATAAGAGTATTTAAGATTGAGTAAAAATGAGTAGTAGCCTGTTCAGTATTCATATATTGCATTGGGGTCCAGTCAGTAGAAGAAAGAGCGTCACGTATTTTTTCGTAATTTGCAGCATAAAAAAGTAATTTCTCTCTAGGAGGATCATACGCGGCCGAAAGAAAAGGAAGCTTGATGTTAATGTCGAGAGATTTGTGATGGGAGTCCTCAGGGGTTAGTGGTGTCGTACAATGCGTAACAGAGCAAGAGACAAATCGCTTAACACCAGGTCCAAGATCCGATTGTTTACATTCGAGCACCCGTTAAGTTGTTTTAAACCCGAGAGGTTTAAGAAATCGGAGATTAAGGTTGCAGTCGTATTGTTGTTTGTGTCAATAACTAAGCTTCCATTAAGAAGCGTCCAAATGGCATGACTAATATTAAAATCGCCTAGAATTATGTAACTATCGTTCGGATTACTAATTATAAAATCGGACGCAGAGTCAAAAAAGGATTGCAAGTCGGAATAATGTTCACCGCCGTGAGGGAAATAACAACAAGCAATAAATAACTTAGCCCGATGCGCGGCAGCGCCGGGCGGGCGCGCCCGCGGCGGCGGCGCGACGGTGCCGGCGCGTTCGATGCTCAGCCACAGCTCCTCCCGGCGCGGGCCGGAGCGCAGCTCGGGGCGCTCGCGCACCGCCAGGCCGCGCCCGCGGCGCACCGCCACCAGCACGCCGCCGCCCCGCCCCGCGCCGTCGCCGCGCACCGAGCACCGGTCGTGGCGGTAAACGGCATAATCATTCCAGAAATACTCAGCATCGTTAAAGTCACTCGTCAACCACGTCTCTGTCAGGCATATAATATCATAATCGGCTTTCAAAACGTTTGCCAGAAAATAATGCGATTTAGTTCGCAACCCCCTAACATTTTGATAGTAAACGTTTAAGTCAGGTACTTACTGGAACAAGTACTCTTTATTTCTAATAATGAGCGTAAAATCTTAAATGTTGTCGGGAATATCATCAATTTTACATTATTTTGACTTTTCTTGTAAGAACGCTCTTAAGGGTCTCCGGCAAGCTCGGTTCTCCATACAAACGTAGCTCCGCTCTCATTTTAAAAAGAGTAGCTAGTTTGCTCTGAAACTTTGTACTTACAATAGGATCAGGTATATTGTCCGAAATTAGTTTATATAGCTTCAGATACCATAGTTTAAAAAATACAGCGAATTTAGGTTTTTTATACAAAACGTGTTTTTGCTCTATTTCGTTTATTTTATAAACTGGAGCTATATAAACTAATTTCAGACCTATATATACCTCATGTCATTGTATGTGCAAAGTTTCTTTAAAATCGAAAATGTAGTTTTAAAATGAAAACGGAACTCCGTTTGTTTAGGAAGGTGAAACTCGGCCGAGCTTGCCGGAGAGTCCGGAGACTTAAGTTCCGAAAGACTCATTGGTAGTTGGTACGAGCCGGGATTCGAAATCGCAACCTCCGATTTGAAAGCGCACGTCTTACCACTAGTCTACTAATGCATCCCAACATTGCAACCTAATAGCCTTGTGAGTAAATAATACAGACAAAACTCGGGCATTGTAAAAACCCCACAATCGCGCTGTATAAATAAATGACTGCACGCAGGTTTATTAATATTTTAAAGTTCGTTATATTTTACGGCGGCATAAAAACAAATGAAAGCCAGGCCAAGGGAAATATCAGCATCCATCATAGACATAGTATATACAAGTATTTATAGACGCGCCACCGAGCGACCGGGGGTAAGAGACAGAATATTCAAATAAAATTTGGGCAGCATAGGATTTTTTCACTTTCACTCTTATAAGTTTCGGTATTTCGCCATCGCCTCCTACTTATGATGCCACCCGGTCGATGATAAGGACAAAGCATGGCACTATTTTCTCTTTCCTCTTATAGGAATCGCAATAAGACTATCTTCTCTATCAAAGAGAGTCAGGCCCTTGGCGGCCATCGACGGCGTACAAGTACGGGCTGAAAATATTATTAACATGGTCCTCCAATGGATGATTGTAAAAAGTTGTACATTATTAAATATATTCTTAAGAGATACACTATAAAGCTTTGTTTTGTACGTTGTGATGCCACTTCTTAAATACTAGTGTTTTTATACAATTAAACATTGTTATTTGACAACAAAATCTCATAAATATCATTACTAACTAACCGAGTAGGCTGATAAATGCACCTAATTAATAATTTACCATTCTTAAGTAATAATAATTAGTCATTACAAGTAAAAATTAAGTAAATAAAATTAGAAGATGCAAATCCCTAGACATTTGATCCTCAGAAACACCTGATCGACTAAGCCACTATTAAAAAAAATGTCATCTAGCCTATTCTTGTGATTGGGTTGCCGAACAAACCCTTTTAAAGAGCCGTAGCAATCAGCCGGCCCAGAGCTATGAAGACGATAATGATAGAGCAATATGTTTTAAAAGGTGCAAGCAGTAATACAGAGTAGTTCAAGACACGTGCTATGCAGAATTAAACCTACGTAAGTATTCAGTAAATTAAAAGTTACGGTTTCGTACCAGTATTTGTGAGATTTTTTTTTAAACTTTTGTATACAACAGTTATGAATCACATGCGACATGATGCTTGGTCACTTTAATATCAAAAATATATTTGAGATTCTCATAACGAGCTCTTTCATTTGATATTTAACACGATATAGTTTTAAAAACTTTATTTTTTAATTTACTCATTTACCCCCCAAAAGTGGCCCCCGTGTTTAAAATTCATTTGTTTACGTTACATGTCCGTTTTTGGGTCACAAATTTACGTATGTCTACCAAATTCCAACTTAATTGGTCCAGTAGTTTCGGAGAAAATAGGCTGTGACAGAAGGACAGATGGACAGACAGACAGACGCACCAGTGATCCTATAAGGGTTCCGTTTTTTCCTTTTGAGGAACGGAACCCTAAAAATGAAAACAAATCACTGTTTCACTTAAATACGATGGGGATCGATCTATTACAAATTAGTTTGTCGGTATTGAATCAGCCTCTTATATATATTTTCGTTAGATCCACGTTATCTTTAAATTAAAATGAAGCCCCTTAAAAGGGAATAAATTAAATGGGGACTAACTCAAGTTTTAACGTATTTTTCCGAGTTGGACATGGAATGGTAAAACCTTAAGAAATTTTTCATTTAAGAAGCATGGTACTACAAAACTAATTGGCTCAGTGAAAAGTTATTATAAATTAATAGTTTGAGCAACCTTATTATTTAGTTGGCTATTTAATTCCACAGTCAAACTAAATATACTTATGTGGAGTTTTGTTATAACAAACAACAGTAACTTTTTGTAGAAATAAATAACTAATAATTATAAATAGTAAACAAATTGACAATAAAATATATGGGGACATTTTATTTATCGGGAATGTGTCCTTTTCTCTGACGATTCTTTCTAGACCATTAATATGGACATGGTATTGAAGTCATGACATGTCCGTTTGTCCGTCTGTCTGCGTGAGTATCTATCTGTCTATATTGCGTAACCCGCTACAATGTAGCGGTTGTAGAAAAGTTTGATGTAGCGGTTGAAGAATGATGTAGCCGCTACATCATCTGCGTAAAAAACTTTTTAATACAGTTGCTCAAAAAGTGCTACTTTACGTAGCCGTTTAGCGTGCGGAAAGTTGGTTTTCGCGAACTAGTGCTTTTTACTTTCCAATTTTTTTAAATTTATTCTTGTTCCAATTCATGACTACTTTTTGATGAGTGTTAATATTAGTTTCCTTTAAACGTCGTAATCAACATAAAACCCTACTATTAATGTAAGAATACGAAAAATATACATATATTATATTTTATTACTTACCTCTTCATCATTATAACACGTCTATTTTTTTTATATATTAAATATTGAAAAACCGTTATTAATAAGTTGTCTGAATGGAACGGAACGCCTGTCAAAGAAGAGGCGTTTTTTCTTTCTGCTTTAAGTTTCCAAAGGCAACATTTGATATTGTTTTTATAAATGTACGATACACAAATAATCGTAATTAACGATATTTGGGTAATAATAGTACAATGTTTTATATTTACAATTGTTTCTGTCTTATGGAACATGCATTTAAAAAAAACTTTCATTGAAGTGGGTTCAATAATAATAACACCCAGCTAAAAAAACACCTCTTCCTAATGTCAATGTCAATGATGTCACAGAATTAATAATATAAAAGTTTCGAATTCCTTACTTGTTGTTTTTCTTATTTTTTCGCAACTGTATTAAAAAAAACGTCGTTCGATACACGTGCGGAAATGTCATTCTTCACTCGTCCCGAGTCTCACGAGATATCTAGGTACTCGTGAAGTAATGACATACTTTCCGCACTAGCATCGAAATGTACTATTCTCAAACATGCAATGAAATGTCGTCCTTACGTACGTTATAAAAGGCTTCAAAGTATCACGTTTCGGGCGAAGCAACTCGAGAGAACTGTAAAGGAATTTCATTAAAAATTGAAGGCCTAGGCCGGGAAGTTTTATTTTGATGTAAACATGGCGTTCATGAACAGGCTAAACAGCAGTTTTTTTTTTTTTCATCTTTATAGGGCTGTATCTCCTAAAGTTCCTAAACCGTGCGTCGTAGCGCAAAATAATCAAATTTTCTTTCCCCATTAAGAAATCCCTAACACACATTAGGACAAACATGAAACAATCATCATCATCATCATATTTGTATTATTATTTCATTGCATGTTGCTGGCCTCATAACTATTGGTCCTCAATACGTTCGGCCGCCTATTCTATTCGGCCGGCAACCCCTTACTTCACGGCCTCTGTCTGTAGTAATGTACTTAACTACACAGAAAAAAGTTCTGTATCGAAATTCGAAAAGATCTAGAAACAGATAATATTCCTTATTATCTGTTTCTAGATCTTTTCGAATTTCGATACAAGGAAACTCAAAAATGTCTTCGTCCAATAAATACAATGTATTATAAATTTTCAGCCAAGAATACTTTGTGTCAAATAAAAAAGGTAAGTTTTGATTCAATTTGTATATCTTGAACAATGTACTTAATAAAATTCTTGTTACAAGAGTTTTAATCTTGAATTTTGAGAATTTAGAGTTGTTAGTGAAATTATCTTAATCCAAGGTATATAATTATATCAGTTGAGACATATCTGGGTCATGTTTCAAAAAATAGTTTTTTTATGTGTAGTAAGTACTGCGTATTTACAAATCATGAATTGCATCGTCCGAAATAATTGGTTTTTTTTTAGCACTTCCATATTCTACTTTCCATGTTTTCACCCCCATACCTAAGTATGCTTTCCGTAATAAAACTTATCATAATTATATCCTTTTCCGGGGCTCAAGCTATATCCATACCGAATTTCTTCTAAATCGGTTCAGCAATTTTAGCGTGAAGAGATTAATGAAGAGATAGACAGACAGCTAAAATAAAAAGCTAAACGTCCGAACTCTGACTAACTTAGTTCCGCTGCTCGAGTTGTCGCGGCGCTTATTTAAACCCCTTGGTTCACTTGAGCTGCGCTAAAACTTGCTGTAATATTCAATTATGTTATTTAAAGGTTGGTTGAGGTGCGAACACAATGGTAAAGTAGAGACATTTTTGATAATAATTATAATATATAGAGTTATTTTGAGCAATACCATATGTATTTGTTTCTGTTTAATAGTACTAAAGGATAGTCGATTTTGATCTACATTTTTATGGTTGCTTTTTTTTCTTCCCCAAAATCGTCCAATTTTGACCTAGAAAGTAAATTAGGGCTTACCATCCTTAAATAAATAATAAATAAATAAATAAATATTATAGCATAGATGTAGGTATGTATTATAGGACATTCTTACACAGATTGACTAAGTCCCACGATAAGCCCAAGGAGGCTTGTGTTATGGGCACTCAGACAACGATATATATAATATATAAATACTTAAATACATAGAAAACACCCATGACTCAGGAGCAAATATCTATGCTCATCACACAAATAAATGCCCTTACCGGGATTCGAACCCAGGACCATCGGCTTCACAGGCAGGGTCACTACCCACTAGGCCAGACCGGTCGTCATCCTTAAGAAGTATTACTGTCCTGTTGATTTGCCATCCTGTTTAAACTCAGGATCATTCTTGAACGCTGTTCGCATTCCTGAACGAAATATGACGATGACCTCTTGTCTTAAACGGACTTATCATTTTGATTGCACAAAAAGTAAACAATACGAGTAGATCTATATTTTATACACATCAAAATGTTCCTTACCTATTAGTAATACTTATATTGGCGAAATGCTATTAAAATAGCAATCAATAAAATAAAATTAGTGACGTTGGTCGCTCTTATTAAGGACATTGACAGTGACAGCGCCCGCGTCAATGCCGCGGTACTCGCGGTAGTAATGCCTCAATAGTAGGCTTAAGATACCATCCGAATTTAGACTGCACCAGCGTTACTGCTGAGGATACCCTGGACCGCTATGCGCACCAATGTATCGATCCTTTCACAGCTTCGTGTCCGAACTCGCCAATCCACAGTCTGCCAGCAGCGCATATTGTCCTACTTAGTCCACACAATGAGGAAGGTAGATGAAAGTCTTGCAAAGCTGATCATTGTTGGAAACACGGAGGGCAAACGAGGCCGGGGACGGTATCCAACTAGATGGAGCGATCAAGTAAAAGGGACGCGATGGACAGGCACAGAAACCAGGTGCGGAGCATCCACATCCACTGATGACCACGGTCATGAGGGAGCGACCACAGAGAGAGAGACCGTTACTGCTGCAGCACTTATTGCGGTACAGCATTGCATAGGTACATATATTATTATGCTCGTTGAGCATTGCTGCCGATTGCATTGCTACATAAAACGTCTAAGAGATTATTTTATCAAGACATTAAAATCTTAAAGTCGAAGTCAAATATTATTTTAAACTCGCCCTTATCGCCGCTCGAGACGCTGCTCTAAATACGTTAGACTAAATTACTGCGGAGCGCTCTAAAAATAAACTTTTTCTTGTGTTAAAACTTAGAGACATTTCTGATGTGATTGTGCTCTGTGACAACTTTTTACCAATTATTCCTGCCTGTCTCTTTATTTACACATACCGTAAAATGGGGTAAGTAGGTTTAGCGGGGAGAGTTGGGTTATGAATGGGGAGAGAAGGTTTGAAAGGGGGGTGAGATGGGTTTTTAGGGCTACTGCTACAAAAATAATGTGGAATACATTATTTTTGTAGCAGTATTTAAAATGGAGCTATCCAAAATCACCTTTGTATGAAAACCCATCTCACCCCAATTACGAGGGACCACGAAGTGAGGTGGTTTTTCCTGTTTATCGTCAAAGTTGTAAAATGGAACTACCCAAAATAAAATAAAAACTAAAATACAAACGTCCGGAACACTTATTATATACACCATTCAGTTTGCATATGAAAAAATCAAATGTTATAGAGGTTTGAATGTCAGTTTTGCTCCTACTCACCCGATTTTACGGTACTTATTATTAACTGCAATTGTACCAATAGTAATACAATATTGCAAGTCGTTTTTAATATAGCCGTACCGATCTGAAACTTTACAAGTCTAAATATTTATTTATAACACAATCAATATAAAATACAATAAAAAAGGTATTAATAATAAATAACAATAATTAAAACTAATAATAAACTAAACGTCTAATATGCGCCTCCACCCTGCACCGTACCCGGCTCAAAAGTTCCCATAATGCCTGCAGCATTCCCTCGCTGCACTGCAATTGAGATCTGTTGAACCAGGTACGATCCAGAGCGGGGGTCGCAGCCCCTCTCCCGTAGACGCCTCCCCAGTTCACCAATCAGACGCCGAGCCTCAGAGCCCCAGGGCCCCGCGGTTTCTATTGCCACCGGCACGAAGTCATAGCTTGATTCCAGGGCGGAGTATTTGGTGTGCTTTAGCTTGGCGGCGGATTCCGCCGCCGAGTCAGCACAACGTGAGGTTTGCCTCAGGTGGGACGCGGCAAAGGTGCTTACACAAGTCGCGTCCCACAAGAGACAACGCCCCCTCCGCCATGGAATCAAGGTCAGTCCGTCCGGCCTTTTCCCGTCCGTACGGCTCAAGCCAGGGGGCTCCAATATGCATGGCACGCTAGCCGACACCATTGCCCTTCGTATTAACTCGTTGATGGATTGGTGCCTAGGAAATCGCCCCGCGCACCTTTGGCAGCTCAAACCATGGTGTCCGTTGGCTTCTACCAAATGCTCCGCATCTGCAGCGATGAGCCTCGCACACACTTGTCCCCAATCGGAGTGCCACTGCTATTCTTAAGGAGTCGTTATCTAGCAATGTACCAAGCTGGGGTGAGGGCAGTGCATGCATCCAGGCCCCTGACTATGGCTGTGCAAGAGCTTTAAGGCGCGCGAGATCGACACCCGAGGCGCCAGAAATCAACGAGTTATACACACCTCTGCTCCAGATGTCGTCCCATTGTCTTTGTACGGCGGGGTCGTCAGGCCGTGCGTCGCCCGGCGTAGATGTGGACCACTTTGCCATGGCTTCTGAGATAAATGGAACCGGGGAGTTGCCACCATTAAGAGCTAATATTCGAGTGACAAGATCCACAGTTCCATTCGCAGATGCTAAAAAGGCAATGAGTCCTATGTCTTCGACGCGACGAATTCCAAGGCCGCCATATCGTATGGGAAGGGTCGCCTGGATCCACTGTATGTCGGTTAGATCGACGTTTAGAATGAGTTGTAGGGTCGACTTCAACTCTTGATCTATTTCTTTTGCTGTTTCAGGGAATAGCCATGAGGGAGATGTCCTTAAGATGTAGGTCATCCGGGGTGTGGCGAAGCAATGACGTAGTAGTGTCATGGACACGTGAGATGAAAGATTGGTCAAGTGGTTCCAAGCTGCCACAAGTGCATCCTTTTTAGTTCGAAGGGCGGCACTAACACCCTCGGGGAAGATGGGCGCACCTAATAGAGAGAGAGCTGCTTTGTCAACTCTTTTGATTCCCGGCAAGAATGATTGCAGAGCCAAAGAGGAGGATTCAGACATTGACCCACAGGAGAAGAGCTCGCACTTCGTGGGATTTACTTCTAGCCCAAGTTCTTTGAAAGCGGGTATGAGGTTCTTCAGGTCTTCGATTATTGCCTCGGGTCTTTCGCCGATGATTCCGTCGTCAAGGTACCATACATTGAGCGGAGAATTTAATGTAATAATGGACTTATGTATGGCCAAGCAAAAGAGCAGAGGCCCTAAAGGATCGCCCTGTTGGGCTCCGATTTGGGACAACACTGTATTATCTTTAAAGTAAAGATTAGTGGCATCAGAATAGCACTGATATAAAAAAGGGTAGAGACGTGGTGCCAGGTCGAGGACCTTTACAAGTTGATTTAGATTCACGTCGCTGAGTGTGGCTACGCGGTTTCAAAAATAAATAAATATTAGCTCATAGCGCCTACTAATAAATCGTTAGCGCTGAGTATCAAAATGTAATTCTCCAAATTGGATAAAGCAGCGAGGATATCGCTGATTAAATTATAAAGCGATTACGCACAGCGACCAGTGTCGTTATTCCAATTGATTGCGAAGTGTGGGTGAGATATTCATTCAAGTGCATTAGAAGCGGTTTCTGTACCCGTACTATGAGTCACTGACAGAGTCAAAACTGACATATACGCTAACCTCTACGTAATTTACTTTTCTATACACCTCACTCACACTAATATGCGAGTACGAGCGAGATTTATAGAAAGTAAGTTACGTTTTCGATAGCGTTTATGTCTTCATAACAATCATAATTCCATAACGAGGAGCGTCAAAATGAGCCACACACTTTGGCGAATTGACGAAGAATACGAGCTGAATATTATCTCTCCTCGACCTATGAGCTCGCTTGATGCTCCTCGTTATGGAGCGAAACATGTCAAATTGTCCAGCGATCTTCGACTGTATATATTGAATATAATTGTATATGGCACTAGTGTTATATCAAGAAATTTGTCGAGAACGCTCGGCTTACCAACTACTTCAAGCAATAATAGAAGCATAGCGAACTGAAATGCGAGAGGGACATGATTTGTGGACTTCCGCTGTAGTGTACCGATGGGTATCATTACACAATGAGGTTTTTTTACGTCTTGTATATTCTGTGGTCGCACTAGCTGCATATGTCTAGGTACATTATAGATTTCGAGAAATTTGACTGTTTCAATTATCCCCACTCTACTTAATTATGAAGCGCGCGACACATCACAAGTCATTATCAAATCAAGTTATGTTTTTATACTTCGAATATGGGTCTGACCGATTAGCATGAATTGCGTTGTCGCGCGACTCCATATGTCAAGCGTGACTTCAAGTATAGAGTGACTTCAGCTAAGCGGTTTGGTTCACTTGTTCGACTTCATCGCGCTTACATAGTGTTTAACAGAGTTGTGGAATTATTTTGTGGGACCTAAAGGCTAGTGGACTGAAATAAAATTACATTTCAGATCAATATGTTACGTTTTTTTTAACATGACCCAATAACAAAAAAAAACAAACGAAACTACCCCCGACGATATGATATTTGATGAACAATTTGTCGGAAAATCAAGGGGATACCTTTACGCTGCCATAAACTTTAATAATTCAACACGATTAGAGTAAATTACTCGAAAATCAACCCCTACTTCAGTCAGATTATCCCACAGATCCAATTAGGGCGAAGTTTCTTAATTGCCTAACACTTAGTCTCTGGTAATTTGTAACGACGATAAAGTCATTAATCATTATGAGTCGATGTATTATTATATATACATATGTGTGTTGTATTTGCCAACGCGAGCTACTTTAGGTAATAATATGATATATGTACGTATCTGGTGGCGTACACATGACTGATCAACTTTTACTATAGCAGCAACTCATCTCAGAGTTGCCATAACAAAAGTGGCTTACACTTGACGACCGGTCTGGCCTAGTGGATAGCGACCCTGCCTGTGAAGCCGATGGTCCTGGGTTCGAATCCCGGTAAGGGCATTTATTTGTGTGATGAACACAAATATTTGTTCCTGAGTCATTTGTGTGTTCTATGTATTTATCTATATAAGTATGTATATCGTCGCCTAGCACCCATAGTACAAGCTTTGCTTAGTTTGGGCCTGGGGCTAGGCTGATCTGTGTAAGATGTCCCCTAATATTTATTTATTTATCAACCCTTTAGTCCGTAGCGGCATACCAATAGCATTTTCATTTCTCATGCTCTGAAAGTGGGTCATTGTTGTTCTAAGAAATGTGCAGAAAATTATATGTTTCTGCACTAGAGCATTTTACTTTCGTAGTACTTTTTTTTACAATAAGCAATTAAAATTTGATTCCATTTTGCTTTAATTGGAAGTACTCTCAAGAAATACTGTAAAAATTATACTTAGTCATATTTTTCTGTCAATGCACATGTTGTTTAGGTATTTTACTTTCCTTCGTATACAAAATAAAAAGTAATGTTTAACTTGGTTAACAATCTACTATAAATAACAAACGAAACCGTCAACGCCATCTATTCGAGAGTAGGCCAAATGTGGTAAAACGTAGTGGCGCCATCTGTTCGAGAATCAAATTTTCTTGATTTCCGAGGCACGTTTTTTCCTTAGACTGTATCCATCTAATACGGAGTTACATAGTCTTTGATTACGACTAATGCTAGCTTGATTCCTCTCATCTCCCGCGCTCGTCTCCGCCTCAGTAGAGCCGCACCCTTAACATTGGTAATCAGTGGGCAATAACTGCATATTGTATTTTGTTTTTGTTTGTTTTGTATCTTTTTGGCAACACAACACAGCGAGCGATGCGGCGTGGGGTGAATCAATCCTTTGATACCTATAAATGTGTCCTACGTGGGCGATCTCGTTGCGAACGCGAACGCCGTGGGCCCGCCGCGCCGCATCGCATCTCTTCGCATTCGCGAGTTGTTCGCTTAAACGTACGAGTAAGACGCTGCCTGAGAGCCAAACCTAATCACTTGTCTAACCCGTTCGTATAAAAATACCGCAAATCGATGTACAGGTTAGCCGTTTGGCACACACATACTAGGGGCCAAAACAAAATTTTTGACCAGCAGTTCCTAAAAAAATTTCGCTGGGGGGGGGGGGTGGTAAAACATATAAATATATCACATCATTACATTTCGGGCATTTTTTTTTAATTAAAACAATTTTTGTACAATATACCACAAATGATACGTGATATCCTCATGTCTAATTCCAAGAAAGCAATTTTGAAAATAATATCATTACCAATTTTTTTTAAATTTTTCAATTTTACAAAGTGACACAGTTCTACTTCAATACCTATTTCACGAGACTTATGGAACTATACTGCAGATACGGTACATATTAATCATAAAATGATACGTTATATCCATATATCGAACGGGAAATACCTCTTTAACCCTTTAACTGCGCCTTTCATCAGTTGGTATAGTTTGTTTAGTTTTTGACACAAAATATCAAGATTGTATTCTTCAGATCTGGAGTTAGCATCGTTACCAGTTTAACCCCGGGTTAGTGGGATGATGTAAGTAGGGTCACTTCAAATACAATAGTCTGCAAACATGCTGTAATGTCAATGATGATGATGACAGAGAGAGTATTGATTTGTATATTTCTAGTTAATACTAATTGGCTTTTAATCGGATATTAAATTCTAAATAAACTAATAATTTTGTGTAATCATAAATTTAAATGTAAGTAAAAGTGTAAGTAATTTTAATTAAATATTAAATAGAAAATGATTAGTCTAATTAGAATTTAATATCCGATTATTAGCGTTAGCAACTTCAATTCTATGTCAGGCTTATAAATCAACCAAACTGCTATGTTACAAAATAAGGTGTCAGTATCCAACAGGAACCCATTTGAATATTGAATATGTATGTCCTCTCAGTGACTAAGTCCTAATATAATTTTTCATTGTGAGACATAATATAATAGGCATCCTGTGTCAAAATGAAGCAACAAACTCGGCCACAAAGCTAATTAGATTAGTTTATTGAAAACTTGAAGGGATGATGAGGGGGTAAAAATTTACTTTCGGACAAAGGTCTACCTTTTCCGAGTTTCGGCGACACAGAAACGTGTCAGGTTGGGGTTTTGCATTTTATAAGCATTATCTTGATTAAGGCGGTATAGGTACCAATATATGTATCTTACCAAAAACATAAATGTAAAGGTAGGCTAAGTTCAGTGGCACAAAAAGTAGTCGTGTCAGAAAAGGTTTGAATGTCTAAAAAACCGGCCAAGTGCGAGTCGGACTCGCCCACCGAGGGTCCCGTTCTTTTTAGTATTTGTTGATAGCGGCAACAGAAATACATCATCTGTGAAAATTTCAACTGTCTAGCTACTCTAGCTATCACGGTTCATGAGATACAGCCTGGTGACAGACAGACAGACGGACAGCGGAGTCTTAGTAATAGGGTCCCGTTTTTACCCTTTGGGTACGGAACCCTAAGAAGAAGTGTCAAACTTTTAGATACAATACCTACTTTTTATGCCACAAAGAACTTGGCCTACCTTTATGTTAAAATAATGTAAATATATACAGTGGTACTACGTAAACGAAATTAATAACTAGCTTAAATCTAAAATAGACCCTTGAGGCATTGTACCAAGGATGCTGGCGGCATTTCCCCGCTGTATCGCAATGCTGATACGTTGTGCGAGAAAGCCGCCAGCTCTTCGGTCACCAGTTACGTCAACCAGACGCTTCGCGATTATGTTTATGTTTATGTTTTTGATCAGATGTTAGGTACTTGTATTTGTGACTCCTATATGCATACACATATTATACCTACCTACCTATATATATATATATATATATATATATATATATATATATATATATATATATATATATATATATATATATATATATATTATCTATTTGCAATGTCTACAGTGTTATTTCTTACCTGTGGTGATTGATTCACTTATAAAAAGGTAAGTGTATAGATAAAGCGTACCTAACCTAAGTAGTGTCTGGTATCGACATATAATATCATATCGGCAATCGGTTTACTCAGCTTAACAAAAAGCTCAAATCAAAGCTAATTAACTACTTAAACCGAGGTTCTCAGAGATTAAATGATTATTTACTCGTATTTATCGATTATCATTACGTATTCGCTAGAATATTTCTACCTACAATAGGATATAGGCAATAGGTAAGTAAGTACTATTCAAACTTTAAAACCGTCAATTACTTTGTGAGAATCATAAATGAGAAAACACGTGGACTAAATAAATGGCAAATGAAGGCAAAAAAGGAGAGTGACGAAAAACTAATGTGAATAAAGAAAACCTAAGCTGCAAATAGCGTAACATATTTGACGGGTACTTGTACCTATATTTTTACAGATAGGTATAGCAAAATAAATGGTTAATAATACTTTACCTTTGATTATCTTTGATGCTCCCTATTTAGAACATGAAACCGCAACTAACAGAGCAGAGCATTAGCTTTTAATTTTCAAACCCGATCAAAATAAACCCTCGTCGTTTTAAAGTTAAACCTTTGGCGCCGATTCTAAGCCGCACGTTGAATAATGTAACTGTTTACCCTTTCAGATGCGACCGTATTCTAATGGTTGTATTGACAGTCTATTCTAAATCTAAACCTGCACGCTAGTTCGGTGTGTCAGGCTTTAATCGGCCTTATTGACCGAAAGCGAATAAAGCGAAACTGGAAAAAATCTGTCGCCCGCGGTATTTCCGTACGACGATCCTTAAACTTTTCAATAAAAAATCGTACTCCCATCCTTAAAGCCGGCAACACACTTGCGACCCCTCTGGTGTTGCAGCTGTCCATGGGCGACGGTAATAGCTTACCATCAGGCGATTCTTCTGCTCGTTTATGTATGTAAATATGTATTATGTATGTAAACACTTTATTGTACATAAGACAGATTAAGATACAATTATTAAAAAATCGTGAAAGTAAAGCTAAGTAATGATTTTCAAGAAAAACTATAGTGAACATGATCGTTTAAGCCGTTTTTGAGTTTTTGCAAAAGTCGTCCCTTCTTAGTAACAGTGCTACAAGGTATTATTGTA
Source organism: Cydia strobilella (assembly GCF_947568885.1). Lineage (NCBI taxonomy): Eukaryota > Metazoa > Arthropoda > Insecta > Lepidoptera > Tortricidae > Cydia > Cydia strobilella. Next base: position 7,065,561 of record NC_086045.1, read on the forward strand.
CAGGATATCCACTAATAGCCCCCGTTCAAGGCAGTCTATTTTGACGGACGGGTAACTACGGAACATAAAATATTAATAGCAATCTTCTTAATCGATTCGAAACCCGATTAAACAACTTTCACTCCATAGAATAAATAGGTCTAAAACGCACCATTAATTTGTTACTATTTTTGCACAAAAGCTAATAAGGTGAAAACTGCTTCTAAAAATGCGTAATTTTATTTTTGATCATACTGCTCGAATTCGTTAAAACTTTTTTGTTAAAACTAACTAAAAACAACATTTACACTACGGATATTACGGAGCTCTGTTTCACTTTCGATTGGTATTACACATCCGCTTCGGTTCCGGTTCAGATACTTTTGAATCGGAAGTCATATTGGATGTCAAAGCTTAGCACGGCGGCGGGACATGAGCGGCGTATATCAAAAACAAACAGGTTTTTCCTGTCATTCGCTCATCTTCCCGCTTGCCACGTGCTGCACTAATTAGTTGTTTTGTTTTATTTGTGCTATTGAATTAAAAATACCTATTCGTATGTGTTGTGTAATGTGTACCTAGGTACCTACTAACAGTACTGACAGTGCTGACTCAGGCTCCGATTCTGGTTCCGGTTTCTTTTTCGGTTCCGATTCAGTTTCTGGTTCCGATAAACTAAATTTAAAACATCTGGTTCCGCTTTCGGTTCCGCTAAGACCACATCCGTTACATCCCTGATCGCGTACACGCACGACCGCTAGGCCGCAGTCCGTTCATTGCTTAGCGAGCAGCATGCAGCGTTCGGAGAAGGGCCTGAACTTGGCGCCCTAAAGAAGATTGCTGAAGGAATTGATGTGCGTGTTCACATATTTTTGAGCACCTCGGCCACTTCCATATA